>NC_060141.1:364766164-365367553 GCF_021461385.2 Schistocerca piceifrons
GATTGTGGGATGATCACATTTCATCACACTTGCCAGTTCTCGAGTAAACTGGCATGGCTAATTGTGGATTAACGCGTTTAAACTACCTTCATCAAACCATGAAGGTCTTACTGAATCTGGAGGGTCACTAATGTCAAAATGATCCTCCTTAAAACAAGAAAACCATTTTCTTGCCGTACTCTGTCCAAAAGCATTAATCCCATACTTGCCCTCCTCTGCTGTCACCACTATGTTAAACTCAGACAGAAGAGTATAAGAGAAATGTTCTGATTTCTCCACTTGGCACTCCATTCTCTAGCTCCCACAGCCCCACTCACTATCTCCAGAAGACAACATATAAACTCAAATAAAAGGATGAACTACAAATAAAAACTGGTAATCGATAAATAAACTCCTAGGAAACCGAATACCAACACGCAAAACAAAGGTGCTGCGAACTCAAACACCAACGTAATACATGATTTGTATTTCACGGAGTATAAATTGTATATGAACAGTCTACATATCAAAGAAGGGGTGTAGTTTCAAAGTTTTTTTTTTTCAATGTGTCCCCTCTTTTGCTGCACGTCAAACATCTATGCTTGAGGTAAACGTGTCCCACACGAGAAGAAGCATGTCTTGTGTTACGGGTTTCACCGCAGCAGTGACATGGTTCCGTAGGTTAGCCAGAGTTGTTGATTGAGGTTGATCGTAAACAGCCTCCTTCACATAGGCCCACAAGAAAAAGACGGATGGGGCAGATCAGGAGACCTTGGTGGCCAGAAGTGCATGTCCCATGCAAACTATCCATCGCCCGGAAGGAGAATGATTTAAAATTCTTCGGACATAACGGTGCCAGTGGGACGGAGCTCCACCGTGTTGTAAAATGAAGTCTTGTAAATCTTTGATAAGTTGAGGAAAAAGCCGTTTTCCTAGTGTATTATCCCATTTAAAGTGCGTGTACAGCAAACGCCTTCTCAAAGCTCGCCATAGAGTTGTTGAGGTATTCCAAGTTTCATCCTAGTTGCATTGGTTGACTTACGTGGACTACGAACAAAGCTGTCTTATATTCATCTGCCATCATCCTCTGACACACACGATTAGCCGGGGATTTCTCTTTGCAGAGACATCGGGTTTGTTGAAACTGCTTTCCTAGTTGGTGGTTCAATGCTGAACTGGAGACGAAATACCTCCTGCACTGTAAATGACAACTCACTTCTTTCAAACTTAAGAGCGCAGAAAATCTTCCGTTGCATAGTAGTCATCTTACCCACAACTGTCTACTGGCGCGAATACCCTAGCTGTCGTTTACGAAACTATCACCGCACTAGCACCCATTTACGCAACAAGTGGTTAACAAAACCTTCCTTTTCGCTTCGGTATGTGGACTCTTCACGTCCCATTCGTATGTCGTGAAATGCAAATTAATTACATTGGATCCATCTTTTTCAATGACCCGGTGCAGTCGCAGTGCAGTAAGTGAAATTGTTCGTGCCGAGTTCACTACTATCAACACTGAATAAGATAGTTTAATCACAGTCTAATATATACAGTCACGTTACTCGCTGCTGGGAAAGTTGTTACCGTCCGACAGCTGGATCGAGACTAGTGCCCCTAACGGTGAGAAAGTCAGCCGTAAGATTAATGTTTGTGTTTGTCGTAGGGTTCAGTTTGAAAACAGGTTTGATAAAGTTCTCCATGCTACTCTATCCTGTGCAAGTCTCTTCATCGTCGAATAACTGCTGAAACCCACATCCTTCTGAATCTGATTACTGCATTCCTCTCTTGTTCACCCGCTACGATTTTTACCGTCTATACTACCCCACCCCCCCACCCCCCCTTATTACTGAAGAAATGCTGAAGATTAGATGGGTAGATCACATATGAGGAGGTATTGAATAGAATTGGGGAGGAGTTTATGGCACAACTTGACTAGAAGAAGGGATCGGTTGGTAGGACATGTTCTGAGGCATCGACGGATCACCAATTTGGTACTGGAGGGCAGCGTGGAGGATAAAAATCGTAGAGGGAGACCAAGAGATGAATACACTAAGCAGATTCAGAACGATGTAGGCTGCAGTAGGTACTGGGAGATGAAGAAGCTTGCATAGGATAGAGTAGCATGGAGAGCTGCATAAAACCAGTCTCAGGACTGAAGACCACAACAACAACAACTACCCCCCAATACTAAGTTGGTGATAGCTTGATGTTTCGAAATGTGTCATTTCAACCGATCCCTACTTTTAGTCAAGTTGTGCCCTATATTTCTTTTTTCTTGAGTTCTGTTCAGTACCTCCTCCTTAGTTACGTGATCTAGCCATATAATCTTCAGCATTCTTCTGTAGCACCACACTTCAAAAGCTTCTATTCTCTCCCTGTTTAACATGTTTATCGTCCATGTTTGAGTTCCGTACATGGCTACACTCGAAACAATTCCTTTAGAAAAGCCATCCTAGCACTTAAGCCTATATTTGATGTTAACAAATTCGTCTTCTTCAGAAACACTTTTCTTGCCATTGCCAGCATTCATTTTGTAGCCTCTCTACTTCGGACGTCATCAGTTATTTTGCGACCCAAATAGCAAAACTCATCAACTACTTTCAATGTCCCGTTTTCTAATCTAATTTCCACACCATGACCCAATCTCATTCGACTACATTCCAATATTCTTGCTTTGCTTTTGCTTATGTTCACCTTAACCCTCCTTCCAAGACGCAGTCCATTCCATTCAGCTGCTCTTCCAAGTCCTTTGCTGTCTGTGACAGAATTACAATGTCATCGGCAAATCTCGCAGTTTTTATTTCTTTTCCATGGCATGTAATTTCTACATAATTAGAAAGAATGGAGTAGACGATAGTCCATCAAAATTATCTGGATTCTTGGGAGAGAAGCCACCTGGTGCTCAAGATGTGTGAGACAGGTAAAATACTTTCAGTTTTCAAGAAGAATGTAATGATTCCAGTTCCGTAGAAGGCATGTGCTAATAATTGAGAATATTATCAATTTAATAACTCACACTTGTAAAATAACGACACAAATTATTTAAAGTAAAATACATCAGCTGACAGAAGTCAGTCGTGGTAATATCAGTTCGGTCCTGGAGAAATGTGAGATCACAGCAGACAATACTGACTCTACGACTTATCTTAGAAGATAGCAGAAAGAAATTGAAACCTTCGTTTATAGCACTGGTAGTCTTAGAGAAAGTTTCTGGAAATGTTGATTGGAATACACTCTTTGAAATTCGGAAAGCAGCAGGGATAAAATTCACGGAAAGAAAATTTATGTGCAGCTTGTATAGAAACCAGACGGCGGTTATAAGAGTCGAGAGGCATGAAAAGGCAGCAGGGGTTGAGAAGTAGGTGAGACAGGGTGTTAGCCTATCCTCTATGATCCTCTATGTTATTCAATCTGCAAACTGAGTATGCAGTAAAGGAAACTAAAGAAGAGTTTGGTGCAAGAATGAAGGAGAGGAAATAAAAACATTGAGATTTGCCGATGACTTCCTTTTTCTGTCAGAGACGTGGCATGTCAACAAGTCGCTATAATTTCTCTGCAGAAATATTGAGCCATCATCCCTCTATAGCCGTTAATAATTACGAAAGTGTTGCCGGTACACGATTTTGTGCACGTACTGGTCTCCCTATTATGTCCTATAAATGTTTGATGGGATTCATGTCAGGCAATCTGGGTGACCAAATCATTCACTCCAATTGTCCAGAATGTATTTCAAAGCAATCGCGAACAGTTGTGGCCCGCTGACAAGGCGCGTTGTTATCCATAAAAATTCCATCGTCCTCTGGGAACATGAAGTCTATGAATGGCTGCAGATGGTCTCCAAGTAGATGGACATCACCATATCCAGTCAATGATCGGTTCAGTTGGAACAGTCGCCAGCTTGCACAGTGCCTTATTGACAACTTGGGTCCATGGCTTCGTGGAGTTGGCGCCACACACCAAGCCTACCATCAGCTCTTACCAACTGAAATCTGGACTCATCTGGCCAGGCCATGGCTTTCCAGTCGTTTAGGATCCAGTCACGAGCACAGAAGAATTGCTACAATCGATGTCGTGCTGTTAGCAAAGGCACACACGTCAGCCGTCTTCTGCTACAGCCCATTAACGCCAATTTTCGCCGCACTGTCTTCACGGATACGTTCGTCGAACGTCCCATATTGATTTCACGCATTGTTGCTTGTCTGCTAATACTGACTACTCTTCGCAAACGCCGCTGCTTTCGATCGTTAAGTGAAGGCCGATTTTCTTGGCGCACTCCTGGTACTGTGGATCTTGGAATATTGAATTCCCTGACGATTTCCGAAATGGAATGTCCCATGCGTCTATCTCCAGCTACCATTCCACTTTGAAAGTCTGTTAATTCCCATCGTGAGGCCATAGTCAGACATGAAAACGAATAACAGCTCCGCCAAAGCACTGCGGTTTTATTCTTTGTGCACGCGATACTACCGCCACCTGTCCATGTGCATATCGCTGTCCCATGACTTTCGTCACCTCAATGTATGTTTGGATATGAGACATGAAAAAAAGTAGATGAATTTTGTTACTCGGACAGTGAAATAACTGATGATGGCCAAAGTAGGTAAGATATAAAATACAGACTCTCAATAGCAAGAATAGCTTATCTGAAAAAGAGGGATTCGTTAACATCTAATATAAATTCAAGCGTTAGAAAATCTCTTCTGAAAGTGTAACTTCTGAAATTTTCCCCCATATTTCTTCTTCTAATAATTTTCGGGCATGCACCTGAAGATGGCCGGACGCCTTTGGGCCGAAATATCGTGGCAGAATATCGACGGGATCTGCTCTTCTGAAGGTATTTGTTTGGAACGTAGCTTTGTATGGAAGTGAAACATCAACGATAGGCATCTGAAACAAGAAGAAGATAGAAACTTTTGAAATGTGATGCTGTGGAAGTTTGCTGAATATTAGTGGAATATCTAATATCTAACGAGGTACTGAATCTGTCTGCGATAAAAAAGAGAATTATGGCACAACATGGCTAAAATGAGGGATCGATTGATAGGATACGTGCTGAGGCGTCAAGGATTCGTCAATCTGGTAATGGAAGGAAGTGCGAAGGGTAAAAATTGTAGAGGGAGACCAAGCCTTGAACACAGGACACAGGATGAAATGGATTTTGGCTGCAGTAGTTACGCAGACATAAAAACATTTTGACACGATATGTGCTGTGACCGACAGAAGATACTGTACGCAGCCACAGACAGAAAGGGAACCCCATTGCTTTGCCACTCTCCAGAAAGGCGCAACGTAGTTTAAGGTGAGATGCCATGGAGGGCGTACACAATACGGGTTATGTTACGCTTCCGTCTTGGTCACGCTCAGTCCCGCCCACAAGGAATACAAGCCCCACAAAGCACTTGTGACATCACACTAGTGGCCTTGTTCGTCATACTTCACGAATGTTTGGCGAAATGCAGGGTCCACGGAAAATAAATACGTCAGTAGAAAGGTGCCCACTATAGGTCTCTACTGGGTCCTGTACCATCGAGAGCTTGCACGCATTTAAAGTAGCTGTTACAAATTATTAAACTCCTGTGAAATAAATGGTCTTTCTCCAGCAATGACGACTGCTGGCACTCGTAAGACCTAGAGCGTCAAGCGCTGTGAAGTACGCGCCGCCGCTTGCATTTTTCGTCGTCCTCGGTCAGTCCGCAAGTGAACATCCATCGGCCAAGCGCAGTAACGAGCGAGTGTGAGTGAGAGAGAGTGTATGAACAGTTCGTTAGACAGTATCAATCCTACGCCTCAAAATATGAGCAGGACCTCTGCAATCGCCTTCTAGAAGTGACCAACTAGCCTCTCTACTTGTTGCATTAGTCATCGTTCACTGGACTCAGGGCTAGGCCAGTGTTCAAGTATGGAAGTGAACTTTGGAGTACACATCCACGCATCATCTTCATACTCAAGTTACGTAATGTATAATTTGCATTTGTACATATTTGCTAACGTTTGTTGCTATATAGTTTTGTTTGGCTGCTGCCTAGCCGTGTTCGGTCATATGTTGTACAGCGGCTGAGTCCAAGCGAGCCACCACATAGCAGCAGTTACTTTCGCTTGTAAAGGGGTTCTGTTGCTGCCACCTTATTATTTTGGTGCCAAAAGTATTTGGTGAAACAACAATAGACGATGTTGAGAGATGCGTCAAAACGGTCTTCGGACTGAAGACCACAACAAGAATATAGGAATGCTCTGTACACAATTCATTGCTACGTTAGTGTCGTCGCTTTATACATTTGTCGCAGCTCGAACGTAACAACACTCTTAAGCCATCCTCATATTGAACGTGTTTCTCATCGCGAAGCAACCGTGTGGCTGCTGCACGCTCTGAAACGACGTGCTACATATCACGGAACTTGCTCCTCGTCGTGATCTGCGACAGCACCACGCTCCAGCGAAAGTTACCAGCTGCGTCTGGCGAGCAAATCACACAGTCTTTTGTGAAATTGGACACGTGTAAGACAGTTCTGGTAACTCAGTCGGCGATCGTCGAAGGAGGAAGAAACCAGCCGGTTACGTAGACCGCAGTGTTGTAGTTCATTGGATCGTGTTCCCTGGCTCATTCACAAAATCGAACCAACTTTCTCTTGAACGGACAGCGTTTTTATTTATAACAATTAACATCGAATATTGCGGATCGGACTTCTATTAAATTAATAGACAAGGCTGAGAATATTTTAGGGAACATAAGGTGAAAAAAATGTAGATATCCAGACACGAATGTGTTACATTTCACTCGACACTCCATCAACTGCGCTGCATTTCTAACACGAAAACAGAGTCTAAAATTATATATATATATATATATATATATATATATATATATATATGTATGTGTGTGTGTGTGTGTGTGTGTGTGTGTGTGTGTGTGTGTCATTACTTGATATTTACCAATAATAAAGAGGAGGAGATCAGTGTTTAACGTCATGTCGACAACGAGGTCACCAGCTCTGATTAGAGAAGGATCGGGAAGGAAATTCACCGTGCCCTTCCAAAGGAACCATCCCGGCATTTCCCTGAGACTATTTAGGGCAATTACGGAAATCCTAAATCAGGATGACTGTAGGCGGGTCTGAACCGTCGTCCACCCGAATCCGAGTCCAGTGTGCTAACCATAACAAATTGTAGTAAAAATGACGTGCATTTAATAAGTTAATAATTTACCACAGCATTGAAATCGTACATTTCGATAGGTAGCATGCTCTAATTCCGTCATTTTTTAGAGTGCCATACATCAGTCGGTAAAAACACAACACATATTGGCTCGCTTTGTTGTCCGTCTGTCTACATGTATCAAGATGAAATTTATGTCACACAACAAGGTTTACGGCCCCTTGGTGGTGTAAAAAATATGTAAGCTTCTAAGTCAACGCAATCAAAACGGCTATTTATGTTACACATTTTGATACAAACTCAGCCATCAAAACCTATAGGGTACTTCCTCAACGCAGAATCACGAAACTTGGCAAGAAGCTAGCATTCACAGTACAGGTAAAGGCAAAAATTCTAAAGTTATTAAATTGTAATTATATCATATATAATATAATTTTTACACTACAATATCACGTATCAAAAGCATAATAGAAAATTATTATCGCTTGCAATCATAAAATTTAAGTTCCAACCACGTTTCAGTAATTAAATAATAAATATTTTATTAAATTTTCTCTCTCTACGCATATAAATTGAACTCCCCTGCACGCTTCTTTTTATACACTGAAGAGCCAAAGAAACTGGTAAACTGCCTAATACCATATAGGACCCCCGCGAGCACACAGAATTGTCGCAACACGTCGTGGCGTGGACTCTACTAGTGTCTGAAGTAGTGCTAGAGGGAGTTGACACTGTGAATCCTGCAGGGCTGTCCATAAATCCGAGAGTGTACAAGGGAGTGGGGATTTCTACTGAAGAGCACGTTGCAAGGCATCCTAGATATGCTCAATAACATTTATGTCTGGAGAGTGTGGTGGGAAGCGGAAGTGTCTAAACTCAGAAGAGTTTTCCTGGAGCCACTTTGTAGCAATTATGGACATGAAGCGTGTCGCATTGTCCTGCTGTAATTGCCGTCGGAATGCACAATGAACACGAATGGATGCAGGTGGTCAGACATGATGCTTAGGTACGTGTCACTTGTCAGAGTCGTATCTAGACGTATCAGTGGTCCCATATCGCTCCAACTGCACACGCCCCACACTATTACAGAGCCTCCACCAGCTTGAACAGACCCCTGACATGCAGCGTCCATGGATTCATGAGGTTGTTTCCATACTCATACATGTCCATCCACTCGATACAACTTTAAACGGACATGTTCGACCACGTAACATGTTTCCAGTCATCAACAGTCCAACGTCGGTGTTGACGGGCCCAGGCGAGGGGTAAACCTTTATGTCGTGCCGTCATCAAGGATACACAAGTGGGCCTTCGGCTCCGACAGTCCATATCGATGATGTGTCGTTGAATGGTTCGCACGCTGACGGTTTTTGACGGCCCATCATCGAAATCTGCAGCAGTTTGCGGAAGGGCTGCACTTCTGTCACGTTGAGCGATTCGCTTCGGTCGCCGTTGGTTCCGTTCTTGCAGGATCTTTTTCTGGCCGCAGCGATGTCGGAGATTTGATGTTTTACCGGATTCTTGATATTCACAGCACACTCGTGAAATGGTCGTACATCTTCGCTACCTCGGAAACGCTGTGTCCCATCGCTCGTGTGCCGACTAAATCACACCGATTTAACAACTGCGCCAGACACTTATGGTTTTATATAGGCGTTGCCGACCACAGCGCCGTATTCTGCCTGTTTACATATCTCTGTATTTGAATATGCTTGCCTATACCAGTTTCTTTGGCGCTTCAGTTTATGTCCAGGCTGGTCTCAGAAACAATTGGAACGATTTTGCTATGGTCTTGGAATTCCTGGGACAAATCTGTTTTCATATTGGTGTCGATAACAGGCAAAGATCGTCGTGATTCTCGATCACAGGATGGGTGAACTGTGTGCACAGTGAGTTTTGTACGAAACCCTCAGTGCCCGAGTGCTAGTCGCATTTGACCAAATGTTTTTACATCAAATCGTTCCAAAAACTAAGTGTTTTCGAGAGTTCCTTAATGTGCCGGTACTTTGAAACAGAATACATTCATAGCAGGTATGTTACAACATAGAAACCACCGAGTACAAAGTCGGCTCCATATGACGTAATCCAATAGGGCGAAGTTCCTCTGTAGGAGGTAGGGCTGTTGATATGTCGTTATGTCTCTGAAATTCTCGGTATATATCGTCGATATTTTTCCTCCCGTCACATCGATATATTGATCTCGAGGTGGCAATATTGAGTGCCGATATTTTTTTATATTATACTTTTCTACTTTCTTTTGAACATAGTTGTACTTTCACTCTGTGAAGGAGTCTTACTACTTGTTGAGGTTTCATCACGTCGAATGTTTCTCTTTGAATGTGGTGAAGCGAGTATAGGTGGTACAAAAGAAGAAGTACGATTGTACTGGGGGTGACGATATGAATGGAATAACAATTTTTAACGCAACTAGTGTGCTAATTCTTCACATCGGCATTCTTCAAAAACAGTTGCTGAAAAAGATGAACAAAAGACTGAATGAAAAGGGGTCGGTGGAGACGTGTGAGGAAAAATGGTGACGTAATCCGCGCTCGGCGGTACCGACAGAAACTGCAACGTCTAGCTCTACCACGCAATTATGACACCCAACTACTAGGTCGCTGGTTTTGGCAGAAGTGAAAAAACAAGGAAAGTGGACATGAAGTTTTCCGGACAAATCGGATATGTGACGAAACCAAACGACGGACCCATCAGGCGCCTTTTTTTGTGCCACTTACATGCAGTTACCAATGTTGGCAAAGTGGTTATCGCGAAGCGTGAATGTGCACCGTTTTCCTTTCAATTCCTGCTCTAAGGGGGATAAGCAGACTGCTAGCTTGTTGATGCACAGAGTATCTGCCGGCCGGAGTGACCGAGTGGTTCTAGGCGCTACAGTCTGGAACCGCGCGACCGCTACGGTCGCAGGTTCGAATCCTGCCTCGGGCATGGATGTGTGTGATGTCCTTACGTTAGTTAGGTTTAAGTAGTTCTACGTTCTAGGGGACTGATGACCTCAGAAGTTAAGTCCCATAGTGCTCAGAGCCATTTTTGAACAGAGTATCTAAAAATAAATGAATACTTAAATATAAAGCTCGAAAACTGGCAATTTACACTACTGGCCATTAAAATTGCTCCACCAAGAAGAAATGGAGATGATAAACGGGTATTCATTGCACAAATATATTATACCAGAACTGACATGTGATTACATTTTCACGCAATTTAGGTGCATAGATCCTGAGAAATCAGTACACAGAACAACCACCTCTGGCCGTAATAAGGGCCTTGGTACGCCTGGGCATTGAGTCAAACAGAGCTTGGATGACGTGTACAGGTACAGCTGCCCATGCAGCTTCAACACGATACCACACTTCATCAAGAGTAGTGACGGCCATATTGTGACGAGCCAGTTGCTCGGCCACCATTGACCAGACGTTTTCAATTGGTGAGAGATCTGGAGAATGTGCTGGCCAGGGCATCAGTCGAACATTTTCTGTATCCAGAAAGGCTCGTACAGGACCTGCAACATGCGTTCGTGCATTATCCTGCTGAAATGTAGGGTTTCACAGGGATCTAATGAAGGATATAGCCACGGGTCGTAACACATCTGAAATGTAACGTCCACTGTTCAAAGTGCCGTCAATGCGAACGAGAGGTGACCGAGTCGTGTAACCAATGGCACCCCATACCATCACACCGGGTGATAAGCCAGGTTGGCGATGACGAATACACGCTTCCAACGTACGTTCACCGCGGTGTCGCAAATCACGGATGCCACCATCGTGATGCTGTAAACAGAACCTGGAGTCATCCGAAAAAATGACGTTTTGCCATGAGTGCACCCCAGTTCGTCGTTGAGAACACCATCGCAGGCGCTCCTGTCTGTGGTGCAGCGTCAAGGGTAACCGCAGCCATGTTCTCCGAGCCGATAGTCCATGCTGCTGCAAACGTCGTCGAACTGTTCGTGCAGAAGGTTGTTGTCTTGCAAACGTCCCCGTCTGTTGTCTCAGGGATCGAGACGTGGCTGCACGATCCGTTACAGCCATGCGGATAAGATGCATGTTATCTCGACTGCTAGTGATACGAGGCCGTTGGGATCCAGCACGGCGTTCCGTATTACCCTCCTGAACCCACCGATTCCATATTCTGCTAACAGTCATTGGATCTCGACCAATGCGAGCAGCAATGTCGCGATACGATAAACCGCAATCGCGATAGGCTACAGTTCGACCTTTTCAAAGTCGGAAACGTGATGGTACGCATTTTTCCTCCTTACACGAGGCATTACAACAACGTTTCACCAGACAACGCCGGCCAACTGCTGTTTGTGTATGAGAAATCTTCCTCATGTCAGCACGCTGTAGATGTCACCACCGGTGCCCACCTTGTGTGAATGCTCTGAAAAGCTAATCATTTGCATTTCACATCATCTTCTTCCTGTCGGTTAAATTTCGCGTCTGTAGCACGTCATCTTCGTGGTGTAGCAATTTTAATGGCCAGTAGTGTATTTACAATGTGCAACCGATATTTTTGTAGACCGGTCAGCCGATTGTCTCTCGGTCGAGATATCGATATGTTGATACTTCTTTTCGATATTTCGAGAGCCGGTAATGATACATTTTTAAGTACAGATATATCGGATTCCCAATATTCTTAAAAATATCAGCAGTCCTAGCACGAGGCAATATTCGACTACTTAGATCCTTGCTTTCACGCTTTCCATCGTAGTGAAACGCGAAATTCGACGCTGTGACGTCACTAGACTCGACCAGATCGTCGTCCACGAACGCATTCCCGTCCCGTGGGAGGACCGGTGCTGACAGGCCAGCAGCTCCGGAGCACGACGTCGAGTGTCGCACACACGGGACGCGGCAGTACGGAGCGGAGCGGAAGGTCCCTGCGGCGTGGGAGGCCGGTGTCCCCGATAAGGGCCCCGCAGGGCCGCCCTGTGTATAATTGGTGTCTAATGTGCGGCCGAGATGGTATCTGGCCGGCGCCACGTGGGTGGTCCGCGCGCGACACAAGCTGGGCCGCGCTCTGCCCTGGCTGCGACAGCTGCGGCTCCTTCCTGGCTCTCAAAGGCCCGCCCGTCAGCCAGCCTGTCTGCCTCGCTGCCCCGGGACTCCAGTGCTGGAAGAAAGCAGGTTGGGAAGTTGCGGTTTCGAGTCGCGTTTACAGGCTATCTGCACTATCTGATCAAAAGTAACCTCAACCATTGATATGGGCAGTGTTCACCATTCACCTGTATGACAGCATGAACTCTGCTCGGGACACTTTCAGTTAGGTATCTGAGGGTTTGTGGAGGATTAACAACCAGTTATTCCTGAAGAGCCGAAACCAGAGATGGTAGTCATGTTGGACGCTGGTGTCTAAAGCGAAGCCCACGTTCTAACTCATCCCAAAGGTGTTTCATTGGCTACAGATCAGCAGTCAGGGCAGACTAGTGGATTTTAGAAACGTTATTGTCCACAAACCATTTCTTCACAGATACTGCTGTAAAATGTGTTCATCCTTTCGCATGTAGTGTTCTCGTAAGTGCAGTCACGAAAAACGCCCCCATACCGTAACACCACCTCCTCTGTTCTTCACTGTCACGTTGATGACACATGCTTTGTTTATTTGTTGTTATATCTTTGGAGTTTTCAAGCTGCTAGGTAAGTTTCGTCATCGCTGCCGTGCTGTTAATCATGGCTGCTCCGCTGTCTATTTGCACGAAAGAAGAGCAACGCTCAGTTATTCGTTTTTTGTGGTCGGAAGGCGTATCAGGGGCCGAAATTCGTCGAAGACTTTCGGTACAGAACGGGAACAGTATTTTGCCACAACAGAGTGTCTACAAATAAATTAAAAAATTCTGAAATGGTCGCACAAGTGAAGGACCGGACGACCGTTTACCGCCACAAATGAAGAAACCATTGAGCGCTGACGTGGAATGATTCT
Organism: Schistocerca piceifrons; assembly: GCF_021461385.2. Lineage (NCBI taxonomy): Eukaryota > Metazoa > Arthropoda > Insecta > Orthoptera > Acrididae > Schistocerca > Schistocerca piceifrons. The sequence goes on from NC_060141.1 coordinate 364,779,230, forward strand.
CTTAGACAGACGATTAACTATTGACGAAGTGGCACATAGTGATGCAAATTAGTCACCGTTCTGCCTACGAAAGCATCCACAACAGACTTGGGTTTCAGAAAGTTTGGGCAAGATGAGTCCCAAAACAACTCGCACAGTTGCATAAACAAACGCGCTTGGACATTTGCAAAAATAATTTGGATCGCTGTGGTAACTTCTTAAACAGGATCATTACTGGTGACTAAACATGGATCCATCATTACGAGCCAGAGAGTAAGCGGCAGAGTATGGAATAGAAACATCCAAATTCGCCGTGCAAGAAAAGTTCAAGACCCAACCGTCCGCAGGAAAACTGATGCTTGCGGTGTTTTGGGACGCACAAGGTCCAGTGTTGGAACATCATGGGGAAAGGGGCACAACAATAATCAGTGTACGTTACAGTGGGATGCTTACTGCCAGGCTAAAGCCTGAAATTCGAAACAAACGCCAAGGATTGCTGTCGTAAGGTGTTGTGTTGTTGCACGACAATGCCCGTCCGCATACTGCTGCCCACACTGCTGAAACGCTCCAGAATCTCACATTTGAAGTACTGGATCATCCTCCATATAGTCCGGATCTTGCACCTTCTTGTTTGATCTACTCAAACAGGCATTAAGGGGCCGTCGATTTGCCTTGCACGAAGCAGAGAAAGAAGCGGTGCATTCCTGGCTCGCGGCTCAACCAAGAACCTTCTTTTATGAGGGCGTCAGGAAGTTTGTATAACGATGGAGTAAGTGCGTTGAAACGCAAGGAGACTATGTCGAAAAATGATGTTCTTGTAAGTTTCCTGTTTGGTTACAGTAAAATTTTTAACTACTTTGCCGGTAATAATTGACTTACCCTCGTATATCTATACGTCTACTACGGAAGTCACCTGAGCGTGTGTGTGTGTGTGTGTGTGTGTGTGTGTGTGTGGGTGGGTGGGTGGGTGGACGGGGGGCGGGTGGGTGGGTGGATGGGTAGGTGGGAGGAAGGGAGAATACTTTTGGGATCACTATCTGATCCCTTCTCCCCTGTTTCATTCGTGAATGGTGTGTAGGAAGAATAATTGACAGTAGATGTCTGTATTATAACTAATGTTTATAATTTTTTTGTTGTGGTTTTTCGCGAGACGTATGTGGAGGTAAGTAATATGTTCTCCGACTCTTCGCGGAACGCACTCCCTCAGAATTTCAACAGCAAACTCGTCCGTGATGCGCAACGCCTCCCACGTAGCATCTGCCACTGGAGGATGCTGAGCATCTTCGTAGCGCTTTCAGGTCGACTAAATGATCCCGTGACGAAACATCCCGCTCTTCGTTGCAACTTGTCTATCTCTTCTACTAACCCAACCTGGTAAGATCCGAGAGTAATGAACAGTATCCGAAAATCGGTCGATCAAATGTTTTGTAAGCCATTACTTTCGTTGGTGAATTACATTTCCATAAGATTCTTCCAATCAATGTCATTCTGGCATTCGATTTTCCTACTATTTGTCTTAAATGATCATTCCACTTAAGGATGTACCGGATGGTCACTCCTAGGTGTTTTACTTAGCTACTGTTTCTAGAAATTTGTCGCCAACAGTGCAGTTGTGCAGTGGTGGATTTGTTCTCTAACGTATGCTCAATACATTACATTAATTTACGTTCAGTGCCAGCTGCCCGCCACCGCACCGTTCACCAATCATTTGCAGGTCTTCCTGCAGTTCGTTACAGCTTTCTGATGCTGCTATCTTATCACAGATAACCGAATCATCTGCAAACAGCGTCATGGAGCTTCCGACCTTATCTACTAGATCATTTATATATGTAGTAGACAGTAACAACACTCCCTTCAGGTACTCCTGAAATTGCGTTTACACCTGTCGATTTTGTTTCGTTAAGAGCAACCTTCTAAGTTCTGTTTGCAAGAAAATCCTGACTCCATTCAAAAAACTGGCCCCATATTCCATAAGCTCATATTTTTTGTACTGTATCATATGCTTTCCAGAAGTCAGGAAATACATCAACCTTTGCGCCGATGTCTGAAGCTTGGAGGAACAGGGCGATACCTAGGTCACTTGACAAGAAGAACGAGATCGAATTGGACAAAATTGGGGAAACATATTGGCCGCTGCCTTGACCTATGTCTGCATCTATGTGATTACTCTGCAATTCACACTTAAGTGTTTGGCAGAGAGTGCTTAGACCCACTCCTAATTTTTTTTTTTCTCTCTGCCGTTCCACTCTCGAATAGCACTAGGAGAAAATAACCGCTGTATCATTCCGTCCAAGCTCTGATTTATCTAGTTTTATCACAATGAGCATTTCCCCATTACTAGGTGGGAGTCAATAAAATTTTCGGCATTCGGGGGAGAAAGTTCCTTGAAATGATCTCGCCGCACCGAAAAACGACTTTGTTTTAATGATTACCATCTGAACTCTCTTATCATATATGTGAAATTCTGTCCCTTATTTTGTGATAATACAAAATGAGCTCTTGTTCTTTGAACTTTTTATGCGTTCTCCGTAAATCCCGTGCGGTAAGAACCTCATACCACGCCCAATACTACAGAGCAGCACGGACAAGTGTAGTGTAGGCAGTCGCTTTAGTAGATCTTTTCACAATGTTCTGCCAATAAAATGCAGTCTTCGGTTCGCCTTCACCACAACATTTTCTCTGTGTTCTTTCCAATTTAAGTTGTTCGTAACTGTAATTTCTAGGTATTTAGTTGAATTTACGGCCTTTAGATTTGACTGATTTGTCGTGTAAGCGATGTTTAACGGATTCATTTTAGCACGCACGCGGATGACCTCACATTTCTCATTATTTAGTCAAACGGCAATTTTAGTACCATACAGACATCTTTTATAAATCGTTTTACAATTGTTTTGCTCTTCTGATGATTTTACTAGATGATAAACGACTGCATCATCTGCAAACAACGTAAAGACGGCTGCTCTGATTGTCTTCTAAATCGGTTGTATTGAGAGGCACCCACAAGCCTTGCTCATACTGTGGCATCAAGCAGTCAGGCCTGCAAGATGAGTGGTCTGCCAAGCGAGTGGATTCATTCTTATTTATCGAGTAACATGAACTCTCGTACTCACACTTAAGTTACAAGTTATCCTCCTATATGATTAATGCGCAACGGAAACACGCATCTATCAGAAATTTACAGAACTCTGACTGTACACTACGCACTGGCAATACCACATTTTCTTTCCTTTTTTTATTTAACGGCTTTTGTTAACACGTGGCCACCGCACTGAATACGAATGGCGCACACATTATAAATTCGGGACATTATGACAACATACAATTCGAAGGAAAAGTCCACCAATCTTTTTCTTTTCACTATCTTATTTATTCCGATAAATTCTCTAACCTAAACACACAAATTCTATAACCTATAACAATAACACATGAGAAATTCCGCCCAGTGGGCATGGCTTTACATTGGTGAATCTCTATATTATGGTCTCGTAATTATTTAACGCTACAGTGCACTTTCTGGATAGGATGGTGGATCTTTTATTATTTCTCACACTTCGACTCTCACAATCATCATCACGAAACTATCCTCCAGACCGAGCAGTACAGAAGGAACAGGCATAACCCACTAATCTTTTGAAACTACCTTGCTACTCTCCCATGCAAACCGCACATACCCAAATTACATGACATACACCACACTACGACATGGAATACAAAACACTAAATAGTCACAACATTATCACTTTCAGCTTCCCCACTTCAATTAGTATTTATCCCAGTTTCACACGACACTGCCCCACTTTGTAATTCTACTTTCCTACTATGAACTCTGGAGATATTTGCAAATGCAAGCCAAGTGGCGTTGCTGGATAGACGGCCGACTCACCTTGCTTCTCTCTCAGAGTTTGAATCTAGCGTCACACGGAATCATATCACGCAAAGTAATATTAAGAACATATTCATCACACACGCGAGTCCTCAACTAATACCATGGACGAGTACTTCTCTTTATCTTTTGTCTCATACACAGTTTGAGACTCACACAGTACTCACCACGTCGAAGTACTCGTCTCTAATTTCAAGTCCTGCACACGCCATTTCTTAAATATTTCAACTTATGGTATACACGCTATTTCTTAAATATTTCAACTTATTGTACACACGCTAGTAATTCAGCTTAACTTAAGCACACGGAAGTATTTCAACTTATTGCTACACATGGTTTCATTGTGACCGTTGGTCACTTCTGAAGATTACTACAATCCCATTAATATTACCTGCCTGACATTTAATTCTCCCCACAAAAGTTCCTGAAATAGAGAAATTATTATTTCAAACTACTCTTAAATATTCCACATGCATACCATGTCTCCACTCTTTCGTCATTACGGAGCACAACTAAAACAGGTCTTAACAGCACAAGATCCAGCGGCAGAGTGCTGAAACATGGCCGTTCTCCAGGTCCTCTCACACCTCTGTCGAAGTGGGGGAGCACCTTGCTACCGTATTGGTCGGCCACATTTCAGGCGCTCAAAGCTCAGGTAAATTTCATCTCTGTGGTCCCACCAAAGGTGGCCAAAGGATCAACTCAAAGATGATCATATATTCACATTCACTATCTGCGGTTAGCAGACGACCATACATTCATTCATTTCACAGATCTCACCAAACTGGATGTAGGGATTGACTTTGTGGGAGTGCACATGTGATCAATTAAATAAATTGTCATTCTTTCCCACACTGGTATCCGGCTTCGCTGTATTAATTGAAATTGAGTTATTTTACAAAAAAAAGTGTTGTTCTGACAAAAATAATGAAGTATGTTGTACCTATTTTAAATGTCGGGCGGTACTGTACCCTTTCAGTATAAATAAGGAACAGCAGAGGGCCTATGACGGTACCTTGGGGAATTCCAGAAATCATTACTGTTTTACTCGATAACTTTCTACATCTACATCTACATCTATGAGATTACTCTGCTATTCACAATAAAGTGCCTGGTAGAGGGTTCAATGAACCACCTTTAAGCTGTCTCTCTACCGTTCCACTCTCGAACGGCAAGCGGGAAAAAAGAGAACTTAATTTTTTCTGTACGAGCCCTGATTTCTCTTATTTTATCATGATGATCATTTCTTCCTATGTAGGTAGGTGCCAACAGAATGTTTTCGCAATTGGAGGAGAAAACTGGTAATTGAAATTTCAGGAGAAGATCCCGTCGCAACGATAAACGCCTTTGTTTTAATGATTGCCACTCCAATACACGTATCATCTCTGTGACACTATTTCCCCTATGTCGTGATAATACAAAACGAGCTGCCCCTCTTTGTGCTTTTTTGATGTCATCCGTCAGTCCCACCTGATGCGGATCCCACACCGCACAGCAGTACTCCAGAATAGGGCGGACAAGGGTGGCGTAAGCAATCTCTTTAGTAGACTTGTTCCACCTTCTAAGTGTTCTGCCAATGACTCGCAGTCTTTGGTTTGCTCTACGCACAATATTATCTATGTGATCATTCCAATTTAGGTTATTTGTAATTGTAATCCCTAAGTATGTAGCTAAATTTACAGTCTTCAGATTTGTGTGACTTTTCGCGTAATCGAAATTTAGCTGATTGGTTTTAGTACTTATGTGAATAGCTTCAGACTTTTCTTTATTCAGGCTCAATTGCCATTTTTCGCACCATACAGATGTCTTATCTATATCATTTTACAAGTCGTTTTGATCATCTGATGACTTTCCGTCAATTACTCGAACTGTGATCTCTCTGATAGGAAATCACGAATCCAGTCCCGTAACTGAAACGATATTCCACAAGCACGCAATTTGATTACAAGGCGCTTGTGGGTACAGTGTCAAAAGCCTTCTATAAATACGGAATCAGTTCAAAACCTCTTGTCCATAGCACTCAACACTCGGTGTGAGTAAAGAGTTAGTTGTGTTTCACAATAATGACGAGCCTCATTTTATTTTTATTGAAATCGTTGATCGGTTTACAAGAATTCTCGTAAACCACGACTTCGTCGCAACTTGAGGTTGTAATGCCGCATAATACCTACCTTTCATTGGTCGTGATGCGTTCCAAATCTTTTTCCACTTACGTTTCCCATGGCTCATGAGCTAAGTAGTCTGTGTACGGCAATTTTAAACAAGAGACTTCATGTAGATGCAGAAAGTTACACTAAGACGTCAACTTCCTTGTCATAGCGGACGACTGCACGGGAATGCCCCCACAGAAATGGACTGTATGTCTCCTGCGTCTTTACTGGGAACGGTTGGTTGCTTTATTCCATCTCCGGCGTTGAACATTTTTAAGGACACTCTGGCAGTCGGTCAGGATTAATGCCTTTAAGAAGGGAGTTGTAGATACAAGACTGAGTGGTTGCAAAAATACCATTGTTTCCGCCGTAAAAACTGACGCCCTGAAAGGTAGTTTGTGTTTTACTAACTTGTGTCAGCGTATGTAGAAAAGGACCATCCAGTATACTCTTCTTGTTTTCACTTCTTAATTTGTCCGCAATCGGCTTAGAGCTGTTTGCTTTTTGTGTATTCCATCCGATCTTTTAACAGATATAAGGTACGGAGATTACGCGCTGTGCGTCTACTACTCAGAGTCGAGCAACAGCACAACCGAGCTTTACTTCTTTACGACATCAAATATGACTTTGCATTTAGTAGTTATGAAGTAGTTGGCGGGTAAAAATGGGTTACTGTTCCTGTCATCGTATGTGATTCTCGTCTTTCGGATTCTTCTACAAGTTTAGTAGGCATACCTCTTCGAGAGGTTGTCGCTTACAAAACTATAATAACAAGTGAAGAATCGTGGAAGATTTCAAGAAAGGTTTCTGCAACTGATAGTGATGACAAGCCCTTACATACTCGGTTTCGACGCGTATGTAAACTGCATGCCTGTGATTATTTCATTACTCGACTTAAAGGTCATGGTGGTGTATCAAAATTCCGTATCGTTAGTGATTTAACATCCCTTTTTCGCATGTTTAAATAACTGCTTCTCATTCATGTGAACCGGAATCATTGTTCGGCAACGGAGCTAAAATTTTCATCCATACTACCTATAACTTCGAATTTAGTTTTGCAACTGCCGCTCGAGGTCCTGCATACGTTTCCAGCCAACAGACAGCGGCTGGCCGCTACTTTTTTTTGAAATTATTAACTCTCTTATAATTGTTAATCATAGATCAACGTATGATCGCAGATTACCGTATTCTCAGATTGAACTGATGTTACAAAACAACGAAATGGCACAACGTTTAATTTGTCGTATCTTAATGTGCTGCGAATTCTACATTTACCTTGCGGATAGTTTGTTGTAAATGCTGGAGTGTTGTGTAGAGGGGGATGGGAGAGGAATCTCGTCGTACTCCCCGATAACGATCGCGGTTCAGTGGCCTCCATCCATCATTGCGACGTCCTGCGTTTTGCGCACGTCAGTCACGTCCTCTGCATGGCAGCTTGGTGGCGTCATCGACCAAACGCAACAGGACTGCTAGGTACCAGCCGTGCTCTTTATTAGTTAAAGAATGGGATGTAACGGATAAAGGAAAGAGGCAGCTAACACACTGACCGCAGGTAGAGAGGAGGAGTGCTGCGGTCACAAGAGGCACACGTTAAAGGCAGTGTTAGCAAGGGGAAGGATGATACGCGGAGGCAATGGACGATGAATTGTATACATAATTAAAGAGAAAATTCCTTGACAAAGTAATAACCTGCATATTGGCATATATTGATAAATCACAAACATTGTCTTTAACCACAAACTGACCTTAAAAATACAAAGAACTAACTTTAACATCGTACTCTGAAGCGTTGTTTCATCACAGTGGCTGTGCAATTACTAACGCAGCTGTACTACACTGGTGTCCAAAATTAAAGCAACAAACAGCAATTTCCCCGTCCTGTGGATAATTCACGATAGACGTATCGGTTGTTAGTAAATAGTTGCCACTATTTAAGTTCCAACCCTCGTAACCATGCACACTGTAACACAGATGTCCGTACGATCGTATTCTGCACGGAAGATGGCACACCAGTCAGCGGACAACCACGCCAGCGTTGACGTCAGGGCACCTATCAAACGGAGTAGTGTTGCCAAAATCGCTGTAGACACAGTCACAGACGGTGTAGTATGGTACAGAGAAGGCGCCTACCAGACTCTCTGCGGTGGAGGAATATAGGAAGAAAGGAAGCAGGACAGTTGCAAATTGATGTGGCCCGATGTCTTGACGCGAATCGCTCTGTTGTTTCTCTGATGTGGCGACAGTTTATAGAGACCAAAACTGTATCCCGAAGACCGACGCAGGGCTGACTACGCGTGACATCAGAAAGGGAGGACCGTTACTTGCCTTTAAGGGCACGACGATACCGCCTTAGTACTGCCCGGTAACTGGCATCTGACCTCGTAGCATCCACTGGACGTGTTGTACCGAGGCAAACGGTGTAAAGAAGGCTTCGGAAGAGTGGCCTTTGTTGTTGGAGACCTGCTGTATGTGTACCTCTGACGTGTCTCCACAGAAGGAAACATGTAGATCGTCAACATGCCACTTCGACGGCCGAACTATGGGTCAATGTTCTTTTTACAGATGAGTCCCCATTTGGCCTGGAGAGTAATTCTTTACGGATTTGCATCTGGAGGGAATGTGGAACACTATATCGGAACTCAAACAGTATGATGTGAGCAGGGATTATATTGACCACTCGAACACCTCTTCATGAACTTGTACGGATGGATATGAAATTGTCAGGCACCGTGATGAGATCGTGGGACCTCAAGTGCGGTTGTTGCGAGTCGCTGTGGGCCCAAATTTCGTACTGACGGACGATAACGCTCGCCCTCTTAGAGCACGGGTGATTGATGTTTCCTTGGAAACGGAAGATATTGCACGCATGGCGTAGCTTGCTCGCTCTCCCGATTTGATTCCCATAGAGCATGTCTGGAATGCAGTAGGGTGACGGGTTGCATCACATAAGCATCTACCAACACTTTCCGAGACATGCCAGTAGCTCCGTAGGAAGAATGAGTGCTATGGCCTGATGACGTCATTCACAGCATGCCCCGAAGTTGTCAGCCCTGTATTGCTGCCAGAGATGGTCACAGCCCGTACTGGGCGCATTAACCAGCTGTTGAAACGTATATGCAAATCAGTAAAGTTGAAAAAAACGAAGGACTTTTTGTCTAACTTTTATGCATATTGCAGTTGTTTACATTCTGTATTCTTTCATTGTTTCTACTTTACTATGCCCTGTTTGTACTGTATTGATAGAAAATATACGTAACATTGCAAAAATTCCGTCTGTTGCTTTATTTTTGGACACCAGTATATTCACTAAAACTCTTTTTGTTACTATCACATTACGACTAAAGAGGAGAGCAGCAGATGAAGGGTTACGGAGAGTACTGAAGGAGGCGTGCGTACAACGATGACCCAAAACATTATTACCATATGCTTAACACCATGTTAATTTCCATTTGGAACGTAATACAGCAGCAATTCTGTGTGGCATGGATTCGATAAATCTTCGGTAGGTACCTGGAGGTACGTGGCCCAAGATGTCTATGCACAGGTCATGCAATTAATTACGTGCTGATCGCTTGTGGACTCGGAAATGGCTCTCGACAGCATACCGATGTGTTCCATCGGGCTCAGATCAGGCGAATTTGGTGCACAAGACGTCAACGTCGGTTCACTATCTCGTTTCTCAAACCATTGTAGCACAATTATGACCTTGTGGCAGAGACAGTTATCCTGTTGGAAGATGCCATCGCAATCATGGAAGACATCAGCATGAAGAAACGTAGGTGGCCAACAACAACGTTCACGCAGTCCACAGCTTTCCTGGTGAATGCTCCCTCTAGCATAATATTGCCGCCACCGATCTGAACCCGTAACGGAGTGCGTGTTTCGTACAGCCAAACGTCTGGATGACGGTGTATCTGGATCCATCAGTAGATCTGGTGTAACAAGAAACACATTCACCCCACCAACCGACAGGTTACCATTGACACAGGGTCAAATTTCGACGATCCCAGGTCCGCTGCAATTGTTATTTTCGATGTCGTTGGGTCAATGTGGGAACATGTAGGGATCGTCTGCTGCTCGACGATGTGCAGTGTAAGGTGTGCTCCGAACTCTTGATCCTGCACCAGCATTGTACTCTGTTGTCAGATCAGCCACAGATCTCTGTCTGTACTACAAAACAGAGTGGTTAAACTTCCGACATCCATATTTTGTGATGAGACATGGGCGTCCGACCACTTGTCACCCACTCATGGTTTCACTTGACGTGTCACAATATACTTCGTCACCAGCAGTAAACTGGCTGGAACTGCTGACCTGATAAGACGACCACAGTGCATAATATGTCTTCTTTATAATGTATGACTACACATCAACATTATTAAATGCGTTCCGAAAATATAGAAAAATAAATTGTTAAAAGCGTCTATTGGACACGAGTTGCATTAGCTATGATTACTCTTGCGAATGTCAGTTAACGAACAGCCTGTTTTTCGCTTTAAAATTAGAAAAAAGACGTTTCATCAACATTGTTGTGCACCAAGTTTATTATATTTGGAACACTAATTACGTAAATATTTCTTTGCTAAATGTTTATGGCCAAATTGGTAATTTCTTATCTATATTCACAATATATCATAATTTTAATTGAGTTCAGTGAGTCGCTGGAATGTATGCATCTGGCAGAATACGAGTAGGATCCTTTTTTTATTCATTCTCAGTATTCCATCGGAGGCTTCTATGTGGTGCTGGCAGTTAAATAATTGTATAAAAGTCTGAAGGGCATCCTTGGAACAAATCTGAGGACAAAATGAATATAAATCTATGGCCCAAAATCATGAGCCGGTATTTCGAGGTAACATAATTTCGGAAATGTAGGTCATGGCGCCAACATACACACAGAAAATATTGTCAAGAAGCGTTTACACAACTACCATGACGAAATTTGAGGCTTATTGACAGTATCTGAGGCAAAAGTGCCAGGTAGTACACTTTCGGTTTGAACACAGATAACGTGATGCGTGATGGCACGTTATACAAATTAAGACATTGCTTGAGTAGCCGTACGTGGACTGACGTAATCCGAGACTCATCAGTCCTGGGAGGTTTATTTTATGTCACGACCGCTCAATTGCGCCGATTGCGGGCACATTCTCGCGATTTTGCCTCCTGTCGCGTGGTGTGTAGAGGTACTCGTACGGAGCGGTGACCTTCAGATCTCCCGGCGGAGGTTCGAGTCCTCCCTCGGGCATGGGTGTGTGTGTTCGTCCTTAGGATAATTTAGGTTAAGTAGTGTGTAAGCTTAGGGACTGATGACCTTAGCAGTTAAGTCCCATCAGATACCACACATATGAACACATATGATATGACCATCAGATCACATATCGAGTAGTGGTCCTGAATGGCGCGGCATGCTGACCAGGTGGTGTTGGCCAGCACGGAATTAGCGAGCGATCTGTTGCGCTGTGATCCGCTTATCTGCTGTTACAGTCCACGACAATCCCTAGAGAACAACCCTGTCATCGACACGTTATTGATCGAGAGAGTCAACTCTCGCGACGATGATAAGTACTCGCGGAATATCCTTAAAGCCGTCTCTTAGAAATATCTTTCCTATTATATATCACTGTATGAGCTGCGAGCCACTTGCATGATACAAAAACTACATTGCCACGATTTTGTGTGCTAGCATAGTCTCAGCTTTCCTTATGTAGCATATCTGCAAGCAGTACGTTTTGGGGGACAGAGTCTTGTCTACCAATCACGTCGTTAGACCATTTGAGTTCGCTTTGCCCTCGTGGATGCGGATAAAGCACATTTTCACTCTTTCTTCCTTCCTCTCCACACTCGGAACTGGAGAAGCTGTTTACATAGCACATCACACCGATGGCTCACCAACATATCAGACATGTCGTCATATGAATGATTTCCGGTGAGCATTACTCAGCTGCAGCTTCCAGGAATTTTGGATAGAATTTTTCATACTTTCGCTGCACTGGCGTGATTGTATTTTAGTTGTTTTTTGAGGTACAGTTGTAGATCCATCTGCGTAAGTTTATGTTCCTTTGGTTTTAATCGAGGGTTTGTCCAAATAGGCAAAGATCATCAAGTAATGCAGGGATATAGATCGAATTTTACGTTACTTTCCCACTCATTTGATAGTATTACGGGAATCTGGAAGTACAGAGTGTATCAAAAAGAATCATCTGATTTTTTTAAAAATCTGTAAGATGGCAAGAACTATGCCCCTTACATGATGTCATTAAAGATCACCTAACTCACGTTGAGCGAACAGTAGGGCTGAGCAAAAATGACTGACATGGCACAATGCATCTTGTAGAGGGTATAGTATGGACGTATTGGAATAATTAATGTCGGTTGATGGTTTTAAAGTAATTCACATGGCATGAAAACTTTGTGGAAATGCGTCGATTTACTGGAGGCTAGTTTATCCCAGGGAAGTATTCAGAACTGACCATAGCCGGCGGGGGAGTGGTGAAGGGAAGCGGCAATAGGCAGCTTAGGGCGGCTCAAGCTCTGAGAAAGCGGTAATGGGGCGTGGCCTCCAGCTGCCTTAAGATGAGTGACAGTGTTTTCAGTGAAACATGCGAGAAAGCCGCGCAAAGCTACGGTGGAGCGGTCAACAGAGGTCAAAATATGCGTGTTTGTGACTATAGCAACTTCACGCTGAATTCACGGTCCGTAGAGTCTGAAGTAAATTAGGTGAAGAGCAACAGAATGAAATACGCCGGCCTACGATGGGAACATAGGACCAAGGAATCTGAAGTACTCTCCTGGGAGTCAGAATTCCGGAAAAATTGGTGTTTTTGCAGATGATAACCTTGATGGTGGCCTGGGAGGAGATAAATAGCGGAAGTTGAGAAGAAGGGAAATTTTGTGGGAATTTTTTCACTTCCCAGAGCAGGCATTGGTCGGCGCTTGGAAGCGACACATAATTATCGCGACTTGCGCTGCAATTGGCGTAAGTGATTTTGCTGGAGGGGAAACCGAGGCGAAGAGCAGACTGTGAGAAGTTTCTGTAGTGGTCTTCGGTTCCCAGCTCGCCTAGATGCGGACGTGGCGTTCTTTACTCAGCTTGCCTGAGAGAAAGTGAGCATCTCTGCAGTTTAGGACTTAGCAAACGGAACGATTGAGCTTGGAGATAGAAAGTTTTCGTTCAGCTATGTACTGAACAAAATAGCTAGAAGTGAATAGACGAGCGCCGCCTTGCAGCACCATGAAGTCGGCTGACGTCCGCATAACAACGTCGCTCCGCCACGCTGAATTCGGTGATATTGTGACCGCTCCGGCCACTGATTAATTTGTTGGATCACGTCGGCAAAGTTTCCACGAGGGTTTCATGGGCCGTGTATTGTAGAATTCTTTTCGCACTTCGCATTATGCCTGGCTCAGTCGATAGGAGTTAATTACTTTTGATTGATCGCGCTTTACTCCACGCAAACGCAATTTATTAGCACTGCCTGTTAGGTGAGCCCTGTAATGTGATGATTGAAGGGCGTGAGTTAAAATAAATCTGTGCTAATCGACTGCATCAGTTTTCAATCAAGTAGTTGAAATCCCAAGTCACTTTCTTAATTAATTTTATGTTTAACATTTGCATCTGGTGTTCAATACCTGAATATAACATCAATGTGCACCTGTTATTAATTTAAAGTGATCAATTCTGAATCAATTAATGTCAACACTGCCACCACAGTTCAATCAGGAGTCACAGGGCCTTATTACTTTCTTTGCGTTATCCAACATTGCGGCAGTTTTGCACTCTGTGTTGATCTGTTAGTCAATTACCTGGGGTGAAAACACACCAAAACCAGATAAGTGACGGGTGGGGTGTTACAAATCATAACTACACTACTGGCCATTAAAATTGCTACACCACAAAGATGAAGTGCTACAGACGCGAAATTTAACCGACAGGAAGAAGATGCTGTGATATGCAAATGATTAGCTTTCCAGAGCATTCACACAAGATTGGCGCCGGTGGTGACACCTACAACGTGCTGACATGAGTAAAGTTTCCAATCGATTTCTCATACACAAACAGCAGTTGAGCGGCCTTCCCTGGTGAAACGTTATTCTGATGCCTCGTGTAAGGAGGAGAAATACGTACCATCACTTTTCGACTTTGACAAAGGTCGGATTTTAGCCTACCGCGATTGCGTTTTATCATATCGCGATATTGCTGCTCGCGTTGGTCGAGATCCAATGACTGTTAGCACAATATGGAATCGGTGGGTTCAGGAGGGTAATACGGAACGCCGTGCTGGATCCCAACGACCCTGTATCACTAGCAGTCAGATGACAGGCATCTTATCCACATGGCTGTAACGGATCGTGCAGCCACGTCTCGATTCCTTAGTCAACAGATGGGGACGTCTGCAAGACAACAACCATCTGCACGAACAGTTCGACGACATTTGCAGCAGCATGGACTATCAGCTCGGAGACCATGGCGGCGGTTACCCTTGACTCTCCATCACAGACAGGAGCGCCTGAGATGGTGTACTCAACGACGATCCTGGATGCACGAATGGCAAAACGTCATTTTTTCGGATGACTCCAGGTTCTGTTTGCAGCATCGTGATGGTCGCATCCATGTTTGGCGACATCGCGGTGAACGAACATTGGAAGCGTGTATTCGTCATCGCCATACTGGCGTATCACCCGGCGTGATGGTATGGGGTGACATTGGTTACACGACTCGGTCACCTCTTATTCGCATTGACGGCACTTTGAACAGTGGATGTTACATTTCAGATGTGTTATGACCCGTGGCTCTACCCTTCATTCGATCCCTGTGAAACCCTACATGTCAGCAGGACAATGCACTACCGCATGTTGCAGGTCCTGTACTGGCCTTTCTGGATACAGAAAATGTTCGACTGCTGCCCTGGTCAGCACATTCTCCAGATCTCTCACCAATTGAAAACGTCTGGCCAATGGTGGCCGAGCAACTGGCTCGTCACAATACGCCAGTCACTACTCTTGATGAACTGTGGTATCGTGTTGAAGCTGCATGGCCAGTTGTACCTGTACACGCCATCCAAGACCTGTTTGAATCAATGCCCAGGCATATCAAGGCCGTTATTACGGCCACAGGTGGTTGTTCTGGGTATTGATTTCTCAGGATCTATGCACCCAAATTGCGTGAAAATGTAATCACATGTCAGTTCTAGTATAATATATTTGTCGAATGAATACCCGTTTATCATCTACATTTATTCTTGGTGTAGCAATTTTAATGGCCCATAGTGTATTATGTTATTTAAGATAGGTGCGTGAACAACGTAGTGTTGGAAAGAGCACACTCTCGAGTCTTACATGGTACATCAAAACGAATCATCCGATTAAAAAAAAAAAAAATCATAACTATTACGTTATTTGAGATAAGTTATGGTCTATTTTTCTTCGCCGAGAACAGTGTTACTGAAAGCCCGTATCTCGATATGCTTGAGAACCTTCTTTTCCCACAGTTGGAGACTTATTAGCCACCTAGCATCTGAAAGTGCGGGATTTTTTAAATGAAAGGATTGCTGAACTATGGATCAGTCCTACAAAACCAAATGATTCAGCCTTACAATATTACTAGTCTCCAAGGTCACCGGACCTGAATGTATGTTATTATTTCTTTTGGCAGTTTATAAAAGACTATTTATGTGCCTCCGTAAGCAATAACAATGAATGAACTGAGACATCGCATAACAGCAGCTGTGGAATCCGTAACTCAAGACATGCTTACTGCGGTGTGGGAACAACTTGAATACCACATTGACCGTGCACATCAAGGGGGGCTTATCAACGCCTATGAAAAAGTATGAAAAAAACTTTTTTGATTTTCGTGTTCATCAAAAAACGAAATTAATTGTACATATTTATTAGTTTCAGTAATACAGACGTTCCAAATCGGATGATTCTTTTTGATGCACCCTGTATATTGGGTCCTTTTCTCCTGCTGTGAATGAGTGGTATTTGTACAACCACGTGGTCCGCTTCAGGACATTTCTATCTCTAGTTGAGGAATTTTCATGATTATTTCGAATAATAATTGAAATTAACCTAAATTCTGTTTCGCGTTGTTTTCTCTTGAAGTCACTGTTTAAGGATGTGAACTACTGGAGTCAGTTCTGAGATAATACCAGCCTGCCTGCAGCAGAATTCATGCAACTATAAACTGGTTTCAGCAGATGAAATATTTACTAATTTATAGCCGATTTCCAGCCCAACTGCGCTCGCAAATTCCAGGGAACTTCGAGGTGCTTGTTGTAGCCATGAAGGTTTTGAGACATTAGATTTCACCATTTTATTCTTTTATTATTAGATAACAGGCGATGCCATACAAAAAGCAGCCTGCATTTCACTGCACGCGTCTCTTCTATCAGAAAGAACGCATTCACACTTAAAGTTGTATTACGACGGTTGAAAAACTTGGTTACAATTTTTGTATTAGTTCAATACATGTCAAAGGACCCTTTACAGACTCCATTCTGCCATGGAAGTTCGGTCACTCCCACATAATTCATTAACAGCAATCAGGTCGTGTTGTCCGTTCATCATGGGTCAAGTTATAAAGGGTGTCGGGAAAAAGTTATCAATATTCACACAGGACGCAGCATGCATCAAGATAAGAAAAAAGTTCCTGTAAACAATGGTCGTAAACCTCATATACACATATCGAGCCGTGTACCTCCTTCCTGGTGGAATGACTGGAACTGATCGGCTGTCGGACCCCCTCCATCTAATAGGCGCTGCTCATGCATGGTTGTTTACATTTTTGGGCGGGTTTAGTGACATCTCTGAACGGTCACAGGGACTGTGATTGTGATATAGTATCCACAGTCAACGTCTATCATCAGGAGTTCTGGGAACTAGGGTGATGCAAAACTTTTTTGATGTGTGTATTTGGATTTATGGTCTTCATTTGTCCGAGGAACATATCTTACACACCGAGAACTATGACACGAGGCAAATGAGGAAATTGTGTACGTAATAGACGTTTATGCAGTACAAAGTGTGTGCATTGATATCAAAGATGCACCCAACTTAACAACACGTACAGTATTCCTGACATAGCGTATCTGTCAGGTATTTTATTTTAATCTGTTGTATGCGGAGTGTTCATGTTGTCGTGATCTTCAGTCTGAAGACTGGTTTGCTGCAGCTGTCCATTCTACTTTATCCTGTACGAGCCTCTTCATCTTCGAATAACTACTGCAACCTACATCCTTCTGAATCTGCCTGTACTTACTATGTTCATCTCTTGGCCTCCCTATATGATTTTTACCCTCCACATTTCCCTCCAATGCTAAATTGATGTCACAGAAAGTGCCCTATCAACTGATCCCTTCTTTTGGTCAAGTTGTGCCATAAATCTTTTGTTTCCCTAATTCTATTCAGCACCTCCTCATTAATTTCGTGATCTATCCATCTAATCTTCAGCATTCTTCTGTAGCACCACATTTCAAAAGCTTCTGTTCCTTTTCATCTGAACTATTAATCATCCATGAAACTTCCTGGCAGATTAAAACTGTGTGCCCGACCGAGACTCGAACTCGGGACCTTTGCCTTTCGCGGGCAAGTGCTCTACCAACTGAGCTACCGAAGCACGACTCACGCCCGGTACTCACAGCTTTACTTCTGCCAGTACCTCGTCTCCTACCTTCCAAACTTTACAGAAGCTCTCCTGCGAACCTTGCAGAACTAGCACTCCTGAAAGAAAGGATATTGCGGGGACATGGCTTAGCCACAGCCTGGGGGATGTTTCCAGAATGAGATTTTCACTCTGCAGCGGAGTGTGCGTTGATATGAAACTTCCTGCCAGATTAAAACTGTGTGCCCGACCGAGACTCGAACTCGGGACCTTTGCCCGGGCAAGTGGTCTACCAACTGAGCTACCGAAGCACGAGTCGTGCTTCGGTAGCTCAGTTGGTAGAGCACTTGCCCGCGAAAGGCAAAGGTTCCGAATTCGAGTCTCGGTCGGGCACACAGTTTTAATCTGGCAGGAAGTTTCATATCAGCGCACACTTCGCTGCAGAGTGAAAATCTCATTCTATTAATCATCCATGTTTCACTTCCATACATGGCAACACTCCAGACAAATACTTTCAGAAAATACTTTGTAACACTTAAATCTGTATTTTATGTTAACAAATTTCTCTTCTTCAGGAATACTTCTGTTGCCATTTTCAGTCTACATTTTGAATCCTCTCTGCTTCTGCTATCATCGGTTATTTTTCTGCCCAAATGGCAAAACTCATCTACTACTTTTAGTGTCTCGTCTGCTAATTTAATTCCCTTAGCATCATCTGATTTCATTCGACTACATACCATTATTCCTGTTTTACTTTTGTTGACATCTTGTATTCTCCTTTGAAAACACTGTGCGTTTCATTCAACTGCCCTTCCAAGTCCTTTGACAGAATTACAGTATGATCGTCAAACCTCAAAGTTTTTATTTCTTCTCCCTGAACTTCAATTCCTACTCCAAATTTTTCTTTGGATTCTTTTATTGCTTGTTGAATGCACAGATTGAATAACACTGGGGTAGGATACAGCCCCTCGACTCTTATAACTGGTTCCTGTACAAGTTGTAAACATCGCTTAGCTTCCTGTATTTTAACCCCTGCTGGCTTCAGAATTTCAAAGAGAGCATTCCAGTCAACATTTTCAAATGCTTTCTCTGTTTAAAAATGCTATAAACGTGCGTTTTCCTTTTCTTAACCCATTTTGTAAGATAAGTCGTAGGGTTAGTATTGCCTCGCGCGTTCCTATATTCCTCGGTATCCAAACTGCTCTTTAGCGAGATCGGCTTCTACCAGCTTTTCCATTCTTCTGTAAAGAATTCGTTTTAATATTTCGCAAACATCGCTTATCAAACTGATAGTTCAGTAATTTTCACGCCTGTCAGCCACTGCTTTCTTTGGAAATGGAATTTTTACATTCTTCTTGACGTCTGAAGTAATTTCAGCTGTCCCATGCATCTGACCCACCAGATAGAAGAGTTTTGTCATGGCTGGCGCAATATTTGTTGTGATATAGCACTACATTGCTGTAATCTGTTTTCGTATCCGTCACTGGAGGTGCAGTTGCTCCCAGTTCAACGCAGGAGATGCCAGATAAAAAATGGGTCAAATGGCTCTGAGCACTATGCGACTTAACTTCTGAGGTCATCAGTCGCCTAGAACTTAGAACTAAGTAAACCTAACTAACCTAAGGACATCACACACATCCATGCCCGAGGCAGGATTCGAACCTGCGACCGTAGCGGTCACGCGGTTCCAGACTGAAGCGCCTTTAACCGCACGGCCACACCGGCCGGCGAGATGCCAGATATGGTCTTCTGCTTCAGGCAAGCAGATGGAAGTAGAGAATACATGTTCAATGCCTGCAACGCAATCCGGCAACAGCCTGGAGGGGCCCGTACGAATTCGTGATTCCATAACATGTAACTTGGAAAGGCAATTGTAGGCAGTCGCATCAAGCACCTATTATGAAGAGTAGCGCAGAGACATAATGATCATTGATAGTAGTGATAGTAGACTGTAGCTCCGAAAATACGAGATTTACATCCAATCTTTAAAAAAAAATTCTTCCCTTGTGCATACTACATCCTCTTCTAAATATTGGACCCTTTTTTTCCGAACATCCTGTATAGAAAGGGAGATATCTTCGGAGCATTAATTTCATAAGTTGAACTAAGTAACTAAAACCGAAGCTTTCAGTTCTTACCAGGGTGACGAGTGAAGAGCCCTGTACCTGCAGGGCCCCGAACTTGCTGTCCCCCTTAGGTTGCGTTCACAGTCGCACCGACGACGCTCGTCAGACACCGTCGCGAGATGTCGTCCGATAACTTTGGCTGACAGTTTAGGTCACGTTAGGTTAGACTCTATTCTATGTATGAAGTAGGTTACATTTTAATCTCTCATGGTGGGGTGGATACCATGACGCCTCTGTGTTTGGATACGAGTGCTGCTTCTGCTATTAAAGAGACGCCTAATCCATGTGAATGAGCTTTCCTCTCTCGTAAAGAACGTGGCGAGTGCTATACACTCCGTCCATAGTTATCGGAAAAGTTTTACGAATATATGAGATGACGGAAAAATACACTCCTGGAAATGGAAAAAAGAACACATTGACACCGGTGTGTCAGACCCACCATACTTGCTCCGGACACTGCGAGAGGGCTGTACAAGCAATGATCACACGCACGGCACAGCGGACACACCAGGAACCGCGGTGTTGGCCGTCGAATGGCGCTAGCTGCGCAGCATTTGTGCACAGCCGCCGTCAGTGTCAGCCAGTTTGCCGTGGCATACGGAGCTCCATCGCAGTCTTTAACACTGGTAGCATGCCGCGACAGCGTGGACGTGAACCGTATGTGCAGTTGACGGACTTTGAGCGAGGGCGTATAGTGGGCATGCGGGAGGCCGGGTGGACGTACCGCCGAATTGCTCAACACGTGGGGCGTGAGGTCTCCACAGTACATCGATGTTGTCGCCAGTGGTCGGCGGAAGGTGCACTTGCCCGTCGACCTGGGACCGGACCGCAGCGACGCACGGATCACGCCAAGACCGTAGGATCCTACGCAGGGCCGTAGGGGACCGCACCGCCACTTCCCAGCAAATTAGGGACACTGTTGCTCCTGGAGAATCGGCGAGGACCATTCGCAACCGTCTCCATGAAGCTGGGCTACGGTCCCGCACACCGTTAGGCCGTCTTCCGCTCACGCCCCAACATCGTGCAGCCCGCCTCCAGTGGTGTCGCGACAGGCGTGAATGGAGGGACGAATGGAGATGTGTCGTCTTCAGCGATGAGAGTCGCTTCTGCCTTGGTGACAATGATGGTCGTATGCGTGTTTGGCTCCGTGCAGGTGAGCGCCACAATCAGGACTGCATACGACCGAGGCACACAGGGCCAACACCCGGCATCATGGTGTGGGGAGCGATCTCCTACACTGGCCGTACACCACTGGTGATCGTCGAGGGGACACTGAATAGTGCACGGTACATCCAAACCGTCATCGAACCCATCGTTCTACCATTCCTAGACCGGCAAGGGAGCTTGCTGTTCCAACAGGACAATGCACGTCCGCATGTATCCCGTGCCACCCAACGTGCTCTAGAAGGTGTAAGTCAACTACCCTGGCCAGCAAGATCTCCGGATCTGTCCCCCATTGAGCATGTTTGGGACTGGATGAAGCGTCGTCTCACGCGGTCTGCACGTCCAGCACGAACGCTGGTCCAACTGAGGCGCCAGGTGGAAATGGCATGGCAAGCCGTTCCACAGGACTACATCCAGCATCTCTACGATCGTCTCCATGGGAGAATAGCAGCCTGCATTGCTGCGAAAGGTGGATATACACTGTACTAGTGCCGACATTGTGTATGCTCTCTTGCCTGTGTCTATGTGCCTGTGGTTCTATCAGTGTGATCATGTGATGTATCTGACCCCAGGAATGTGTCAATAAAGTTTCCCCTTCCTGGGACAATGAATTCACGGTGTTCTTATTTCAATTTCCAGGAGTGTAGTTCTGTTACATACTCGAGATAATTCGTAGTGACTTTAAAAAGCAAGTTATAAATACTCTCTTTCGCTGTACTTATTTAAAGTTGTGCTGACGTACGTCAGTTTACATTCAGTGACTGTCATTTACCAAACGAGTAAAAGACAAGCATAAATTATAAGATAGTCTGAAAACCTAAGCACTTAAAAGTGGAAATACATGGCGCACACCGCATTTGCAAACCACTTCACATTAAGAGTATCACTACCCTACTAGCATAAAACGCCAATAAGCAGTAATAATATTTGTAGACAACTAATGACAACCTACCACAAGTACAGTAGCTATAAGTATATAAGGTACGCCACCCTCTTCACTTGAACAAATTAATTTTTGAGGTTATAATCTACGCCTAAACTTTCCAATAAAGATTTTGCCTATTTGAGGTTTCGAATAGACATGCTATTTCAATCCATAGATTCCTAACTATATCCCGGTTATGATATTTTCATCGTCAGGATTCCACACACTCACTCTTTCTTGGACTAAACCTACCAGTTTCTCACACTCTATCGTGTGCTAGAACGTCGGTCGATTTGACCGAAGAGAGCAAACGTGAATTTCACCGATTGTCGTCCGAAGTCTTTACGTTCAGGAGATAGGACCGGTTGTAACGTGACCGCACACGTAGTGGTGTACTGATTTCAAAAGATCGGCTGTCGCCGGCCGATGTCGGTCGTCGGCGGAATCTACAGATATCGGAGCCACTGTGACCGCAGGCCTAGTTTCGAAGGCCAGCACACGCTGAACCAATCCGTTTGTCGTGGCGACGGCGGCCCCTTCTCTCCAGCACAGTGGCAGTTGTTCGTGAGTGCGAATTTCCTGTATCGCTTCAGAAACGTACAAGTGCAGACCGGGAAAGGGGAGCAGGTAACACCCTGATGAGCTGCTGGGTGAGAGCATCTACTCATTACAGGCAGCAGACGAGGAGGAGATGCTCTGGGCTCTTCGTAATGAAGCCGCAGTTAAAGTAACGGTCGGAGAATGAGCCCCGCGGCTACACGTCTGCATCCGGACCACAGACGTTGCCGGCGCTGCACTAGATTCCATGTGGGGGCAATAACAGCGTTTCCTGTACTGGGTAGAGCTAGAGCGACTGGAGCAGCAGGGCAATGACCAGACTAGAGGCCAGCTTACGTACGAGTAGCATCCCATGCACCACTGCACTGCCTCGTTGGTGTCATCCTGCGGCCTTTCTCTAACACGATTGGAGTGCCGGTTATTATTTAAAAACTCTTTTCAAAGTGATGGCACCATCTCCAACAGTAGCTCAAAATTCGTATGTACAAGAGGATACCCAAAAGAAATTGAAAAATTTTTTGGTGTGCAGAGCTTTTGTAGTACCGCGTTTTGCCTCTAGAAGCGCGGACAGCGAATATTCCAGTTTCATTAAGGAGAGTGCATTCGCTCAAGAAGGCCAGGACTAGTTTTAGCAAAGTTTGTGGTGACAACTGTTTTGTGTGATTATCGTTCACGCAACGGCTGATTTTCGCGAACAACGTGCCTCCGTGAAATTGTGCTTTTTGGTCGTAAGAAGTTGGACAGAAACTCTTGAAATGTTAAAATCGGCGTACAAGGGCGATGCCATGGAAAAAAAACCATGGGTGTTTGAGTGATTTTTCCATTACAAAATGGTGAAATGTAAACTGATGACATTCCTTGTTCTGGTCGACCTTCCACGGCCAGAACACATGAAAATATTGCAAACATTCGTGCAGTGATCAGCGAAGATCGATAACGGACCACTGAAGAAATTGTGGAGCTATCGGAAGCGACTTGGAGTTAAGTAGAGCGAACTGTGACAGAAGATTTCGGAATGAAGAGGGTGACTGCCAAATTCGTGCCACGATTTCTGGCTGCCGAACGAAAACAAGGTCGTCTGGAAGCATGCTGTGCTTTGAAAGAAGAGCCCAGAAATGATAAAAACTTTTTTTCAAAAATTATCACATGTGATGAATCTTGGTGTTATGATTACGATCCTGAAGCAAAGTAACGATCAAGACAGTGGAAGATTTCAAGTCGTCTCTCCCATGAAAGCTCGTCAGGTAAAATCAAACATTAAATGTTGATTTTTTTTTTTTCGATGTGAAGAGAGTCGTCCATCTAGAGTTTTTCTGCAGTTAGGTGACTGGTTTTCCATCATAACAATGTCCCTGTTCACACAGCCCTGTCTGTACCACAGTTCTTAACCACTATGCCGCCTGTTCCTCCACCCCCTTCTCCCCCCCCCCCCCCCTCCCCCGCTCTCCCACATTCACATGACTTTGATCTATGCCACTTTTTTCCCTTAGAAGGAAAAGATACATGAAAGAAAACCGTTTGGTTGATGTTGCTGAGGTAAAGAAGAAAGCGACGGAGATGCTGCCAACCATCACAAAGATGAATTTAAACAATATTTTGAAAAATGGAATAAAATATTAGTGCAAGTGGAGAGTAATCTGAAGGGGATGGAATGTTTGTGCTTAAAATGCGATAAATAAGTTAAAAAAATAAGTACGGTTTCCTTTGGATACAGCAGATGCAGTGTATTTTTTCTCGCTGCGTATGTGGTCCCACGAGTACATGTCAGTCACAGTTTCGCTTACTTATAGACTAATAGACAAACTGCCACAAAACTTGATAGCGAAGAATTACTATTTTGTACAGTTTGACGCCTTTGAAGTTTAAATAATGTCCATATCGCAAGAGGACATATTATATACAGAAACATTGCCTGATTATTACATACCTTTCTGGATATGGTGTTCTTCTTGCCACCCAGGTATCACACTACAGATTCATTTGGTCTGTACCCCAGTCGTTTCTGGGATTTTCACGTAATATGCACCTTTCCACGGTGCCACACAGTAAACGCAAGATTGAGAAGTAGGTCTGTGCATGATTATGCACTTTATAGCATGATTTTGCTTAATCCTTACACACTGCAAGCTGTGTGACGACGATCGATTTTGAGTCATGTAAGCTTGTGCAAGCATACAATGCTTGAGCGTGTGTGCTGACAATGTACGGGCTTGTACAAGCAAACGTGAGACAATCATCGTAGCACAAACTCTCGGAATTTGTAATCGAGTATACGAAAGCCAACCTAGCTGTGGTGTCACCGCCAGACACCACACTTGCTTGGTGGTAGCCTTTAAATCGGCCGCGGTCCGTTAGTATACGTCGGACCCGCGTGTCGCCACTATCAGTGATTGCAGACCGAGCGCCGCCACAGAGAGAGACTTCCTAGCACTCGCCCCAGTTGTACAGCCGACTTTGCTAGCGACGGTTCACTGCATACTTACGTTCTCATTTGCCGAGACGATAGTTTAGTATAGCCTTCAGCTACGTCATTTGCTACGACCTAGCAAAGCGCCATATACAGTTACTATTGATATTGTGAATCATGTACCGTCAAGAGCGAAGTTCATCATTAATGGATTAAAGTTAAGTATTCCACCAGCTACGTTTGTTTTTCTAAAGTCTAATTTCCTTGTCCTGTTCCAGACCTCACGCCAGCCTGCGTGAGCTAAAACGCGTGCCTTTCGGCCTCCTCTAGCAACACGGTGTTGGCTCTCCTGCCAATAGCATTAAATTGAAAACCTATCGTGATAAGACGATTCGGGAAGTTGGAAACGTAATACGTATGTTTAACAAAACACAAAGCAATTATTATAAATTCTCCCAGAAAGTAAAATGTGTTAATTAATTCTGGGCAGGAATAGATGAAATACGTAAGACGAGACTTGCTTTTACAGAAGTGTACATATCCGTATTTGAAGGCCCCATAGCTCTTCAGCTCGCGAACGATCTTAACATCACTGTCAGCATTTCGTGTGGTGTCGATACTTGTCTCTCGGTTGTATTCTTGTTATGTAATCGAAGATGTTACAGGTTCAAGTAAACCGCCCATCGTCTTCACCCGAGCTGTATACATTCGATGCCTGCTGCCCGTATCAAGGCTTGAGGGTTGTAAAAGTATGTTTGGCCTATGTGGAGGTGAGGGGAACTTGTATATGCTCCTAAAAGCTCCTAAAAGCGCTTGATCATGCATGTAGTTAAGTATATGCCTGCCTTAATGCGTTTCTGTATAAGCCTTCTTCAGAAATCTATCAGTTAAGAAAGAAACAAAGGAAAATTTGTTTTATACGTAGCATACATTTTTACATGTATACAAAATTGACAATGAAATAGACCACATTAAAGCAATTACGGTAAACAGTACATCGTCAATGTTCCTTCGTACGAGAACATATCATGGCCTGTACTGCATATAGCGAAATAAGTAGACTGAAGCACTAGTTGCAAAAGCCTGCGTCAGTACCGACTGAAAGCCACAGTTGCATATAACTGCCGCACTACTATGGTGTTGCCATGCAAACGTACGTGATTGGTTGTGGCAGGCGAGCAAAGCAGACGCGCCATGCACATGTCAACTGTCAGAGTTCTTCTATTGACATACGGACTAAAGTACTAGGTTTTGGTGGAGCAGCCCACTCTAAATACAATAAGCACGCTGTGGCCGATAGACTGCGCTAGTGAAACGCTCTTCTCCCGTTAAAGTTCGAACATAAGATCTAGAAAAAATATGGATTAAATTAGAATGCTGGACACGGTATGGTCACCATTTTGCCCTCATTGTGTTTACTTGCAGCCTCAATGGAGCCATTGCCATACACTCGGCGGCTTGCAGCCATCGTACACATGCTGGAAGAAACTATCACTTGATACGTCACACTGGTGGACAGTGCTCCCAAACCGGCAGCAGCAGTTTGGCAGGTAAATTCAGTGAGAACCAATCACAAAGCTCCATTCACAGGAAGTTCCATGACGTCAGAGAGTCACAAGACGTTCTTTATGGTGGGCATAGGAGACTCTACAGACTGGTTCGAATAAGACAGGGGCAAGATATCTACAGAAAGTTCTGTGACGTCTGAGAGTCACGTGATGACTTCTTTGTTTGAGTGTTCAGAGACAAGTCCAAGCAGACCAGTCTCCTCTGGTTCGGACAGGCGGGATGCTGTCCCTCAGCCAGCATTGCGGCTTTAGAGCCTCTCCAGAAAGCAGCTGCAGGACATCGAAAATTTACAGAAAATATTCCAGCCATTTTTTTTCGTGTGTAGGATAGTGCTTCGAGTTCTGTTTCGGAACTTGTTCTGATCTTCCCATTTGTGCTTTGACTCCGGTGTGTGCTTCGAGAAGTGAGGAAAATAACGTCCCTGACTCCAGCAGCAAATATAACCCAAGCCTACTTAGCGTTTCAGGACAATGGTGAACACCACAGCAGCTGTAGGACTCAGAATTTTTTTTCTCTTTCTCTGGCAGTGCCTTCAGACAGGCCACTAAAATTCGAAGAGTGGTGAGCTTCCTGTTTAGGGTTGCAGGGATAGTTATTTCGACTTCCAAACATCGTAGTTTTGGAGAGTAAAATCGGATATTGCAGCTCATATCAGTTTCAGGATCTATTTCCCACAAAAGAGCGAGAAGTGTCTCAGGGAGATTTCACAAGAGTACAGCGATCTTTTTAGAGTCTGTGTTCTGGTTTGGCGGTATACATCTCAAAATTGAAGCAAACTACTGTGCAGTGCCTCTGGGAAGTTTCACAAGTGTGCCACAATCTTTTTCTAGAGTCCCTGTTCAAGTGTGGTGGTGGTGGTGATATTCCTCAGAGGAAAAGGTGTATTTACATTGAAAATTGTTTAAGTGCCTCTGGGAAGTTTCACAAGTGTACCACAATCTATTTCTAGAGTCCCTGTTCAAGTGTGGTGGTGGTGGTATTCCCCAGAAGAAAACGTGTATTTACATTGAAAATTGTTTAAATGCCTCTTGGAAGTTTCACAAGTGTGCCACAATCTTTTCCTAGAGTCCCTGTTCAAGTATGGTGGTGGTGGCATTCCTCAGAAGAAAACGTGTATTTACATTGAAAATTGTTTAAGTGCCTCTGGGAAGTTTCACAAGTGTGCCACAATCTTTTCCTAGAGTCCCTGTTCAAGTGTGGTGGTGGTAGTGGTATTCCTCAGAAGAAAACGTGTATTTACATTGAAAATTGTTTAAATATTCTTGTGTCATCGGCGAAGCTCTTGCTCTTTGTGCAGTGGTACATTTAGTTCTTGTGACATCTTCAAGATATGTTTGTGACAATATTCCGCACATTGCTTAAACACCACAAAGAAGGCAGGGTATTTCTTGCTCAGTGCGCAGCCGCCCTGCGGCTGCTGTATACCAGCGCTGTGAGTCCAGCGCATGGTCTCTTAGAGTGGGGTGCGAAGACTGTGTCAGGGAGCATGTGTGCCAGAGTAGGTGAACGTCTTACCTCTCACACTTTGAAAGACTGGCTGGATTTTTATCGAATGATCTTCAGTTACAGCACATGCATTTATCAGCATGAGTTGCAAGTGCCCTCAGCCCCGTCCTGCTCCATGTTCATTATCTGTTGTAGCAGCTTCTTCATACATACAACAAATAACATTGCTTTCCAAGCACCTCATCCACTGAACACATAGTACACAGTAAACAATTACGTCAGTCCTCCTGGGAAGCTTGCCACAGATTGAGCGAATTTCCTGATTTTTACCTGGACCCTCATCTTGGATTATGTCATGGGAGAGGAGCGGGAGGGGAGGGGGAAGGGCCCACAATACCCTCTGGTTGTGGTGTTGTGTGCTAGGTCAGTTGGACTCTGAACACACTGGGTGGAGCTACTTTCTATGGCCGGCCGCGGTGGTCTCGCGGTTCTAGGCGCGCAGTCCGGAACCGCGCGACTGCTACGGTCGCAGGTTCGAATCCTGCCTCAGGCATGGATGTGTGTGATGTCCTTAGGTTAGTTAGGTTTAAGTAGTTCTAAGTTCTAGGGGACTGATGACCACAGCTGTTAAGTCCCATAGTGCTCAGAGCCATTTGAACCATTTTACTTTCTATGACAAATCAAACTGTTTGAATAAACAGTACCCCACAATTCCTACAAAATAAAGACTTACATCCATCTTATTCAGCAGCCCATCACAGACCGAGTTCTTTTCCTGCCAATTTCCAGATGGGGGAGGGGAGGGTATGAAAGGGTAGGGGAGGGAAGGAGGGAGGGGCGGTGGAGTTAGGTTAGTGGAAGGAGCCCAATTTACCTATTTTCCAGCCAAACTGTGAATTACCTACCATGACGTCAGTGCGATGTTGCCATGTGTATGGTCGCCATCTTGGATCCTCCACTTTGAATAAATATGGCAACAACACAGAGTGGGGTGACGCCGCTGTTAACATATTACTTCTACCGATGCCCAAAGTTAACTTTAAAGATAACATCAATGACAACAGTGCCTTTAGCAGGCAAAAATTAAGCAAGTACACTCAGGACAGGGCAAAAAGAGGTATATGTCACAATTTTAATAGCGTACATAGAACCCGACCTCAGGGAAGATCAGTTTGAATTCCGTAGAAATGTTGGAACACACGAGGCAATATTGACCCTACGACTTACCTTAGAAGATAGCATTTGTAGATTTAGGGTAAGCTTTTGACAGTGCTGACTGCAATGCCCTCTTCCAAATTATGAAGGTGGCAGTGGTAAAATACAGGCAGCAAAAGGGTATTTACAATTTGTACAGAAACCAGATGGCAGTTATAAGAGTCGAGGGGCATGAAAGGGAAACAAGAGTTGAGAAGGGAGTGAGACAGGGTTGCAGCCTATCCCCAATCTTATTAAATCTCTATACTGAGCAAACAGTAAAGGAAACAAAAGCAAAATTTGGAGTAAGAAATAAAAACTTTCAGGTTTGCGACAACACTCTAATTCTGTCAGATACAGCAAAAGACTGGGAAGAGCAGCTGAACGGAATGGAAAGTGTCTTGAAAGGAGGATGTAAGATGAATATCAACAAAAGCAAAAGGAGGATATTGGAATGTAGTCGAATTAAATAAGGTGATGCTAAAGGGGGATTAGATTAGGAAATGAGACACTTAAAGTAGTAAATGAGTTTCGCTGTTTGGGGAGCAAAATAACTGAGGATGGTCGAAGTAGAGAGGTTATAAAACGTAGACTATGGTAAGGGAAGCGTTTCTGAAGAAGAAAAATTTGTTAAGATCGAGAATAGATTTAAGTATTACAAAGTATTTTGTGAATGTATTTGTATGGAGTGTAGCCATGTATGGAAGTGAAACATGGACGACAAGCAGAGAAAAACAAGAATAGAAGCTTTCGAAATGTGATGCTACAGAAGAATGTTGAAGATTAGATGGGTAGATCACTTAACTAATGAGGAGGCACTGAACAGGATTGAGGAGAAGAGGAATTTGCGGCAGAACTTGACTAGAAGAAGGGATCATTTGGTATGACACGTTCTGACGCATCAAGGGTTGACCAATTTAGTATTGGAGGGAAGCGTGTAGGGTAAAAATCGCAGAGGGAGACCAAGAGATGAATACACTAAGCAGATTCAGAGCGATGTAGGTTGTAGTAATTATTCGGAGATGAAGAAGCTTGCACAGGATAGAGTAGCATGGAGAGCTGCATCAAACCAGTCTCGGGACTGAAGACCACAACAACAAAATAGTTTAGAGATTATATTCAAACAAAAATCAACTCATATGTTGCCTTTAACATAACTGTACTGCGGATGACATGCTATATTAATACAGACTTGCGGCTGATTTCTGTGGCAGCTACATGACAGACATAATGTAAAAAAAGGTGAAGTGTACATGTAATCTAAACAATAACAAAATGTGATGTCGACATCTTCCTAACCCCGATAAAATTTGTATTTATATATTTCAGAAACAATAAAAGAAGGCCACTGAAGATACAAATGTGATGAATCGTATTTGGGGTCAAACGAAAAAATGCTTTCTTGCAAGAAAGCGGATCGCCTTTAATTCATTAGCATTTTCCAAACTTACTGAAAACAATGAACAGCATATAGAATTTATCACTGTTCACTCATGTGCCTGTCACAAGAAACTTGATCACCTAGTGGTTCAGCTAACAAAGAACCACCTTCTCAGTGGCGTAGTGTTTCCATTATTACGTCTTCTCTCTGGAGCGTCCTCTTCTCTTCCTCTTTCGCGTCGCTCTGGACTCAGGAGAACCGCACTGGAGGCCCCTGTGCTTAACGCCCAGTTTACAGACAATTCGGCTGCGCAGCATCCAGCGCCGCTATCGTAAATCACCTTGTTTTACGACGCCACCCCGGGGCCGTCATTGTAAACGCCGCTGTTATAACTGCCCCGTTTTCCAGGGAGCTGGGCCACCGGGTCTGTGCCAGAGTGTTCCGATCCTTCGTGGGGCGAGAAAACGCGCCAGTCTTGGTTGTGACACTCGACTTAAAACTGGGTCGTGTTGGACACTGTGGTCTTCAGTCGAAGGACTCGTTTCCTTCAGCTGTCCCGAGCTAGTCTGGCCTGTAGAAGCCTCTTTACCTACGCATAACTATTGAAACCTACATTTACTGCATTAAAGCCTCAGTTCCCTACCCCGGCCCGTCAGCCTTCCCTCCATCACCAAATTCACGATTTCTTGTTGCCTCTTAATGTGTCTTTTCACCCGATCCATTCGTTTAGTCAAGCTGTGCCAGGAAGCTATTTCTTCCTCGCCTCGTTTCAGTATCTCCTCATTAGTTATTCTGCGCACATGTTGTACAGCACTGGCTTCGTAAACTTTTACTCAGTCTATAAAACAAGGGGAAGTGTTTTTTTTATTAGTTGTTGGTTTTATGCAAGTGCTGTCCCATAGCAGTAACAGAAGGCCATGCTTAGAAGTTATTACTAGCTGAAAAGGAGCCACCCTTTTTAGTCTTTCTTCCATTTGTTTTCTGAACTGGAAAAATATTAATTGAATGATTTCATTTGTATAGAATCTAATTCATTCAAGGTTTATTCTTACAAACGAATTTTGTTGTTTTGCTTCTGAGTGCAAAGATGTACAAGTTTTCTGCTTGTCAAACACACGGACACGCTTTGCATATACGATCATGTCACGATGCTTTTATATTTAATCATTGGCATTGGATTCTTTGCCGTATGTGCTTTATTGATAACTAGTGAACTCAGAAATGCGTCGAAACTGCTAAATATCTATGGGAATTGGATATACATCTTAATTTCGTTCTCCCCTCCCTCTGTCCATCGCTTCCTCTCTCTCCACCAGCACTATTTCTCCATTTCCTTCTTCCGCCTCTCTATGTCCATTTCCTTCTCCTATCCTTTCTGACAATGAGCCTTGTTTATTGTTATCCCAAACAAAGCCGTGATTGAGAACTGAAGTCTTTTAAAATGAATGGGTACACCAGCTGGGATTATTGGAATATCGGGTATGAAAGAGACTCCTCCAGCTGCTAGATCTGTGATGATAGTAGCTGCAATGATATTATTTCGCATAATTTTAATCTTCGAACGGACTGTATTCTAAGCGTAAGCTTACATACAAGCAATTAATAGAACTTTACTGTTTTATTTGAAGCTGACTTCGTGGAAGAAATAACAATAATTTAAAAGTGATACAGATTCTGGCTTGTGCAACGGAATTTACTGGATTAGAGTCCATGACATGGTTTGGTGTGTCAGCGTCTCTGTTTTGGCCCTAAGTTTTGCACTCACCTCTTTAGATCACTGCCTTTTTCCATGTGGTTTACAGCAATTCGCAGCAGCATGCAACAGCAACGGTTCAGGCGTATTGCTTGTAAGAAGGGATTTCATAGGTTTAAGTCTATTTAAAAACTTTAGAATCATCATAACCCATAACCAATAATAGACAATGACAGTTATAATGACGTTGTTGTTGTTGTTGTGGTCTTCAGACCTGAGACTGGTTTGATGCAGCTCTCCATGCTACTCTATCCTGTGCAAGCTTCTTCATCTCCTAGTACCTACTGCAATCTACATCCTTCTTAATCTGCTTAGTGTATTCATCTCTTGGTCTCCCTCTACGATTTTTCCCCTCCACGCTGCCCTCCAATACTAAATCGGTGATCCCTTGATGCCTCAGAACATGTCCTACCAACCGATCCCGTCTTCTGGTCAAGTTGTGCCACAAACTTCTCTTCTCCCCAATCCTATTCAATACTTCCTCATTAGTTATGTGACCTACCCATCTAATCTTCAGCATTCTTCTGTAGCACCACATTTCGAATGCTTATATTCTCTTCTTGTCCAAACTATTTATCGTCCATGTTTCACTTCCATACATGGCTACACTCCATACAAATACTTTCAGAAATGACTTCCTGACACTTAAATCTATACTCGATGTTAACAAATTTCTCTTCTTCAGAAAAGCTTTCCTTGCCATTGCCAGTCTACATTTTATATCCTCTCTACTTCGACCATCATCAGTTATTTTGCTCCCCAAATAGCAAAACTCCTTTACTACTTTAAGTGTCTCATTTCCTAATCTAATTCCCTCATGATCACCCGACTTAATTCGTCTACATTCCATTATCTCCGTTTTGCTTTTGTTGATGTTCATCTTATATCCTCCTTTCAAGACACTGTCCATTACATTCAACTGCTCTTCCAAGTCCTTTGCTGTCTCTGACAGAATTACAATGTCATCAGCGAACCTCAGAGTTTTTATTTCTTCTCCGTGGATTTTAATACCTACTCCGAATTTTTCTTTTGTTTCCTTTACTGCTTGCTCAATATACAGATTGAACAACATCGGGGAGAGGCTACAACCCTGTCTCACTCCCTTCCCAACCACTGCTTCCCTTTCATGTCCCTCGACTATTATAACTGCCATCTGATTTCTGTACAAATTGTAAATAGCCTTTCGCTCCCTGTGTTTTACCCCTGCCACCTTTAGAATTTGAAAGAGAGTATTCCAGTCAACACTGTCAAAAGCTTTCTCTAAGTCTACAAATGCTAGAAACGTAGGTTCGCCTTTCCTTAATCTTTCTTCTAAGATAAGTCGTAAGATCAGTATCGCCTCACGTGTTCCAGTGTTTCTACGGAATCCAAACTGATCTTCCCCGAGGTTGGCTTCTACTAGTTTTTCCATTCGTCTGTAAAGAATTCGTGTTAGTATTTTGCAGCTGTGACTTATTAAACTGATAGTCCGGTAATTTTCACATCTGTCAACACCTGCCTTCTTTGGGATTGGAATTATTATATTCTTCTTGAAGTCTGAGGGTATTTCGCCTGTTTCATACATCTTGCTCACCAGATGGTAGAGTTTTGTCAGGACTGGCTCTCCCAAGGCCGTCAGTAGTTCCAATGGAATGTTGTCTACTCCGGGGGCCTTGTTTCGACTCAGGTCTTTCAGCGCTCTGTCAAACTCTTCACACAGTATCGTATCCCATTTCATCTTCATCTACATCCACTTCCATTTCCATAATATTGTCCTCAAGCACATCGCCCTTGTATAGACCCTCTATATACTCCTTCCACCTTTCTGCTTTCCCTTCTTTGCTTAGAACTGGGTTTCAATCTGAGCTCTTGATATTCATACAAGTCGTTCTCTTATCTCCAAAGGTCTCTTTAATTTTCCTGTAGGCAGTATCTATCTTACCCCTAGTGAGATAAGCCTCTACATCCTTACATTTGTCCTCTAGCCATCCCTGCTTAGCCATTTTGCACTTCCTGTCGATCTCATTTTTGAGACGTTTGTATTCCTTTTTGCCTGCTTCATTTACTGCATTTTTATATTTTCTCCTTTCATCAATTAAATTCAATATTTCTTCTGTTACCCAAGGATTTCTACTAGCCCTCGTCTTTTTACCTACTTGGTCCTGTGCTGCCTTCACTACTTCATCCCTCAAAGCTACCCATTCTTCTTCTACTGTATTTCTTTCCCCCATTCCTGTCAATTTCTCCCTTATGCTCTCCCTGAAACTCTGTACAACCTCTGGTTCTTTCAGTTTTTCCAGGTCCCATCTCCTTAAATTCCCACTTTTTGCAGTTTCTTCAGTTTTAATCTAGAGGTCATAACCAATAGATTGTGGTCAGAGTCCACATCTGCCCCTGGAAATGTCTTACAATTTAAAACCTGGTTCCTAAATCTCTATCTTACCATTACATAATCTATCTCATACCTTTTAGTATCTCCAGGGCTCTTCCACGTATACAACCTTCTTTCATGATTCTTAAACCAAGTGTTAGCTATGATTATGTTGTGCTCTGTGCAAAATTCTACCAGGCGGCTTCCTCTTTCATTTCTTAGCCCCAATCCATATTCACCGACTATGTTTCCTTCTCTCCCTTTTCCTACACTCGAATTCCAGTCACCCATGACTATTAAATTTTCGTCTCCCTTCACTATCTGAATAATTTCTTTTATTTCATCATACATTTCTTCAATTTCTTCGTCATCTGCAGAGCTAGTTGGCATATAAACTTGTACTACTGTAGTAGGTGTGGGCTTCGTATCTATCTTGGCCACAATAATGCGTTCACTGTGCTGTTTGTAGTAGCTTACCCGATTTCCTATTTTCCTATTCATTATTAAACCTACTCCTGCATTACCCCTATTTGATTTTGTGTTTAAAAACCTGTAGTCACCTGACCAGAAGTCTTGTTCTTCCTGCCACCGAACTTCACTAATTCCCACTATGTCTAACTTCAACCTATCCATTTCCCTTTTTAAATTTTCTAACCTACCTGCCCGATTAAGGGATCTGACATTCCACGCTCCGATCCGTAGAACACCAGTTTTCATTCTCCTGATAACGACATCCTCCTGAGTAGTCCCCGCCCGGAGATCCGAATGGGGGACTATTTTACCTCCGGAATATTTTACCCAAGAGGGCGCCATCATCATTTATTCATACAGTAATGCTGCATGCCCTCGGGAAAAATTACGGCTGTAGTTTCCCCTTGCTTTCAGCCGTTCGCAGTACCAGCACAGCAAGGCCGTTTTGGTTACTGTTACAAGGCCAGATCAGTCAATCATCCAGACTGTTGCCCTTGCAACTACTGAAAAGGCTGCTGCCCCTCTTCAGGAACCACACGTTTGTCTGGCCTCTCAACAGATACCCCTCCATTGTGGTTGCACGTACGGTACGGCTATCTGTATCACTGAGGCACGCAAGCCTCCCCACCAACGGCAAGGTCCATGATTCATGGGGGGGTATAATGACGTAGGTATCAATAATGACTGAGTTCCAGATTAACAAGTTATTTCAATTTCAAAGTTACATTACCATTTAGTTACCACAGCATATTTATTAATTAGATGCGGAGAAAAATTATTATTATTTGAAGGATAAGGAGGCTTCTTTAACTGACAAGCAAAATATGGGATTATTACAAACTTGTACTAATCTTCACTAGCCTAAGCCTGCAATTGCTTTCGCACTATGCTTGCGAATTTTTACCTTGAATTCCATCTTCAATCGTAGTTAAGCCATCAAAATCTCTCCTGCCTATATCAGTGAAATCAGGCCTTGAGTGTGGCAAGGTCTGCCACCACCGACGGAAGGGCAGCGTGACACGTCTTCTGTCTCCGAGCTCTCGACAGACACTACTACTTCTACTCTCGCAGACAAATCTCGTCTCACAACAATGCTTAGAATCGCGCTCTCATGTTTCACCCTCAGATTGTTACTATCGATATCTGGGTGCTTACACAGTGCAAAGGATAGCATTAAGTTGGCTATATTGTTTTCAATGTAATGGAGAGTTCCTACACACCCCTTACAACGTTTATTGGACTTACTTATCTTGTTTCGATGAGTACTACCACTCTCAAAGTATTCGGCATTTCTTTGAATACCCTGTATATATTATATGTACTAAAAATATACAGCATATGTTCTTCAGACTGGAATTAGACCACAATGTAAAAATTTGAAGTGAATCGGTAAAGAACTTTTCGAGACTTTTGCTAACAACGTTAAATAGCGTGATGTCCTTCATATACACTGATGGGAAAAAGTTGTAATATCAAGAAGGAGTTGTGCGGCATAAACGAAAGTTAGTGCGCGTCTTTCTACATCTGAAAGATGACATCTATTCAGATTTCGCCGCAGGCTCGTAAGAATGGCTCTAATAGCCTCATTATGAGATTACAACTCAGTTTAGCTCTAAATACACGCTGTAACGGTCGTGAGAGTTAGTTACCGTTGAGATTGGATGTGGCGAGTTGATGCTGGCCAAGAAAGCATTTAAGGCGACCAAGACGCCATCTCAACACCTCATTGAGTTTGAATGCGGTTGCGTAATAAAGGGTTACTAGAAGCTGGATGTACCTTCTGCGATACTGCAGAAAGATTTGGCAGGAACATAGCCGCTGTAGACGATTACTGCCAGCAGTACACATGAGACCGTACGGTCGCAAGAAGACCAGGCCCAGGGCGGCCACGTGGCACTAACGGGAGGAAGACCATCGTGTTCGGCGTATGGCTCTGGCGCATCGTTCTGCATCTGCAGACTGTTATAAATACACTCATACTAATAAATTAAGGATAATGCTGATACATGGTGAAACAACGCTCTGTTGGGCTCTTTGCGGATTTAAATCACCTTGGGGTATGACTATGCGGTGCATTTGACCTGCGGTCGTCGCACGGTGGCGCTGGCAGCAGTCCACGTACGCAGGGATGTGTCGGTACATGTCAGAGTACGGTGCGGCGAGTAAGTGTGCAGACGTTTCCAGACGTGCTAATGGTGACTGTGTGTTGAAAATGGCTCAAAGAATACATATTGACGACGTTATGAGGAGTAGAATACTAGGGCGACTGGAGGCTGGTCAAACACAGCAGGTCATAGCATGGGCCCTCTGTGTGCCACAAGGTGAGATCTCAAGATTATGGCAACGATTCCAGCAGACAGCCGGCCGCGGTGGCCGAGCGGTTCTAGGCGCTTCAGTCCGGAACCGCGCGACTGCTACGGTCGCAGGTTCGCATCCTGCCAGGGTCATGGATGTTTGTGATGTCCTTAGGTTAGTTAGCTTTAAGTACTTATAAGTTCTAGGGGACTGATGACCTCAGATGTTAAGTCCCATAGTGCTCAGAGCCATTTGAACCATTTTTTCCAGCAGACAGGAAACATGTCCAGGCGCTGCATTACGGGACGTCGACTGTGTACAACACCACAAGATACCAACCCCTTAATGTCCTTGAAAGGGACCTGTATGAAGGTTATGGTTTGATGGTGTGGGGTGGGATTATGACTGGTGCACGTACATCCCTTCATGTCTTTGACAGAGGAACTGTTACAGGTCAGGTGTATCGGGACGTCATTTTGCACCAGTATGTCCGCCTTTTCAGGTGTGCAGTGGATCTCACCTTCCTCCTGATGGATGATAACGCACGGTCCCACCCAGCTGCCATCGTGGAGGAGTACCTTGAAACAGAAGATATCAGGCGAGTGGAGTGGCCTGCCTGTTCTCCAGACCTAAACCCCATCGGGCACGTCTGGGATGCTCTCGGTCGACATATCGCTGTACGTCTTCAAACCCCTAGGATACATCAGGAACTCCGACAGGCACTGGTGCAAGAATGGGAGGCTATACCCCGGTAGCTACTCGACCACCCGATCCAGAGTATGCCAACCCGTTGTGCGGCCTGTGTACGTGTGCATGGTGATCATATCCCATATTGATGTCGGGGTACATGCGCAGGAAACAGTGGCGTTTTGTAGCACATGTGATTCGGGACAGTTTTCTCGACTTATCACCAATACTGTGGACTTACAGATCTGTGTCGTGTGTGTTCCCTATGTGCCTATGCTATTAGCGCCGGTTTTTGTGTAGTGCCACGATGTGTGGCACCACATTCTGCAATTATCCTTAATTTATGATCATGAGCTTAGTTTACTTCAAGGACAGATCCGAACAAGACGCCCTGCACCGTGCATTCCACTGACCCCAAACCACCGCCATTTGCGATTTCAGTGGTGACGAGCGGGAGCTTATTGGAGGACAGGATGGATATCTGTTGTGCTTTCTGATGAAAGCTGGTTCTACCTCTCTACCTCGGCGGCAGTGACAGCCGTGTGTTGGTTAGAAGGAGGAAAGTTATGAAACGTCCCCTTAGAAAAATTAAACATAAGACTGTGCTTAAACTGACAGAATATTTTTTAGCGCAACGCAATCTGACTATCAAAGATCCCTGCAAGAGAATGGCCCTGAGTAACATTAAACTATACCTTTCAGAAATCACTTACCTCACAAAAATCTTCATTACTCAAGCTACTGCAATACAGCGAGCGCCACTACTGCCAGCTAAATAAAAGGTTCAAACTACGGAAGGCACTAACTACTGATAGGGATAGTTAGCAAATGAAAGATATTAATAGAGAACAAACAATGTATTTACCTTAATAGTCATAATATATATAGCAGTTCATGACAATTTACAAAACTCCGCCATCTCTCTCCCCACATCCACCACTGCTGGCGGCTCACCTCCAACTGCGCAACGCTACGCGCTGTTCACATCCAGCTGCCGCTGCCCAACACTACAATGGCAGACAACAATGCAAATTAGACACAGACTGCACACAGCACAGCCAGTGATTCTCTCACAGAGCGCTACGTGGCGTTACCAATAAGAAAACATAAACAGCGTTCTTACAAAGTTGAGGGAGTGTAGCCAACCAGCACTGGACCTCCTCCTTGAGTTATGGTCTGGGAAGAGATTTCGTATGATAGCAGGAGCACTCTCGTGGTTTTCTCACACCCCAGACTGCAAATCTGTGTGTGCGTCTGGGGATTCGACCTGTTATGCTGCCATTCATGAACAGTATTCCCGGGGGTGTTTTCCAACCAATAACACGCTCACTCACCTGCTGTTGTTGTAACGCTACATGCTCTACATAGTGTCGACGCGTTGCTTTGGCCTGCTGGATCACCAGATTTGTCTCCAGTCGAGCACGTATGGGACATCATTCGACGACGACTAATGTGTCATCTGTAAACAGCATTAACCGACTCCATCCCACAAACTGATATCCAGCACCTGTAAAACATAAGGCATCCACGTTTGCATGCTTGCGTTAAACATTGTGGCGGCTACACCGCTTATTAATGTACCAACATTTCACGTTTTCAATGGCTTATCTCGCCCTTACATTAACCTGTGACCTTGCAATGTTAATTACTTAGATACGTTACCTAGAGTAATGTATTCCCGAAACTTCATTACTCTTCATTAATTACTTTTCAGTTACAGTTCTTTCATAAATAAAACCCGAACATTTGGAAGGAGGTTAGACGTCGTCACATAAGGGAGCGAATTCCTGTTTAATCAGAGTTTACTGTCCAGTTTCGGAAGAAAAGTCCCCACAAAGCCTCAAGATATGGGCGCTAGACACTTGGCAGGCTTCCAGTGACAAGTGGGGTTGTCCACCTACTGTGGTTTGTTCCTGGCACAAATCCCTGTTCATGGGCGTGCACGTGCCTAATCATGCAAGTGCACTCTTGAGCTGTGATAAACGCCTATTCATTCTGGATGTCTGAAAGACTACTGCCATTCATTTCCCTATGCTACGTGAGAAAATTATTAGCACCTTCAATATATTATTTGGTCTCAGTAACAAAACAACAGGAATAATTAAAGGTACTTTAAAAACACAATTTCCAAAGTAAAATTTTACCACTCAGTCCTGCATTCCTAGCTGGCAAACCAGCTGCCTCCCTCTGAGCTGCCAGCCACCCACCCTAGCTTTCTTGCTGCTTCATCTCTTTGTCCCTCTCTCCTCTCTCTCTCTCTCTCTCTCTCTCTCTCTCTCTCTCTCTCTCTCTCTCTCCCCCTCTAAGGATTACTCCAATGGCTAACAAGTTGTCTTTCTTTTTTGTGTTTGCCTATCAACGACTTAGTGCTTCTGCTTTTTGTATCCTTTATTCTTCAAGTGTTTACATTCCACCACAACTTTCCTGCAAATTTATACACCGTGTAATGCATAAGT
Source organism: Schistocerca piceifrons (assembly GCF_021461385.2). NCBI lineage: Eukaryota > Metazoa > Arthropoda > Insecta > Orthoptera > Acrididae > Schistocerca > Schistocerca piceifrons. The sequence continues at coordinate 364,819,629 of NC_060141.1, forward strand.
TGCAGATATTTCTATTGGTGACTGAGGATGGTGTATTAAAAAACATAATATCAGCATTACAACCGTAAGTAGGCTGTTTAGGTTTTTATATTGGTAACGCCACGTAGCACTCTGTTGGTCATAGTATATGCATGTGACAAGTTGGGACTGTTAGTGTTTCCACGTGTGTTAATAATTCAGCAAGGGACTGGTTAACAGCGTATTATGACTTTTGAACACTATTAAGGTAAATACATTGTTTGTTCTCTATTAAAATCTTTCATTTGCTAACTATGCCTATCAGTAGTTAGTGCCTTCAGTAGTTTGAATCTTTTATTTAGCTGGCAGTAGTGGCGCTCGCTGTATTGCAGTAGTTCGAGTAACGAAGATTTTTTGTGAGGTAAGTGATTTGTGAAACGTATAGGTTAATTTAGTCAGGGCCATTCTTTTGTAGGGATTATTGAAAGTCAGATTGCGTTGCGGCAAAAATATTGTGTGTAAGTTTAAGCACAGTCATGTATAATTTTTCAAAAGGGGGACGTTCCACAACATTTGCCGGCTAATAACTGCAGCTATTACAAGTCTATGTTTTTACGTTAGTGAGTACCTCCAAGTATGTAATGCTTATTTTCGCTTGGGAAAAAAGTCAGGTGTTGAAGCGTGGATGTATGGACACAAAACGGTTTATCTGTACTGACAGGTGTACTACATTGCGCTTACAAGCATGCAGAAAACATCATGTGGTAAATTACGTGACGTGTTTGCGGGAAGACTGTGCGATGCAGCGAAAAAACAACCAACGCACTGATGTGCGTTCATATTAAGGTACCACATATGAAAATATCTGCATGTATACCCGTTACATCCTGTAAATCCTGGGCAATGTTGAAAAATGTAAAGTTACCAACCTGACATACAGAAATTGATTATATGACTAATGAGTGAAAACTGGTCGATCACACAAATTCCTGAAGAGAGATATGAAATGGAATGATTAAAGAGGGCCATTATAAGGCAAAGCGTCTTCAGTTTTTAATGTCTACTGGGAAACTACAAAGCACATTGCTTAGAGCCCACTTTTAGGTCCTGTGCAGCAGTCGCATATAAGCACGTCGGTCTACATCAGGTTGGCCTATCATATAAAGAATGAATGATTAATTTTAACGTCCCGTTGCCGACGAGATGGAAATGGAATACGATGCTGAACTGGCGAAGAGTAAGAAGAAAGTAGGCCTCGCCATCTACAAAGCAACCATCCTGATATTTTTCTTCACAAGAAATATAAATCTGAATGACCGAATGGGAATTACAACCGCCATTCCTCTGAATGCGAGTCCAGTATTACAATTACTGCGCCACCTCGTGCATCAGTATAGTGCATACAATCACAAATATTCTGAAAAATCGAAGGAACACAAACACAAAGACGCCTAATATCTTGCCAAAATCTGCATAAAAGCTTGAAAGAATAAGACATCAGAATGAAATCTATGACTATTCATCGGCTGCCTCCAGATCACCCCCGTGGATGCCGCCGCTATAACTGGCACGGTGGTAAGGGCAAACGATTAGTATTCGAGAAAGTGGGATTTACAACTAGTCACTCAGCTTTAGATTTTCAGTAGCGTCCATTGCTAATCATACAGTCATCAGTGGTATGTTAAGATTTAATCTTCTCAACAGAAACCAGAAAAAATAAAATTAGACTATCAACAACTCACCCAATGCGATACATGTAATCGTTCAGCCTACACTCCAGTCCTAAACGGAAAGTGAACAATTTGTAATTCATGAGATGATGAAGAGAAACATTTTCCATGTCCTTCATAATGTTTTACAGAGTATGGAGCGTAAATTCACATCGGAGAAATTTCATAGAACGTCCGTTGAGACTAAAGGAGGCAGTGGAACAACCAAGACGTAGTTATACAACCTAAAGAACGCAGGTCATGAAACTGTACTTGCACGTGCAGTTGGGCTAGGTCTGTGACATCGAAATGTGGAATTTCATGTTGTCTAGCATTCCCATGCGTGAAAGAATCTGAGGAGTCAGCTTTTGCAGTGTGGAGATGAACGTTGCAAATGAGGTGCTAAATCGCTTTCTATGTCACAAGTAGAAATTAGGAGATGCCGTATTGGATTTCATCTTTTGCTGTTGAACCCATATTTGATAGTTTTCATATCAAAGTTTATGTATGACTGTATGCTATATGAAAGCGAAGAGTATGAAAGTATCGTTTTCGGCATGACTTGCTACAATGAAAGGACGTGAAACGATATAGCGGCAATTAAAGTATTTTCGTATTGTACCTTGCTTGCCATAAAATTATGTCGTTCAAAACATTGTCACAATGAAGACAACGGTATATCAAGAACACCATGTTTATGACAGGATTTGTTATAATAAATTTTCTGATAGTCACATATTAGCTATTAAAGCTTTTAAGACATCCTAACATGAAAGGCAGATTTAAATACCATCTGTTAACTGCAGCGTGTTGAATAGAGATGTAAACTGTATCCTGAAGGGTTGCTAGTTGGTGCGCTGCTTTCTACAAACCTCTGTTTTTCTTTTTTTTTTCAGCTCAATGTTTTCTAAAAGTTTTTCGCATTTTTTATTAATTTAATAGATGTGTCATCATCATCAACATCAACATCATCATCATTTAAGACTGATTATGCCTTTCAGCGTTCAGTCTGGAGCATAGTTCCCCTTATAAAATTCCTCCATGATCCCCTATTCAGTGCTAACATTGGTGCCTCTTCTGATGTTAAACCTATTACCTCAAAATCGTTCTTAACCGAATCCAGGTACCTTCTCCTTGGTCTACCCCGACTCCTCCTACCCTCTACTGCTGAACCCATGAGTCTCTTTGATAACCTTGCTTCTCCCATGCGTGTAACATGACCCCGCCATCTAAGCCTGTTCGCCCTGACTGCTACATCTATAGAGTTCATTCCCAGTTTTTCTTTGATCTCCTCATTGTGCACACCCTCCTGCCATTGTTTCCATCTACTACGTAGTACTTGCAATCATCCTAGCTACTTTCATATCCGTAACCTCAACCTTATTGGAATCCACCCAGCTTTCACTCCCATGCAACAAAGTTGGTCGAAAGATTGAACGGTGCACAGATAACTTAGTCTTGGTACTGACTTCCTTCTTGCAGAAGAGAGTAGATCGTAGCTGATCGCTCACTGCATTAGCTTTGCTACACCTCGCTTCCAGTTCTTTCACTATGTTGCCATCCTGTGAGAATATGCATCCTAAGTACTTGAAACCGTCCACCTGTTCTAACTTTGTGTCCTCCTATTTGGCACTCAATCCGTTTATATCTCTTTCCCACTGACATTACTTTTGTTTTGGAGATGCTAATCTTCATACCATAGTCCTTACATTTCTGATCTAGCTCTGAAATATTACTTTGCAAACTTTCAATAGAATCTGCCATCACAACTAAGTCATCCGCATATGCGAGACTGCTTATTTTGTGTTCACCTATCTTAATCTCACCCAGCCAGACTATTGTTTTCAACATATGATCCATAAATAATATGAACAACAGTGGAGACAGGTTGCAGCCTTGTCTTACCCCTGAAACTACTCTGAACCATGAACTCAATTTACCATAAACTCTAACTGCTGCCTGACTATCTATGTAAAGACATTTAATTGCTTGCAAAAGTTTGCCTCCTATTCCATAATCACGTAGAACAGACAATAACTTCCTCCTAGGAACCCGGTCATATGCCTTTTCTAGGTCTATAAAACATAGATACAATTCCCTGTTCCACTCGTAACACTTCTCCATTATTTGCCGTAAGCTAAAGATCTGGTCCTGACCTGACAACCTCTAAGAGGCCTAAACCCACACTGATTTTCATCCAATTTGTCCTCAACTAATACTCGCACTTTCCTTTCAACAATGCCTGAGAAGATTTTACCCACAACGCTGATCAAAGATATACCTCTGTAGTTGTTACAATCTTTTCTGTTTCCATGTTTAAAGATTGGTGTCATTACCGCTTTCGTCCAGTCTGATGGAACCTGTCCCGACTCCCACGCCATTTCAATTATCCTGTGTAGCCATTTAAGTCCTGACATTCCACTGTAATTGATGAGTTCCGACTTAATTTCATCCACCCCAGCCGCTTTATTGCACTGCAATCTACTGACTATTTTCTCCACTTCCTCAAATGTGATCCTATTTCCATCATCATTCCTGTCCCATTGTACATCGAAATCTGAAACATTACTGATCGTATTTTCACCTACATTGAGCAACTCTTCAAAATATTCCCTCCATCTGCCCAAGGCATCAACAGGATTCACCAGCAGTTTTCCTGACCTGTCCAAAATACTTGTCATTTCCTTCTTACCTCCCTCTCGAAGACTGCTAATTACACTCCAGAATGGTTTTCCAGCAGCTTGACCCAAGGTCTCCAACCTGTTTCCAAAGTCTTCCCAAGATTTCTTCTTTGATGCTGTAATTATCTGTTTGGCTTTGTTTCTTTCTTCAACATAACTTTCTCTGTCTACCTGAGTTCTAGTATGTAGCCATTTTTGATATGCCTTCTTTTTCCTTTTACAGGCTGCCTTGACTGTGTCATTCGACCAAACTGTTTGCTTCATCCTACCTTTACACACTACTGTTCCAAGACATTCTTTGGCCACTTCTAGTACTGTGTCCCTGTACCTTGTCCATTCCTTTTCCAGTGACTGCAACTGACTGCATTCAACTAACTGGTACCTTTCTGAGATCACTGTTATGTACTTGTGTCTGACTTCCTTATCCTGAAGTTCGCCCACTCTTATCCTCCTACACATGGACCGACCTCCTGCACTTTCGGCCTCACAATACCAATTTCACTGCAGATTAAATAGTGATCAGTGTCATCAAAGAATCCCCTGAATACATGTGTGTCCCTCACAGCCTTCCTGGTTTCCTGATCTGTTATTATATAGTCAATGACAGATCTGGTTCCCCTGCCTTCCCAAGTATACCGGTGAATGTTCTTATGTTGAAAAAAGGAGTTTGTGATTACTAAGCCCATACTGGCACAGAAATCCAAGAGCTGTTTCCCGTTCCTGTTGGCCTCCATATCCTCTCCAAATTTACCCATTATCTTTTCATACCCTTCTGTTCGATTTCCAATCCGGCGTTAAAATCACCCATGAGCAGAACACTGTCCTTGTCCTTTACTGTAACAACTACATCACTGAGTGCGTCATAAAAACTATACATCTTATCTTGATCTGTCCCTTCACAATGCGAATATACTGACACAATCCTAATTTTCTTGCTAGACACTGTCAAATCTATCCACATCAGTCGTTGGTTTACATACCTTATTGCAACTACACTGGGTTCCATTTCTTTCCTGATGAAAAGCCCTACACCCCATTGTGCTATTCCTGCTTTGACCCCTGACAGGTAGACCTTGTATTCTCCCACTTCCTCTTCTTTCTCACCCCTTACCCGAATGACACTAACAGCTAAAACGTCCAATCCCATCTTACTTGTAGCCTCTGCCAGCTCTACCTTCTTCCCAGAGTAGCCCCCATTGATATTAATAGCTCCCCATTTGGTTACCATTCGTTTGCCGAGTCGTATCTTAGGAGTCCCTGGTTTGTCAATTAGAGGTGGGACTCCGTCACCTCCAAAGGTCCGAGGCGTTTTGCTCTGATTGTTGCCAGCATCATATTTATAATACCAGGGAAGCAGGTTGCTAGCCTTACTTGCCCCGGGTCCCATTGAGTTTTACCCCTATCGGTTGAGGGACTAATCGGTGGATTTGGTAGTCTTTGCCGTCTGAGCACAAAGGTGGCCACGACTCGGAATATGTCCGATATGCCCAGCCTTATTCCAAAGTAACTGGTATCCCGACTGTCAGGACCACTTACTTGGCCACTCATACGTTGCCCGTGGTTCATGAACTAGGGCACGATACCAGGAACCCACACCATGAACCACAAATGTGTGGTATGATATATTCGACGTTTCGCGTGAATAAGGGCATTCTCTATTTAGGATTGAGTTTGTTCGATTTTTTGAATGTGCAATGGAACATGAATGAATGAACCGCAAGTCTGCTGTATTTCTCGCCGGCTTTTTAAATTGAAGCTCTAAAGAAACTGGTATAGACTTGTGTACTCAAATACAGAGATATGTAAACATGCAAAATACGGCGCTGCGGTCAGCAACCCCTGTATAGGACAACAAGTGTATGGCGCATTTGTTACATCTGTTACTGCTGCTACAATGGCCAGTTATCAAGATTTAATTGAGTTTGAAGGTGGTGTTATAGTCGGCGCACGAAAGATGGGACACCGCGTGTCCGAGGTAACTCTGAAGTGGGGATTTTCCCGTACGACCATTTCACGAGTGTAACATGAATATCACGAATCCGGTAAAACATCAAGTCACCGACATCGCTGCGGCCTTAATAAGATCCTGCAAGAACGGGACCAGCAACGACTGAAGAGAAGCGTTCAACTTGATAGAAAGGCAATCTTTCTGCAAATTCTTACAGATTTCAATGCTGAGACATCAACAAGTGTCAGCGTAAAAACCATTCAACGAAACATCATCCACACGGGGTTTCGGAACCGAAGGCCCACTCGTGTATCCTTGATGACAGCATGACACAAAGCTTTATGCCTCGCCTGGACCCGTCAACACCGACATTGGACTGTTGATGACTACATATTGCCTGATTGGGCGAGTCTCGTTTCAATTTGTATGGAGCTGAAGGACGTGTACGGGTATGGAGACAACCTCATCAATCGATGGACGCTTCATGTCAGTGGGGAACTGTGCAGGCTGATGGAGGGTCTGTAATGGTGTGGAGAGTGTGAAGTTGGAGTGATATGGGACTCCCGATACGCGTAGACACGACTCTGACAGGTGGAACGTACATGAGTATCCTGTCTGATCATATGTATATCTGGGATGCCTTGCAACGTGCTGTTCAGTAGAGATCTCCAGCCATCCGCACTCTAACGGATTTGTGGACAGCCCTGCAGAGTTCAGGGTGCCAGTTCCCTTCAGCACTACTTCAGTCATTAATTGAGTCCAATGCCCCGCCTTGTTGTGGCACTTCTGTGTGCTCTTGGGGGCCCTACACGATGTTAGGCAGGTGTACCAGTTTCTTTACTCTTCAGTTTATCTCGCAATGCAGTACTTTGCTCGCCCTTAGGCACTAGAGCTGCAGCAGCACTCCAATGACCTGAATCGGTATCAAAGTCACTGTTCAGGTACATTTTTTAAGTGCTCAGCAAAGGAATGCGGATGATATCGAGGGTGTTGCCAAACCGTGGGTCTTAGAGCAAACCTCTGCCGTTTTATTCACACACTTGTCAATGCTGCCAGTCGCCCCACCCAGACGCCCCTTGTGATCACGCCACACGAGGACGCGAAACAGAAGGGCCTAAAAAAGGATTAACAACCTTCACTCTCTCAGATTATTTTCAAATTTCAGCTAGTGGTTTTGAACGATCCCTAGTGGTTCCACACAGCATACCAGAGCATTAATTGCAGTCGCCCTACACTGCAAAGGAATCGGATCACGTTCAATGGGGCTACTGTGCCTTGACGTCCTTAGAGAAAGGTTGAATCGTCCGAGAGGTATCAGTAGCGTTAAACGTTGTCAAGGAGGGCGCCCTGTTGCTCATCGCACTGCGAACTATCGTTTTCGAATGAGAAATATACAGAAATCAACGTCCCAAGGGGAAGTGTGGTTTCACTGACGCCCTTTATGCCACCTTCTGAGGCCTTTTCGTGTCGACTCTGAGTGCGTTGTGTCTGAAATGTTTGCCTCGGCAGCCCTTATGCAAACCGCGTTATTTCAATACTGTGTGCCGTGGTTCTGACATCCATCGCAGTGGCGTCAACAGACGGGGTGAAATGTTGGTAAGAGGGGGTGTGACGACCTCCCATCGTGTGACACGCTCACGGATGTGTTGGGCGGAATTTTGGTGAAATTTGCTGCCAATGTGACATCATTAACCCACATTGCACCTCGCATGAATTTTTGAGCTCTGACCTTTTTTATCGCATGCACCGATACCTTGCTGTTTGAAACATCACCAAACCCGAGGGTGGCGTCACAAGGCTCACGATTTCGTCCTATTACAGAGAAAGACTGAAGGCATCTTTGAGCGAAATTTCAAACTTCTGCATCGCAACGGGAGAAAATTACGGGGTTTAAAAAAGTGAACCTTTAATTGTTTCAAAATTCACTTTCTGCAAAACTGTAATTTTTCAGGAAACGCAGTAAGCTTTTTAGAAATATGTACACTGATAACCCAAAACATTATGAGCATTGCCCACCGCGACGGTGGATGCCGCCAGCCGCGTGGGGTAGCCGAGCGGTCAGGGGCGCCTCGTCATGGTCCACACGGCTCCACATATCGGAGGTTCGACTCCTCCCTCGGGCATGGGTGTGTGTGCTGTCCTTAGCGTAAGTTAGTTTAAGTTAGATTAAGTAGCGTGTAAGCTTAGGGACCGATGACCTCAGCAGTTTTGTTCCATAAGGCCTTACCACAAAATTCCATTTTTTTTTTGGATGCCGCCTGGCGGCGTTGCGGGCACGTGACACGGTAACAAAAGTATGTAAACGGGGCGGATATGGACGGGGGATCACCCTAGCGAAGATATGGGCTGAAAATGGGAAAATCCATTGAGATAAGCGACTTTGACAAAGGGCAGGTTATTATTACGCAGAGCTTGTGAACAAGTATCACGAAAACGGCGAAGCTGGTCGAATGTTCACGCACTACTGTCGTGAGCATCTACAGAAGGAGACACAAGAACAGTGAAACTGCCACTAGGCGCTAAGTGGTTGGACGTCCACGACTCTTCGAAAAACGTGGGGTTCAGAGGCTTGTCTGCTCTGTGAAGTAGAATAGATGGTGATCTGTGGCATCTCTGCCGAAAGAGCACAATGCTGGTGCACGCACAAGTGTTTCGGACCACACCGTTCATCGTACACTGTTGAGCATCGAATCCCGTAACGTGTTCACACCTTGACCCAACGACATTTTCAATTATTATTGCAATGAGCGCGGATCATCGGGATTCGACCGTCGATCAATGGAAATGTGTCGGCTCTCTGGGTGAAGCACCTTTTTCTGCACTAGCTCGCTGGTCGTCTCCACAAACGCCGTCATCGAGGTGAACGGTGGCTCGGAACGTGCAGCGCGACATGATCGCAGGCTGGTGGGAGCAGTGTTATGCTGTAGGAGACATTCTCCTGCGCAATCATGGGACCTGTAGTAGTAATCGAAGAGACGCTGACAGCTGCGGACCACGTGCATCCCTTCATGCTTGATGTCTTCCCTGATGGCGATGTCATATTTCAGCAGTATAACTGTCCGTGTCTCGGAACCACAACTGTGCTACAGCGCTTTGAGGAGCATTATGGCGAACTCGCGTGGATGTCACGGGGACCAAACTGACCTGATGTAGATCCTACGGAACACATCTGGGTCGCAATCGGGCGCCATTTCCGTATACGCAAATCAGCGGTCCGTCATTTACACGATCTGCAAGACTTGTGCGTAGATATCTAGTACCACATACCTCCAGAAACCTCCCAACAAACTGTCGGATCCCCGATATGCATAATGAGTTACGTATTTCATTCCAAACAAGAACAAACAAGCTATTAATCTGGTGATCAAATGTTTTGGCTTATCAGTGTCTGTGAACGGAAATTTTGCAGATTTTACATGTAATGTATTAATTCCTAAACAGCGATTGATACATCCATAAATCAAAGAATAATCTCTACATATACTTTTAAAAACGCTATGGGGGTATCAAATTATTTTAAACCTTACTTTCTGATTAACATACTGATGTACTACTTTCTTTCTTATTATCCGTTTACTAAGAAAACACAATAGGCAAGTATATTACTTGCAACATATTTAAATATTACTGATGTATAATGCAGTAATTACATAAAAATATTTATATAGATTAAGTCAATCCAATTAACATGTTTATATTCCAGTGTCTAACTCACTTGCCAAAACATCTACATTTTCCATCACATCATTTATATTTGTGCTATCCACAGAATTATTCCAGTTCAATAGACTTTCATAGAATTGCAAACCATCATTGGATATTTCTATGAACTTCATCTAGATTACGATATCCCGACTCTTTTAAATGATAAATTGTTTTCATCTTATGGACTTTGTCCACAGGACTGAACGATTTTTGTTCTTTCTTGAGGAACCACAGTACAGTTGACTACCCACAATGTGTATAGCTAACAGAAATCTAGACCTTGAAGTTGCAGTGCTTATGTACTGAGTAACTCAGCCTTTGGCAATTCCGAAGAGCAGTTTGGACTTTAAAATTCTGTTGGAATTCTGTTTCAGGTTATACTAACCCCAGTCATCTTACAATACTTCGACGTCACCATGGTTTCTGAAAAGTCATGATAGTGCTTAAGGCCGGCAGCGGTGGTCTAGCGGTTCTGGCGCTGCAATCCGGAACCGCGGGACTGCTACGGTCGCAGGTTCGAATCCTGCCTCGGGCATGGGTGTGTGTGATGTCCTTAGGTTAGTTAGGTTTAAGTAGTTCTAACTTCTAGGGGACTTATGACCTAAGATGTTGAGTCCCATAGTGCACAGAGCCATTTGAACCATAGTGCTTAGGTGATGTAGTTTCTTCTTTCTTTCTGCAGTTTTCTTCCACATTGCCGAGTATCGGATCAGGAGGCATATAGCTGTACCCCCTATGATCAATTTCCTTAAAAACTTTAGACTTCTACAGGAGTCTTGATAAAGCTGTTCTTTTATTCGACACTCTTCTTATTCTCCTCCTTCTTCTTTCAAATTCTATTGCCGGTTCAGAGTATTCTTCTGTCGTTTTATTTAAAAACGCACGCTAAGAATACATACAACACAATTGTTGTCTCAGGGAGGCCATTTTGAAACTTGAAATGACTTCGCAATAATGCAAATGAACAGTAAGAAAATACTACGAGGCCGCATTTATTACTTCCCCAAAAGTTAAAAGCACAAACATTGAAAATGGCATTAGAAATGTCAAAAGGCTACTCCCCCTAAAAAATTAGCTGCAGAAAGTGAGTTTTGCTATATCAGTTCCGTGGCAGAAAGCTAGTTTTGGAATAACGGGGGATATTTGATAGTTTCTAAACATGGAAGTAACTGAGTTTTGAAAAAAGTGTTTTCTAAATAAGAAAGTATATGCCATAAAGAACACAATTTGGCCATTTTTGCGTAAATCTAGTTTTGGAACATTGTGTTACATCTACATCTACATGATTACTCTGCAATTCACATTTAAGTGCTTGGCAGAGGGTTCATCGAACCACAATCATATTGTCTCTCTTCCATTCCGCTCCCGAACAGCGCGAGGGAAAAACGAACACATAAACCTTTCTGTTCGAGCTCTGATTTCTCTTATTTTATTTTGATGATCATTCCTACCTATGTAGGTTGGGCTCAACAAAATATTTTCGCATTCGTAAATAGATCTCGCCGCGACGAAGAACGTCTTTGCTTTAATGACTTCCATCCCAACTCGTGTATCATATCTGCCACACTCTCTCCCCTAATACGTGATAATACAAAACGAGCTGCCCTTTTTTGCACCCTTTCGATGTCCTCCGTCAACCCCACCTGATGAGGATCCCACGCCGCGCAGCAATATTCTAACAGAGGACGAACGAGTGTAGTGTAAGCTGTCTCTTTAGTGGACTTGTTGCATCTTCTAAGTGTCCTGCCAATGAAACGCAACCTTTGGCTCGCCTTCCCCACAGTATTATCTATGTGGTCTTTGCAACTGAAGTTGTTCGTAATTTTAACACCCAGGTACTTAGTTGAATTGACAGCCTTGAGAATTGTACTATTTATCGAGTAATCGAATTCCAACGGATTTCTTTTGAACTTTTCGTTATTTAGCGTCAATTGCCACCTGCCACACCATACAGCAATCTTTTCTAAATCTCTTTGCAACTGATACTGGTCTTCGGATGACCTTACTAGACGGTAAATTACAGCATAATCTGCGAACAACCTAAGAGAACTGCTCAGATTGTCATCCAGGTCATTTATATAGATCAGGAACAGCAGAGGTCCCAGGACGCTTCCCTGGGGAACACCTGATATCATTTCAGTTTTACTCGATGATTTGCCGTCTATTACTACGAACTGCGACCTTTCTGACAGGAAATCACGAATCCAGTCGCACAACTGGGACGATACCCCACAGGCCCGCAGCTTGATTAGAAGTCGCTTGCGAGGAACGGTGTCAAAAGCTTTCCGGAAATCTAGAAATACGGAATCAACTTGAGATCCCCTGTCGGTAGCGGCCATTACTTCGTGCGAATAAAGAGCTAGCTGCGTTGCACAAGAACGATGTTTTCTGAAACCACGCTGATTACGTATCAATAGATCGTTCCCTTCGAGGTGATTCATAATGTTTGAACACAGTATATGCTCCAAAACCCTGCTGCAAACCGACGTCAATGATATAGGTCTGTAGTTCGATGGATTACTCCTACTACCCTTCTTAAACATTGGTGCGACCTGCGCAATTTTCCAATCTGTAGGTACAGATCTATCGGTGAGCGAGCGGTTGTATATGTAACGCAGTGTAGCAAATGAATCTGTATGAAGCCCAGATATTTCCATTATTCCGAGAACACTTGTTATAATGACTGTGAAACCGGATGCTCCGTAACAGTGAGACAGCGAATGGCGCCGACGCCTGTTGCTTCCCGAAGCGCTGCCCCGCGGGGAGCCGGTGGCTGCCTCCGTATCTGCGGCTGCTACTTGCTGCCAGTCTCCAGCGGTCCAGCCGCCGGCGGAAGGAGGAAGGAGGCCGCTTGATTTATGGCTAGCACCAGCAGGTATCGGAGCTCCGCCGGCCGAGATTTATTGCAGCTGTCCCGCAAAGCGGAAGACGAGCAACTGGTTCCTCTGTCTGCTTCGGCGTCCACGGTTAGTATTCGAGAGGACGCCCCATTGCGGTTTCCAGTCCCGGTAATTCGGCATAAATCTTTTATGGCCTACTTGCTTGCCTTATGTGGTCCTCACGTGGAACGTATTTCTCGTCGTGAAGTGCGCCGAACGTGGTTTCTCCTGTGGTTGGTGGACGCTCTGTAATGAGCTGACACACTCCCAAAAATGAGGTGATGCATCACATGGGACGTGCTCCCCTTCGTGATCTGCTACCACTTTATTCTCCAGAGGCAGTTGTCGGCTCTATCTGGCGTACATACCACACTTCTTACGAAAATGAAAGCTTGTAAAATTGCTACGTTGGCTCTACTGAAACGCACAATTGCTACCTTTGAACTGTGAATTTACTTTCAAAACTTTTTCTTAAGAATTTTCTTTACTTGCTAGCGATTCATCAGGGACATTAACACATTTAATCACACTATGTGAGCGTGAAAGTAGTTGCCAGTGGAAAACAAATCAAATTTCTTTCAAAAAATGGAAATTTTATTCCTAAACGCCTTTTTTTAACAGATTTAAAATTGTAATCAGAAAACACCCTCTAAATATCAAGTTACAATTTATTCAGAGGCAGAAAGAACAAATTTTTGACAGTATGAACTTTCGGGCTGAGAACCTTGCTGCTCCCTTTTGACACGGCCGTAGCTACGACCGTTCACAACGACCTCTGAAAGACTTCTTACGGTGGAAGGGTGGCAACTTTATATACTAAAATGACCATTAAAATAAAAACCTATGAAATGCTGTCTTACATAAAATATACAAGGTTGGCCATACATGCTCTACATTACACATATACCGCCTCTCAAGATGATAGGCAAGATAAAAACATATTTCAGAAATTCGGCCGTTACACTTCGAGCAATAAATTGGCTAACACCGAATCCGACAAACATGACAGAGGCAGCTATTAACGTATGGCAGACCGACAGACAGACAGACAAACAGTAACTGCCTAACAAATGCGGGCGAGAGACAGACGAGCAAGCTGGGGACAAGAGACTGGCCAAGAAAACAAGTAGAATTTAACAAGTATATGAAGCAACATATAACGAATCACTTAACTTCTAATAAAGTGCGATGTCTGGCGAAGACCTGGCGCAGCACCCCAAAAACCCTCTCCCGAACCGTCCGCTGCCAGCCGCTTCAACGGACGCAGGAAGGCGGGCCGACCTCTCGTCTCACGGCGTCGCAGCTCGTACCGTCGTGGGTTGACTCCTGTTGCTCTCGTGTCGGCCGCGAAGCCACTAACCCTCGCTGTACGGCGCGGCCCACTGGACCCACGCAGCGACCTCACATGCGCCGACGCTCAAGACGGACAAGTCATGTTGTATGTCAGTGCGCGACCGACCAACCGATCGATGCAGCCGCCAATGACCATTACCGGAACAAACTCGAGCAGACTGGCGGCCTAACACATACTAGCACTCCGGACGACAGACAGACACTGACTGCCGCACACTGACCTGGCTGACCAACTGTCTAGACTCTACGCCTACCGAGCTCATAGCGCCCCTTAAATGCACGTGAACAGGCTACCTTTCCCCTTTCCCACCAGAGGGAGACACCAAAGCTGCGACTGCCACAGCGGCGCCACCGCCAGAAACGGAGGGCGACTGCTTCACACAACGCGCTGCGGCGCGCTCTTCAAAATAGCAAATTTACCACGGCTCAACCTTGTCCATACACTGGCCCTGAGCTTTACCTGTAGTATACACTAGTGATCTGCGAGGAGATCAGCCACTAACCTAGACAGCAGTCTTGCAGTTAATTGGTTTATGTTTTCTGGCATGTTCAAAATTTTGAAGAGACTCACCCCTCAACAGAGGTGGTTGTTTTATTTAGCTGAGAAGCTAGCGGTTACCCAGCTATTTATTTACTCCAGTCTTCTATTAGTCTATTTCCTCCTCCCTCCTCTCTCTGTTCATCTCATCCTGCCCTCTCTCTCTGTCCATTCTCCCCTGCTGCTTCTCTCTGTTCTTCTCCCCCTCCCCCTCTATCTCCTCCTACCCCACCATCTTCTCCTTTGCCTCTCTCTTCACACCTCCTTCTCCTTCTCTATCTACCCCCCCCTCCCCCCAATCTGTCCCCTCCATCTCCTCCTTAGCTCTATCTGTCATCTTTCTTCTTCTCCACCACTTTTCCCTCGCTCTACCTCCTCGTCCCCTCTCTCAATATCCATCTCCTCTTCTTTATTCCTCTCTCTCTGTACAACTGTGTGGTTGTCTGCTTGTATACTACCTGCAATGCATTCCAATACTACCTGCACAACATGCTAATCCTGCATGAAATCCAGTTGGACAGTCAGTTCTCTGCATACTCCTCAGTAAGGAAAAACAATTTTTTCGCTTCCTCCTCCATCACAATGGGAGGCAGGTGTTCTGATCCCCACAGCACTTCCTTCCAGACAGTAGGTGATACATGTACCACGTTTAGTTGAAGTGCCAATGGCCTTGCTACAGTGGTAACACCGGTTCCCATCAGATCACCGAAGTTAGGCGCTATTGGGCTGGGTTACCACTTGGATGGGTGACCATCCGGTCTGCCAAGCACTGCTGGCAAGCGGGAAGCACTCAGCTCTTGTGAGGCAAATGGAGGAGCTACTTGACTGAGAAGTAGCAGCTCCGGTCTCGTAAACTGACATACGGCTGGGAGAGTGGTGTGCTGATCGCATGCCCCTCCATGTCTGCATACAGTAATGCCTGTGGGCTCAGGATGACACGGCGGCCGGTTGGTACGTACCGTTGGGCCTTAAAAAAGGCATTTTCGGACGGAGTTTACTTTAGTTTAATTTTAAATGAAGTCGAAACCAGGGGTGTGGGATCGGAAGTGGAACGTAAATACAAACTCACATTTTTATAATACTGTATATAGAGATTCAGTATTCTTAAACATATTTCTGTTAAATCAATAGCAAAGCTCCAGAATGTCTCAAGTGAACAAAAAATTTCTTTTGCAGAAATTGACGTGAGGCAGCAAACACTCATTTAACAGGTTACGTCTCTAACCATCAACTGCAGTTCAGATATGTTATCTCTGTTTAAGTCTCTGATCTTACCATGTCTTCCAGGCTTCAGTGTCTTCCAGGCTTCAACTGTTGATAATTCATACCAGAAGTTTAATTATAAAGTATCGTAACTAAAACGAAGCGTTTTCGACACATCTTTATTGCGCTATTGCCTTGAAACAGCAAGTTGTAACGAGAAAGTTCAAATTTGAAAAATATTTGACCACCAACATGCCGTCTCCTATCATTTTATTACAGCAAATTATATCAAAGTCAGGGTGACTTCGAGAGATCTACATCGTGCCGATGCTTTGAAAAGAGGGTACATTCATAGCACTTAAGTTCCAACTTATATAACCACCATATGTGGTCTTCAACTGAAAACGACATAAGCCAAATATGTGCCTCCCAGGTTCTATTTGTGGTGCAGAAAGCGATTTTGCATATCATCGACAAAGCAAAAATCTGACATGTCTGATTCTGCCTTTCACGCATGGAAATGCTCTGCAACGTGAAATATTATGTTGTGATCTCATAAAACTCGACAAGCCCTACTTCCGCACATCCACGTTCGCACTCACGTCCCTTGTGACGATGATTTTTGTGGTGTCACCGCCAGACACCACACTTGCTAGGTGATAGCCTTCAAATCGGCCGCGGTCCGTTAGTATACGTCGGACCCGCGTGTCGCCACTATGTCATTGCAGACCGAGCGCCGCCACACGGCAGGTCTAGAGAGACTTCCTAGCACTCGCCCCAGTTGTACAGCCGACTTTGCTAGCGATGGTTCACTGACAAAATACGCTCTCATTTGCCGAGACGATAGTCAGCATAGCCTTCAGCTACGTCATTACTATTGATGCTGTAAAACATGTACCGTCAAGAGCGATGTTCACCATTTATGGATTAAAGTTAAGTATTCCACAGCTACGTCCTTTTTCGCTAGTCTCATTTCCTTGACCTGTTCCAGACCTCACGCCAGCGTGCGTGAGCTAAAACGCGTGCCTTTCGGCTTCCTCTCATAGTGGATTGGCTCTCTTGCCAATCCACAACATTTGGCGATGAGGCCAATTCGCGTTCGTAACTATACTGCCCTGATTTACTTGTGTAATGGCTTCGCCACAATCTCCAGATGTACTGTCCGAATTTTATCGCTTACAGAATCAGCAGACGCAGGCCTTACTGGATGCCCTTGGACAGCTCGTTCAGGGTCAACGTGCAATGCAAAACGATGCGGCAGCCGCCGCTCCACCGCTCACGCAGCCACAACACGCAGTTGCACCACCTTTTCGACCTTTTGATGCTGCACTGGAAAGCTGGACGGAGTGGTCACAACAATTTGGATTCCATCTCGCCGCCTACAGAATTCAAGGTAACGAGCGGCAGCCTTTTTTGTTAGCATCCGTCGGGGTGCAAACGTACCGTGTGATAGTCAAATTATTTCCCCGACGCGACGTAGCAACTCTGTCCTACGACGAAATTTTGTCTGCATTAGATACATATTTCAAAGAATCAGTCAATGTAGTTGCCAAACGGTATAACTTCTTTCGTACAAAACGTACGACAGGTCAGACTAATAGGAAGTGGGTTGCAACTTTGCAAGGCCTTACTACGGATTGTGCTTTTGAGTGTCAATGTGGACTCCCTTATTCAGATACTATGGTACATGATGCAATTGCACAGAACGTTTCTGATGTTCGTATAAGGGAACAGATTTTGAAACTAGTCAATCCCTCCCTTCAACAAGTGATGGACATATTGGATCGACAGGACACACTTGACTTTGCTCAGGAATCATTTGAAACTTCACCAGCTGTGTGTCAAATTAACTGGCCCGCCGGGCGCACTGCACGGAACAGTAAACAGCCCTTGCGCCCGTCCGCACAGCTGCCACCACGCTCTCAGCCACGTGTGCCGTGCAGGCAAGCAAATGCAGTGCTAAAATCATGCCCGCGGTGTGCTACTAGACATTCGCGTGAGAATTGCCCGTCACGCCAAGCTATTTGCTTTTTCTGTAATAAAAAAGGACATGTTCAGAGTGTTTGCTAGAAAAAGCTTAGATCGGACACTCACCATCATTCCAGGCCCTTTGCTTCACGCCGGAACCGGAATCGAACCAAGGATACTCCAGCTCATGAAACTTCGCCCATGGAAATTCATGTAGTTCATTCCACTCCGCCCAGTGCCACTCTCTCTAACAGTGACTGTGTTCGTCCCACAAATAGCGTGCATCGACATCGATGGAAATCCCGTCATGTCACAAGTGATTTTGTACCAGTGTCAGTTCACGTTGCATGAGACAGTCGCTCTTGTCGTCAGCAGGACAATAAACTTTTTGTAGACTTGGACATTAACGGCAAAGTGATACCATTCCAGCTCGATACCGGAGCTGCAGTTTCACTGATCAATCAAGACACGTACAAACAGCTGGGCACACCTCTGTTGCGTGCCGCAAATGTTAAGCTAACTACATATTCAGGTCACGGGCTCCCTGTGTTAGGACAGTGCAGCCTTCTTGCAACATACAAGGGACAAACAAAACTTGTGTCATTGTACGTCCTTCGTTCTTCATCTGCAGTGAACTTGTTTGGTTTCGATTTGTTTCAGTTGTTTAACTTGTCTATAGTCAATCAGGTCCTATCAGTGAACCAGACTGTGCCTTCAGACAGTGTTTCTCGTCTATGTGAAGAGTTTGCAGACATTTTTGCACCGGGCCTTGGTTGTGCTAAGAACTATAAAGCACATTTGGAACTGAAAGTAAACACGCAACCGAAATTTTTCAGAGCGCGCAATGTTCCCCACGCATTGCGTGATGAGGTCGCAAGAGCATTAAACGGTTTGGAATCACACAGTGTGATTGAACGTGTGCAGGCTTCTCTCTGGGCGTCACCGTTAATAATTTTGCCAAAACCTTCGGGATAGTGATTGCAACTTTTCCTTTACCCCACCCAGAAGATCTTTTTGACAAACTGTGCCCGGGTACATAATTTTCGAAGTTGGACCTAGCAGATGCGTACTTGCAAATACCGGTGGACGAAGAATCCCAGCGCGTTTTGGTGGTTAACACGCATCTTGGTTTGTATCGCTTCAACCGACTGCCATTCGGGTGTGCATCCGCCCCTGCATTGTTTCAGCAATATCTACAAACTGTTTGTGCGTCGGTCCCTACTGCAGCAAACTATCTGGACGATATTGTGATCTCCAGAAAAACGGAAGAAGAACATTTAGCCAATCTCGGAACATTATTTCAGGTCTTACGACAAAATGGTCTTCGCTTGCGGAAGGACAAATGTGTGGTTTTTGCTCGTGACTTACCCTACCTGGGACGTGTACTCAATGCCCAAGGCATACATCCTAATCCCGAGCACCTCCGTGCCATACAAGACTTGCCTTCGCCGCAGAATTTGAAGCAGCTACAGAGTGTGCTGGGAAAAATTAGTTATTATCATCGCTATGTGCGCCACGCCTCTTCCATTTCAGCACCGCTTCATCGCTTACGCCGTAAAGGTGTTCCGTTCGTCTGGACGACGGAATGCGAACGCGCCTTTCGCCAGTTGAAATCGGCGTTGCTTTCCAATGCTTGCCTTACGCCATTCGATCCCCAGAAACCCCTTTTGTTGATGGTGGATGCATCGGATTTCGGGATCGGTGCTGTGCTTGCGCACAAAGATGGATCGCACGATCGCCCTATTGCCTTTGCGTTCAAATTGCTCTCATCTGCGCAAAGAAATTATTCACAGGTCGAGAAAGAAGCATTGGCTCTCGTATTTGGTGTTACAAAGTTTCATGATTTCTTATATGGTCGTCACTTTACCATCATCACAGACCACAAACCTTTGACATCGCTTTTCCATCCGAACAAGCCTGTACCTCCACGTACAGCGCAGAAATTCATTCGCTGGTCTATTTTCCTCTCGCAGTACCGCTACGATATCTTGTATCGGTCCACTGCTAAGCACGGAAACGCCGATGCGTTGTCCCGTTTGCCTGTTGCTGAGGACAGAGCATTTGATTCTTCCGAACTTGCTTGCATGTTCATTGATGCGGAAACCGATGACGTGGTCGAATCGTTTCCGATTGATTTTCTTCGTGTAGCTACAGCCACAGCTGCCGACCCTGTCCTTGCTACCGTTCTGCGTTTTGTTGCCACGCAATGGCCCTTGTCAAAGTCACGGATCGAGGATCCGTTGGTTCGCCGATTTTTTGCTCACAAGGAGAGACATTTTGTATGACGTGGTGTTTTGCTGTTGCGTTCTGATAATGATCAGTCCAGGGTCGTGGTCCCACGTTCGTTACAGTCCTCTGTCTTACAGCTTCTCCACCAAGGACATTGGGGTATAGTGAGAACGAAACAACTTGCTCGTCACTACTATACTTGGTTCGGAATCGATGCCGCGATTACGAATATGTGCTCTTCTTGCATGGTGTGAACAACAATCAGCACCACCGCGGAAATTCTTTGCATGGCCAAAAGCCGCTTCCCCTTGGCAACGCTTACACATCGATTTTGCTGGTCCATTCTGGAATGCTCGATGGTTGGTTGTGGTAGATTCATTCAGTAATTTTCCTTTTGTTGTCCGGATGTCTTCCACGACGTCATCTGCCACCATCCAAGCGTTATCTGCTATCTTTTGCATTGAACGTCTTCCACAAACTATTGTTTCCGACAATGGCCCACAATTCATGTCCGCAGAATTTCAGTCATTCTGCAAGGCCAATGGTATTCAACATCTGACATCCGCGCCGTTTTCGCCTCACTCAAACGATGCGCTGAACGATTGGTCCGGACTTTCAAGTCACAGATGTTGAAGTTAAAAGAGTCGCATTCTCGGGAGGACGCATTATTGCTCTTTTTGTCCTCGTATCGCTCTCAGCCCCGAGATGGTAGCTCGCCAGCTGAGTTGCTGCACGGTCGCCCTCATCGCACCTTGATGTCTTTGCTACATCCGCCGCATCAGGTTCCTGTGCAGCAGCAAACACCTGCTTTTGCTCCAGGCGACGTTGTCTACTATCGCAACTATCGAGGTTCACGGCATTGGCTCGCAGGGCGCGCTATGTATCTGGTTTTGGGGGCCTCTGGTGAGGTGCGTCGGCATCTCAATCAGCTGCGCCTCTGTCGTCGCACGGGATCTGCCGCTCCCCGTCTGCTTTCAGCGACGGTGCCGTCCGGTCAGCGCCCTGGGGACCCATCTACTGGCTCGCTCAGCCCCAGGTGTTACCGACGCTGCCTTCCATTTTGCCCCATGGCGACGCGCCGCCGCCGCCGCCGCCACCTGTTCTCCCGCCGGCGACGCGCGCAGTGGACGCGTCGCTGCAACCGCCGGGCGCCTCCCTGGGTCACGCGCCGCCGATCGCTTCCCGTGACCAGTTGTCCTCCGACATGGAACTCTTGCCCGCTCCGGACCATATGTCGTCTTCGCCCGTCGGGTGCCCCGGCCCGATGGAGATCGACCCTTCGGCCCCTCCTGTCTCTCTACGGGCGCATACACCGCATGTTGACGTGCACCCTGGAGCCGGTTTTCAGGCGTTTCCTACCTCCCCTCGGTCCGAATGGCCGGGTGCGGGTGGCACAGCCTCGCCTGTTGTTAGGCTCCCCACCTCGTCGCATACGTCAACATGGGGTCCTTCCCCCGGCGGGCGGAAGCCTTATGCCACAACCGTCCGCCGATTTGCGGGGGAGGAATGTGGTGTCACCGCCAGACACCACACTTGCTAGGTGGTAGCCTTTAAATCGGCCGCGGTTCGTTAATATACTTCGGACCCGCGTGTCGCCACTATCAGTGATAGCAGACCGAGCGCCGCCACACGGCAGGTCTAGAGAGACTTCCTAGCACTCGCCCCAGTTGTACAGCCGACTTTGCTAGCGATGGTTCACTGACAAAATACGCTCTCATTTGCCGAGACGATAGTTAGCATAGCCTTCAGCTACGTCATTTGCTACGACCTAGCAAGGCGCCATTACTATTGATGCTGTAAAACATGTACCGTCAAGAGCGATGTTCACCATTTATGGATTAAAGTTAAGTATTCCAGTTAAGTATTCCACAGCTACGTCCTTTTTTGCTAGTCTCATTTCCTTGACCTGTTCCAGACCTTACGCCAGCCTGCGTGAGCTAAAACGCGTGCCTTTCGGCTTCCTCTCATAGTGGGTTGGCTCTCTTGCCAATCCACAACAATTTTAAAGCACTGAAATCATCATCAGCTATTTGCCACTGCTGGATAAAGCACTACTCTGTACTCTCGTTATTACGGTCTTGAGCAATATGATTCCATGATGCAGCTGCATCTCTTCAAATGTCATTTCCTCCCCTTCCATTGCATCGTCATCTCAAGTTTTTGTTGTATGTAGTAAACAACCAAAGAACTTCCCATGTGTGTTAACAATACTGTGCCTTGCTTTCCAGTCTGTTCCCTGATCCATTTTTCCGTTTTCCTGTCTCTCTCACTTATTTCCAGCAAGCATCTCTCCGGTTTTTGCTTAGCAAGACATAGTATTTGAATGATTTACTGCCTTCAATCAAAATTGATATCATACTGACTGTAGACTTCCCTTAGCTCCCCTTAATTTTTAATAGGCCGGCCGAAGTGGCCGTGCGGTTAAAGGCGCTGCAGTCTGGAACCGCAAGACCGCTACGGTCGCAGGTTCGAATCCTGCCTCGGGCATGGATGTTTGTGATGTCCTTAGGTTTAACTAGTTCTAAGTTCTAGGGGACTAATGACCTCAGCAGTTGAGTCCCATAGTGCTCAGAGCCATTTGAACCATTTTTTTAATATCCTGTTCAGTTTACACAAACACTCCAGACCATTTTCACTTTTTTGATGGTTTCTTTTGTTATCAAGCCTGCTGTGTCGGTAACTGAGGTGATCGAGAATGAGAATCAGTCATATACAGAAAGGTAACACATTAATAAGATTATTTACGATACGTACACTTAATACCTGAGATACACTTAACTTCGAAGGGTTGTAAGTTCTTCTATAGTGCCGAGCTACGTACAGGGGCGGTAATGTTCTTGATACAAACAATTGAAATTTAATTATAAAGCACCGTACATAAAACAAAGCAAAAAGTCAGATTAACTCACTGACAAGTGGCAATGCTTTGTAGTACCATGGTACAGAAATGTACTTTCTCGCTGCACTTTGCTTTACTAAGGTTAATATAAATCCGAAGATCGACCAAGTCTGGGGGCAAAGCCATCTTCCTTTCAAGATGATTTCCCATATGTTACTACTTAAAACTCCCTAGGGGCTGGATGAACAATTACTTCATGTTTGATTGCATTGTCTTATAAATTATGAACATTGTGGAGGAGTTGTGATATGACGGATAATCTGAAACTGTGGCTGGTACCATCCCATTCTGAAAAGGCTGCCTCACATTCTGTTGTGTATAGTGGTCATACTGATTGTCTGCATTTCTGTTGTGCGTTTTTGGTCTTCCCCCAGTCCCTTATTCTACAATTTCACTTTCCTGAATCACCTGCGGTAGGTTCCATCTATATCTATGATACCATCATAGTCAAGGGAACAGAAGGTCTTCAGGTCATGTATCATTTATCTGGGAATGCAGCAATTAGGGCAGCAGGTTTAATTAATTCGACATTTAATTTGGTTATCGCCTTGAAAGCAAAATATTGAAACTTGCTAATCTTCATTAAATATTCATTTTATAAGCAATTTATAACGAACATCTCGAGTTTTGCTTCACAGTAACAGGAACGTAATCGCCACAAAGCATACTGTGACAAGAAATTGTAATCTTGGAGAGAATCTAACCCAACATTAAAAATATTACATACTTAGAGTCCACACAGAATACCGTGGCCAGTAGATGTTCAGACAGCAGGGCTCGCACGAGTAGAGTGGTAGTGGTGGGGGTTGTGGTCAGGAGCTGTAGGGGAAAAGCCGAGAGCTGGAGGGGAACAGCTGTTCTAAACAGAAGCCTAGGCTGACATTTTTTGTGAGTATTACGTGGGCCGCTTCATGCCCATACTTGCAAGGTAGACATTCAAAAAGATCTCTTACTTCTGCTTTGGTTAGTATCTAAAAAGAATTCCACCGAAAATGCAGCGATTTATTTTCGCCTGGATTGTTAACCATTTGCAATATTCAGAGAAACGTCGTGAGTGGTGAATTTTGAGTAAAACCTACATATTTCTCTGGTCGCCATGCTAAAATTTGCTTCTTTTGCAAAACACAGGAGTTCACAGAGTCTCACCTCACAGGCATGTTGTGCAGATGCAGTTGCGAGAGAATTCTGTTGCGAGAGAATTCTTGAAACTGTGGTTTATTAAGTTTATTAAGTGATTAACTGAAGAAAAGTAAGTTCACTAGCTTATAAAAAGCACATCCCCGGTACAAAATAAACGGGAAATGTCTTCACTTATGTTGTTCCAAAACCCATAACATTTCTCGTTTCACCAGCTATCGATGGTCTTCAAAATTACATTCTCTCATCGAAAAAGTTCGCAGTTAGTGGATTAACACAGTAGATACGAACTTTTACATAATAACTATATTGTAAAACACTCTCCTCTTTGCATGCTATCTTTTCTATGATCTCTTTTTGATATCTTAAATCGTTTATGAAATGTGAGGAATGTTGCTTGTATTCCACTTTGGCTTTATCACTGGCGTGGCGCGATGGCAAATGAGTGTGTTACGTCAGATCAATTTTCTCGAGATTGCTGAAGTTTATAGAAAAAGTCAATATTTTAGTTAAACTTCATACGCAGCAACATGTTATGTAGTATGCACCAAACACAAAATCATAGCGACCTCTATTTCGAATTGCAAACTTATTCGAGTTTCGTGCAGTGTCTTACATCCACATAAATATTACAATGACTATGACCGTTAACGAAATGATGGGCACATCATCATGAACCTGACATATAAAGCTATAAGTAAATAAAAATTAATTTTTTTTTTACCATATAGTTTCTATAAAATCGCTTGAGAAAAATTGCAGGGTGCGCACCTCGATTCTGTCATCGCAGAGCGGTCGAAAAGTGGCCGACTCTGTCGGCCTCCCCTTCCAAATAAACGAATGAACTCGCCAGCGCTTTTACGAAAATTGGTCACTGTGCATTTGCCACCATATCCTGCACGGACTCCACCACAACATTTACCAATGCTTGCTTCGCTTTTTCTTGATTTTTTTATTTTCACTTACTTCTGATGGTTAACTTTGTTTGATAGCTTTATATTCTTTCACAAGATATCTACTTTCAAAAAACCATTCTCCTCCAATAACCAGTCGTTCGTTTCGTCATTGGGTACCTCATTGTATCATAGTCAGTATGTCCAATATCTCAAAGACACTTGTGCTGATCATATATGAATATTCATTTCCTCAGAGTTACGCTTGGTTGTCATCTCGTTATTTCCTTTCTTTTTTTTTTCTCTCTCTCTCTCTCTCTCTCTCTCTCTCTCTCTCTCCTCTGACTGGCAACTGAGCCACAACAACGAGCTACACAACAATTACATAACCAAAAGCTACAGATGGGCTGCAAAGTAACTGAATTCTTACATCTAACCTGTTAAGGATGTAGCTACTGTATCTAGTTAGGGTATTTACCTTGGGTAAATTCATCGTGCATTATCATTTTCATCTCATAAACTATCTCTGTGCCATCGGACGGCTTGTGATCAATATGTTGCTCTCCCGGCTGTTAACGTCGGTATTTCAAACCATAGCCGCTACGTCTCTTTCAGGTATTGCGTCAGGTTTCCTAACAGAGCTGAGTGTAATTATTTCCAATCCTCCCAGCAGGAGAAAAAACCTCTTCAGGGTCCTTCGAGATGTGGCCGAATGAGCAGATCGCTTACCCAAAATGACACGTTCTGTTGATGATAATTCAACAAAACTATTAAAAAATGGTTCAAATGGCTCTGAGCACTATGGGACTTAACATCTCTGGTCATCAGTCCCCTAGAACTTAGAACTACTTAAACCTAACTAACCTAAGGACATCACACACATCCATGCCCGAGGCAGGATTCGAACCTGCGACCGTAGCAGTCGCGCGGTTCTGGACTGAGCGCCTGAACCGCTAGACCACCGCGGCCGGCACAAAACTATTATTCTCTGACATACTTCTAAAATAATTTGTGCAATTAAACACTGGTTTATGTTTCGTTGAAATAGCCAGGAAGAGAAAATGGAAAAAAAAGTACATCATGGGGCGCACGGTACTCCGAAATTAAACTTCACTGTGGTTATCTATAAATTGTGCCAAATTCCTGCAACTCTCTTCTCTCACCTCCTTCGCTCATGTCGAGTCCTCCCGGGGAGTTTTTCTACGAAACAGTCCGTTAAGCGAACCAAAACTTGTGAGCCGGACGAAGTGGCCGAGCGGTTCTAGGCGCTACAGTCTGGAATCGCGTGACCACTAGGTTAGTTAGGTTTAAGTAGTTCTAAGTTCTAGGGGACTGATGACCTCACAAGTTAAGTCCCATAGTGCTCAGAGCCATTTGAACCAAACTTGTGTTGTGCAGAGTGTTACTAACACTGTAACATCATTTATTAGTTCTCAACAAATCTCTGGTCGTTGTTTCACACAAACCAAGTAACCAATGTAGGTGTCACAGTGTCTACTGCTGTGGCTGGTGAGTCTAAAAAGCTGAAAGTCATTATCAGAGAAATTTGTAGGCAAGGTATTCCAAGAAATATTACCATGCAGTCGATCCGAAATGGGCGAACGGTCAGTAAATGAGAACACAACAAACAACACGTAATAGAGATTCTCCTAAACGCAGAAAACGAAGTTAAACCACAAAGTTCCATCATGCAGCGAGTGAGGAAAAGCATTAAAAACGTGTGATGAATTGAAGGCCTTATTTCAATAGTGGTACAAGTCCATTACCTCCACTTTTCTGTCTATTATGCTTCTGACATTAATGGTCCAAACAAACAGAAAGAAAGGTTCACCTCTAGCAAGAAGCCATATACTTGAATGTTTCTGGTATCTCAACTGCAGATTTTTCAGCGCTCATTTATTTTTAGGACTGTATCTCAGAATGAACAAAAGTGGACTTGTACCCCTATTGAAATAAGCCCTTCAATTGTGAACAGAGTTAACAAGAGATTAAGATACAATACAAAAACAGAATGAATTTGGTAATGATGCATGTGGTACAAGAAATAAAAAGTAAAAACTGTTTTTTAAGGCTGTCACCTTTCCCTTCATTTGTCTCATACTTCACAATAATTTTACTAAACATTTCATCACTTACAGCTGCTTCTAGAAGTTTTATGTGGAATCCTACAGCGCAGTTGAAACCCTGAAATGTACATGAATGATAAGTGTGTGGGAGAAAATGAGCGATTTTAACCTTTAATGGTGATAACTATTCCAATAACTTAATGATGGTGAATAGTTTATCGGATTACCCAATGACGAGGGTGTCAATCTCAGTTTCAGTCCAAGTAACAATATTTTTTCTATTTTCTCGTGTTCTATTCTATTCCCTGTGTTCAAAATGTGTCTCAGTAACATCAGTACCACGATGTCTCTTATTATAAGGAACGTGTGAAATACAACCCCTGAAACTACGTACTTATGATGGTTGTAGTACACATAAACGATGCGTATTTCAAACCAGTAAGTTAAACACGTACGTATTTTACTGGGAGTAGTCCTACCGTTGGTGGGCTAATATCACTTCCTCCGCAGACAAAACTGGATGATTCAATCGATTACGGATGGAGAAGAACTGAAGTTGATTAGTCTTGACCCCAGACCAACCTACGTACGGACATTTTTCACGTTCGGGAAATATTGCCTGGGGTCGAAGCCTCGTTAAGGGCCAGAAAGAAGTAAAAAAAGACCGGCGACCGCACTCAGAAACCGAGGCTTGCTAAAAGTAGGCTGACATTACTTCTCCTAGCCTCTCATCTACCTCTAACGAAGCAATTTCCACGAAATTAAAATTGTATGGAGTCACCATGAGTGGCAATGAAAAGTGATTTACGCCGTGGCACCAGGTCAAAGGCGGGTAGACGTGTGTCCGCGGTATTGCCTGAATGGCCTTTTCTGTCTCAGTTCTCAGTTCGTTAGGGACTGCATACGACATTTACAGACCATAGACTAAAGGACAATATTTCATACTTTTTCCACCACCGATATACCCATGCAGAAGAAAATATTGTAGCTCAGAAGGTTTGCCACTCGGTCGAACATTTCTCGACAGTGAAATCCACCGATACTTCGCTGTGTTGTTTTTGGAAGGCGAGGATGTATCAGCAGATTATCAGATCAACAGCTTTCGTGGGCGTACTTATCTTTGGTCATTGGTTTGTACAGTGTTGCAGGTCCGTTGTGTCATATTATGTCTGAGGTGCTTTCAAATTTACAAATAACAAAAAAAACTTTTTGTTAGTTTCTTCTGTTATCATTTAACACAATAAAGGTATTGTGCCGCCTCAATATGGTGTGACTTGTTGACTTACGTTGCCACCACACTATTTACTAGAACAGAATCATCTGAAAGTATTGTTCCTGTCACCTTGCTAGTAACTGGCCTAACTCACTGATAGGCAATTTTCATTATGATTCAGTCTATCAAAATTGCATTCAGGGACCGTCACAGACTGCTGCGTTTGTTTGCATGTAACTCATGTTTACGATACACGGATTCAACTCGATTTACGCTGTGTTAGAAGCGACAGGCACAGGGTCTTTATTTGGCTGTAATAAGTAGAAACGAAGAAGGTGAGCAGTGGGCAATAAAACAAGCAAATAATCCTAATAAACGTAGGTCCAGTAGGAAGTATTACGGCTGACTACATGTACACCTTATAACAGTGTTCCGAAGGATTCAATCTGCGGGTATGTTCTTGTGGACAAACATACTAAAACAAGCATTCCACACGGCCATCGTTCATATAAAGGCAGCCTTCAATTTGTCCCCTCATCGATGCCCACACGCCTCCAAAAATACCACGCTTGTTCCGTTTACATTGACAGTCATCGCCAATACTTTCCAGCAGTTCACTAACACTGTCAATAGGGCTGGAATACTCCAAAGTTTTTAAACATCTCCATACACAAAAATCAAACAGGTTCAAGTCGGTGGACCTTAGAGGCCATTGTACTGGCGAGCCAAGACCGATACACTTGTTCTTGACACGCTATTTACCGGTTCTTAGTTATCCAGAATGATGATTAAATGACACGAAAGCAGTATATCACTTTGTAATTTACGCCCCACTCGCGGTGTTTCGAAATAAACGTAGCCTTAGACATTAAAAGTGTTTTTCACAGACATGACTGCATTTGTGCATTCGTCGTATTGGAGAAACCATTATTTCAGGTCCTATGTTTATTAGGATTATTTTCTTGTTTCATTGTTTTCCATTCCCCCCTTCCCCAACTGCGGGCTTGGATTTTTCCAAGGGAGAATATCTCGTAAGTTATCGGCGCTTTTCTAATGATATTTTAATTAATTAGTATATTCTGATTTTCATGAAACAAATTACCTGCATCGACCTTGTACATTAAGTGTGACACTTCAGTTACTTCAGAATGCTTTTCACAGATAGTATGGAAAAGTAGGATGAGCAATGTTCTCGTATCAGACGTCACAGGGTTAACTGACAGAATCCGTCATCCACAAAACCTATTATGTCACTGTTAAGAAGAGGTGCTTCTCACTTCCAAGAAATGTTTAATAATTATGGGGATAATTTCTAAAACTAAACAAAATTCGAAGATTGAATCTCGTGTAGAGACCTGATAAATAAATAAAAGGAGAACGATTAGAGTTTAGAGAGGCAGATATTATCAAGTAATTTCATATAGTACCTGAAACGTTACATAAGAAACACTTTTTGTACATAATGTTTAGGTTATGATGAAGAACCGATCTTCCTTCTGAAGCAAACGATCAGTAATAATTCGAGTGTACGCCATCTATCTTTAATTTACGACAGGAGTGGAAAATTCAATGAAAACGTATCACGTATCACGACAGACAAGGTGCTGTACGTTGTCGTGGACGGAGAGCCGTTGTCCACTAAACTGTGGCCAGTGAAAACTGCACCCGGAAAAGGTGTGCTATTCCTCACGTCCGAACTCAGCAAGATGTCTGGTAGGTAGAAGATGCATGGGCTTTTGCAAGGTGTTTCACTTTCTCTTTGCTGCAGAGTATGCTCGAACAAGAAATGTAATGCCAAAATTTTTACAGTATGATGTGAAATTTATTTTATTTTCTGTCGGACGTCATCATTAAACTTTTACTTATAACTGGACCTTCAGAAACTACAATGGACAACTTAAAAACGAGAATACAAACACGGAATTTAAATTCACATCTCTTCTGTTTGACAAAGCATACTTTCAAATAAATTTAAAATAAAATATGGCCCATACCCATGGATCATTATATGCTGTATAACAATACTGTCATGTTGCTGTTCGATATCAATTTATTTTTCAGCCAATGTTTTGCAGTTACGTTTTTTGGTCACCGGAAAACTGTACTCCGAGAGGAAGCTTTCGCCCTCCCAGCAGTGCACATGGACACCAATATACTCTCAGGTCTTCATTGTTACTGAGGGTAGTCTGTGAATCGCGTTAGCTCAAACAAATGTCTCTGGGGTGTTGAGCAACTTTCGCAGGTCAGGCTGTGACTTAGTCCGCTGCCATTCTGTGAATATGACCAGCACCGGTCTGCTTGCCCCACTTTCTTGATGAGTGAGTGCACTGTTTCATATTAGTTATTGTTAATGAGTTTCCACTTCCATTTTCATCCTTTTCTTGTTGGGCTAGTGTTCACCCAGCCTGGGGTAATTTTCCTTGATACAATTCGATACTTTTTCTTTTCCCATCCACGTGAATGTGTGTGTGTTTGTGTGGGGGGGGGAGGGGGTGCATACGAGTGTTTGAAACTTGCTCCATTGCAGACAGAGAATGTCCTGGTGTTCTTGAGTGGCAGTACCAACGTAACTATTCAACTTTCCTTGGGAGGGATCAGAAACATAACCAAAGTAGGAAGTGCATTCTCTAGGCTGGTGTAGAAGGCAGGTATCGGAAACAGATCCGACTTCCTGCTTTCTTCCCGCCACAGAGTGGAGTCAGTTGGGAAATAAAGCATGATCAAAAAATCTTCTGTGGTGCCTGGTAAGCGATGGAGACGCTGGTTTGCTCGGCACCATGATTGTGAACAAGGTGTTTTGCAGTATGGCCCTTTCGATCTAAACTGAAGCAGGTAGGCATATCATTCACAAATCAAGATAATTCCGAAATTTTGTGTAAATTTCAGGTGATTTGAGATATTTTGTAACACCCCACTCGTCACTTATCTGGTTTTGGCGTGTGTTCACCCCAGCTAATTGACTAACAGATCAACAGAGAGTGCAAAACTGCCGAAATATCGGATAACGCAAAGAAAGTAATAAGGCCCTGTGACTCCTGATTTAACTGCAGTGGCAGTGTTGACATTAATTGATTCAGAATTGATCCCTTTTAATTAAAAAAGGGGTGTACATTGATGTTGCATTCTGCTATTGAACACCAGATGCGAATGTTGAACATAAAATTAATTAATAAAGTTCAAATGGCTCTGAGCACTATGGGACTTAACATCTGAGGTCGTCAGTCCCCTAGAACTTAGAACTACTTAAACCTAACTAACCTAAGGACATCACACACATCCATGCCCGAGGCAGGATTCGAACCTGCGACCGTAGTAGTCGCACGATTCCAGACTGAAGCGCCTAGAACCGCTCGGCCACAATTAAAAAAGTGACTTCGGATTTCAAGTACTTGGTTGAAAACTGATGCAGTCAATTAGCACAAATTTATTTTAACTCGTGACCTTCAATCATCACATTACATGACTCTCCTGACAGGCAGTGGGAATAAATTGCGTTTATGTGGAGTAAAACGCGATAAATCAAAATTAATTCCCATCAACTGACCCAGGCATAATGCGAAGTGCGAGAAGAATTCTACAATACACTGCCCATGACACTCTTGTGGAAACTTTGCTGATGTGATCCAACAAATTAATCAAACTCAAGTCGAAGTGGGCGCAATATCACCAAATTCAGCGTGGCAGGGCGTCGTCGTTGTGCAGACGTCAGCCAGCCTCGTGGTGCTGCAAGGCTGCGCTCATCTATTCACACCAAGCTATCTTGCTCAGTACATAGCTGAAACAAAACTCTCTATCTCCAAGCTCAATCGTTCTGTTTGCTAAGTCCTAAACTGCAGAGAAACTCACTCTCTCTCTCAGGCAAGTTGAGTAAAGAATGCCACGTCAGCACAGAGACTTCTGCCAGTCCGCTCTTCGCCTCAGTTTCCCCTCCAGCAAAATCACTTACGCCAATTGCAGCGCAAGTCGCGTTAATTATGCGTCGCTTCCCAGCCAATGCCTGCTCTGGGAAGTGAACAAATTCCCACGAAATTTCCATTCCTCTCAACATCTGCTATTTAGCTCCTCCCAGGCCACCCATCAATGTTACCATCTGCATAAAACACAAATTTTTCCGAAATTCCGACTCCCAAGAGAGTACTTCAAATTCCTTGGTCCTACGTTCCCATCATAGGCCAGCGTATTTCATTCTGTCGTTCTTTATCTGATTTACTTCAGACTCTGCGGACCGTGAATTCAGCGTGAAGTTGCTATAGTCACAAACTTGCATATTTTGGCCTCTGTTGACCGCTCCACCATAGCTTTGCGCGGTGTTCTCGCATGTTTCACTGAAAACGAGATGACGCACATTTATCAACAGGCGTACAAGTTCTCCGTCTGCTTCCTGGTACACCAGCATGGGGTCAACCACCCCCTCACTGTCACACATCTTAAGGCAGCTGGAGGCCGCGCCCCGTTACCGCTCTCTCAGAATTTGAGCCGCCCTAAGCTGCCTATTGTCACTTCCCTTTGCCACTCCCCAGCCGCGTGCCACCACCAGGCCATGGTCAACTCTGAATACTTCCCTGAGATACACTAGCCTCCAGTAAATTGACGCATTTCCACAAAGTTTTCATGTCGTGTGAATTACTTTAAAACCATCACCCAACATTAATTATTCCAATACGTCCATACTATACCCTCTACAAGATGCAGTGTGCCTTGTCAGTCATTTTTGTTCAGCCCTACTGTTTGCTCAATGTGAGTTCGGTGATCTTTAATGACTTCATGTAAGGGGCATAGTTCTTGCCATCTTACAATTTAACTTATCATGCTTTGTCTACGCAGAAAACCGTTTGGATCTGGGTCCACTAAGCAGCTATATGATTATCTTAACCATTCTAAACATTCAGGTTCTGGTTTCTGAACTAGATAAGCGATCGTGTGTTAAGTCGGAATTAAAGTGAAACCCTGTGTAACTTTTCTTTTGACAGTGACAGGGTTATTGGTCACCACGAGATGCTAAACTAAATGCTGCAATGCTGCTTCATTTCGTAAACGGTAAGTACATGGATCCTACAATGCTAAGTGAGATGAACTCACCGTGCATTAATGTAAGTTGGAATTAAAATTAAACCCTGTGTAATTTTTATTACTCTGATAATCACTGGGGCCCTCAGGCACCACGTGTTGCTTATCTAAATGTTGGTTCATGTCAATAATGCTGACTACACAGATTCTGAACTGATAAATTAAATGAACCAACTGTGTGGTGATTTAAATTTTCTTTTGGTGCAATTACAGCAAATTTAGGTAACTGATGGTATATTAGTATTTTATCTAACTTCAGCAACTGTACTGCTATTTTTTAGAACAAGCAGCATCCAGCTGCACAAAAGAAATGTTATTTGTTTAAACAGTCCTGGGCACCAGGTGCCTTCCTTCAGAAGGCTTTTCAGAGAAATACAACAAATAAGCAGAAGTCAGGCAAGAACGATAAGTTCAAAAATTTGTAAGATAAAAAATGGTACATAATTCTATCGCACTATTTGCGAATGTCAAAAATAAGATGCAAAACAATAAAAAATAAACTGCTGTGATCTTAAGAAAAATACAAGAATAATATTAAACACGATAATGAATCTATTAATACTAAAAGAGCTCGTAAATGCTCACATGTGTTTAACAGTGCCTATATAAAAATTGTATTAGGAAGCTAAACAACAAGAGCAGAACCGGAGCTAATCAGTCAGTGACATGCTAACCTTAAGGCTGATCCCGGAATGGAGGTAAAAATGCGATATAGCAATAAAACCTTACACAACTATACTTGTTGTAAGGTATAAACGAAAATGTAAGTGTGCATAAGCAGCATAATAAATAATATTTAAAAAGACTAATACTAAGTAAAATAAGTTAATTCTAATGACAAGCGGCGCTATGAATGGGAAATTTGGAAACTAATCTCCACGCAGGTGTAGTGAGGTCAGTAGCATGCTAGCAGGGAACCTGCCAGTAGAAACAAAATGCGAAGCGCATCATGGGGCTGGAAACTGTAACTGGAGTGTGTGGAGAGACAACTCTCAATCACTGGCTAACACACTGCTGGCAGAAAAAATTAGTACACACTTTTAGAATTTTCCAACTCACTCATGATTTATTTGTTGCAACAGTGGATTACACGAAATGATTACATTTACAGGTCAGTAGCGCAAGCGTCTCTGAGATACCAGATATCGGCCGTTGCTAAAATATCCGTCTTAGTACGTGGTGTAGCCTCCAGGGCTGACAGGCATCCATTCTGTTGTACAAATATTGTCTTGGGATACATTATTCCTCACCTGCTACATCTACATCATACTCCGCAAGCCTCCTAATGGTGTGTGGCGGAGTGTACTTTCGGTACCACTATCTGATCCCTTCAACCCTGTTCCACTCGCGAATAGTGCGTGAGAAGAATGATTGTCGGTAAGCCTCTGTATTGGCTGTAATTTCTCGAATTTTCTGCTCGTCGTCAATACGCAAGTTGTATGTGGGGGAAGTAATATCTTGTCCTACTCCTCCTGAAAAGTGGTGTTCCGAAATTTCAATAGTACATATCTCTGTGCCACACAACGCCACTCTTGTAACGTCTGCCAGCGGAGTTTGTTTAGCAACTCTGTAATGCTCTCTCGCCAGTTAAACGATCCCGTGACGAAACGCGCCGCTCTTCGTTGGATCTGTATCAGTCCTACCTGACAGGGATCCCAGATAGATGAACAATACTCATCTGTTCACGTAGTTCTGTAAGAGTTGTTGGTTGACGAGTTGCACAGGACACTTATCGTACCATCATATCCCACACTTGTTCGATTCGAGACAAGTCGGAGATCGTGCTGGCCAGGGAAGTTGCTGCACGTCTTGCAGAGGGCCCTGAGTTTCACATGCAGCGTTTGGGCGAGCATTATCCTGTTGGAATAACACATCACCTACCCGTCTAACAACATTCTGCACGTACCTAGCCTTGGTTAGCATGCCCTCCAGAAACACCAAAGGTGAACGAGAGTTGTAGCTTATAACACCCCTGGCCATAAGGCATGCAGAGGAGTAGTGTGCTTCAGACGAACGCGCTCTACGAGACAGCGCTGACCAGGTCTACCCTGTACGCACAAACGACCATCACTTGCAGGCAGAATCTGTTTTCACCGCTGAAGACCACGGCGCGCCATGCCATCTTGCAGGGGATCCTCTGACGGCACCAGTCAAACTGTGCACTTCGACGCTCTGGCGTGAGTGAAAGGCGGGCTAGAGGTGTGTATGCTCATAGTCCCACTGCTAATAGCCGGTTCGCAACAGTTCGTGTTGACGCGTCTGGTTCCACAAGCCCTCTTATCTGTACTGTTGTAGCTGTACGATCTGCCACTGGTGCCCTTACAATACGACAATACTGGGGGGAGTGTGCTGCGTGATGGGTGGACTTCCAGACCCCCGTCTACGGGTGCGAGAATGTTCACGTTACCAGTGAGACCAGTATCGTTGCACAACAGCCGCAGCTCGTCCAACTCGTGTGGAGGTTCTTCGAAAGGACCATCCCTCCACTCGGAAGGCCACAACTTGACCCCTTTCACACTCGCTCAGTTGGCTGCCACAAGTGCTTCTCCGTGACATGGTTGTCTGCTTGCTTCACTCGTTTACACCTTGCTGAGCCTTGTAGCTGTGAGCATTCCCTACCAAAAGGTAGACACAAATGGCGCTCTGGTAGCTATGCCACTGCGCTATATGTTAGCGGACGAAGTTGAAGCTATTATCAGTACATCTACTATCCTATGGGTGACATATGCCGTCACCGGATCAAAATTGACGTCATCTTTCCAGGTGTACTAATTTTTTTCCGACAGTGTGTTAAATGTCGGAAAGTGACTATAGTGCAAAGGAAGCGTGGGCACAATTGTATGCTTCTATGGAATGGTAGTTTGGTTAGCGGCCATTTCACTCCCCATTTGGCCATAAATGGGGTTTACATTTTTTTAAAACCATTGTATGTTCATCTTACAAATTCACAGAGCGCGCCAAAGCAATCCATCTTTTGTTGCGTAATGCCACACGACGGAAAGAAAGAGCGAGAGAGGGAGAGAGAGAGAGAGAGATTAACCCTCCTTTAAATTAATCTCTTTACTGAAGCGTCCAGCCCATCACTTATTTTCCACAAGTAATAACACCCTTTCAGAAAGAACAGTACTGATTTGAACTCTAAATAAACGAAAGACTACCCACTCCCTCTAGGAACATTCTTCAGTGCTCACAATGTTCTGTTCTAAGTGGGTCTCTATACCTCTCGTGTTTTCTGTTCTGATTTAAGCATGTACCGGTTTGGAACTGGGAAACATGTTTAACATTTTTGATGAGTATTGTGCGTCAAGTAATGTATCTACATATTAAGTATACAAGCTACTGAAGAACTCTTTTGTGAGTCATATTAAAGTGTACTAACAGGTCACATTAAAGCAAGTGCCCCTTATATTAAGGTCTCATACGACAAGCAAGAGCTCACAGAGAGAACGAGAGTCCCTCACAGTGAATTCCGCGCTCGCTTTGTCACATCCTGAAGATAATACGAACACAATATTTATGATTTTCTCTCGCTAACTTCAAAGGCCCAAACACCACCCTGGCACTTGGTTAGAATGTAAGTGTTGGTCCCATTTCGCTTAAAAAATTTGTTGTGACCGATGAAATGGCGTCATGTCACAGATTGCATGGCACACACAGGCCGACCTACCAAGGTAACATTACTTCAGTCCACTGCCAGCCTTGTGATGGTACAAGTAGAGTAGTATTTGGGCTAGGCCGGCACGGCCCCAAAGTACCGTTATCCAAGATGGCGGCGATGACGTCATCGAAGATGGCTGCTGTGACATCAATCAAGATGGCGGATTTTGGTGAGAAGTTTGAATTTTGGCGAGAAGGTGCCATGCCCCCCTCGCCCAGAAAAATGGCGCGAAGTTCAAATTCCAACATGTTTATCCATCACACCACACTTATCTCTACTAAGCAAAGAAAATGGCGGGAAAAAGGGACTTGTCTATTATTTAACCAATATCAAGCAGGTGTGTTCTCCACTGGGTCTCGACTCCAAGGGGCTTAGTTCATGCCGTCGCCATCAGAGGACGCCACCGTGAAGGCAGATCATGACGCAAGTACCGGTATTGAAGATGACTGCACACAGTGTGTTCACCGCGAGCTCCAGAGCCTAACTGACTTAGTTCGTATCGTGCCCACCAGAGAGCGCTACCGTAAAATGGTGAGATGACACAAGATCGCCTGCTCTGGCAGGAGGAAGGAATTTTTTGGGCATTTGGGGACGAATGAGATAGGAGTCGGGAGAGATTCGCGGACGAAGCGTCGGAGGAGACGCGGGCTGACGGCAATCGTGGGGGCCTTGGAGCAGTTTGCTCATCTGGAGGACATGTAAGTTTTCGCTGTCCGGAGAAGCACTATCCATAACCTTAGCAGCTCGCTTCTTTATGGCTGTGATTCATGAATTATGTTGGTTATATAATTCAAGTGTGCATTTTGTTTCTATAATCTCGTATCCGTGAGCTGTACAGAGGAAGATATCTTGGTGCTTCATTCTCAGCCCAGTCTCTACTTCATTTTGTACCTTCCACAATGTTAATACCACTTTTGTATAACGTAATTCGTAATTCAATGTTGTGTGCACTGATTCAGTTGGGAAGGCTTTCATAAAGACGTTGTATCCTCTCCCGAGGCAAGCTGATCCACAGCTGTTGTGAAAGGTTCTTCATATTCTACAAATTGGAAGTGGGACAGAGTTGAGGTCCGAGCTGGTCCTACATGTCGTAAGGACTGGACAATTATTAATCACTTGCATGTAAGGGCGGAGTATTTCTGTGATCAAGGAAAACTACGCGTCTGCGGCGACTGAGATTAAAGACTGTTGGATGACCTCACACCTTTTCCCTATCAGACGGAGAGGTAGTCACTCACTTGGGTGGTCCTCTGTCCTTTTACTGCATAGGCATCCGGATTCTTCGTTAGTTGTATAGATGTTGACAGAATTAATAAAAAGAGGACTGGGGAAACTACATTCAGTGAAAGACCTTCTGATACATTAATTTGAAAATATGTTGTAACCAAAAGAGAGCATCTACTGAGGTAGTCCTGTTGCAGAGGTTGATACCGCCCAGTCACAAATATTGGCAGAAATGGCGAGCTTCCGTCCTGCTGTATCTCAAGTAATATACAAGACAAACACTTAAGAATGTAAATGAATCAATGACATCGAAAGCTAATCCCCAGAGAGAGAGAGAGAGAGAGAGAGAGAGAGAGAGAGAGAGATCTACCTCGAACATAGTAAAGGCAAACCACAGGAGTTGACGTGCAAAAACAGAGAAATGGGCGGTTCGTTGTAGCTTACTACATTACTGCTGATGGACTCGCGGTACCAGACACGTGCGTGAGCAACTGCCGTAGTTGCTGCTAGCTCCCGATCGGTATTCGTGATACTTGGCAACAATAGGAGGTTACACGAGACTGCTTCCAAACTGATGAAAAGTTAGCTTTGAACTAAGACGCTGGCGAATTCTGATTCATGGTTACTCACGAAGCGACACGTCTAGCATCTTCAACCAACTTCGTATGACTGGCGTTGGGAGATGGCCTCCCAGGACTTTCTTACAAAGGACACGTCTCCTCAGCGCGATAGGTGAACAGGCGTCTGTAGCCAACATAACTGGAGGGGGAGGTACTAACATTTCCTGTGTCCCAGATAGAAGGTGCGGCTCGGCAATCCGATGGTTAGGCTATCTAGCCTGTATGGATTCCATCGCTTAACAGTGCACGACGAGTTAGTGTCCCAGCACGACCACGTGCCCTCTGGTCATATATGAATGGTCCCACTCTTGAAGACATCTCGCCGTCTTATGTGATTTTAATATAATTTATATGATGAACAGAAGAAAGGTTTAGCTTCCTCTGCCCGATGGTCCACCTTGCAGGCATGGCGTCAGCGTGATTTGTTGGTCAGAGAAAATTATGAGGGTAATTCAAATGAAAATCATAAAACTTCCACAAAATTTTGAAAACTTTTGTGATAGAGTTGATGGGTGGCAGTAGTATTCCCTGCAGTTCAAAAAGTTACTGACAGGTGCCAGAGTGTTGCTACGACGTAGAAGGCAGCAGTGTCCACAACAAGATGGACGCCCACTGTCAACGTACACTGTGATTGAGCAGCGATCTGTGATGCGTTTTTTGTGTCGAAATTGGTCTCAGAATGACAGCGCAGTGCGATAATTCGTGTTTGTCGTTGCAGCAAGTGTATGAGAGTAGTGTAGGGAATTTAAAAGCGGTGTAACCACTGTGGAGGTTGCCCCAAGACCAGGGCAGAGTCACAGCATATTGACGGACGAGAACATTGCGTTAGTGGAGAAGCTTATAAACGAGAACAGACACGTAACTCTGAACAAAATTGCCACAGGTTTCAAGATTAGTATTAGTTCAGTCCAGAATATTCTCCGCAATGTACTGCACTTCAGTAAGGTTTCTGCAAGATGGGTGCCACGTCACTGAAAGAATTGAAAGAGCATTGCGTCGATGCCTGTGAAGAACTTTTTCGTCATTTCCATGTCGAAGGTGACGTATTTCGGTGAAAAATTGTTACAGGCGATGAGACTTGGGTTCACTCTCACCAGCCAGAAACGAAAAGATCAAGCAAGGAATGGCGTCAGAGCTCATCCCCGAAACCAAATAAATTCCACAGTCAACCATCTGCTGGAAAAGTCATTCTCATTCTCTTCTGTAATGCAAATGGAGTAATTTTGGAGCACTACATGGATAGGGAAGTGACAGTTACCAGTACTTCTCGTTCGGACATGCTGAAAAATCAGTTTCGCCCTTCAGTCAGGAGTAAACCACGAGTACTTCTGACTTCAGGAGTATTGCTACTGTATGACAACGCCCGACCGCATACAGCCTGTAAGACAGTTGACACTATTCAGGAATTTAAATATGAATGTCTGGTACATCCTCCTTTTTCACGAGACCTCGCTCCTAGTGTCTTTCATCTGTTCGGTGCACTCAACGAAGCAATGAGAGGCAGCCATTTCAGAAATGATAAAGAGGTGAAAACTATTGTGCATGACACGCTGTGCACACGACCAAAGTATTCTTTTGTCGTGGTAACTATGCACTTCCGAAGCGATGGAATATGTGCATTCGACGTCAAGGAGACTATGTCGAAAAATGAGATATAAGTTTCTTGTTCATCGTTAGAATTAAAAAATATTACAGCACTTTTATAGTTTTCATTTGAATCACTCTCGTAGTTTTTATACTCAAACTGAGTGATTTAATTAAGGAAGTTTCCCATTACTCAGTTCATAGGTCCATGCTCGGTATCAGTCAACTCATCATCTAGCCGGCAATGTGAATATGTAATCGGATTTTCTGAATTAATTTTATATCACTCTCTCTCTCTCTCTCTCTCTCTCTTCTTCCGGCATTGGAAAGATCATTATTACTGGCTTTGTTACGTGGTATATCTGCCCACGAGACGTCTATGGGTTACAACATGTTTTAAAGGAGACAGAACTGGAGACCTTGCTGGCCACAAGGGTACCTCACCATTACACAGACAGTTCACAGAGAAACATGCTATGCACAGACGAGCATTGCCCTGTTGAAAAATGGCAACACATGACTGTCCCATGAGAGGTAACACTTGTTGACGCATCATGTTCGACACGTGCAGTGTGCCGTCAGAGTTCCCTCTGTCACTACTGGCTGTGACCTGAAGTCATACAAATGACTCCCCACATCATAACGCCAGAAGTACCTCTCCAAAAGACTGGAAAAACAGGACCTCTCTGTAGGTCTCTGCTATACTCGTCTACCATGATCATCCGATGTACTGATGAACAGCAATTCATCGTTAAACACAATGTGACGCCATTCATCAACAGTTCACGCTTCCCAGTTGCAGCACCACTCCAAACGCAACCGTTTGTAGTTTGTTGTTAACGGCAGCCGATGCACGGTGAATGATTCTTACTCAGTTTCCACCTAACACATCCTACTCAATTTCTCAATTTTCAAGATGAAAGAGCGGTTGGTGCGCGATTATTTTGAGGAAGTCTCAAACAAATTTTTGTAAGTTGATGAATAATCTGTTCAATTAAATTTAAAATGAACTGTTGGAAAACTATCTCTCTGAGTACTGTTTAGTCAAACTCAGAACATAAATTCTTGTATTAAGTGCATAAAATAAAAAAAATTAAAAAAGAACTATTTTGAGGTGCTGACAAACGAACGACTTCGAAAAGGCCCCAGCTAGAAACCTGGGTGGACTGCAGTTAATAGCATTAGCATCGAAATATAGAAACACCTGAACCTTTATTTTCTGCTTAAATTACACAAAAGATATCAAATGAAAATCATAATCTCAAGGGAAGAATGGTGCATGCATTCATACTAACAATCCGAGCAGCTAGAAGTATAGAATTTATAAAAATACTTTTGTACACCAAACTTCAACGTATTGAGCCATAGAATAACTAATTTTACCGGTCAAACGCCTGTTCAATAACTCAGAAATTTCTTACTTCACAAAAACGATAAATACAGAGACGTCCAGAACAAAATTTAGATTGAATAACATACTTGAATAAATGATTATGTTGGATTGAGAGCTCACCACGTGTCGAAAAAGCTTGTTGTCTAACACAGGCAACAAACACAGTGGAGAACACAGATATTCGTATTACATTTATTGATTGTTCCGTCTGTTCTTGGTAGAATATTTTGTACATTGTGAATGAAACACACGACACTGGTTTAATATCGTACAATATTTATTATTTGTTACACAAACAGGTTTTCGGCTGTTATTCCATCATCAGATACAAAGATGGTGCAGTTAAATTTTGTTGGATCAAAGATTTTAAACTAGTACGTGTACAGAGTATCTCCATTCCCAGAGGGGAAAATGTTAATCATAGAACAGTAATAAAAAAAGCGAGGTTATTTCCATGTAAATGCCATGTAAGATTATTTAACTAGTATAAAATATGTGACATATAAACTAATGTACCATAGACAAATAACAACAGTTGTACATATAAGAACATAATCGGACAGTAAGCTTAGGAGACGTATTCCAAAGATGTAACTGAAAAAAATAATCTTATCTTTAGCAGATCATAAATTACAGACAGATAATGTATAGAAGTGATACCAAGCAGTTGAGTGATGCAGCTGTGATTACACAAAGTAAAACTTTTTTAACACAACAAGGGAAATTATAGTAACTAAAATAAAGGAAATGGAGCATGTGAATAAAAAGAGTAATTTTAAACATGGCCCGGATGAAATTATGAGTAGTATTTGCAGTTAGAAGTGTGAGTAAGAACTGTGCCTGGTCACTCAGTATTAGGCTTGGATTGATGGACATGTGCGTAGTAATTTCCATAATTTCAAGACAGTTCATCTTCCTGCCTTTATGGGTGAGATGTAATACCTCACATTTCACCTTGTAACTATGGTCTTCTTTAATTGGTGATCTGCAGAAGTAGAGTCTCCTTCTCTAAGTTTCCAGCATCCGTGGTGTTTCTTCAAGCGATATACACTGAAGAGCCAAAGAAACGGGAACACCTGCCTAATGTCGTGCAGGGACACCGCGAGTAGGCAGAAGTGTCTCAACACGACGTGGCATGGAGTAGACTATTGTCTGAAGTAGTGCTGGAGGGAACTGACGCCTTGAATCCTGCAGGGCTGTCCATAAATCCGTAAGAGTATGAGGGGGTGGAGATCTCTTCTGAACAGCACGTTACAAGGCAACCCAGACATGCTCAGTAATGTTCATGTCTGGGGAGTTTGGTGGCCAGCGTAAGAGCTTAAACTCAGAAGAGTGTTCCTGGAGTCACTCTGTAGTAACTGACCGGCTGAAATTGCCCAAGTCCGTCGGAATGCACAATGGACATGAATGAGTTCAGATGATCAGACAGGATGCTTACGTACGTGTCACCTGTCAGAGTCGTATCTAGACGTATCAGTGGCCCCGTGTCACTCTAACTGCACACGACCCACACCATTACAGAGCATCCAACAGCTTGAACAGTCTCCTGCTGACATGCAGGATCTATGGATTCATGAGCTAGTCTCCAGACCCGTACATGTCCTTCCGCTCAATACAATTTAGAACGAGACTCGCCCGACCAGGAAACATGTTTCCAGTCATCAAGAGTCCAATGTCGGCGTTAACGGGCCCAGGTGAGGCGTATAGCTTTGTGTCATGCAAGGGTACACGAATGGGCCTTCGGCTCC
This sequence comes from Schistocerca piceifrons, assembly GCF_021461385.2. NCBI lineage: Eukaryota > Metazoa > Arthropoda > Insecta > Orthoptera > Acrididae > Schistocerca > Schistocerca piceifrons. The sequence continues at coordinate 364,863,302 of NC_060141.1, forward strand.
GAAAGGCCATATCGATGATGGTTCATTGAATAGTCGGCACGCTGACACTTGTTGATGTCCCAGCACTGAAATCTGCAGCAATCTGCGGAAGGGTTGCACTTATTCACGTTGAACGATTCTCTTCAGTCGTAGTAGGTCCCGTTCTTGCAGGGTCTTTTTCCGGCAGCAGCGTTGTCGGAAGGTTGATGTTTCACCAAATTCCTGATATTCACGGTACGCTCGTGAAATGGTCGTGAAGGAAAATCCCCACTTCATCGCTATCTCGGAAACGCTCTGTCCCCATCGCTCGAGCACCGAGCCATGTTCAAACTGACCTAAATCTTGATAACCTGCCATTGTAGCAGCAGTAACCAATCTAACAACTGTGCCAGACACTTGTCTTTTATAGGCGTTGCCGACCGCAATGTAGTCTTCTGCCTCTTTACATAGCTCTGATTGTACAAGTTTCTTTGGCGCTTCAGTGTATATTGCCCTGGCAGAATGGCCTATAAGGAATTTGCCAAAGTTAGAAGTAATTTTACATACTCCACTCTTTTCCAAAGCTGGAGTGCTGTCTTTCCCAATGGGTAAAAAGTGTCCAACAGTGTTGTGCACATAAAATGTCTTTACATTCCTGGATTCGTATTAAATAAACTGACACGCACACGGAAAATTATTAAAGAGGCTACAGTTAGAGAAGATGAATTAGCAGAGCTGAAGCCTCGGTACACCACATGGGAAGCACGTGGATTCGATCTCAGTCTCACACAGCACAAGGAACACGATATTTGCGAAATCGAACAACAGAAAACAAATTCTAGCAAAAATATATGGAAAACACACGACGCTTTCACACATAAGGGACACAAAGTAACTGAATTCCGACAAAGGTCGGCGAAACCACTCTGCTAGCGCTTACTTTACTTTTTCGTGTCCGGAGATTTGTTTCAAAGCCTTTCAGCCCAATGTCGGGCCAAGTCCAATGTTTCTCTCTTCTCAAGCCATAGTTCGTCAAGGGTACACCTTGTGGGGCAGCTGGAACACTGTAAAAGGTGTTCCATATCCTGAACTTCACCACAGTCGCATTTGTTGTCTCCGTCCTTGAAGCCCCATTTGACTAGGTTTGCTTTAACTGGTGCTACGCCTGTTCTGATGCGGTTCAGTGTTCTCCAAATCTCCCAGCTTGATGTACTGCCGCTGGGTATTTCTCGTGAGGCATGGTGGTCCTTCGGAGGCTCGTTCAGTTCACTAGCGAGAAATCTCTTGCGGGATTTAAGTCTGCTACGTCCACATGAAGAATGGCTGGTTCAAATGACTCTGAGCACTATGGGACTTAACATCGGAGGTCATCAGTCCCCTAGAACTTAGAACTACTTAAACCTAACTAACCTAAGGACATCACACACATCCATGCCCGAGGCAGGATTCGAACCTGCGACCGTAGCAGTCGCGCGGTTCCGGACTGAAGCGCCTAGAACAGCTCGGCCGCCGCGGCCAGCGACCCACATGAAGAACCATGCAGCGGGTGGCGCTCGTCGAAAATCTGTTTAAATTTTTCTGTATGTTCGTGTGCAATTCTTCGGGATTCAGGAGATGAGAATCCAGCTGCTTTGTATATTTTCCCAAGTGGAGTGGGTTTCATGCGTCCTGTTGTTAGCCTGCATGTTTCATTATGGATTGTAATGACTTTTTTGGCATGTGTGGATCGAGACCATACAGGGCATGCTAGCGCTAAATTGTCGTAGGACAAAGACTGAAACTAAAGAAACGAAATATTAATCAACATGCTACCATTTCCTAACGGAAACGTACGAAGTGACATAATTTGCAGTGGTTACAAATGGAGGAAACGCACTGGTATCTCAAACTAAACTGAGTCTTTCACATGCCAACTTCCTAACTTACATTTCTAGATATGACTTGAAAGGACATCCTCACTTACCGAAACCTCAGAGTAAATTGCCACTCCACGTTACCGGATCGGGGTCCACAGGTAGCAGCGGAAACACTAAGAGACGATACGATCAAGCTGTCTGCATGAACCTACACTACAACTGCTGACCAGTGGCTGCTAGTGTCTCCTTGACCCAGCATAACTCTACTTAAGCTCCACGTAAAAGTAAATGCCACTCCCATCCAAAGAAGCCCATCTCCCTGAACGAAGGCATTTTGAAGCATCATACACAGACACTCATGCAATCTCTCTAGCCGAGGAGGTAAGAAATAACCGCGCGGACATCTAAGTGTTCTTCCAATAAAACTCCTTCCCCACAACATTCCCTATGTGTTCTTTCCAATTTAAGTTGTTCGTTTTCTTCATTCCCAACTCTCATGCATTCTAGGAAACAAAACTGTAGATCAGTGATTATAACTTTCTAGCAGAATTCATACATTACTTTCTCCGGTTGAGTCATCTCTTGTGTTGGCCAGTTGACGATCGATAACAATGCATGAGATAAGCATTTCCGCACCGCACTGGCTTACACTTGTTTCCGTAACGGAGAGTAGCAGAAGAAACCGTGCCTAAGTAGTACAGAATATGCTTACGGGTCAAAACATTGCGGTTACAGCCCACTGCGAGATTGAATGCCGCCTGGTAGCATTGCGGGCAAGTGACGCATAAACCAAAGTGCAAGAGCATAGCGTAGAGGATTTGGGGAATGAATGAAGCGACGATACGGGCGGCAAATGGGGCAAGACACTGACATAAGCAGTTTCGAGAGAGCGTATATTATTATGGCCTGGCACCTAGGAACAAGCGTCTCAAAAATGAGGGAGCTGTTCGGCGTTTTGCATGCTACCGTTGTGAGCACTGGTGGATAACAGGTAAAGGATGGCGAAAGCGCAAGTAGGCGCCAATGCCTTATCACAGAACACAGAGCTCGAAACCTTGCCCACTCTATAAGAGAGGATATGTTCCGATCTGTGGCAGATCTGACGACAGAACACAGTACTGGAGCAGGCGCAGAAGTTTCGCAACATATAGTTAAGCGCAAATTGTTCAGCATGAAGCTCCGTAGCAGACGACCTCCATTTTTACGCAACGGCATCGTCAATTACGATTGCAGTGGGCAAGATAAATCGAAATCGGGTCGTAAATCAATGGTAACGTGTTCCCTGGTCAGATAAATTACGCTTGTTGTTACACTAGGTCAAGAGTCGTGTCTTATTACCCGGTCATGCAGGCTAACGTCGGTTGGAAACATGCCGCGTATGCAGACAGGTGGGGTCAGTATTATCCATTGGGAGAAAGTTCATGGACTTCCATCGGATCTGCGGCGCAATCGCAGGCAACATGACATCTGTGGTCTACGTGAACATTTTGCGGACGACTTGCATGCCTTCATGCTTGATGTCTTCTCCAACCTAAACGGCATCTTCCAGCTGGAAAACTGCGTGGGTACATAGTCAGCAAGGATTCAGAAAACATCGTTCTTCTGAGATACAACTAGGTCTTTATTCACACGAAGAAAAGAGTTATATCGACTGTGGATCTCCACTTCATTCCATATTTCTAGATTTCCAGGAGACTTTTGACACCATTCTTCAGAAGAGCCTTCTAATCAAATGCATGCATATGACTGTATCATCTGGTTTGTGCAACTAGATTCGTGATTTCTTGCCAAAAAGGGTCGTAATTCGTAGTAATCGACGGAAAGTCACAGATTAAAGCAGAAGTAATATCTGGCTTTCAATGAAGTGTTATACGTCCTCCGCTGTTCCTGACCTATATAAACACTTTAGGAGACAATCTGAGCACCCCACTTAGATTGTTTGCAGGTGATGCTGTAACTTACCGTCTCGTAAAGTCATGAGAAGGTCAAAAGCAAATTTCAGCATGACTTAGACAGGATATATGTATAGTGCGAAAAGCGGCAATCGGCTCTAAATAAAGTACGAGATCATCCATATGAGTACATACTAAAAGGAATCCGTTAAATATTGGTTACATAATAAACTACTCAAATCAACTAAATAGTTATATATTACAGTTACGACTCACTTAGATTTCAAACGATCACATAGATAATGTTGTGAGACTACGTTTTATTGACAGAGCACTTAGAAGAAGCAACAGATCTACTAAAGAGACTCCGCACACAGCGTACAGTGGGCTTCTGCAGTATGCTGCTCTTTATGGGATCGTTATCAGATAGGATCGACGGAGGAGATAGAAAAAGTTCAAGCAAGGGCCAAAATAGGGGAGAGAGAATCGCGGACATATAAGCGATTTGCGGTGGCAATCATTAGAACTAGACTTTTTCGTTATGGCGAGATCTTGTCACGAAATTTCAGTCGCCAACTTTCTCCTGTGGATGCAAAATCTTTTATTGACGCCAACCTACACAGGAAGAAATGATCATCATCAATAAATAAGAGAAATTAGAGCTCGTACGGAGATATTTAAGTGTTCATTTTTCCCACGCGCTCTTCGAGACTGGAATGGGAGGGAAATAGTCTGAAGTTGCTTCGATGATCCCTCTGCCAAGCACTTGAGTGTCAATTGCAGAATAATCATTTATATATTATGCATACAAAGCCAGGGTCGTGCTACAATGGTTTGAGGTTCGTGATATTGAACTCACGTTGATGTCTTGGCCACTAAATTCGCCTGATCTTCATCCGTCGGAACACATCTGGTACGCTATTGGGCACCAGTTGACATCTACTAACCACAGGCCAGTAATTTATGAGAGTGGTGAACCAGCAGGCTATTAAGTAGATGTTCATATGGTTTGGCCTATCAGCGTGTATTCTGAAGAGTGTTGCAAAATAATTAGTTCAATTTCGTACTAATGGGTGAGCAGGTGGCTCCACTGCAGGGAATCAGTGTATTGTAAAGCATTATCGGCGACTACCACGTGTGAAACATGACAGGTACTTCCGCCTTCCGCACGTGCAAACGGCTCGTTGCTGAAACCTGCGCCGTTTGGCCACGAAAGGATGTGCCAGCCTGAAAGCAATCGGTGTAGAGCGAGGTTGCGGTGGGGTTCCCACGGCGACCGGGTGGCCAGATAACCCCGGGGCATGTAAGCCGTAAAAAGCGGAGTTTCCGGAGCGGACGCGGGAAAACAGGCGTCGGCCGTGGAGGCAGAGAGCTGCGGCGGCGGTGGCAGAGGCTGAGGCAGGGGCTGAGGTGGAGGTGCAGGCGCCACGCGACCGCCGCCGGAGGACCACACACGTCGCGGGCCGCCGCTCCGCGCTTTGTCGACATTGTTCTCGCTGTAGACTGCCGCACAGTGTCTAATGAAATGCCGCACAATGGTTTAAACCGTATGTCTCAGACAAAGGGTGTCATTAGAAAAGAGCCCCGTATTAAACTGACAGTCGGCATCCAACTGGTAATTAATTATATGCGATGTCCCACTAGGTTCCATCTTGCTTTTTACTGCGTATACTAATCAGCTTACGTAATGTTGTCAGATATGGCAAAGGACTATATCTAACGTCGATCAGATGTAGAATTTTGGAACACGTATTATGATCGAGTATAATGACTTTTCTGGAGACTAGAAATCTACTCTGTAGGAATCAGCATGGGTTTCGAAAAAGACGATCGTGTGAAACCCAGCTCGCGCTATTCGCCCACGAGACCCAGAGGGCCATAGACACGGGTTCCCAGGTAGATGCCGTGTTTCTTGACTTCCGCAAGGCGTTTGATACAGTTCCCCACAGTCGTTTAACGAACAAAGTATATGGGCTATCACACCAGGGATTGAAGAGTTCCTAGATAACAGAACGCAGCATGTCATTCTCAATGGAGAGAAGTCTTCCGAAGTAAGAGTGATTTCAGGTGTGTGCCTCAGAGGAGTGTCGTTGGACCGTTGCTCTTCACAATATAGATAAATGACCTTGTGGATGACATCGGAAGTTCACTGAGGTTTTTTGCGGATGATGCTGTGGTATATCGAGAGGTTGTAACAATGGAAAATTGTACTGAAATGCAGGAGGATCTGCAACGAATTGACGCATGGTGCAGCGAATGGCAATTGAATCTCAATGTAGACAAGTGCAGTGTGCTGCGAACACATAGAAAGAAAGATCCCTTATCATTTAGCTACAATATAGCAGGTCAGCAACTGGAAGCAGTTAATTCTATAAATCATCTGGGAGTACGCATTAGGAGTGATTTAAAATGTAATGACCATATAAAATTAATCGTCGCTAAAGCAGATGACAGACAGATTCTCTGGAAGAATCCTAAGAAAATGCAATCCGAAAACAAGGGAAGTAGGTTACAGTAGAATCCGTACCAGCTAGGGTTGATAGAAGAGATAGAGAAGATCCAACGGAGAGCAGCGCGCTTCGTTACAGGATCATTTAGTAATCGCGAAAGCGTTATGGAGATGATAGATAAACTCCAGTAGAAGACTCTGCAGGAGAGACGCTCAGTAGCCCGGTACGGGCTTCAACCAAGGAGTCAAGCACTATATTGCTCCCGCCTACGTATATCTCGCGAAGAGACCATGAAGATAAAATCAGAGAGATTAGAGCCCACACAGAGGCATACCGACAATCTTTCTTTCCACGAACAATACGAGACTGAAATAGAAGGGAGAATCGATAAAGGTACTCAAAGTACCCTCGGCCACACACCGTCAGGTGGCTTGTGGAGTATGGATGTAGATGTACATGTAGACTTGGAAAAACAGTTGTCTGAAATAAATGGTATCTACAAAGATTTATATGAGGCGTGAAGGGTAGTACGATCAGCCCGTGCAGAGCACTCTTCGTCCGACCTCGTGCAGGATTTCGCGTGGTGCGATGAGCAGGCAGAGGAAAAAGAGCTAGGGGAGGCTATTTTGTTAGTGTGCGGTAAATGAGTAATTGAATTGAGGGGGGCGGCGTGCTTCGGTAGTTCCGGAGTTGTGTCTAACCACTCTGCCAAGGTCAGCCGGCACGGTAGCTCAGCTTGTTCTGTGAGAGGCTTAGCTGCCCCCTGTGATGATAAAAAAAATGATTGAATAAACCCATGAACTTGAACGGGTATCATGGGGCATCTGCTTCGAACAAATGCAACGAAGAATAACGAACAAAATGAGATAAAAAAGTGGCATAGAGGATAAACGCATCTGTTTAGGAAGCAGGAGACCTGCGATCGAATCGCGGCGTACGTACAAATTTTTATTTGTCGCCAATTGACTTTTTCTTACCCGAATGCGGCAGAGATCGGAATTTCTGCTTTCTGAAAGAGACAAAGTCTTGAAAAAATATTACAAAATGAATCTCAACAAAAGTAAAACAAAGGTAATGGAATCTGGCAGAATTTAATAAGGCTATGACGAGGAAATTAGTTTAGAAAATCAGAAACTAAAAGTAGTATATAATTTTTCTTATTTGGGCAGCGAAATAACTGAAGATGGCCGAAAGAGAGACGATAAAAAATGCTGACTGGCTGTAGCATGAAAAGAGAAATACAAATTTAAGTTTTAGGAAATATTTTATGAAGGTTAGATGGGTAGGTCACATAACTAATGAGGAGGTATTGAATAGAATTGGGGCGAAGAGGAGCTTGTGGCACAACTTGACTAGAAGAAGGGATCGGTTGGTAGGACATGTTCTGAGAGATCGAGGGATCACCAGTTTAGTATTGGAGGGCAGCGTGGAGGGTAAAAGTCGTAGAGGGAGACCAAGAGATGAATACACTAAGCAGATTCAGAAGGATGTAGGGTGCAGTAGGTACTGGGAGATGAAGAAGCTTGCACAGGATAGAGTAGCATGGAGAGCTGCATCAAACCAGTCTCAGGACTGAAGACCACAACAACAACATTTGTCTGGAGGTTAAATGCGTGTTTTATGACTGGCAGTGTAACGAAATCCTCAAAAGTTTCAAATTTACTCTAATATGCATACCACCTCTCCATATGTTATCCTATGTACCCACCTAATTTTTACTATTTTTTGTGCCACATTTAAAAAACTTACCAGTCTGTGGTGTTACCGTACAGGGAATTATAACCTGCATTCATTCATGTCCATTGTGCATTCCGACGAACTTGGGAAATTCCAGCAGGACAATGCGACATCCCAGATGTCCAGAATTACTGCTGAGTGACTCCAGGAACACTCTTCTGAGTTTAAACACTTCCGCTGGCCACCAAACTCCCCAGACATGAACATTATTGAGCATATCTGGGTTGCCTTGCAACGTGCTGTTCAGAAGAGTTCTCCACCTCCTTGTATTCTTACGGATTTATGGACAGCCCTCCATGATTCATGGTGTCAATTTCTTCCAGCAATATATCAGACGTCCATGCCACGTCGTGTTTCGGCACTTTTGCGAGCTCGCGAGGGCCCTACACGATATCAGGCAGGTGTATCAGCTGCTTTGGTTTTTGAGGGTATATACATATGGGACGTGTGTCCAGAGCAATGGCGTTTATGCGAGGGAGTAGCGTTAAGTCTCGCATTGTGCACTATGGTGTTCTGATCGAGTAGGGTGGAAGTGGGTGGCAAAAATAGTAATGCTAACGTAATTAAGACTAGGCGCTGCCAACACAAACTGCGTGATGGAATCTCTGCCTAGCGCGTATTAATATTATTTATAATAATAGCAGGAAAAAAATTACACAGGAAAAAGTGCTCGTGAAAATTATGATTCAGATGGAGAGAGAGAGGGAGCGGGAGGAGATGGTGAGACGGGGAACAGAGGAAGATGGACAGGACAGGGAAAGGGGCAGCTGGTGATCGACTAAGAGATGAGGGTATAGAGGGGGAGGAGGAGATGGAAAGAGAGGAGGAAAGAAGATAGACGGAGAGAGGGGGAACGAGGAGGAGGTGGACTAAGGAAGGATGATTCGTAGATGGACAGAGACAGGGGCAGAAGGAGATTAGGACTTGTATCCAATTCCCATACGTATTAGTAACAAGTGACTTCTCTTTTCTTTCTTTTCCATTTAAGCACAGAAAAGCGTGGCTGGGCATAGGTAGTATGAAACGAATATGAACCGACAGTAAAAATCGTTACTACAGGGACCATATCAAGGTTGACTGCACCTGTATATTACAGTATATGGCTATATGGTCATTCCAAAATTCCTTGTACAGTAAGCAATCATCTAGATAGATGTAGGCATCATATTTCACGAACGTATTTCAAAAAAGAGGTTTCTCACCAGTAACCAATTAAGTTGCCACATGTATTAACTTCAGCTAAAGCAAGAGATCGAAGACATCTCTAACGATTACAGTGAATCTAAGTGGTTAAATATATCGACTTTAGCTATGGTAACAGACCGATAACGTTTCTAACGATTACAAAGAGTCATTCTGATTAATTAATGTACCACATGTATTAACTTTAGTTAAGATATGAGAGCAGAACTTTCTCTAATGATTATGGGTAATCGTTCTGTTTCGAAACTTAAGAACTCGTTCACAGATTCTCAAATTCTTCATTAAAATATATTTTTATGCTCGACAAAATGGCGATTCATTGTTCGTCACGAGCCATTTAATATTGAACATAAAAACTTAAACGCTGTGTGATGACAAAGTCGATCTAGGTGGCGGCCCGGTTTTTGCAGACGCCTCAAGCTTACCTGAATGATTTTGCACGTTTCTCGCTTCAGTGACATTTCTAGAAGACAAAACTCATAGTCATCCTTCCTTTCTTTTCAGAATCAATTACCACAGAGAGCAACGTGGGTGGCAAACGGCTCCGAAGCTGATGGAAAATCGCTTGCAAAGTAGCAGCGAAAGCCCACGCAAGGAATGAATTAGATTTACCAGCCACAGTGGTTTTGTCATCCCTATGCATCTCCAGGCACGTGTAGAGCACCTTGTCACCGCTGCTTTTTTGATCCGTCACAAGTATTTCGGCAAATAACTTAGATGTCAAATTAGCCGTTGTTACCATATACACTGAAGGAAAAAAGTCGTACCAAGAAAGAGTTGTGAGACATAAACGAAAGTTGGTTGCGTGCTTCTACATATGAAAGATGGTGTCTATTCGTATTTCGCACCAGTTGAATTAGAGTGGCGCTACTAGCATCCTATGATGCTACACATCAGGTTAAATACACGCTGTAATGGTCGTGACCGTTGCTTACCCTTGTGATAGAAGACGGTGGGTTGATTTTAGTCAACATTGCCTATTAAGGTGACAAAGACGCCAATATCAACATCTCAAAGAGTTTGAACGAGCTCGTGTAATAGGGATGCGGGAAGCTGGATGTTCTTTTTGCGATATTCCTGAAAGACTTCGCAGGAACGTAGCTACTGTACATGATTGCTGACAGCGATGGTCACGAAAATGTACGGTCGCAAGATGAGTGGGATCCGGACGGCCACGTGGAATTACGAAGAGGAAGACCATCGTGTTCAGCGTATGGTTCTGGCGCATCGTACTGCTTCTGCAGGAGCAATCTGAGCAGCAGTTTGCATCACTCTGACATAATTAACTTTTACAAATAAGTTACTTTAAGAACAGCCCCGAGCCAGAAACCCTATAGTGAGCATTTCATTGACCCCAAACCAATGCCCTTTACAACTTCAATGTTGTCAAGTAAGAGATCAATGGAGGTTTGTTGTGTTTTCTTACGAAAGCTGGTTCTGCCTCGGCACCAGTGTGCTAGACACACTGGAGCTACACTTGAAGCTAAGGTCCGTAATGAGATTTCGTACTACAGCACGACTCTCCTTGTTATTCCACGCACCCTGACTGCAAAATTGTAAGTCAGTATGCTGATTCGACCTGTCGCATTTCCATTCATGAACAGTATTCCAGAGCGTGTTTTGCAACAGGATAAATCTCACCCACATACCATTGTTGTAAACCAACATGCTCTACGGTGTCTCGATCTGTTGCCTTGGCCTGCTCGGTTACCAGATCTTTCTCCAATTGAGCACATAAGGGACATCACCGGACGACAATTGCAGGGTCCTCCATAAATAATATTAACCGTCCCTGTACTGACCTATCAAGTGCAACAAGTGTGGAACTCCATCCATCAAACGGATATCCGGCACTTGTGTAACACAATGCTTGCGCGTTTGCTTGCTTGCATTTAACATTCTGATAGTTACACCGGTTATTAGCGTAGCAGTATTTCACACTTGCAAAGGCTTATCTAGCGCTAACCTTAACCCGTGATCTTGCAGTGTTAATCACTTAAATATCTTACCTAGACAAATGTATTCTCGAAATTTCGTTACTCTAGAGAATTTATTTATTGATTTACTTTTTCTTAATTTTTTTGTGTGCTTAGGTTTTGTTATTTTTTGTAGGTGTGGTACCGAACTGGATGGCGACGCGAGGATATTCTGGTAATTTTATGTTTCCTGTAGTTCCTTAGTTGCTTCTGTATTTATGAAGGTGTATTCTGCCTGTACAATTAAATGAAAGACAGTTTGTTTCGTGCCATGCGCGTTTCACTACTTTTACTTATGGAGCAACTTCAGCGGAATGTATATTCTCTTGGACGAGTGCGTTCTTGTTGATGACTATTGACATAAACTCGATTGCTGCCTTAGCTTCTTACTTGTACTTCCCAATATCTAAAACAGTACATCAAAAGATAAGTACTGTATCGAAAACATAGTTTATATAGTCACGATTGGTAATTTTAGCCAGGCTGGGAGTCGGATCCGGATTTCTTGCTTGTAGCGTAAAGTCGTCCTAAGCAGTGGACTATCTGAGTACGTCTCCTAGGCTCACTCAAACTGTCATTGTCACCGACGTTTCCACCTGTGGTACCCGAACACTAATACCAGTGGTTATCTTAAACGGTATGTGGGGATAGAGCAGGACCAATGTGGGAGCTGTGTCACGGGATTAGCCGAGCGGTCTAAGGCGCTGCAGTCATGGACTATGCGACTGATCCCGGCGGAGGTTCGAGTCCTCCCTCGGGCATGGATGTGTGTCTTTGCCCTTAGGATAATTTAGGTTAAGTAGTGTGTAAACTTAGGGACTCATGACCTTAGCAGTTAAGTCCCATAAGATTTCACACACATTAGAACATTTGGGAGCGGTGTCTGTTGAGGACCGCATCAGAAACGATGTGTAGGTACGGAAGTACGGTTCTACCATGAACAAATACATATTCTTCTTATTAAAACCCAAACATGGTTTGCTAAAGTTTCACCATCGTTAGTGACTTCATTTATTTTCTGTCATATAATATGTATAGAAATTTTTCGATGATGTATACAGCTTTGAGGTTATGGTATATACTGATATCTACAACATTATTAACAGAAAAATATATACCTAAGCATCATCTACTGATGTTTATGTGGCTGTATTTTCATTATAGTTGATATTTTGCTCCAGTTTTTCATCTGAAATTTTTCTATATTATATTATGTATTTTTGCCAAAACATACACCTAAAATGAAATTATTTTTTGTTTCACTTGGCTAGTGTTAGTACTGTCATTATCTTATATTCTGTTGTCAAAATTCATTCATTTTTATCATTCTTTAAGTATCGTTTCGAACGAAAAACAGCCCACAGTTGCACTAATTATGTTCATACTAAATCTTGACCATGGTTTCAACTATAATAATACAACCTTCTTCAGAAGTCCTAAAAAGTGATCAAGATAACATGAAGACCAGTAATCTATACATAAAGTTCTAAAATTACGAATGTGATAACATATTACTTACATAAGCTTTTAAACATGAAAAACTTCTTAGCCCAGCGGCTGCAACACGATCAATAAAATAAAATAACTTCAACAGACATAAGCCTGTTTCGATCATAAGTATAACTACATATGGCACCGTATGCCAGGTAATGTATTGCGAATGCATGGAACGAAGGATCCTTTATTGTATGATTATATGATAGCCTAACAAACACTGGTAGCAGCTACTTCTGTAAAATATCTGGGAGTATGCGTGCGGAACGATTTGAAGTGGAATGATCATATAAAATTAATTGTTGGTAGGGCGGGTGCCAGGTTGAGATACATGGGGAGAGTCCTTAGAAAATGTAGTCCATCAACAAAGGAGGTGGCTTACAAAACACTCGTTCGACCTACACTTGAGTATTGCTCATCAGTGTGGGATCCGTACCAGGCCAGCTTGACAGAGGAGATAGAGAAGATCCAAAGAAGAGCGCCGCGTTTCGTCACAGGGTTATTTGGTAATCGCGATAGCGTTACGGAGATGTTTAGCAAACTCAAGTGGCAGACTCTGCAAGAGAGGCGCTCAGCATTGCGGTGTAGCTTGCTGTCCAGGTTACGAGAGGGTGAGTTTCTGGATGAGGTATCGAATATATTGCTTCCCCCTACTTATACCTCCCAGGAGATCACGAATGTAAAATTAGAGAGATTCGAGCACGCACGGAGGCTTTCCTGCAGTCGTTCTTCCCGCGAACCATACGCGACTGGAACAGGAAAGGGAGGTAATGACAGTGGCACGTAAAGTGCCCCCCGCCACACACCGTTGGGTCGCTTGCGGAGTGTAGATGTAGATGTAGATGTAGATGTCCTCCGCCACTACATCTGTTATACTAGGCGCACGGTCATCAAATGTGCTGCATCCAGCGCGCCATAGGTGGCGCTCCACACGTTGAGCTACAACGCACCGTTTATCAGGAAACTAGTCGATATCTACGTAAAATATTAATCACAAGCCTACAGGTGCAACTGCAGGACCATATACTTATTAATACAACTGTCCAACAGTTAAGATGCCGTTGCATACGATCATTGAAGTGGTCAAACATTAACAAATTCAAATAACAAAGTTTGCATCAGTATTTGAAGCATCATCCAAAAACGGGGCAATTATATGCAAATAAAACTCCAGCTTGCATCATACGCTCAAACAGCTTATAGGGCTAATTCTACCATCCGACTTTAATCATTGTACATAGGCACACTATTAATGAATGACGAATAGCAGTCTAGTGCGTAAGTGCGGTAACATGGCACATGACAATGAAAGGCACATTAACATAACTGTCTCAACACAAACTACTGTTAAAATAACAGCTCAAGGCTCTTTACAACAGTTTCCTACTGGAATATTGTCCTAAAACAGTAGTTTATCTCAAATAATCCTGTAACACTGGCACAATCGAGTCACCACTAGTACCTAACTGCTATGCCCAATACGGACTGAAAACCTTCAAGGAAGCTGGAACATTTCAAATAACACTGATCATTCAGTACATTCCTATTGTCACACATTTTATGCTTATATATCTGCGCCTCCTCCAGTAAATCAAATTTCATACTCTTGGCTTCTTTACACAATATCTCGGTGTCATTAACAGGTTTTTCATGCGAAACAATTTCGTAACGGTTGCTGGTGTTGCTGCCATGATGAAAATAATGAAAAAAATCTTTAAGTATCGTTTGTTTTTTTACCTAACTCCTCAGATCATTAATATATCACAGAAGCCGGCCGCGGTGGTAGAGCGGTTCTAGGCGCTTCAGTCTGGAACCGCGCGACTGCTACGGTCGCAGGTTCGAATCCTGCCTCGGGCATGGATGTGTGTGATGTCCTTAGGTTAGGTTAGGTTTAAGTACTAAGTTCTAGGGGACTAATGACCTCAGATGTTAAGTCCCATAGTGCTCAGAGCCATTTGAACCATTTATTTCACAGAAACATAACATCAGTCGGGGTTCTAGTTCAACAAAGAAAATATATCAAGTCCTCAGATCTGTAAAGGACAAACGCTCTCATCTGTCGTACATGTATCGTACATGTTGTGCGACTTACGTTGGAAATATAAAGAGAAGGGCAAACACGCGTCAAAAGCAACACAAATGTCTTCGGGAATAGGGAAAGTAGAAAAAAGAGCTGTATCAGAACTAGCACCTCAGTGAGCAAACCATGAAGTGAAGTTTTCCGAAATAAAATTTTTATCTATAAATCCTTAATGTTGTGCACAGTTATGTACTAAAACCATTGAAATACATAAACATAGGGACAATTCTAACAGAAAAGAAGAAACCATGAAAGTTGGTGCTAAGGGTACGAACAGTAGCTCTACAAAATTGATAGATGCGTTTTGTCTTTGTTGGACGGCAGGCTATACTTAAATTTTATCTTTGACAAGAGTTATCTCTGCCGATCACGCTCCATTTTCATGGTATTTTTGTCGTTCTCCAATGTCCGACACGATGATGCAGGAATCAGCGGACACTGGAGTTACTCTGAGGGTACCGAACGTGGCTCTGTACGAAACGCCAGGAAGAAAAAGGATTTAATGAATCGTGATCATACAACCAGGAAATTCACCGGTAACCAGGACAACAGGTAACTAACCTCCATTGTATGAACGTAGCAGGTAATTAGCTATGTGTAACATGGTGACAGAATGGTGAAATGTTTAAAGGAAACATACAAACGCTGCAACATATGAATTATTTGTTAATTTTGTCTTTAGCTGTTCACCTTTGAGGCGACCCACTGGTTAGGGTACCGCAAAAATGGTTCAAATGGCGCTGAGCACTATGGGACTTAACATCTGAGGTCATCAGTCCCCTAGAACTTAGAACTACTTGAACCTAACTAACCTAAGGACATCACACACATCCATGCCCGAGGCAGGATTCGAACCTGCGACCGTAGTGGTAGCACGGTTCCAGACTGTACCGCCTAGAACCGCTCGGCCACTCCGGCCGGCTATGGTACTGCACTCCCATGAGGAAGAAGCGGGAATAAAATCTCCGTCTGGCTATTCCTATTCATGTTTCCCGTCTCCTTGAGTTTTTTAAGTCGATTGGTGGGATGTATCCTTTGACAAATACTTGGTCTATTTATTTCAACATCCTTGTTTGGTCTGAGCTTGTCCGCCATCACTAATGATTTTTTTTCCTCGACGGAGCGTTAAGCCACGCTATTACTTTCCTTCTTTAGTTCTAGTCCGCCCCGTTAGCTGAATGGTCAGCGCGGCGATCTGTCACGCCAAGGGGCCCGGGTTTGATTCCCGACTTGGTCGGAGATTTTCTCCGCTCAGGGACTGGGTATTGTGTTGTCCTTATTATCATCCCAGATTTCATCATCACCAGTGGAAGGCAACGGGAAACCTCTACTGGAATCACTTGCCTAGACGCCCATGCGGTGGACCTCTCTGACAAGGCTTCCCCCATGACAAGACCTGCCGTAAGGCAGAACACAAAAGTTGTGTTCTTTGGTTCTGCACTTCGCAAGTCATAATTGAGAGAAGCTTGAAGTCATTGAGCAGACCGGCATATACACTGATGTCCAAAATTAAAGCAACACATAGAAAATTTCCAAAATTGCCTTTATTTTGACACAGAACAGTATGAATGGATGACAGTAAACTAGAACCAATGTAAAAGGTACACTACGTAATCAACGGCAACGTGCGTAACTCTAGACAAATATGTTCTTCGTTTCTTCCAACTTAACGGATTTAGACACACATTCCGACAACTGGTTAATGTGCTCAGTATGGGGTGTGACCTCTTTTGGCATCAGTACAGGCCTGACAACGATAGGGTATGCTGTAAATGATGACATCATTCTCATGTTGAGGCAATAATGCTCATTCTTGCTGCAGATCTGCTCGCAGGTCTCGGAAACTGGTTGATGGACGCTAACGCGATGCGATCCGTGTCCCTAGTACATCCCAGATTTGCTCTATGCGATTCACATCGGGAGAGCGAGCAGGCCACGCCATGCGTGCAGATTCTTCCGTTTCCAAGAAATTATCAACCACCCATCCTCTATGAAGTCAGGCATTATCGTCCATCAGTACGAAGTCTGAGTCCACAGCACCTCACAAAAAACCACATGAGGTCCCAAGATACATGATACATGACACAAGATACAAGATACATGACAGCACTTAAACCTTGCTGATTCAACGGAATAAGTTCATGAAGATGTTTTCGAGTGGTCAACATAATCCCTGCTCACATCATAAGGGATCCTTCTCGATATTGGTGTCTTTCCACAATGTTTGGCTCCAGAGATCGTGTTCCACGTCCCCTCCACATGCGAATCCGTGAATCCGTCGAGAATCACTCTCCAGATCAAATCGGGACTCACCTGTGAAAAGAACATTGGCCCACTGTTTGACCGTCCAGGTGGCGTGTTGATGACTCCACTCTAGACGTTCCCTTGTATGAAGACGCGTCAGAGGTACACGTACAGCTGGTGTCGGACAATAAAGGTTTCTCTGCAGAAGCCTTCTGTATACGGTTTGCCTCGACACAACACGCCCAGTGGGTGCTGCGAAGTCAGATGCCAGTTGCCTTGGAGTGTAAGACGGTACCGATGTTCCCTTACAGCCAAATAACGCTCCTCTCTTACTGATTTCACACGTGGTCGGCCCTGCTCTTGTCTTCGGGATACAGTTCCGGTCTCTATAAACTGTCGCCACACCTGTAAAACAACAGAACGATTCACTTTAATCCATCGTGCCACATCCGTTTGCGACTGTCCTGCTTCCGTTCTTCCTATGTTCCTGAGAGAGTCAGGTAGGTGTCTTCACAGTGCCATTCGGCACAGTCTATGGCTGTGTACACAGCGATTGTGGATTTGGACTACCTGGCAAATAACACCCAGTTTGATAGGTCATCGTTGGCGTGATTGCTCGTTCACCGAAATGCTATATTCCGTGCAGAACACGATCGTACGGACATCTGTTGGCAGTTTGTATGATTATATTGTGAGTTAGACACAGGTCGGGGAAACAGTGGTTTGTTGCTTTAATTTTGGTACTAGTGCGCTCTTCGTGTTTAGCCAACCTTCGCGAACAAACACTGGTAATGCAGAGGCAAACGTAGCTCTAATATTGTTAGTTTCTCGTTTCATTTGAGCTTTCTGATACTGAAGGAAAACGCTTTCACCTAAAATAGGATGTTTAAACGTTTGTTACTTCTGCAACGCAGTTTCAAGGTGACAGCTGCGCCAAGCGATGAACAAGCAGAACACAGTTGCCCTTCCAGAGGTCAGACTGACAGCGTTGCATGCAGTGTGTGTCGCCTTCTTAGTATGCACCTGTCTTCTCCCTGCAGAAGCCTTTGCATGGCGAAAAAGTTATTGCCTCCGCTCTCCATATTCCTTCATGATAGGTCAGAAAAGCACATGAACATTTACTTTAACTTGTTTACTATAGTTAAACGTTAGTCTCTCTCCACAATTTTAACCCCACCATCCCGCAAAATTACTTCCCTCAGTCACCTATCCCTTGGTGCATCAGGATGTATCGTATCAATTAATCTCTTATTTTAGTTGTGCGGTAAGCTCTTCCTTTCCCAATTCTGTTTATCTGCGTTATTTATTCATTTAATTTTCAAAATTCATCTGTAAGCCCACTTATCAAAAACTCCTATTCTCTTCTTGCGCGTACTTGTGTTGTCCAAGATTAGCTTTCATACAACACACAGTCCTACCAGATAGTTTCAAGAAAGAATTTGTAATACTAAAGTTCATATTAACATATTTATTGTTTTTCAACAAAGTTTTACTTGCCATTGCCAGTCGGTGTTTTATATACTCTTTATTCGGCAACTGTAAGCCATGTTTCCGCGCAAATAGTAAAACTTGTCTACTATTTTTAGTGCCTTATTCCATAATATAATGTCCTTAACACTGACTGTTATAATTCGACTACATCCTATTACCCATGCTTTATTTTAGTTGATGGCAATTTATAACCCATACTGGCGACGATATCCATTTTCCAAGTACTTAGTTGTCTCTAAAGGAATCACAAAGTCAGCGGCAAAGCTTAAAGTTTTTGTTTCTTTCCTAAACTTCTCTTCATTTCTCACTCAAGTGACAGAAGTTGTGGGAAAGCGATATGCACATAAACAAATGGTGGTAGTGTCGTGTGCACAAGGCATAAAACGGCAGTGCATTGACGGAGCTGTCATTTGTACTCAGGCGATTCACGTGAAAAGGTTTCCGACGTTATTATGGCCCCACGGCGGGAATTAACAGACGTTGAACGCGGAGTGTTAGCTGGAGCTAGACACATGGGACATTCCGGTTCGGAAATCGTTAGCGAATTCAATATTCCGAGATCCACAGTGTGAAAAGGGTGCTGAGAAAAACAAATTCCACGCATCACCTCCCGCCACGGAATACTCAGTGGGCAACAGCCTTCACTTAACGACCGAGAACAGCGGGATTGGCGTGGAGCTGACAGTGCTAACAGACAAGCAACGCTGCTTGAAATAACAGCAAATTTCATTGTGCGACATACGACGAACGCATCCGTCAGGAGAATGCTGCGAAATTTGGCATTAACGGACTATGGCAGCAGACGACCCTCGCGGTTGGCCTTGCTAACAGCACGACATCGCGTGCAGCGCCTGTCTTGGGCTCGTGACCATATCCGTTGGCCCTAGAAGGCCGGAAAAGAGTTGCCTGCTCAAATGAGTCCAAATTTCGGTTGATAAGAGCTGATGGTATGGTTCGACTGTGGCGCAGATCCCATGGAGCCATGGACCCAAGTTGTTAACAAGGCACTGTGAAGGCTGGTGGTGGCTACATGAGGGTGTGGGCCGCGTTTATATGGAATGTACCGGGACCTCTGCTCCAACTGAACCTATCATTGACTGGAAAGGCTTGTTCGGCTACTTGGAGACCATTTGCAGCCAACAACGATGGAATTTTTGTGGATGACATTGCACATGACTCCGGGCCACAATTGTTCGTAATTGGTTTGATGAACATTCTGGACAGTTCGACCGAATGATTTGGCCACCCAGATTTCCCGGCAAGAGCCCCACCGAACATTTATGAGACATAATCGAAATGTCAGATCGTGCCCGAATTCCTGCTTTGGCAACACTTTCGCAGTTGTGGACGGTTATAGAGTCCATATGGCTCAATATTTCTGCAGGGGACTTCCAACGACTTGTTTAGTCTTTGCCACGTCGAGTTGCTGCACTACGCCAGCTAAAGGAGATCGGACAAGATATTAGGAGGTATCCCATGACTTTTGACGGCTCAGTGTATGTATAGATTGAAAAACACGGGGTGTAGACTCCAGCGCTATCTCACATCCTTCTCATTGTCTACATCTGTCTCTTATAACTGTAGGCCTAGTCTGTTTCTGAGCAAGTGATGGATAACCTTCCACTCCCTAGATTTAATTTAAAGAATGCATTCCAGTCAGTACTGTCGAAAGCTTATTCTAAATCTACCAAACCCGGTGGCAGAGTGTGGTTCTTTGGTAGAATACTATGGAAATGTAGTCAGTCTACAAAAGGAGTGTGCATACAAACGCTCGTGCGACCGATCCTGGAATATTTCTCTAGTGCGTGGGACCCGTAACATATAGGATTAACAGGGGATACTGAACGTGTACAAAGAATCGTAGCACGAACTGTCACAGGGTTGTTTCACGCATGGGAGAACGTCACGGAGATGCTAAAATAACCACACAGGCAGACGCTTGAAGCGCAAGCAAATTATCTCGAGAGAGACTACATAGAACGTGTCTAGAACCAACTTCAAGTGATGAATCTAGGAATACACTATAATCACTTACGTATCGGTCTCATAGGAATCGAGAAGAGATGAGAAGATTAGACTAATTACTAACCGCATAAAGGTGTTTAAACAATCATTCTTCTCGCTCTGCATACTTGAATGGCGAGGGGAAACGCCCTAACAACTGATACAATGGGGAGTACCCTCTGCCATGCACTTCACAGTGGTTTCCGAAGTGTATATACAGGGTGTCTCAAGAAAACACCGACAAACTTTAGGGTCAGGTTTCTCATACAGAAATAGTAAAAAATATAAACATGGGCTCTTAACTGCTTACCTTAAGGGATATGAGCACTTATTCATCCTCGAAGCTGTGAAGCAGATCTCTTCTATTGCTAGGTCTTTGCTTTCAATGTTTTGGGAGAGGAAATACTGATCAAAGCCAGAAGAAAATGTCTGGTAAACATGGGCTGTCAAATGCATACCTTTATTGCTATGAGCACTTGTTCATCTACGCTAATGTGAAACATGGCTCTTCTACTGAACAAGTGTTCATAGCTCTTAAGGTAAGCATTTTAGAGCCCATGTCAACTAGACACTTTTTTATTTGTTTTGCTCCATACTACCTCCTCCTAAAATATGAGGAACAAAGAGCTTACAGTGGAAAAGATAGGTTTCATAGTATCGAAGATTAACAGATGCTCATATCTCTAAAGGTTTGTGGTTTAGAGCCCTTATTTGCTAGAGTTTTTTTGTTGTTGTTTTGGTGTAAGAAATCTGTCCATAAAGTTAATCGGTGTTTTTTGGGACACTCTGTGTAAGCTAACCCGACAAAAAATTAGTCACCCCTGGAGTAACGATTATAAGCATCATTTAATACCGTTCATTTCCGCCCCTGGATTTGATAACTGTCTGGATTCGGCTAGGAAGGGAGTCCACAAGGCTGTGCAGGTACGTGGCATACAGGTTAAGCCACTCACTGAGCTTTCGATCGTGCGATTCCACCGAATAGTGGGGATGCTGACGGCGTCTGACTCGCTGTTCCAAAATGGCCAATAGATTTTCTATGGGGTTCAAGTCAGGAGATTTTGCTGGCCAGTTGAGATGTAATAAGGTGGAGGGGTGTTCAGAAAAACAGCCACATTTTCTTACAGCCCGATGAACTCTGCTGTTGTCGTCTTTAACTGACTATGTGAGCAATGTCCTCATGTGAGGTGACCGATTCCAAACGTTGAATGAATACAGTTCCCGTAGCAACGTTTATTCTCTAACATGTTGGGATGGAGGTTCATTCACTGCCTGCGGCAGTTCCTGTCGGTTTTGGAAGCGATTTTGATACACAAGCTGTGAAGCACTTCTCCGGTCCCTGTCAACCAGGATCCTTCTCCGACCACAATTCTGACGTCGTCACTCGTGATCACGTGTGTTGCACCACTGCTTCCATACACGTTGAACACTTTGTCGCGAAATAGTAACAAATCGCGTAACTTCATCCAAATACGATTGCCAAATACGATTGCCCCTTTTTGCCACTCTGTCCCGTCCTTACATTTACCAATGTTTAGGTACAATGTCCGCTTGAAACATAACTGCTCACTGATCACGACTTCCTTATGCTGACGTAGAGGCAGTGCACAAGCAGTTGAGGTCCACTGAATTTAAATTCCAGACTTAGATTTAAATTTTGTCTTGGTTTTGATACAGAAATATAATTCTTCAGTAATTTTGTAGTTTGGTGCGGTGTAGGTTGGCACAAGAGGTCGTAAAGGTTGGCCTTCCTTGTGTAGTTTACGACCTCGTTAACAAAATTAATGACCTCTATATTCTACATAGTGCAAAACTAATATAATTTCATGTAGCAGTTTATCTACAAACATACCGTTCAAAGAATGCCTAGGTATTTTGACAGAACTACTATACCGAGCAGGTATCTACAAGCAGAAGACATAAAACTGGGCGCACAGATATGGTAATAACAACATTATTTTCAGTTTGAAATAACTCTACACAAACTAGTCTATGGCTTGGCAGTGGGGTTTCCTCTCAGTCCTCTTTCAGCAGAAGTCTTCATGGACCATTTCGAAAAACAGTTTCCACATAATGAACCTCTCAGTGATAACATCGAATGTTGGTAGAGATAGGTAGATGATGTACTGTGTCTGTAGATTGGAGCCGAAAAATAATTGAACAAATTCCTAGAACATCTAAACTCACAACACAAAAAGATACAGTTCATCACGGAAATTGGCGAAAAATCCAACTTCTTAGATCTCAACACAGGTACCACTGCAAACACTCATAACTGGCGGAAAACGAACCAAGACAGATATTGTAATACTCTCACGTTCACATCACCCAATGACACACAAACATTCCACGGTACATCGTCTTACATCCTTATCAATGTCAAAACAGAATTTTCAGAGAAAACAGACACCACTAAATGTATTGAATCCAACAATGGCTATACCCCTGAATTAATTCACAATATTTTCACAAATAACAAAGAAGAAAACGGTAGCCATATGTGTATGCACCCTTTGCAGCAACAGTCATATCTAAAACCAAGAGTTGTACTATCCCAGATTTAGGAAAGCTATCCGACAAACTGGCCAAAGCCCTCGAATCCTGTAATTACAAAATTTCATTTTATGTAAGGGGTACTACAGCTCGTGTCCTATTCAACAGCAAGGACAAAACAGTTTTATTAAGTAGCAGTGGTGTTTACAAAATGACATTCAATGACTGCAACAGTTTGTATGTTGGTCAGATAGGCAGGGTCATAACAACTAGGCTGATTGAACACGAACGGAGCTGGATATTAGATAAGTCAGACTCCACCTTTGTCGAACATGTGCTGAAAGAGGGACACAGATACCATGTCCACACAGAATTACTACACATAGCCAACAAAGAAAGAAAACTAAGCCTGTCAGAAGCACTTCAGGTAAACAGACATTCAGCTCAAGATCCCCAGCTGGTTCTAAATGATCAACTGCAACTGAGCGCATCCACACTTCTAAGCTTCACATGATTCAATCAGTCAGTCACATACAAACCGCCACAATGGAACATTTTACTGCACAAAATTAAAACACAACAGAATTTCCTATTCTTTACCTTGGTTACGCCACAAACTTGACAATATAACTTGTAATACTTTAATATTGTATATATTAGCCATGTACTGCGTTTCGTATTTACCATTCCACAAAAATATAATTTACGATGCAAAACATAGTTTTTGCACAATATAAGCTAATAGCGCTCAGTTAAACAATTCTGAACCAGTGTCACGACCTCACAAACTATGGCATCATAACCACATAACCTGTAACACGGTAAGATCGCGTGTAATACTGTCCATTGCCTAAAGTTTAGTTTACAATGTTAAATATATTTGTGCTGCACAACATAAATGAAAAGTTCTCAGTTTAACAGTTTCTCAGACAATGTCAAGATCTCACATAATTTAGCATTATAACAGTTTAAGTTGTAACGTTGTGTAGATTAATTATTTATTGTGCTTAACATTGTTCATTGTATAAATTGCAATGTGAAAAGTTCGATGCATAACACTCTATACAAGCGGTTTTGTATCGTTGCTTATAATTTTTGTTACCTAAGAATTGGTGTCCCTTTCAGACTCGAGTCAGTTGTTTCCTGAAGATGACACATTAAGATTGTTATTCAACCTTAAGTATGGAACTTTTCTGCCAAGAAGTAACGGAAGAATCTATAAATATTGTATACTTCTTGCCTTTGTGTCCTGTTTTCAGCTCTTACTCCAATTGTCAATTTTATTCAATGTCTCTACATCAGTGGTTCCCAACCAGGGGTAATTACCTCCTGAGGGGTAAAATGAAGTTTTCTGAAGGGTAAAAAGGGTTTGATTGTGTTTCGATCACGAAACTTAATTATTTTTGAAAGATAACTACTATTACCACTATTTCATATGGCTGTAATACTGATTAAGTAAGTTACGAATAATTGAAATATTTTCAGATACTATCATTAACGCGTGACACAATGTGGTACAGTATACAGCTTGCAAAATGAATTTATGAAGATATAATTACTCAAGGAGCCTATCTTTAACACATACCCTGTACCTTGCCTCTGTGACAGTAAGGCAGAGACATATACGTAATATATGCTTAAATTTCTCATGAAAATGGCTTACCCGAGTTGTAGGTAGTTCCCGCACTGGCCTAAGAATTGCTCCATTATTCATTTCCGATTAGATAAACTAATAGCAACACACAATAGTAACTACCTTATGGCTGCTAGATGCAGGGCCTAGACGGTATTATTATTATTATTATTATTAGCAACAGTAGCCGTGATGAGACACAAAGAATTGGCACCTTGAAGGTTTCTCTATTTTATGCCAGTTCAGAAGCAAGGAGTCCAGTAATCAAGTGATTCGCAAACAGTACGTATAGCCCACAGATTTTAGCTTCGTCGATTTTAAACTGGGTTGCAGCGTATGGATGAAGCAAATGTCACTAAGGCGAGAAGTCGTGTGCAGAGAGAATGTTTTGTGACTAGTGTCTAGTTTCAACGTGGTTAATAAGGTTTCTTTCTGTAAAATAGCTGTAGGCAGCAGTCGCGATACACTGAATATTCAGCGTTCTGTATAAAAAAAAGTTAGGTTAGGTTTGGTTCAAAATGGCTCTGAGCACTATGGGACTTAACTTCTGAGGTCATCAGTCCCCTAGAACTTAGAACTACTTAAACCTAACTAACCTAAGGACATCACACACATCCATGCCCGAGGCAGGATTCGAACCTGCGACCGTAGCTGTCACGCGGTTCCAGATTGTAGCGCCTATAACCGCTCGGCCACTCCCGCCGGCTAGGTTAGATTTAAACAGTGCCATTTTTGGGATGTACGTTCCGCCTTTTTTGCAAATGACTGTTCTTTCTTGTTATCCAAACGTGTTTCAGCACTTCTGTGCTATCATCAGTGGATTTTGGTTATTGGACAGCCGTAAAAGTGAACATAATTTAGGTTGTAACTTATCTAAAAAAATGAGACCTAAAGACAGTTTTGTCCCTTTCTGTTGTTACCTCGATTTTATATTATATGGTTTTGCAGGACCATCTGTATGTGCAGGACACCATACAAATGTTCCTGCAAAACCCTGTAAAGCAAAATCAAGATAAATAGAAAAATGAACAAAAACTGTCTTTAGGTCTCATTTTGTTAGATAAGTTACAACCTAAAATATGTTCACTTTTACAGTTGTCCAATAACAAAAATCCAGTGATGATAGCACAGAGGTGCTGAAATACGTGTGGGTAGCAAGAAAAAAGGTGGAACCTGTGTCTCATAATTTAATTGCAAACACGGAAGAAATACAAGATCTGCAAACCCAAAAGGTGAATATATAGTACCAATTGTCTTATTGATTCATTAGTTCCTTGTTTAATAAAACATCTATAAAAGGGAAATATCGTTTATCTCTCGTCATTTTAAAAATAACATTATTCAAAGAAAATTCTTTTTCATTTGAAAGTTTAGATGATGATGGAAGGAAAGGGGTGGCAGCGGTACTAGCTGATATATCTGATTTGTGCTCAAGTGTAATGGCTTCAGAAAGGCTGGGAATCACTGCTCTGGACAGTACATGTCGGTAACTCATGTACAGGTCTTCTTCGTAAGACACTGGTATGTTATTATCAAACTTTTTGAGTGGAGCCATACGTTAATTAATCCACCGCTCAGTAACCTACACCGTTAATGACGTAAAACAACAGGCGGCTGAGAACGGAAAACCGCACTATTGAATCGTGGTTACGTTCCGTTGCTACGCGACGACCCATGGCAAGCTCTTTGGTTAGATTGGTCTACGTCTACTCAACGAACTGAATTGCCCGTCGCATGTGGAAGTGGGCAACTGTCCGCGGACGCAATTTTACCCACATAGGCAAAATATCTCCGACAAGGCATTCGTACGTACAATGACTAAATAAGATAAGTGCACAAGCTTGTTCTTTATTAAATTGTTCACTTGTTTTTGTTCTTCTATTCAGATAAGGTACTATAAACTTCATTAGATGCTAGAACTGTGCTTCATAAACAAATATTTCACACCTTTCCGTAAATCTGAAAAAGAAACAAACGTACAAATTCACAAGAAAATTAAATTTATTTTGTCCAGTGTAGACTTCCTTGCCTCTAGATAGTGATGTCAATTAGCAATGATACCAGCGGAAATCAGAATTACCTTTAAAAAAAAAAAAAAAAAAAGACAAAGTTTCTTTCTTCATTAGATAATATTCAGGCTTCAGCAGGTCTGTATCAAATGGCGACATTTACAAGAGATTACATGCTAAACAGTGTGCAGATGATCGTGACAGTTGTAGATCAGCGACAAACGTAAGACTAAGATAATTATAATGTGGTAATGAACGGAGAGTTGAGATGTGACTTAAAAGTATTCCATCATTTGTAGTTAATTATTAGACGCCTAGAGAAAGAGCCATTAATCTATTTGCATGATTAAACAATAAACTAATGTAGTTTACTCAGGCTGTGATATGAGCTTTAATATTAAAGATATTAAAATCTGAGAATAAATACCTTTAAATGATTTTGACAGTTGTAAACGGTCTACAGACGCTATGGCTACTCGAGTGAAAAACTTAACACTAAGATTCCAAGGAGTAAGATATAATACGAAGATGTCTCTCAAATCCTTGACTCGTTAGGTTTGTAGTAAAGAAACATGAGCCTACTACTTTGAGAAAATCTATCATAATTATACAGGGTGAGTCACCTAACATTACCGCTGGATATATTTCGTAAACCACATCAAATACTGACGAACCGATTCCACAGACCGAACGTGAGGAGAGGGGCTAGTGTAATTGGTTAATACAAACCATAAAAAAATGCACGGAAGTATGTTTTTTTAACGCAAACCTACTTTTTTTAAAATGGAACCACGTTAGGTATGTTACCACATCTGAACATATAAACAAATACGTAATCAGTGCCGTTTGTTGCATTGTAAAATGTTAATTACATCCGGAGATATTGTAACCTAAAGTTGACGCTTGAGTACCACTCCTCCGCTGTTCGATCGTGTGTATCGGAGAGCACCGAATTACGTAGGGATCTAAAGGGAACGGTGATGGACCTTAGGTACAGAAGAACAGCACATTACGTCCACATGCTAACACCTTTTTATTGGTCTTTCTCACTGACGCACATGTACATTACCATGAGGGGTGAGGTACACGTACACACGTGGTTTCCGTTTTCAATTTCGGAGTGGAATAGAGTGTGTCCCGACATGTCAGGCCAATAGATGTTCAATGTGGTGGCCATCACTTGCTGCACACAATTGCAATCTCTGGAGTAATGAATGTCGTACACGCCGCAGTACATCTGGTGTAATGTCGCCGCAGGCTGCCACAATACGTTGTTTCATATCCTCTGGGGTTGTAGGTACATCACGGTACACATTCTCCTTTAACGTACCCCACTGAAAGAAGTCCAGAGGTGTAAGATCAGGAGAACGGGCTGGCCAATTTATGCGTCCTCCACGTCCTATGAAACGCCCGTCGAACATCCTGTCAAGGGTCAGCCTAGTGTTAATTGCGGAATGTGCAGGTGCACCATCATGCTGATACCACATACGTCGACGCGTTTCCAGTGGGACATTTTCGAGCAACGTTGGCAGATCATTCTGTAGAAACGCGATGTATGTTGCAGCTGTTTGGGCCCCTGCAATGAAGTGAGGATCAATGAGGTGGTCGCCAATGATTCCGCACCATACATTTACAGTCCACGGCCGCTGTCGCTCTACCTGTCTGAGCCAACGAGGATTGTCCACGGACCAGTAACGCGTGTTCCGTAGATTCACTGCCCCGTGGTTTGTGAAACCCGCTTCATCGGTAAACAGGTAGAACTGCAACACATTCTCTGTTAATGCCCATTGACAGAATTGCACTCGATGATTAAAGTCATCACCATGTAATTGCTGATGTAGCGACACATGAAACGGGTGAAAGCGGTGACGATGCAGTATGCGCATGACACTACTTTGACTCAGTCCACCGGCTCTCGCAATGTCCCGTGTACTCATGTGTGGGTTCATGGCAACAGCAGCTAACACACCAACTGCACCCGCTTCTCCCGTTTGCGTGCTACGACCATACCTGTTGCATACAGTTGGCGGTAGATGTTTTGCAATGTGCGGCACGTTGGATGCTCTCTGTCCGGGTACCGTTCTGCATACACCCTGCAGGCTTTAGCTGTATTTCGTCGACACTCGCCATAGGTGAGTATCATCTCCGCCTTTTCAGAGTTCGAATACACCATGGTCACAGTTCCTACACTATCACAGACGTCTGGTAACACGGTGTACTACAGTTGGTCTGCGTGGGGAGACGAATGCAGAAAAACAATAACAGCAAGCGCTACATGCGGACACTGCGACAGCTAGACCAAACCACAACAGTGCACTACAGCCACACTCGTAAACACGGTCGTCATCGTAAACATGTCCCTGCAGATGCTGCTCGCCGACCGTGGCCCGTGTTTGTTACAACACGCAACTGAACGTCGGAGGTTTCAAGCGTCAACTTTAGGTTGCAATATCTCCGGATGTAATTAACATTTTACAATGCAACAAACGGCACTGATTACGTATTTGTTTATATGTTCAGATGTGCTAACAAAACTAACGCGGTTCCATTTAAAAAAAAACGTAGGTTTGTGTTAAAAAACATAGTTCCGTGCATTTTTTTATGGTTTGTATTAAACAATTACACTAGCCCCTCTCCTCACGTTCGGTCTGTGGAATCGATGCGTCAGTATTTGATGTGGTTTACGAAATATATCCAGCGGTAATGTTAGGTGACTCACCCTGTATATATGAAATGAGACAAAAACTCGTTTTTTCAATCGATAAGTTTTGTTTATATCTTCTAAAATAACTACGATACTTGTGTAGTTATACAAAATCTATGTAATAAATACAAGGGTTGTCCAGAAAGTAAGTTCCGATCGGTCATGAAATGGACACCAAAGTGAAAACTCGATGAAGCTTTGCACAGATGTGTTGGGTAGTGTCTCCAGTATGACCGTCGATCGCATCAAGACGCTCTTTTCAGTTGTAAGTGCACTGTGCGCGAGTAAAGGTGCCTAGAACAACGATGTCTCCCGCCAAGTAGGAGGGCCCGCTGAGAGGCTTCGCCTTACTGAATGCAGCCCACCTAACACAACTGCCACGCAGTTCCTTCTTCATGGCAATTCTCAGCCGCACTCTGCAGGGGCAGTGAAGACGCTCCTGCAGCCTTTTTGATGGGAAGTGTTCGATCACCCACAGCACAGCCCTAATTGGCTCGTCCTGAGTATCATCTCTGTTCACATGAAACGCTGGATACGAAGACAACACATGGGCGCAGGCAACGCGCTAGTAGACAAGCGTAGAGAATTATCGGAAAGCACCGGCATTGCCTTATATGACGGTGGTGTTGGAAATTTGGTATAACGCTCCGACAAATGTCCTAGTCGGAACAGCGACTATGTAGAGAAGTATCTGGAAAGTGTAGCTAACTCTAACAAATAAAATATTTCTTATTTTCTCTGTGGTTTCCATTTGGCGACCGATCTGAACTTACTTTCTCGACAACCCTTGTAACTCGCGAAATTTGATGTCCACTTATGAGAACTTGTATGGTTCTACAACCTTTGTTATAAGTACAAATTACAAATTTCAGACACAAATTTGGTAACTTTATAATAGTAATTAGTGCTGAAATGTTCTTCCAGCAGTCACAGCTTTTTTACAAACACTTTTAATTAAGCAGTTGTTATCTCGAAGCTTGTTTAACCCTATTTTGTAACTTAAATGAATACAGCCATGGGCACGCCATTTCTGAACTAATATTTGCGCAACTATAAGAATAGTCACTGTTGGCCGATCATTTCAGCATGATCACAGTTACAAAATTCACAACAATGAAAATCATTTCAAACTTCACAAATGTTTTTAAAACAGAAATCAACGAAGTTTTGGACAGAAAAACAAAATACGAGTCTGATACTAATGTGATTTGTGAAAATGACGCCTGAAAGCATGAAAAGATTATGAAAATATTCGAAACCCGATTGATATTTATCAAGATGTTAACTGGTTGTGTTCTTTCCACTTATTTCTTTTTAACTTTTATTATACACGATGAACTACGAGCAACACAACAGTTTTTCTGAGATATAAGAAGTTGTTTGTATGCTATGCCCAATATTCGCTGGCTACAGCTGTTTTCACTCTTCTTAAAGTGTTTTTTAACCCACACCATTCCGACATTCATAAACTGAATCTTTATCTTAATTCTAAGAACTTCATCTAATATAAAATTGTTACATTGAGAGTGTACATGAAATTATAAAGTGTTAGATGCCTTACCCTGACACGATGCAACCTAAACAAACTGCTTCTCAGTTTATTAAATTATCCACGGTAAAAGCTCTTCATAAGCAAGCCAGTAATTGCACTGCATTCGTTAGTATGATCTAACATGTCTACGCTGCTTACATTACGTAGGTCTATTAAAACTGCTTTCAAACTCCTCCAAATACTAAAATTCGTCTATTTCTTTTCAATGTAACTTGCGATGACATATTATACAACTCGCAACGCGTAACAGTTTATGGACTGTCGCTACAACCATTCACTATCGAAGAAAACGTATTCTTAATTCAACTTCGCACAGGGATCTCATGGCTAGGCGCCTACACAGATGTGGATAACCATTTACATGTCCACAGTAATACTGAATCGAAAGCCTGTGTCAATGTTGATATCTGCGGTAATACTGACTTTGCAAATAAAAGCCTGCACCGATGCGGATATCCACAGCAATAGGGATTTTCTGGGTAAAGGTATTTGCCGATGTGGATATCCCCAGTAATACTGACTTTATGGTCAAAAGCCTATCCCTACAGGGATGTCTGCAGTAATATTGAATTTACGGTTGAAAGTTTGTGCCTATGTGGGTTTCTGCAGTAAAATAGATTTTCTGGATGAGAGCTTGTGCGATGCGGATATCCATGAGTGTGTCTGTGGACATCCACAATAATGTATACGTTATGATTTTATGTTAAGGACAGTGGCTATATTCCGATTTTTGTATATTTGAATAAGGTGGACATAAACGTTTGGTATAAAATCAGTGACTTATCAACTTTTTCGTAAATACATTTACAATTTTAAGAGTACACCGTGTTTATTACATGAGAAGTGTAAAACGCTAAAATATGTTATGGAGTATTACCGATGATTTGATTAATGCACTACATGAGTAGTATTTAATAGTATGCAAGATGTAACTTCGACTTTTAATACAACGTCATTTGATTTCGCACTGTTGAAGAAATATTGCAAGAGAATTACATGGAATCAGTTACTAGAATTAGGACAGGAAAGTTGTAACTTTAAGAACGCATCAACAAAATGACAGATTATCTTCTGTATTCTTAGATTATGGAGTGTAAATTATGAAGTGCGACTTCAGCAAACGATAATCCAGGTCAGCCACAAAGCTATATTCCACTAGCACCTTGACGTAATTAATGGGTTATGTTGCTTTAGAAAATTTTAAAATCTGCATTTGCTGGTAAAAAGAGTTCAGCTATGGACTTGGATGCGGTAAGCAGTTCTCTTAGCCATACGGACGTCTAGTCATGGGCCAAAGGAGCAGAACCTACTCTCGAATTTCTAATTGATACCTGTAAAGTTACAAAAATTTCACGAAACCTTCTAAATAAGACTACAGACATTACTAGCGGATTCTCACAGTATAGTTTATTGATTAAACCATTTTCAACTGTTTCAGTTTCATTCTCAATAACCCCCAAGAAATAAGAAATAATACACAGAAGCACACTTTCAACATTACACTGACAAATTGAACAAACGCTTCACTACGTTACGTGAATTAAATGTGATGCCATACAACTTCTTAGCTGATGGCTGCGTCAGTATTTAATACAAGCGCGCATCTCTGCAGGTCTCCTAGTGAATTGTAATCAGGGGTACAAATTAAACTGCATTAGCTTACACAAAAAAAAAAAAAAAAAAAAAAAATGGTTGAAATGGCTCTGAGCACTATGGGACTTAACATCTGAGGTCATCAGTCCCCTAGAACTTAGAACTACTTAAACCTAACTAACCTAAGGACATCACACACATCCATTCCTGAGGCAGGATTCGAACCTGCGACCGTAGTGGTCGCGCGGTTCCAGACTGAAGCGCCTAGAACCGCTCGGCCACACCCGGCGGCTATTAGCTTATACAGACATGCATAGCTATATAGGGTGTCTCTCCAATGAGTCGTCAGGTTCGTGTCTTCTGGTGTTTCAACAGATATTTCAAATTTCGTTTCTACAGTGTGTAGCTGGGTCATCCCAAACAAATACTGCTCGTTAATTCTCTCATGCAACGCCAAGTTTCGATGGTACGCATCACTTTGTTTTCTGTTGCAAACAAAACGACTATTAAGTCGGAATTTTAAGTGCCCATTCGATAGAGTGCCCCCAAATTAGTGTAGTACAATATTTGTCTTGTCGATCTGTATCAACAGGGACATTAAGACACGTAGAATAATCTAGCAGAGTCCGCACAGGATAGGATGGGTAATGTGCAGTGACCAATTTTCGTCCAAAGCGCTGGGCGAATTCATTCGTTTGTTACGAAGGGAAGTCCGACAAGTGTTAGCCAGCTTTTGATCAGTTGGCGATGACAGAATCGAGGGGCACGCCCTGCAGTCTTTCTCAAACGATTTTACAGAAACTACTCGAAAAAAAAAACAAAAAAAAATTTTGCTTTACTTATGGCTTGACATGTTAGATGTATGATTAGCCGCCCATCATTTCGTTAATGGTCATCGTTATTGTCGTATTTACGTGGAAGTAAGACACTGCGCGAAGTTCGGAAAAGTTTGCAATGAAAATTAAAGGACGCTATGATTTTGTGTTGGTGCATATTACGTAATATGTTGCTGGGTATGAAATTTAGCCACATATTGAATTTTTCTATAGATTTCGGTTGAGATGTCTGTTACAAACCTCGAGAAAACTGCTCTGACGTAGAACACTCATTCGCGATCGCGCCGCGCCAGCAATAAGGCAAGAGTGGAATATCCACAACATTCCTCATATTCCATAAACGTTTCAGGTATCAAAATGAGATTTTGACAAATGGTAGCACTCAAAGACGAGAGTATTTTGCCCTGCCGTTATTATGCAAATCTATGTCTACCATGTTACCCCGCCAAAAAAAATGTAATTTTTAGGATCCATCAACAGTTGGTGTAGCGATAAATGCTGTGGGATTTGGAACAACATAAGTGAAGAAATTACACATTTCTTTGTACTGAGGATGTGCTTTTTCATAAGCTACTGCCTTTACTTTTCCTCAGTTCCTCGCTTAGTAAAATTTAATAAACCACTGTTTCAGAATTTCCTCGCAGTTGTGTCTGCACAATTTATTTGTGAGGTCTGCTATGTTTTGGCAAGAGAAGCAAATTTTAACATGGCAACCAGAGAAATGTGTATGTTTCTCTCAAAATTCGCTAGTCATGACGCTTCTCTGAAAGTTACAAATGGTGAACAAGCCAGCCGAATATTTTCGGTGGAGTTCTTTGCAGATACTAACCAAAGCGGAGGTGATAGATCTTTCTGAATAGTCAGTATGCAAGTGTGGCGTGGAGGGGACACACTTAATATTTACAAAAAATATGAGTGTAGGCTTCAGTTTAGAATAGCTCGTCCCCTCCAGCGATCCGCATTTCCCTTACATAGCCTGCATGTAACCCTCACCACTAACACTCCCCCCCCCCCCCCCCACAAGCCCAGCCAACTGCGCATCTGCCGGCCACGGTATTCTGCAGAAACAGGCACTGCTACAATCTACTGCTGCATGAAATAGAAACAACGTATTTGCAATTGCAAATACGATTATATTTCAGCTGCACAATGTAATGGTGATATATGAAAATCTGTGCCAGCTGCAAATGGGCTACCCTTCTGCATGGTGATAGCAATCAGCGCAGGCAAGTGCGTTCCTGTCGCTGCTGGAGTACTAGGTTATTATTCCTGTGTAAGTAGGCTGTTTAGGTTCTTATATTGGTAACGCCACGGAGCGCTCTGTATGAAAATCACTGGCAGTGCTGTGTGCAGTCTGCGGCTGGTTTGCATTGTTATTGGCTATTGTAGTGTTGGGCTGTTGGCTGTTAACAGCGCGTAGCGTTGCGCAGTTGGAGGTGAGTCGCCAGCAATGGTGGATGTGGGGAAGTGAGATGGCGGATTTTTGAGAATGGATAATCTGGAGGTGTGTCCATCAGAAACAGTACATTTGTAAGAATGGATGTCATGAACTGCTATATATATTATGACTATTAAAGTAAATACATTGTTTGTTCTCTATTAAAATCTTTCATTTGCTAAGCATGCCTATCAGTAGTGTGAATCTTTTATTTAGCTGGCAGTAGTGGCGCTCGGTGTATTGCAGTAGCTCGAGTAACGAAGATTTTTGTGAGGTAAGTGATTTGTGAAAGGTATAGGTTAATGTTAGTCAGGGCCATTCTTTTGTAGGGATTATTGAAAGTCAGATTGCGTTGCGCTAAAAAAATTTTGTGTGTCAGTTTAAGCACAGTCATGTATCTCCTTTGTAGTTGCAGTCTTTCATTGTTGTACAGTAAAACAGTTGTGGCAGGTATGTAGATTTGCACCAAGCATTTCGCAGCTGCGCTTGCAATTAACTAGATATTATTTTCAGTGCTATGTTAATGTGTTCTCTTAGTTTTGCTCTTCAAATTGTGCTTTCTGTGTTATCGTGTGAAATATTGTGACAATAATGGCGTGTGAAAAACGTAACACTAGGCTCCAGAGTAAACTGAGAAATAATAGTGACGACGAGCGTAGCTTATCAGCACCATTGTGTAGTGAATTAACAGACATTCGAAGTAGTAATTTGGTAACTGTGCATACGGAAATGGAGCGGGCGGCAAATAATGGTGTAGACAATGAAACAAGTAGTGAACAGGGAAGCATTATCGGTCGATCGGTCGGCAACAGCTCGCCTCAGGAATCCGAAATGACAGAACACAATATTGCAAATACTGTAGACTTAGGTTTTGGGTCCTCACCGTTTTTTTCATTAGAGTCAAGACACATTTTCTGCTTGTCAAAATGTGAATGTTGCCGCTGAAAATGCACTGCCAAAAAGCATAGAGAAACAGATTCCAGACACTAATACATTATTATTGCAATTAATGCAACAAATGGAATAAAATTAGAGACAAACACAGCAAAAGCTTCAAAAGTTAGACACCATGCTTGAACAAACACGTGAAGATTTAACTACTGAGTTACATAACATTGAATCGAAATGTCAAAAAGTCTGTAATCATGTAAAAACACAAATTTGTGAGCATTTTCAACCTATTTTTTCGCGGCATTAAAATGCATTACAGAATCACGAAGCAGCCATAAAAGAAATGCAAACTACTGTTCATGAAAATCATGAGACCTTGCAAGCTAAAATTGACTCAGTTGCATCTACCGATTCGGTTACACAACTTGCAAAAACTCGGGAAAACTTAAAGGACACAGTAGATATTCTGAAAATTGATTCAGAAAGACACATGGAGGAAATTAGCTCATTATCAGAGAAAGTAGTTGAGCTTTCGGATCAACTAAATAATTTATCTGCGGAGGTAGATGATAATCTGAATGACACAAAACCGGTAGCCTTTAATGACACAGAAGAGTGCGAACGAATTAGGAAATTCAAACAAAATCAGAATCAAATTAATACGCAACACCAAAGAGAAATCTGGGAAGTACAAGATCAGATGACACAGGTGATACAAGAATTACGACCGAGCGAGGTGGCGCAGTGGTTAGACACTGTACTCGCATTCGGGAGGACGACGGTTCAATCCCGCGTCCGGCCATCCTGATTTAGGTTTTCCGTGATTTCCCTAAATCACTCCAGGCAAATGCCGGGATGGTTCCTTTCAAAGGGCACGGCCGACTTCCTTCCCCGTCCTTCACTAATCCGATGAGACCGATGACCTCTCTGTCTGGTCTCCTTCCCTGAAACAACCAACCAAGAATTACGTATTTCAGAGGACACTCGCGCTCCAATACGGGAAGAGGGACGCAGAAATACGGAACAGCCACAAAATAATAACACGGGGTACTTCGGAAATTATGCAAGAAATTGGCAAGGTACACCGGATTTTGAGATGGAACCGCCGAAACGAAGTAACAATGACCGATATACGACTCGCCGACATGATGATTTTGACTGTAAGCTATTTATTAATACACGTAAATTCAAAACATTTAAGAATTCCGGCAACGACATTCATCCACAAGCGTGGCTTCATCAATTCGCTCATTGTTTTCCTCCCAACTGGTCATTAGAGCACAGATTAGAATTTATGTGTGCCTATTTACAGAATGAACCAGCTGTAAGAATGCGATCGGTCACACACGTTTGCCACAGTGAAGGAGAATTTTATCATGCCTTCCTCTCAGCATATTGGTCTCAAGCTACACAAGACCGAGTAAAACATAGCATCATAATGATGAAACATTTCGAACAATCTGAATTTCCCAGTCTTGTGAAATATTTTGAAGACATGTTGCACAAGAATCAGTATTTGTCAAACCCATACAGCACCTCAGATCTCATCCGCATTTACTTAATCAAATTGCCCGAACATTTACGACATATTATTTTGGCAGGACGTTGCAAAGACGACATTGAAGCTTTTCAGGGACTCTTACAAGAATTGGAAATTGACACTGACAATCGCGGAATGCGAAAACGGGAACACAACAATTACAGGTCACATCTGTCGCAATTCCGCGATGAAAGAAATAATAACTGGACACGACAAGGCTATTCTCACAACACAAATCGTGACCAAAACAGACACCACCCGTATGACAACCGTTGGCAGAGTAGTAATAATTACAGGGAAAGATCACCTCTCCGCGGTAGTGACTATCACAGAGACAATCATAGAAACAGACAATATGGGAACCAAAATAATTATTATCAAGGGAGACAGAATAACTTTAGACGCAACGGTCCAGTGCACAGTTACGATTCAGAGAGAAATTCTCCACCACGTGACCGAGAAGAAAGAAACTATGGAATCTACCGACATGACGACAGACGATATGATCGTAACGACAGAGCTGAATTGCATCAGAACTGGTGGAATTCAAACAGGGCAGGGCCCTCTCGATGAGGTGAATTTGTAGAAGTTAGGTCTCCAAATCCCAATAACGACGCGCGCCAACAAGGACACAATAGGCAATGACTCATACCGCTGGCAGCCACAAAACGTACTTATGAAACTGACGACGCAGCTGCCGTAGATAGTAATTACGTAAAAATGGAAGACATTAGGGACATCTTACTCCAGGAACTCGACGTAAAACATAACAACATTGCATATCCTGTGATTCAAATTATAGTAAATGACATAAAATTTACGGCAGTACTTGACTCTGGCAGTCCCATTTCAGTAATTAGTGAAACAGCCCTTAGCAAATGCAGCAAATCGAACGATTGCCCCACACTTCCGTTACGTAAGATTAAATTACAAGGTGCAATCTTTGGAAAAAGTGCAGATGTATGCCAACAAACCAACTTAGAATTCTTTTGTCAAAGCCACAGCTTCTCTATGAACTTTCTTATTGTTCCATCATTGTCGACAGAAATTATACTGGGAGTAGACTTTTTGAATGAATACAAAGCAATCTTAAACTTTCACGTTGCTGAAATAAGTTAAGAGAAAGAAGGTAAGTCAATAGCTTTGAAATTTGAAGCTTGGCTCTCAAACCATGAGGAAGAAATTAATCGGCTTTACCTCTTGTTAGACAACAGTTCGGAATTTTCGACGGAACTTAACACTAACAATCACTCTGCAAGTACTGACGGGGATGATATCGACGGCGCATTTGATACTAATGAGTAAATTCAGAATAAAATTCAAACAATTGAGAATTGTAATGACACTGATAGGCAAGACCTTTTTGAGATTTTACAAGCACGTTCCACAGTTTTTACTCACAAAACAGGAACAATTAAGGGATTTCAATACCAATTTCGTGTTCGTGAGCATACTAAATTTTGTGATAGACCATACGTACTTCCGGCACATTATAGGGACCGTGTTAGAACAGAAATACAATCTATGCTTGACGAGGGCATTATTGAGCCTGCAGTAAGCTCATACAACAATCCATTACATGTTGTTGAGAAGAAAAATGGATCGATCAGGCTTGTCTTAGATTCGAGACAAATCATCATTCCTGAAACAGACAGGCCGCAAACGCTGGAAGAACTTCTTCAAAATTTTAATGGTGTAAAAGTGTTGTCTTCTATTGATCTCAGATCCAGCTTTTATCAGAAGAACTTCATCCAGAATGTAGAAAATACACAGCTTTTCTTTGTTTCGGCGTTGTTATCAGTTTCGGAAACTTCCTTTTGGTTTGAACATTTCTTCGGTAGCGTTCATTCGCGGGCTAAATTCTGTATTACCTGAGTTCTTAAAACGTCACATCACCTCATACGTGGATGATATTCTAATACCAGAAGCCTCATGGGAACAACATAATCGCATCCTCAACAGTTTGTTACGTGTTTTTGCAGAATCTGGAATTACAGTTAACTTGGAACAGTCTGAATTCGGTAGGTCAAAGGTGAGGTTTTTGGGACATATTATTTCTTCTGAAGACAATCAGAGCCATTCCAGTTCGATCCACAAAAAAACAAGTCCGCAGTTTTCTAGGTCTTGTAAATTTTTACCGTCGTTTTCTGAATATGCAAATTCTAGCTACACCAAAACTTTGTTCTCTCACTGGAAAAAAAATACTATTTGGAACTGGGACGAACAAGCACAGTTGGAATTCAATTCTTTGAAAGAATCGCTACTTAACGCGCCAATACTAGCTCATCCAGATCTGCCACAAGATTTCTGCCTTAGCACGGATTCTTTTAAAGTCAGTCTTGGTGCCCATTTATTTCAAGAAGCCACAGAAAATGACACTACTGCTCAGAAAACCATTGCTTTTGCTAGCCGAGTGCTAACAAAATCTGAAAAAATTATTCGGTTACTGAATTAGAAGCTTTAGCTATCGTTTGGGCATTTAACAAATTCCGTTTCTTTCTTTCTGGTAAGCACGTAAAAGTATACAGTGATCATCGTGTTTACAATTTCTTATGTCTTCAAAATTAAATCATGACAGGTTAAAACGTTTTGCATTGTTTCTGCAAGAATTCCACTTCACAATAGTCTACATTCCCGGCAAGGAGAACATTGTTGCGGACGCACTGTCAAGGGCACCGGCTGGGCTTAAGAAAAGTAACACAGAAGGCAACCTCGAGAAAAATTTCAGTATTCTTTACATTCAGAAAGTCGCCTTTGAAAACTTCATCACCACATCGTTAAAGGACATTGCTCATGAACAAGATAAAGATCCGATTTGGAAAGACATCAAAAGTAAATGGCATGAAAAGACACACACTCAAATTCGGCATTATTATCTGGTTAGAAACAACATACTCTTCAAACGCTGCACTGTTGATGACAAGCTATGGGTACTTTGCATTCCTGACGATTTTGTTAATAAGCTCATTTGGTACATTCATTTCAGCTATGCACATTTTGGTCCACGAAAATGTTATCATATTCTTTGGATGACTTGTTATTTTAACAATATGGAAAAGAGAATTCGAAGAGTCTTGTCTATTTGTGAACTTTGTCAAAAGGCGAAACCATCTACTATCTCCCAACGTGCTCCGCTGTTTCCTATCATTCCTTCTAAATTAAAAGAATTTGCTGCTGTTGATCTCTTGGGACCCCTCGCCAGAACATCGAATGGATTTTCGTATGTTCTAGTCGCTGTTGAACTTACTTCAAAATTAGTTTCTTTTACTCCGTTACGTAAAGCCACTGGACGGTCTGTATCCAACGCCTTTGTTAAAAATTTCTTACGTGAAGTTGGCCACGTTGCTAAAGTCATTTCAGATAACGGACCGCAATTCAGATCTGCTTTTTGGTCACGCATGCTTCGGAATCATAAAATCAAACCTGTTTTTATTTCATTGTACTCACCACATTCTAACCCGTCTGAACGGATTATAAAAGAAATCAATAAGCTTTGCACACTTTATTGTCACAGAAAGCATCAGCATTGGGACAGATATTTACACTTATTTCAAAACGTGCTGAATGAAATGCCTCATGGCTCCACTGCTTTACCACCTATTCTTGTACTGAAGAATGAAGAACCACCTAACAGAATCAGAGAGCTTCTACCTTTCCCGAATACACGTAAACTTCAACACAAAGACATAATTGATTTGGCTATTAAAAATATAAAATCTACATCAGACAAAAGGAGAAAACTATACGGTAAAGCAAAGGCAAAGAAATTATATATTGGTCAGAAAGTTCTCATTAAATCTCATTCATTGTCACATAAGAAGAAACACTTGAGTCACAAATTCTTTCTCGTTTACAATGGACCTTACAGAATCCGACGTATACCACATGATAATTGCGTTGAAGCTGAAACTCTGCGTGCTAGGAAGAGTAAAGGTTTACACCACATTTCACACGTAAAACCGTTTATTGAAAGATAATCTGCTTTTTAACTTTGTCTTTTCCATAAAACTTTTCACTTCACATTTCTAGTACTTTTTGTCACACTTAGAAACTGTTAACATGCAACTATGTTTTAAAATTAACTATCCAGTCTAGAACCTAGGGAACATATTTAGACAGTAATTACGAATGCATTGTTATAGTGAACAGACGACACAGTGTTATTGTGTGTGTACATTCATGCTTGTTAGTTGCACGATTATGTAACGACTATAAGGCTTACATACTTATAACATATACTGCTAATGGGATTTTAATGCAACATTTTGGTTTACCTGAAAAGACATTCTTTATTTAAACTTCTTTCTGAGAGATACCAGATGACACAGTGGTTAGTTTATTTGATAGCTACACGATTATATCACGACGCTACTAATGTGTGACACAATTTACATTGTTGCTTTTGCGGTGTATCTGTTTTATATCTGCACAGTTTTTATGTATTATTCTGGAAAGTAAAACATGTTTTAGTAGTAACTTTTGTCGTATAGCTACAATGAGACAGCCTTTCTGTAGCACAACAATACGTTACATTATAGTACTTTCTTGATCACAGTAAGGTATGTAATAACTACGATATCTATACGCAAAGCATTTCACTTTCGTTTATGATGAGGTAAGTACATTGACTTCAGCAGAACTTTGCTTACAGAGGACGATAACTACGACACTTCCACAGAATGATCTTACAGCAAGACGCACATTTAGCGCTACAGGACACGCATTTGAGTGATTAATTTTGTACTTGAACCATTTATTTTTCAAGATTTTTGAATTACAAAGAAAGTTTTCTGTGATACATTTCATTCCATTACTGTAATCTGTAACACCTGAGGGTATAATTACGTTAATCCTCAGGGAGGTACACGCTTACTTTGTGTAGCATGTGTTTGACAAGCACAAGGAGCCCTGGCTAATATGGTATTTGCTTATACATCTTTACACATCAGTACCATATTTCTCTAACACATAATTACACAGGTATCTGATCATTTAACTGAGAGAGACAAACATTTTTTTACTATGTCAGTGACACATGTTTACGCAATTACACAGTTGGATAACTTCACACTTATGAAATTGTATTTTGTCTGTACTTTGTGGACTGTTCATATTTTTTCGGAACCATTGTGATACTATGAGAGCTTTGAATGATGTATTTCGTATGGGATCATGATTTTTAAAGTACGTTTGAGGTAGATGACACTACTGAAATGAGCAGAGATTGTTGTTAGGTTTTGAAATTATTGCAGAAAGCTACGACGATTTTGAGATTTGACTGAGGTGTTATGATACTATTATTACGACGACGATGTGTATTTTGCTGTTGAGGTATGTTTATGATCAATAAGCTGATGCTATATGAGGAATTTGATTATGCTATGTATTTATTATGATGAAATATTGATGAAATGTCGACGAATATGTATATGTGTAATAAGGTAAGGAATAATGAGTAGTGGTTAGGGACTCTGACTCGTGAAAAAGGATGTTGGAAACCAAGAATCGTACTTTAAGAGTTATGAAATGTGTGTAAATGCGTGAATGTATCACAATGCCGGCGAAATTTTTTTGGATACTGTTATATTTATAGGATTTTGTTTCTACAGATTTGTAACGCAAATATTTCAACCTGTGAAATTTTATTTGTACCAAACTGTCACTGTAGCGGAAACTGATGTCGTAAATATTTCGGTAAGGAAGGTAGGTCACTGTAAGCACCCAGCTGCGCGACAGCTGCCTGGAAAAAAGCCATTAGTGTGTGCCTTTCAGAGGCACAGGTGAAAAAAAAGGAGAGGCCATTAACCTCGCTAATTACATTCATTTCTGGAAAGCATCGCAAATACGACACGCTCATTACTTGGAAATATACTTACATCTACACACCTGATTATGCCAAGCATCTTTATACAAGAGTTGAGAGAATTTCTACTAACTTATTAAATGCCACATGACTATTGAATGATATTTTTATGCTTTACTTTGTACATAGTTGCTTATTTAATTTGATATCTGGTTTCCAGCTGTGTTGCAACATTGGTTTTATAAAATAAAATTAAATGCATTTGCTAATGTGAA
Organism: Schistocerca piceifrons; assembly: GCF_021461385.2. Taxonomy (NCBI): domain Eukaryota; kingdom Metazoa; phylum Arthropoda; class Insecta; order Orthoptera; family Acrididae; genus Schistocerca; species Schistocerca piceifrons. The sequence continues at coordinate 364,906,454 of NC_060141.1, forward strand.
CACTTTTTGCCAACAGATCTATTAAATAATAATTTTATGATCCACATTCTTCGAAAAAGGAGCACTTGGAATGGAAAGAACAATAAGAAGGGATTAATAACAGTAACTGCATACATAATTTTCTTTTCAACTACTTGGTAATTTTTTTGGTAGAGTAATTATCGTGATGCATCACTCTAGTGTTAAGATGTGACATAGGTAATAAACATGGCCATTTTTACTGTAATATTTTTTCTGCTTGAGCTTTGTCATGTTTAGATATAAGTTATTGCATTTGCTGCTGCTGTTTGCCAGGCATAGTGCTACTGAATTTTTATGTTACTCTGCTAAGCCAGTTTACTACTGATTTATTTTTCTTGTTTGCTGCCCATTGCCTTATATTAGTTGTAATATTGCAATTGCTTTGCTAATTTCTATAATGCTGCTTGCTTTGCAAATCTGCATTTTTTGTCATTGCTGTTTGTGTTAATTGTTTTGTGCTGCTGCATTGCCTCGTTCCTTAGTTTAGCATCTGAGCTCAGTAGATTTAAGTTAGCTTAAAATGGGGTAGGCTATATAAGAGAACGAGTTGTGGTGAATTGGAAGAAATGCATTGAGAAGATATAAGAAAATGGTTTGGCCAAAAAAGTAGTATACAGTGGAGAAAAACTATTTTTGAAAGAGGCTGTGAACAGAATACAGAAAGCATGCTTGGATAGGATTTTTTTGGCTGGAGCAAATGTTGAAATAAGAGAGACGATCTATGGAATGAAGTTAAGGGTTGGACTGCAGTACCAAATATTACACTGAAAACAAACCCTGCTCTTTCCTCTTGTGTTATTCTGTTATGTGTTTGTGTATGCTTGTGTATTTGTGTTTTTCCTGTCTTTGTGTGTTTAGCTGATGAGAGTTATGGTGTAGAATTTTTCTAATACTATGTTATTTACTTTGTAAAGATGTTTAGACATAATTTATCTGTTCTGTTTTGTTGCTCATATGTGAAGTCGATGTTTCAAAAGTTATTCTGATCTTAATGTATGTACTTATGTCATAATTTTTGTAACACTGATGTGCATGTTTATTTCTATTCTTTTGTAAAGCCTGTTTTACTACAAATGTTATCTGTATTGTTATGTTCTTTAATGATGTATTTTGTACCTTTGTTATTGTATTCTAATGTTATAAAATTGTAATTGACACCAGTTCATCAAATTAAGTAACTTGTAAGTTACATTTCACTGCACATGTTTCTGTTGGTCATAGTATATGGACAATATGTGAGAAGTAGGGACTGTTAGTGTTTGCACTTGTGTTGATAATTCAGCAAGGGACTGGTTAACAGCATTGCTGGTTCTAAGGACAATTCCAAAAACTTTGTGCGTGCACAAGTGGTGGTTGATGGACTTGCTATATTCTCCGCAAGACTCTTCGATGGTGATTGTGCACCTGCACAGTCGCAACAGATGGCTGCTGGCCGTCTCTACAAGGACTGCAGTGGGTCTGCACCTTTGATGACCCACCAATACCATTATTTCTACAAGGACTACAGTGGGTCTGCACCTCTGGTGGCCCACCAATACCGTAACCTCTACCAGGAATACAGTGGGTCTGCTCTGTGACGACCTACCTACCAACATTCTTCAAAACTTCGACTGACTCTACTGTGGGTTTGCTCTGTTGTGGCCCATTACCTGTCTGCATGTCAAGAGTCAGCACTGTCTTTCCATTGGAATGACAACACTACTTCTTCAAGACTGCATGGAAATCCACTACTTCCGTGTGCATTTTCTTTTACTGCTCAGACTTTGAGAAAAACACTGCAATTTTACTGTGATGAATGATCAGGACTGTCTTTATGGACTGTGAGAAAATTTTAGCTTTCGACCCATATTGTATCAATAAGTGTGTACATTTGATTTCTTTTTTATTGTAATTATGATTATCAAAAAATTTTTCAAATCTGTATTGGCCACTGCCCAAAACAATTTGTAAAATTTTTGAGGAGAGCATGGGGGCTATGTAAGTAGGATGTTTAGGTTTTTATATTGGTAACGCCACGGAGCGCTCTGTATGAAAATCACTGGCAGTGCTGTGTGCAGTCTGTGGCTGGTTTGTATTGTTGTTGGCTATTGTAGTGTTGGGCTGTTGGCTGTTAACAGCGCGTAGTGTTGCGCAGTTGGAGGTGAGCCGCCAGCAGTGGTGGATGTGGGGAAGTGAGATGGCGGATTTTTGAGAATGGATAATCTGGAGGTGTGTCCATCAGAAACAGTACATTTGTAAGAATGGATGTCATGAACTGCTATATATATATATATTATGACTATTAAGGTAAATACATTGTTTGTTCTGTATTAAAATCTTTCATTTGCTAACTATGCCTGTCAGTAGTTAGTGCCTTCTGTGGTTTGAATATGTTATTTAGCTGGCAGTAGTGGCGCTCGGTGTATTGCAGTAGTTCGAGTAACGAAGATTTTTGTGAGGTAAGTGATTTGTGAAAGGTATAGGTTAATGTTAGTCAGGGCCATTCCTTTGTAGGGATTATTGAATGTCAGATTGCGTTGCGCTAAAAAAAATATTGTGTGTCAGTTTAAGCACAGTCGTGCATAATTTTTCTAAGGGGACGTTTCACCTGTTTAACTTTTCTTGTTAACACAAGACGATAAAACGAATATTGCACTAGACTAATATGGGACCACTGTGTCGAATACTCATGTAAAATTCCGATTTAAAAATCATCTTGTTTGTAATGGAAAATAAATCAACGCTTTTCATCGATACTGGGCGTTCCATGAGGGATGTAACAAGCAGTATTTGTTAGGTCTGACTCCAGCTATACGTTCGCACAAACGGAACTGCAAGTATCTTATGAAACACCCGAATAAATGCACCTGACGCTGCTTAGGTGAGACACCCTTTACAATGGTTTTCACTAGCTAGTCCCACTCACTCCTCTGGTAGGAGACCTGAGGAGACACACCTCCTGCTACATAGGGACGCAACCATCGGCTAAGAAGTTTTATGGTATCACTTTTAATTCGTGTAGGGGAGTTAAATCTTTATTTAATTTGTTCAAATGGTTCAAATGGCTCTAAGCACTATGGGACTTAACTCTGAGGTCATCATTCCCCTATACTTAGAACTACTTAAACCTAACTAACCTAAGGACGTCACACACATCCATGCCCGAGGCAGGATTCTAAACTGCGACCTTAGCAGCAGCGCGGTTCCAGACTGAAGCATCTAGAACCGCTCGGCCACAGTGACCGGCATTTAATTTGTAACGAAATTATGTTTTATTTTTGTATATTGTTTCTTATTTCTTTGGGCTATTGACAATAACACAAAAGTGGAAAATGGTATTACCAGTAAATAATATACGTGAGCATTGACTGATAAACTCTACAGTCAAATTCAGTGTGCTCACTGACGTCTCTCGCTGTTGTAGGTTCTCTGATGGGAGGGTAAAGACCCTTGGAGCAATATCTTTCTTTTCCATTTCATGATCTCTAAGACTTTGGCTACAGTTCTCCAGATTCCATTTTCGTTGACCTTATTCCTGCCTCCATGACCACGATCTTCTTCTTTAGTACCTGAACTTTTTCTGAATAGAAGCTGGCCCTTGTTCATTACTTCTTCAGCTTTAGTTATTTACTGTTTAGCAGTGTCTCTGTTTTATGGTGTACCATGCAATAAATGTCTGGAGGAACAGGCACTGCTACGGTCTACAGCTGTATGAAGTAGAAGTAATGTATTTGCAATTTCAAATACGATTATACTTCAGCTGCACAGTGTGACAATGAAAATCTGTGCCACACCAGGATTCGAACATAGATTTCCCATTTTACATGGGTGATCACCATAACCACTTCAGCTATCTGAGCATGCCTCCCGGACTGACCAAATCTCCATATGTCATGCTGAGTTCACATTCTGAACTCGGACGGCAGCTGTTATTCCCGCACAGGGAGAAATTTATTGTAGCCGTAGCCTGCCTGGGCATGAATACTATTTTGCAGTGTCTGTGTTTTACAGTGTACTATGTCCTTCAGACATAGCATATTTCACTATGAAACACAGACACTACAAAGCAGTATTGCATGCCTAAATAAGCCGCGATCATAGTAAACGTCTCCCTGCGCAATAGTCACAGCAACTGTGCAAGTGGCCGGCCGCGGTGGCCGTGCGGTTCTGGCGCTGCAGTCTGGAACCGCGGGACTGCTACGGTCGCAGGTTCGAATCCTGCCTCGGGCATGGGTGTGTGTGATGTGCTTAGGTTAGTTAGGTTTAAGTAGTTCTAAGTTCTAGGGGACTTATGACCTAAGATGTTGAGTCCCATAGCGCTCAGAGCCATTTGAACCATTTTGAACTGTGCGAGTGCGGGAAGTGGATTCGCGAAAACATGTGGAGGGTTGGCGAGCCCGGCAGGCGTGACCGGATAGCTTAAGTAGTTAAGGCGACTGCCCGTGAAAACAGGAATTCTGTGTTCGGCTTCCGGTCAGGCAAAATTTTCATTTGTCACCATTTCATTGTGCAGCTGAAGTCTAATCGTATTTACAATTCCGAATACGGTTCTTCTATTTAGCTCCTTTGCCACGATTAATGGGGCACTGCGTATCTTCTTCAATTTATATACAAATAACGTTCTACAAAAAAACTGAGGAAAATTCTGTTCTGCCAGTGACATGACGATAGCCTCACAATCTAAGCACTATGAGCAATGCGACCGATTATTCAAGAAGGATCGAGGTCCATAAGAAAATATCACAAGAAGTAGATGTTACGCATGAACTCTCGGAAAACAGAAGTATGCTACTTCCACCCGAATGCATCCACACAGCAAATGGAGAACTAAATGTAATCTTTTGAGGTAGAAAGCTAAAACACAATAAGTTTCCAAATATCTTGTAGTGCGCTTAGATCGGCCTCTGACCTCGAAACCACACAACGAAAATTGAAATCCAAAACAGCTTGTTAGGAAGTTTGCTGGAACAAACTAGAGAGGCCATGCGAAGACAGCGCGCATAGCGGTACAAGTGCTGATCTGTTCTGTTGTTCATTATTGGACTCCTACATGGACCAGATGCTGTCATATTCAAAAGATAAAGATACACCTTAACGAGACAGTGAGGCTAGCATCTGGAACATTCAATCCAGGTCCCTTCCATAGCTACCTGTTCTCCCGAACACTATCCCTCCTCAGTTTCAGGACACAACTACAGATAACTCAACATTGGAACAAGTCCAGCCATAGCACGGTCTCTTGGAACTATCCATAAATAATACATTGAGCTCCTTACCCAAGAAAAGGCTTAAGTCTTGAAAACCTATCTGGATCCACATTCCACCTACCTATGACGTGAGAGAGCAATTTAGATCAGAATGGGAATCTTCTCTGAACTACAACTACACGCCATATGCAGATCTATCGAAATCACTTCCAGAAACCCATTTGCTTCAGAAATTGTGGAGCCACCTGAGCAGAATCAGAACAGGGCACGCTAGAACAAGAGCTATCATGGTCCATAAGTGGAAAATGGATGAAAATCCTCAGCATTCTTCGGGAGCAACACATTTAGAAAGCTTCAATTCTCTTCTTGTCTAAACTATATATCGTCCAAGGTTCACTTCCATACAGGTTACACGCCATACAAATACTTTCAGAAAACACTTCCTGACCCTTAAATCTATACCCTATGTATACAAATTTCTCTTCTTCAGAACGGCTTTCCTTGTCATAGCCAGTCTACACTTTATATCTTCTCTACTTCGACTATCATCGGTTATTTTGCTCCCCAAATAGCAAAACTCATTTAATACTTTAAGTGTCTCATTTCCTAATCTAATTCTTCAGCATCACCTGATTTAATTCGACTACATTCCATTATCCTCGTTTTGCTTTTGTTGATGGTCTTCTTATGTCCTCCTCTCAACACAATGTCCATTAAGTTCAGCTGCTCTTCCATGTCCTTTGCTGTCTCAGACAGAATTGCAATATCATCGGCAAACCTCAAAGCTTTTATTTCTTCTCCTAGGATTTTAATTCCTACCACAAATTTTTCTTTTGTTTCCTTTACCGCTTGCTCAATATACAGATTGGATTACATCGGGGATAGGCTACAGCCCTGTCTCACTCCTTTCTCAATCACTGCTTCCCTTTCATGCCCCTCGACTCGTACAAATTACAAATAGTCTTTCGCTCACTGTAGTTTTACAACTGCCACCTTCAGAATTTGAAAGACGGATTCCAATCAATATTGTCAAAAGCTTTTTCAAAGTCTACAAGTGCTAGAAACGTAGGTTGCCCTTTACTGAAACTGTCTTCTAAGATAAGTCGTAAGGTTAGTATTGCCTCGCGTGTTCCAATATTTCTACGAAATCCAAACTGATCTTCCCGAAGATTGGCTTCTACCAGTTTTTCCATTCGTTTGTAAAAAATTTGTGTTAATATTTTGCAACCATGGCTTATTAAACTGGTAGTTCGGTAATTTTCACACCTGTCAACACCTCCTATCTTTGTGTTTGGAATTATTATATGCTTCTTTAAGTCTCAAGATAGTTCGCCTGTCTCATACATCTTGCTCACTAGATGGAAGAGTTTTGTCATGGCTGATCAGTAGTTCTAATGGAATGATTTCTACTCCCGCAGCCTTGTTTCGACTTAAGTCTTTAAGTGCTCTGTCAAATTCTTCACGCAGTATCATATCTCCCGTTTCATCTTCATCTCTGTCCTCTTCCATTTCCATAATATTGCCACCAAGTACATCGCCCTTGTATAGACCCTCTTGATACTCCTTCCACCACGCTGCTTTTCCTTCTTTGCTTAGGATTGGTTTTCCATCTGAGCTCTTGATGTTCATGCAAGTTGTTCTCTTTCCTCCAAAGGTCTCTTTAATTTTCCTGTAGGCAGTATCTATCTTACCCGTAGTGATATACGCGTTTACATCCTTACATTTGTCCACTAGCCATCCCTGCTTAGCCATTTTGCACTTCCTGTCGACCTCAATATTGAGACGTTTGTGTTCCTTTTCGCCTGCTACATTTACTGCATTTTTATATTTTCTTCTTTCATCAATTAAATTCAATATATCTACTAGACCTCGCCTCTTTACCTACTTGATCCTCTGCTGTCTTCACTATTTCATCCCTCAAAGCTACCCATTCTTCTTCTACTGTATTTATTTTCCCCGTTCTTGTCAACCGTTCCCTAATACTCTCTCTGAAACTCCCTACAACCTCTGGTTCTTTCAGTGTATCCATGCTCCAGCTCCTTAAACTCCCACCTTCTTGCAGATTCTTCAGTTTTAATCTATAGTTGATAACTAATAAATTGTGGCCAGGGTCCACATCTGCATTTGAAAATGTCTTACAATTTAAAATATGGTTCCCAAATCTTTGTTTAACCATTTTATAATTTATCTGACACCTTCCAGTGTCTCCAGGTCTCTTCCTTCATTCATGATTCTTAAACCAAGTGTTAGGTATGATTAAGTTATGCTCTGTGCAAAATTCTACCAGGCGGCTTCCTCTTTCATTCGTTACCCCCAGTGAATATTCACCTACTACTTTCCCATCTCTTTCTTTTCCTAAAATCGAATTCCAGTCCCTCATGACCACTAAATTTTCGTCTCCTTTAACTATATGAATAATTTCTTTTATCGCATCATACATTTCATGAATATCTTGATCATCTGACGAGCTAATTGGCATATAAACATGTACTACTATGGTAGGCGTGGGCTTCGTGTCCATCTTGGCTACAATAATGGGTTCACTATGTTGTTCGTAGTAGCTTATCCGCGTTCCTACATTTTATTCATTATTAAACATTCTCCTGCCTTACCGTTACTTGATTCTGTATTTACAACCCTGCATTCATCGGACCAGAAGTCTTGTTCCTGCGGCCACCGAACTTCACTAATACCCACTATATCTGAATTTATCCTATCCATTTCCCTTTTTAATTTTCTGACATGTTGTTGTTGTTGTTGTGGTCTTCAGTCCTGAGACTGGTTTGATGCAGCTCTCCATGCTACTCTATCCTGTGCAAGCTCCTTCATCTCCCAGTACCTACTGCAACCTACATCCTTCTGATTCTGCTTAGTGTATTGATCTCTTGGTCTCCCTCTACGATTTTTACCCTCCACGCTGCCCTCCAATGCTAAATTTGTGATCCCTTGATGCCTCAAAACATGTCAAGTTGTGCCACAAACTTCTCTTCTCTCCAATCCTATTCAATACCTCCTCGTTAGTTACGTGATCTACCCATCTAATCTTCAGCATTCTTCTGTAGCACCACATTTCGAAAGCTTCTATTCTCTTCTTGTCCAAACTGGTTATCGTCCATGTTTCACTTCCATACATGGCTACATTCCATACAAATACTTTCAGAAACGACTTCCTGACACTTAAATCTATACTCGATGTTAACAAATTTCTCTTCTTCGGAAACGATTTCCTTGCCATTGCCCGTCTACATTTTATATCCTCTCTACTTCGACCATCATCAGTTATTTTCCTCCCTAAATAGCAAAACTCCTTTACTACTTTAAGTGTCTCATTTCCTAATCTAATCCCCTCAGCATCACCCGATTTAATTTGACTACATTCCATTATCCTCGTTTTGCTTTTGTTGATGTTCATCTTATACCCTCCTTTCAAGACACTGTCCATTCCGTTCAACTGCTCTTCCAAGACCTTTGCTGTCTCTGACAGAATTACAATGTCATCGGCGAACCTCAAAGTTTTTATTTCTTCTCCATGGATTTTAATACCTACTTCGAATTTTTCTTTTGTTTCCTTTACTGCTTGCTCAATATACAGATTGAATAACATTGGGGAGAGGCTACAACAATGTCTCACTCCCTTCCCAACCACTGCTTCCCTTTCATGCCCCTCGACTCTTATAACTGCCATCTGCTTTCTGTACAAATTGTAAATAGCCTTTCGCTCCCTGTATTTTACCCCTGCCACCTTCAGAATTTGAAAGATAGTATTCCAGTCAACGTTGTCAAAAGCTTTCTCTTAGTCTACAAATGCCTTTTGTAGGTTTGCCTTTTCTTAATCTTTCTTCTAAGATAAGTCGTAAGGTTAGTATTGCCTCACGTGTTCCAACATTTCTACGGAATCCAAACTGATCTTCCCCGAGGTCCGCTTCTACCAGTTTTTCCATTCGTCTGTAAAGAATTCGCGTTAGTATTTTGCAGCTGTGACTTAGTAAACTGATAGTTCGGTAATTTTCACATCTGTCAACACCTGCTTTCTTTGGGATTGGAATTATTATATTCTTCTTGAAGTCTGTGGGTATTTCGCCTGTCTCATACTTCTTGCTCACCAGATGGTAGAGTTTTGTCATGACTGGCTCTCCCAAGGCCATCAGTAGTTCTAATGGAATGTTGTCTACTCCCGGGGCCTTGTTTCGACTCAGGTCTTTCAGTGCTCTGTCAAACTCTTCACGCAGTATCTTATCTCGCAATTCATCTTTATCTACATCCTCTTCCATTTCCATAATATTGTCCTCAAGTACATCGCCCTTGTATAGACCCTCTATATACTCCTTCCACCTTTCTGCCTTCCCTTCTTTGCTTAGAACTGGGTTGCCATCTGAGCTCTTGACATTCATACAAGTGGTTCTCTTCTCTCCAAAGGTCTCTTTAATTTTCCTGTAGGCAGTATCTATCTTACCCCTAGTGAGACAAGCCTCTACATGCTTACAATTGTCCTCTAGCCATCCCTGCTTAGCCATTTTGCACTTCCTGTCGATCTCATTTTTGAGACGTTTGTATTCCTTTTTGCCTGCTTCATTTACTGCATTTTTATATTTTCTCCTTTCATCAATTAAATTCAATATTTCTTCTGTTACCCAAGGATTTCTATTAGCTCTCGTCTTTTTACCTACTTGATCCTCTGCTGCCTTCACTACTTCATCCCTCAGAGCTACCCATTCTTCTTCTACTGTATTTATTTCCCCCATTCCTGTCAATTGTTCCCTTATGCTCTCCCTGAAACTCTGTACAACCTCTGGTTCTTTCAGTTTATCCAGGTCCCATCTCCTTAAATTCCCGCCTTTTTGCAGTTTCTTCAGTTTCAATCTGCAGTTCATAACCAATAGATTGTGGTCAGAATCCACATCTGCCCCTGGAAATGTCTTACAATTTAAAACCTGGTTCCTAAATCTCTGTCTTACCATTATGTAATCTATCTGATACCTTTTAGTATCTCCAGGATTCTTCCAGGTATACAACCTTCTTTCATGATTCTTGAACCAAGTGTTAGCCATGATTAAGTTATGCTCTGTGCAAAATTCTACAAGGCGGCTTCCTCTTTCATTTCTTCCCCCCAATCCATATTCACCTACTATGTTTCCTTCTCTCCCTTTTTCTACTGACGAATTCCAGTCACCCATGACTATTAAATTTTCGTCTCCCTTCACTACCCGAATAATTTCTTTTATCTCGTCATACATTTCATGAATTTCTTCATCATCTGAAGAGCTAGTTGGCATATAAACTTGTACTACTGTAGTAGGCATGGGCTTTGTGTCTATCTTGGCCACAATAATGCGTTCACTATGCTGTTTGTAGTAGCTAACCCGCACTCCTATTTTTTTATTCATTATTAAACCTACTCCTGCATTACCCCTATTTGACTTTGTATTTATAACCCTGTAATCACCTGACCAAAAGTCTTGTTCCTCCTGCCACCGAACTTCACTAATTCCCACTATATCTAACTTTAACCTATCCATTTCCCTTTTTAAATTTCCTAACCTACCTGCCCGATTAAGGGATCTGACATTCCACGCTCCGATCCGTAGAATGCCAGTTTTCTTTCTCCTGATAACGACGTCCTCTTGAGTAGTCCCCGCCCGGAGATCCGAATGGGGGACTATTTTACCTCCGAAATATTTTACCCAAGAGGACGCCATCATCATTTAATCATACAGTAAAGCTGCATGTCCTCGGGAAAAATTACGGCTGTAGTTTCCCCTTGCTTTCAGCCGTTCGCAGTACCATCACAGCAAGGCCGTTTTGGTTAATGTTACAAGGCTAGATCAGTCAATCATCCAGACTGTTGCCCCTGCAACTACTGAAAAGGCTGCTGCCCCTCTCAGCAGATACCCCTCCGTTGTGGTTGCACCTACGGTACGGCCATCTGTATCGCTGAGGCACGCAAGCCTCTCCACCAACGGCAAGGTCCATGGTTCATGGGGGGGATTTTCTAACATACCTGCCCGATTAAGGGATCTGACATTCCGCGCCCTATCCGTAGAACGCCAGTTTTGATCTTCCTGATAACGACATCCTCCTGAGTGGTCCCCACCCGGAGATCCGAATGGGAGACTGTTTTATCTCTGGAATATTTTACCCAAGAGAACGCCATTGTCATTAAACCATACAGCGAAGCTGTATGCCCTCGGGAAAAAATACGGCTGTAGATTCTCCTTGCTTTCAGCCGTTCGCAGCAACAACACAGTGAGGCCGTTTTCGTTGATGTTACAAGGCCATATCATTATGCCATTGAGACTGTTGCCCCTGCAACTACTGAAAAGGCTGCCGCCCCTCTTCAGGAACCATACGTTTGTCTGGCCTCTCAACGGATACCCCTTCGTTGTGGTTGCACCTACGGTACGGCTATGTGTATCGCTATAGCACGCAGGCCTCCCCACCAACGATAATTCCATGGTTCATGGAGGGATATAAGACACGTGCCGCCACAAATGTCGGGAAATACCCGAAAAGTGGATGAGAAATGTTGAGCATGTGATGTTAGCAGCACGTGTAGCCGTTGAGCTAGGGCGTGAAGGAATAATTGAGTGATGCAGTACTTGCATTCGGACTACCGGTGCAAATTTCGAACACCTTTTGTAAATGTGATCTGTTGTAAACATAGAAGTTACAAATTACCGTTTCGGACTAACCAAAGGAAAGCTGTTTTTATTTTGTGTTTCTTTCCTTGTGTCCCTTCTTTTTCTGTCTACTTAGGTTATTTTGGTAACAACGCAGTTCGGAAGCTTATACTCATTTACTCGTGAATACGGTATGCTTTAGTTGAACTATACTTTACAATAAACCAGTGGAGACCGCGAGACCGGTAAATAAAATAACAAATATTACTACACTTTAAACGAGTGACTGTCTAACACAATGAAAAAAATACTGCCTGCCAGACGCAAGAATCGAACCCAGAGCCCCTGGTACTGAATTCGCGCATGCGGGCGCGGAGCCACACCGGCATGAATGCCTGAGTTGGATTGGGATGATCAGAAACGACAGCCCAACAGGCTCAAATCCTGCACGTGCGGCGAGGTACATCATCTACTGATGTCACTTGTTCAACATTTCTCGTCTACTTTCGGGGTATTTCCTGAAATCTGCAGCGCCATGTGTTTTATATTAATTTCCTGTCTCGGCATCATCTATGTCACTTCAGATGTTTATAAACGTTAGTTAGAGTCCCCCTGTATAAGTGTTTTACATTTGAATGTAACAAGTTGATTACATCTGCCACACGATAAATGAATAGAAATCCATGTGGGAAGAAACTCAACAATGAGCCTGTAGCTTGTACGGAATATCATTCCGCTTTACTAGGGTGGTTCAATGGGAGGTGCTATGCCCTTGTGTTACACCGCTCAGTGAAACACCAGAACGTAGATAACTGTTGGCGAGGACTATGTGGGAAGGGCTAGTTTGGTCTTCCTGCAGTTTTCAATTTCGATCAGAGCCACTCGGCCATTTATTGCACGTAACATTTCGAATGTCATGTTAAGTACCAGAAAGAATATTCGGACAGACCGGGGATCGAATCTACATTTACATCTATACCCACAAATGACTACGAAGTAGATAGCAGAGGGTACTTGCCATTGTTCCAATAACTGGGGCTTCTTCCCGCTTCATTCGCGTAATGGAGTGCGGGAACAATATCCGTTGAAATGAATCTACGTTCGTTGTATTTAATCTAATCATGCCTTCATGATCCCTACGGGAGCAACACGGAGGAATTTTCGTATAACTGTATAGTCATCATTTAAAGCTGGCAATTGACCCTGAATAAAGAAAAGTGTGACGTTATTCACATGAGTACTACTAAAAGGAATCCGCTAAATTTCGATTACGCGATAAGTCACACAAATCTGAAGGCTGAAAATTCAACTAAATACTTAGGGATTACAATGACAAATAACCTAAATTGGAACGATCATATAGATAATGTTGTGGGTAGAGCAAAAATGTACAAATGTGTATGAAATCTTATGGGACTTAACTGCTAAGGTCATCAGTCCCTAAGCTTACACACTACTTAACCTAAATTATCCAAAGGACAAACACACACACAACCATGCCCGAGGGAGGACTCGAACCTCCGCCGGGACCAGCCGCACAGTCCATGACTGCAGCGCTTAGACCGCTTTTTCTTTTCTTTTCTTTTTGTTGTTTTGTTTTGTTTATCTCATTTTGTTCGTTTTAGTTCGTTTCATCTGCTCGGTGCGGACGTCGCAAAACACCCGTTTCAGTTCGTCGTTGATCCATTAACCCTGTTTTTTTATTACAGAGGGCAGCTAACACTCTGACCTAACACGCCGTGTTACCGTGCCGGCACCGCTCGCCGCTCGGCCAATCCGACGCGGCTGTGGGTAGGGCAAACCAAAGACTGCGATTCGTTGGCAGAACACTTAGAAAGTGCACCAGATCTCCTAAAGAGGCTGCTTACACCTCACTTGTCCGCCCTTCTGGAGTATTGCTGTGCGGTCTGCGATCCGCATCAGATGGGACTGACGGATCACATCGGAAAAGTACAGCTGGCCGCTGGTGGCCGAGCGGTTCTGGCGCTACAGTCTGGAACCGCGCGACCGCTACGGTCGCAGGTTCGAATCCTGCCTCGAGCATGGATGTGTGTGTTGTCCTTAGGTTAGTTAGGTTTAAGTAGTTCTAAGTTCTAGGGGACTTATGACCTCAGCAGTTGAGCCCCATAGTGCTCAGAGCCATTTGAACCATCTTTTTTGGAAAAGTACAAAGAAGAGCAGCTCGTTTTGTATTATCGCGAAGTAGGGGAGATAGTGCCGCAGACACGATACGTCAATTGGAGTGGCAATCATTAAAACAAAGGCGTTTTCCGTTGCGACGCGATCTTCTCATGAAATTTCAATCACCATTCTTCTCCTCCGACTGCGAAAACATTGTGTTGGCACCCACCTACGTAGGGAGAAATGATCATCGCGATAAAATAAGAAAAATCAAGGCTCGCGCTGAAAAATTTAAGTGCTCGTTTTTCTCGCGAGCCGTTCGAGAGTAGAACGATAGAGAAACAGCTTGAAGGTGGTCCATTGAACCCTCTGCCAGACACTTAATTGTGAATGGCAGAGTAATCACCTTAGATGTTCATGTAGATGTGATTCATGAAACTTCGTTAGTAGGCTTTGTCGAAATAGTTTGCTTCTCTCCTCGAGTCTGCCAGTTCATCTTCTTCAGCATCTCTGCGACGCTCTCTCAAGGGGTCGCACAAAACAGTGACCGTTCGTGCTGCCATTCTCTGAATCCCGGAAGTGGACGCCCTGTCCAGATGGGACGTGACGGTAATCCCGCGACAAGGCGGCGTGGAATGCGGTAGCGCGTGCGGGCAGTCCGCTGGGTGTGACCCCGCCTCGCGACGTCACGTAATTTACGAGATGGCGCGCCCTGGCCGCAGTAAATCTGAGTCCTGCTCCGCTCTACTTGCCGGCTGTCGCAGCGCCGGCACATCAAAGGCGCCGCCTCCGCGCGACGGCCCCATCACGATACCTCGCATTTATTATCGCTCCTCACGACGTGAGTGAAGGCTTTTTAATCAGTTTCATGCACAGACTCGAGATCGGCGTCTACTCGGAACAACTTCGTTTTTTACAGTCAACAAGTCTTGCCCGAACCACGAACGTACTACTTCCTATCAACTACAGTCACTACACGTCCCACATCGGGGCTCTCCACCCTTCCTGTTCCTCTTTCTGTACTTTTCTCGTCGCTAGGATACTGTCGTGTCCCTAGGACATATCCATTTCAGAACGTCGTACATCATGGATGAGACTGTCGGTATCGCTGTAGACCAATATTATAGTCGGTTCGTCTCCCTAGTTCGACTCAACGAGTTTAAGTTTCATAGAGTGGCTATCCGTCTGCCATGTCTGAAAAAAAAAATGAATATCCGCCCGCCATTTTATCTATAGTCAAGGGCGTCGTCTGCTGTGTCACCCAAGTTGAAACTCACTGACTGACTTCAAATAGTTCATGCTAGCTTTATTTTTTGCCAAAAAGCAGTAAACAGCGGGTTTTCCACGTGTCGTGGCAGCACCAAGGAAAGTTTTGCCCGAAATATAGATAAATTTTTCGATGCAGATAAAACTACAAGACGACTCAAAGCATTTTCGTCCATCCACGATAGCTTCTTGTTGCTCGCAAACTGAACGTAAATGAATGTAGTATGAACCGGTACCACGTGAAGATTATGGAGTAAATTTCGAAATGCGTTATGTTAGCTAATTGAAACGGTATTGTTGATTGTATGAAAATGTGTAACAGTTACTAAATTACGGTCTTACTATGTGCTACTGATGACTCATCAAGAGTATTATTGACAAAATTGTCGAAAGTTCGCTTTTTGGGCCTTGGTTGTGCGATTTCATCTTTTTTTTTGTGTCGAAAATAAAGGACACTTGGAACTGCACTCGAGGGTGCATGAGACCATTTCTACATCTACATCTACATTTATACTCCGCAAGCCACCCAACAGTGTGTGGCGGAGGGCACTTTACGTGACACTGTCAGTACCTCCCTTTCCTGTTCCAGTCGCGTATGGTTCGCGGGAAGAACGACTGCCGGAAAGCCTCCGTGCGCGCGTGAATTTCTCTAATTTTACATTCGTGATCTCCTCGGCAGGTATAAGTAGGGGGAAGCAATATATTCGATACCTCATCCAGAAATGCACCCTCTCGAAACCTTGACAGCAAGCTACACCGCGATGCAGAGCGCCTCTCTTGCAGAGTCTGCCACTTGAGTTTGCTAAACATCTCCGTAACGCTGTCACGCTTACCAAATAACCCTGTGTCGAAAGGCGCCGCTCTTCTTTGAATGTTCTCTATCTCCTCTGTCAAGCTGACCTGGTACGGATACCACACTGATGAGCAATACTGAAGTATAGGTCGAACGAGTGTTTTGTAAGCCACCTCCTTTGTTGATGGACTACATTTTCTAAGGACTCTCCCAATGAATCTCAACCTGGCACATACATTTCCTTCAAAATGATTTGAGCAGATTTCGCTCGTTATAGTTCGAAACAATTTGTTCCGTTTCATGTTTGCTGTCCATCTTTCCGTTAGCTTCTGTCACTTCGATTCGTGGAACTGAAAGCTAAACACGTTTTAGGTACGTTTAATTTGTATTTGCGAAGAAAAACTAAATGATTGACCAAACAGAGCAGTTCACTTTTGACACAGACAAACTATAGACAGATCACCGTCAGTGTGACGGCTGAGATAACGTTGGCTGCGCAAGGAGCACTGTAACTCGTGCGTTAACCTCCCTATAAAATTTAAATTCCTTGGTTCGAATACCCTTTCATTTGCATAAATATAAACTGTAAAAGTTGAAATCGCTATTTATTTTCGTTTTACCAGATGCAAACTATTACGGTTGCAATAGCCATCACCACACAGTATTCCAGACGATATGAGGAGCCAGTGTCCCGAGCCGTTATTTAATACCGTAAGGTGTCCAACAGCAAGCAGTTAGTGGTAGTGAATCTTCCTCTGATGATGGCTATTATCACGAAGACTCATTATTTTCAGTAAAACGAAAACAAATTTCGATTTGAACTCTTACTTCTTTTATAATTATGTCAAGTACTGCTACTGAATCTGACGCCAAAGGACAAAAAAATCCATATTGGAAGGGATAATCCTGGAGAAAGAATCAAGAGCCACAGACTGTCCATATTAAAAACTTGAATCAGTGGAATGAACTGCAGCAGCTACAACGAAACGGTACAGATGGCGAGGGACAGAGAAGAGTGACTACATCGGCAGCACCTTCCCATTAGTGTTAAAGTAATAAGTATCCGTGGCGTACAGAAACAACTGATAGAATTGAAAGAAAATCAGTCCCCAGGTACAAAGAGTACTCTACAGCATTGGTCTCTTACTTAGTTTGCTTTTATCGCGAATCTCTCATCCAGCGCAAAGTCCCAATCGGCCAGATGAAAGTGCACGTGAGTCCTATATATAAGAAGTGTCAAAGTACGGACCCACAAAATTACAGATCAATATCCTTAACATGGGTTTGCTGCAGAATCCTTGAACAAATACTCAGTTCTAATATAATCAACTTCCTTGAGAGGGAAAGGCTTCTGTCCACAAATCAGCAAGGTTTCAGACACGTAGTTTGCCCTCTTCTCATATAACATCCTGCGAACAATGGGTGAAGGGCAACAGACGGATTCCATATTCTTAGATGTGCGTAAATCATTTGACACGTCGCCACACCGCTTTCTGTTAACGAAAGTGCTAGTATACGGAATAGGTTCCCAGGTATGTGAGTGGCTCGAAGTCTTAAGTAACAGAACTCAGTGTGTTATCCTCGACGGAGAGTGTTCATGAAAGACAAGGATATCGTCGGGAGTGCCCCATGGAAGTGTGGTAGGATGTTGTTATTTTCTATATATATAAATGATATGGCGGACAGGGTAAACAGCAGTCTGCAACTGTTTGCTGATGATGCTGTGGTATACGGGAGGGTGTCGTCGTTGAGTGATTGTAGGAGGATACAAGGTGACTTAGGCAAAATTTCTAGTTGATGTGAGGAATGGCAGATAGCTCTAGATGTAGAAAAATGTAAGTTAATGCGGATGGGCAGAAAAAACATACTCCTAAAATTCAAATAAGTGATTGGGAGTGTGCTGCTTGATACAGTCACGTAGACTGAATGTTTAGGAATAACGCTTCGAACAATCTGTCATGAAATGAGCATGTCAGGGTTGTAGAGGGTAGGGCGAATGGTCGGTTTCGGTTTATTCAGAGGGCTGCCATCAAGTCTTTGTAGCCTAGTTAGTCTTCAAATTCACCAGATTCGACATTCAAGATTATGAGAGATTAATTCGTCACTGCAAGATTTGTGACTTGTAAATTATGTCATTCTACAGACGCTCAATCTAGTCGCGTCTTCTATAATCGTCAACCAACAGCTCATGGACTACAACAAAGCTAAGTAATTAATACTTCCTCATTTTGAATCCCTGCTAATTAACTGTGTCTTCCTGTTGTAGCTACCAAGCAGTCTTGGCGTAGTAGAACCCACGTTTCCACTCCCTTGGCTACCTCATATTTGCTACCTCATGTTGATGGACTCGGTTATGGTGGAAAATCCAGAGCCATCAGTTCCATCAAAATTAATCTCTAAATACGAAACAAGCCTAAAATAAATCAAGAGCCAAGTCTAGCAGCACTCAACTATGTTGTGCACAATATACATTACTCTGACAATGGAGAAACTGAGTTAGTGAGCGGTCTGTCTCGTCTGAACAGACGATCGGCTTGAACCAATACTCGACATGGCACACGTAGTCGTGTGAGGTGGCCACCTTGATTTTTGATTATTTCGCACATCGCTGTTGCCTTTTCAAATTTGTGACCCATAACTACGCCTATTATCGTGACATTACACTCGTTTCATAATCTTTTATGATAGTGGTGTGCACGAGGAAGCCGGGTGCTGGAGCAATTCGCAGAGGCAAGAGTAACTGTACAACGTGACGCTGCACTCTATACCACCGTCTATAGTGTGCACTTAGGGGTGCGTGGAGAACATTTAGAGTTGATTTTTATATTACACTACTGGCCATTAAAATTGCTACACCAAGAAGAAATGCAGATGATAAACGGGTATTCATTCGACAAATATATTATACTAGAACTGACATGTGATTACATTTTCACGCAGTTTGGGTGCAAAGATCCTGAGAAATCAGTACCCAGGACAACCACCTCTGGCCGTAATAACGGCCTTGATACGCCTGCGCATTGAGTCAAACAGAGCTTGGATGGCGGATACAGGTACAACTGCCCATGCAGCTTCAACACGATACCACAGTTCATCAACAGTAGTGACTGGCGTATTGTGACGAGCCAGCTGCTCGGCCACCACTGACCAGACGTTTTCATTTGGTCAGAGATCTGGAGAATGTGCTGGCCAGGGCAGCAGTCGAACATTTTCTGTATCCAGAAAGGCCCGTACAGGACCTGCAACATGCGGTCGTGCATTATCCTGCTGAAATGTAGAGTTTCGCAAGGATCGAATGAACGGTAGAGTCACGGGTCGTAACACATCTGAAAAGTAACGTCCACTGTTCAAAGTGTGCCGTCAATGCGAACAAGAGGTGACCGACACGTGTAACCAATGCCACCCCATACCATCACGTCGGGTGATACGCCAGTATGGCGATGACGAATACACGCTTCCAATGTGCGTTCACCGCGACGTCGCCCAACACGGGTGCGACCATCATGATGCTGTAAACAGAACCTGGATTCATCCGAAAAAATGATGTTTTGCCATTCGTGCACCCAGGTTCGTCGTTGAGTACATCATTGCAGGCGCTCCTGCCTGTGATGCAGCGTCAAGGGTAACCGCAGCCATGGTCTCCGAGCTGATAGTCGATGCTGCTGCAAACGTCGTCGAACTGTTCTTGCTTATGGTTGATGTCTTGCAAACTTCCCCATCTGTTGACTGAGGTATCGAGACGTGGCTGCACGATCCGTTACAGCCATGCGGATAAGATGCCTGTCATCTCGACTGCTAGTGATACGAGGCCGCTGGGATCCAGCACGGCGTTCCGTATTGCCTTCCTGAGCCCACCAATTTCATGTCCTGCTAACAGTCATTGGATCTCGACCAACGCGAGCAGCAATGTCGCAATACGATAAACCGCTATCGCGAAAGGGTACATCCGAACTTTATCAAAGTCGGAAACGTGATGGTACGCATTTCTCTTCCTTACACGAGGCATCACAACAACGTTTCATCAGGCAACGCCGGTCAACTGCTCTTTGTGTATGAGAAATCGGTCGGAAACTTCCCTCATGTCAGCATGTTGTAGGTGTCGCCACCGGCGCCAACCTTGTGTGAATGTTCTGAAAAGCTGATCATTTGCATATCACAGCATCTTCTTCCTGTCGGTTAAATTTCGCGTCTGTAGCCCGTCATCTTCGTGGTGTAGCAATTTTAATGGCTACTAGTGTAATTTCGATATGGTGAGGGTACTTAGCAGCTATAGTGTTCATATGGGTAAACACACCAAGAATTGCGTTAAGAAACGACAACTACAGTTTTCGGAGCCCATAAATTCTTTCTAAAGAGACATAGAAGCTGAAACGAGAGCCCGCTATAGCGCTCGCACTCGCATTGCGAGTTACCACAGGAGGCAACAGCTGGAGCGTGTGACACGGGACACAGGCAGAGGGAACACTGACGAAGTATTCACCACCGCTCCCAGTGCAGAATGCACGTTAGTATTTTGCGATGAATCGCAGTCGGAAGAGTTTCCCTTAAATGCAAAAAACTTAATACAATTCGCACAAAATTGTTGACCACGTATCCTATAACTTGGCCAGTCGTTTTATACGCTGTTTATTTGTTTGATCTATTGCTTACTATCGTACGGTCTACTGATTCTGCAAGAGACTATTTCTAGACAGCTTTATCGAACAACCTACTCCTGGTGTACGCATTTTAGTGTAATAAGAGTGTTCCTGTAAGATATCAGTCCTCACGGTCTGCTACTGCCTCTATTTAAGATAACAAACACAATGAACATGTTATGATGAGAAGTGCGAGGTATACAAGAGAATCATAAAATCCGTGAAACATTTTTAAAAAATTGGCGTAGGTGAAAGACTAAACATAACGTCACAAATAATGAAGTAGGGGAAAGACAAATTCTCCAATTTGAACATGGAGACGGCAAGTTAGTTTGGAAAACCGCAGACGGAGGTGCCAACGACCGCAGTTGAACCAGACAGAGAAATCATTTGAGCATTTTGTGTGCTAGAAGTTGTGTACAGCAAAACGGTAGCGCGTATGCAAAGAGCTTTCCGTGGCAAGTTTCACGTAACACTAGTGCACTGATGTGGAACTAGGAATTCGGGAGGAAAGGTTGTTTGTGCGATGAAAAACGCTGTCGGGCCGACCAGGCGTGTCAGAACAGATAGCGTACCGTATGATGGGCGTGACATTGCGAAGACTCACGAAGTCTACCTACCGATCTCTACATGATTACGCTGCAGTTCACAATTAAGTGCGTGACAGACGGTTCATCGAACCACCTTCAAGCTATTTCTCTTCCGTTCCATTCTCGAACAGCCCATGGTAAAAATGTTTATGTCTTTCTGTGCGGGTTATGATTTCTCTTATGTTATTATAATGATAATATCTCCGTATGTAGGACGGTGCCAAAAAATATTTTCGAACTCTGAGAAGAAAGTTGCTGACTGAAATTTCATGAGAATATTCTGCAGCAAAGACTGCCACCCCAATTCGCGTATCATACCCGTGGCATTCTCACCTCTATTTCGTCATAACACAAAACGAGCTGCCTTCTTTGAACTTCTTCGATGCCTCCATCAATTCTGTCTGACGTGGCCTCCAATACCCCAAAAGAGGGCGGACAAGCGTAGTGTAAGCAGTCTCTTTAGCAGACCTGTTGCATTTTCTAAGTGGTTTGCCGATAAATCGCAGTCTTTGGTTTGCTTTCCCCACAACATTATCTGTGTGATCGCTCCAATTTCAGTTATTCGTAATTGAATCCCTAAGTTTTTAGTTGAATTTACAGCCTTCATATTTGTGTGATTTATCGTGTAACCGAAGTTTAGCGGATTCCTTCTATTCCTCATGTGGATGAATCACACATTTCATTATTAAACTCAATTGTCACTTTTCGCACCATACAGATATCTTGTCTAAATCATCTTGCAGTTTGTTTTGATCATCATATGACTTTACAAGACGGTAATTCACAGCGTTACCCGCCAAAAATCTAAGAGGACTACTCTGATAGTCACCTAAATTGTTTATGTAAAGCAGGAGTAGCAGAGGTGCTGTAAAACTTCTTTGGGGAGAGCCTGATATTACTTATGTTTTCATCGACGACTTTCTAGCAGTTACTACGGACTGTTATCATTCTGAAAGGAAATCATGAATCGAGACGCACAAGTGAAATGATGTACCATGGGCACCATATCTGATTAGAATTCGCCAGTAGGCGGACAAGACCGGCGTCACTTTACATTGTGGATTGTCTACATCCAGGGGAAAGCATAAATTCAGGGGTAATCCCATTGTTCTATTTTGATTGTCAGGTCCTTAACCTTTTGTTCAATTAAGCAGTTTTCCATGTCCCCCCTACCTATCCTCCTCTTCCTCCCCCTTCCCTTCCTCCTCCTCCCCAATCTATCTGGGAACTGCCCTCGCCGTTACAAGTACACTTTTTATGTCAATTTGATTGACTACACTACTATCCATTAAAAATGCCACACCAAGAAGAAATGCAGATGATAAACGGGTATTCATTCGACAAATATGTTATACTAGAACTGACATGTGATTACATTTTCACGCAATTTGGGTGCATAGATCCTGAGAAATCAGTACCCAGAACAACCACCTCTGGCCCTAATAACGGCTTTGATATGCCTGGGCATTGAGTCAAACAGAGCTTGAATGGCGTGTACAGGTACAGCTGCCCATGCAGCTTGAACACGATACCACAGTTCATCAAGAGTAGTGACTGGCGTATTGTGACGAGCCAGTTGCTCGGCCACCATTGACCAGACGTTTTCAATTGGTGAGAGATCTGGATAACGTGCTGGCCAGGGCAGCAGTCGAACATTTTCTGTATCCAGAAAGGCTCATACAGGACCTGCAATATGCGGTCGTGCATTGTCCTGCTGACATGTAGGGATTCGCAGGGATCAAATGAAGGGTGGAGTCACGGGTCGTAACACATCTGAAATTTAACGTCCACTGTTCAAAGTGCCGTCAATGTGAACAAGAGGTGACCGAGACGTGTAACCAATGGCACCCCATACCATCACGCCAGGTGATACGCCAGTATGGCGATGACGAATACACGCTTCCAATGTGCGTTCACCGCGATGTCTCCAAACACGGATGCGATCATCATGATGCTGTAAACAGAACCTGGATTCATCCGAAAAAATGACGTTTTGCCATTCGTGCACCCAGGTTAGTCATTGAGTACACCACTGCAGGCGCTCTTGTCTGTGATGCAGCGTCAAGAGTAACAGGAGCCATGGTCTCCGAGCTGATAGTCGATGCTGCTGCAAACGTTGTCGAACTGTTCGTGCAGATGGCTGTTGTCTTGCAAACGTCCCCATCTGATGACTTAGGGATCGAGACGTGGCTGCACGATCCGTTACAGCCATGCGGATAAGATGCCTGTCATCTCGACTGATAGTGATACGAGGCTGTTGGGATCCAGCACGGCGTTCCGTATTACCCGCCTGAACTCACCGATTCCATATTCCATATTCTGGATCTCGACCAACGCGAGCAGCAATACGATAAACCGCAATCGCGATAGGCTACAATCCGACCTTTATCAAATCAGAAACGTGATGGTACGCATTTCTCCTCCTTACACGAGGCATCACAACAACGTTTCACCAGGCAACGCCGGTCTACTGCTGTTTGTGTATGAGAAATCGGTTGGAAATTTTCCTCATGTCAGCACGTTGTAGGTGTCGTCACCGGCGCCAACCTTGTGTGAATGCTCTGAAAGGCTAATCATTTGCAAATATCACAGCATCTTCTTCCTGTCGGTTAAATTTCGCGTCTGTAGCACGTCATCTTCGTGGTGTAGCAATTTTAATTGCCAGTAGTGTAGTTAATTAAATCGATCAATAAATTGATCCCTCCTCTGGGAGCCATCCAGCTCTCCCTCTCACCCCCCCCCCCCCCCTCCCTACCTGGAAACTGGCGGGAAAAAGACTCAGTTTATCGGACATTTGGCGCCAATGGGTTACAATGTATGGAATATTGTTTAAACATTTTAGACAATGTATGGAATATTGTTTATTTAAACAATTTATGGGATAAAAGACTGTGAAAGAAAATAGATTATTTATTTATTCAAAGGATTTGGCGGGACATCGATTGTGGTGTGTTGCGTCCCGAGAGAGAGTGAAAAGGATATGTTGTAATTACAAGGGCTTACCTCTATCGATGTAATCGATGGACGAATTTCGTGTAGGCAGCTTGCAGAACTCCACCATGTAAAGAATCTACAAGCTAAATAGGATGTTCATGGACACAGAACTCGGTGTACAGCACAAGAAAACTCAACTCTAATAAACTCAGAGTAATAAAGTTCGTTGGAAGTTTACTTCTGGCGCTACTGATCTTAGCTTATTCTGATCAACGCACAGTGTTACGATATACGGCTTGACGTAACTCTGTTAGCTGCCTTCTATGTCGCCGTCGTGAGACTATCTTCTCAGTATTGTCTCGGTCCTGACGCGACACTAAATATTCTAAGACCTCATCCTGCCGACGCTCAGCACATGGGTAGCGTCCCAGACGACTACCAACTGTGCTCTGCTTATGTTGGGCGGGTCCTCTTTTTATAACCCTCGTCGAGTTTCTAGAACATTCCCTCAGACGCCCATCGCCAAAGAGGAGTTTACATTACCATATATGTGAACTTCCAGAGACATTTGTGTCACTGTCAGGAGCTGCTGTCTGGGACCTCGGTCACGCGCTGGCTGACCAGACGCAGTTTCCATGTGTACTTAGATTCGGGAGGATGGCGGTTCAATCCCGCATCCGGCCATCCTGATTTAGGTTTTCCGTGATTTCTCTAAATCGCTCCAGGCAAATATCGGGATGGTTCCTCTGAAAGGGCACGGCTGACTTCCTTCCCCGTCCTTCCCTAATCCGATGAGACCGATGACCTCAGTGTTTGGTCTCTTCCCCCAAACAACCCAACCCAATCCATGTGTACTTAGTCTGTATACCCATCGTCGCCAGCGTGTTTCTGTTTGAATACCCAATTACAAAAACCCCTCTGTCGTCTTCTAAAGCGGCGCCTCGCTTATAACTTTGAATTTAATGCCATATTCCATCCCTTACTAATGGGTGTCACGAAAGGTGTATGGAATATTGTTTAAACAATTTGGATTAATAAAGTTTATTTATTTACGTGAAGAATTTGGCAAGAAATAGATTGCAGTGTGTGCAACATTGTTTAAACAATTTAGATAAGGTGTGGAATATTGTTTATTTATACAATTTATGGGATACGAGATGATGTATGAAATATTTAAACAATTGCGATGCTTTTTCATTTCGAACGGATAAGGAAACACATATTTACTCTGTCACAGATCGCTTAAACATATCTGAAAAACTTTCTCGCGTCTCACCAAGCACGCAGGTTGCCTGGAGTTGGGATGCACCGGAGAGATTTTGGAAACGCCAGCGGGCTTGCCGCACCACTGTCGGCTGTCGGCTGCTGTCTCGAGTGCTCCGTATGCGTCAACTAACCCGTCAGATACAAGCGCACCTGAGAGACGCCCTCCTTCCACGGCAAATGCCTGATTGGGAATCGATACTGAAATACTGGTGAAGGTCATAAATAATTAATTTCCGGTCACATGGTCGTGATGTAGGGAACATAAGGTGGACACGGTAGTTGTTTCACACACACACACACACACACACACACACACACACACACACACACACACACACACACAAAAAGATCGTTGCATACAAAGAGAGAGAGAGAGAGAGAGAGAGATACAGATGAAGTTTACTTTGCAGATGATATAGGAACTAGCATGGGATATTTCATCCCGCCATGAGCTCTAAGGCTCCTGACTCGTACCACGAAATTAACTATGTATAAATCACTTATACAACCAGTGATTACATATGCCTCTGAAGCCTGGACATTAAAAACTAAAGATATTGAAACACTGGATGCATTTGAAACAAAGGTACTTAGGCGAATTATCGGCCCAATCTGTGAATGAGGAAGATGGAGGAGGAGATACAACCACGAGTTGTATATCATATACAAAGACCGGATGGTCAAATCATCCAGACTGAGGTGGGCGGGACATGTGGCTCGCATGAATCATACAGAAGTACCAAAAATAATATTACAAGGAAAGCCAGGAGGGCAGAGAGGAAGTGGTCGACCAAGAGCCAGATGGGAAGATGGAGTAATCAAAGATCTTAGGAAGATGGGCTATAGAAACTGGAGAGTATTGGCAAAGGACCGAGAGAAATGGAAGGAAATTGTAGAAGAGGCCAAGGCTCATCATGAGCTGTACAGCCAAGAAAGAAGAAGAAGACATGAGCTCTAAACTTCCCCAGCCCTCTTGGCACACCTTCCTTGCGGCGCATTTCAAGAACTGCTTTAGGAGTATGGAATATCACATCTTGAAGATGTCACAGATGTTGCTTCAGAAGATGTACCACGCTAAATATTAATTAAATCGTTAATAGAATCTTTAAACAACTTGCTTCACACAGTTTAAAACTACTCGACACTGCACAGTAGTTTGCGTGCATAAACAATAGTTTCATGTTTTGGACGAGAAACCTTATTAAATAATCCAAACCTACTATTATTTGACGTCACGATTTGAAGCGGTGATATATGAAATGATGGTTGGAATTTTGTAATTTCAAATTTCTGTGTGAATTTATACTGTCACTGTTAGAGAGTTCCTGAGCACTACAGACCTGCTGAGTGTATGTTCTTTTTTAAAGCGCTATAGAATTCCTAAGTTGACTGGTTCTCTCCACTGCACCAGGACGAAGGAGGAGGGAGGAAGGGGTGTACCACGTGATGAGGTAGTAGCAACAACAGCAAATACTATTGCAGGACGAGGCCCACTGCGACGTATTGAGAAGCACAATCCATGACACACTTAAGCAGCGATCCAATCCGTAGTAATAAGTTGTCATGGCAGATGTCAGAGATTGCTATCAGTCAGGAATTTGACGTGGCGTTTAGGTTTTTAAAGCACTATAGAATTCCTAAATTGGTTCTTTCCACTACATTCGGGAAGAGGAAGGCGTACTGCATGATAGGATAGAGACAACAGCAAATACCACTACAAGACAGTGTCCACTGCAATGTATTGAGAAGCACTAAACACGACACACTTAAACCACGATACAGTCCGAAGCAGTAGTTGCCATGGGTAGATGTCTGAGGTAGCTGAAACACTCTTACATCCCACTTACTGAGCTTCTGGACGCCCACATCCACCCTACCGCAGTACAGCGCCAACGTTCAGAGGTCGGCGAAAACTATACCCACGATCACAGCTGCAGTTGTGGACGCACTTGTATGCCAGAGTACACCACGCGCCACCATGGAGAGCATCCGGGGATGGTTGGACTGGTAGAAATTCGCATGTTGTCAATACAGCCTGTGCAAACACCCATCATTTTGAATCTTCTCTCACACAACACACACGTCCGCTTCTGTTGCGCTCACCCAGCACACTGGTCACTTCACCAGCCCTTGCTGTCGTGGGCAAAATCAGACATGTCGGCGCATTCCTTGCAACCATCGCAGGTTGAGCTAATATGTTACTTCCGGTAACCGACGCCTCGTGACCGCCCTTGCAGCCACCCGCAGTGCACTGCAAAACAAGCAGCTGCAGCTTGGACATATACAGTAGTTCTAACCAGTACCACCCCGACATAGGACCCCCCCCCCCTTCCTCTGAGTTTAAATAATACACTTTACCCACTCCGAGACAGCAATGTTGTTGACCATAAACTTTGAATTTCTTGCAAGAAATGTAGATTTCTTTCTTTTATACGAGTCATTCTCGAAGACAGAAGAAATCGAGGCATACACGCTTTTTCACATCGCTGAAGTATCGTTACTTGTGAAAATCCTGTAACAGTACGGCATAGGCTACATTTCTTCCAAGTATTCTCTAATAAGGCAAGAAAAAATGTTTTCTTATCTGTGATGTAATGCATCACACGACTAGAATATTAAACTCATTGTTTGCTCACGATGAAGTGCTAAGATTTACCTCTATCACTCGGAAGACCTCCTCACTTTCTAACTCCCATAAAGTAACCAAATGCCACGCCATAAACGAAGTCTCTTACGGTAACAGCACAGAGAAGTTGTAAATATCAGGTTTATACTATGTATCACTTTGTAAATTCAGTAATACGTCTGATTTTATTACAATAGTTGTCTCCCCTGTGTAGGTGGGGATGGATAAATCGTTGAAAGATATCGCCACATCGAAAAAACATCAAGCCAACGATCATATCCGTTGTACCCTAGCCATCGCTTTCACCCACCAGATGGCACACCACTAATATCAATTTGATGTGCTAATTAATTACATTGAGCATGAGAGTCACTTTGCATGGCGAATAATTTTCTTTTTTTGTAGTCAGATTACACTCAGCAGGTAGTTCAAAGTGGAACCCGTGGATGGAAGACGATGATCTTTTCGAGGAACATTATTGAGAACCAACATTTGAATATGACCACAGAAAGATTCTATCGCCAACAACATACATTTCATGCAAGGGCCACGCTATCAAAACATGATCACAATGCCTATGATCCTGTCACCCTGCATAAAAAGCAGTCTTGGCTCTACAGGCGCACACAGGAGTCACTGATAGTGTTATACTTTCTGGTAGAAATGCGTCTGCGATTTGGAATCAAGCCTATCCATTCAACCACGTACTTGCATTTGATCCTATGGAGATATCTTTTAATGATTATAGCCACTGGTGAATCATGTTCGTGCCACTCTCATATCTCGAAACGAGTCACATTTTTCGAACCTATCTGCTACAGGAAAACTACAACATTGTTTTACAGTCCCTCTGCATCTTGTAACTGCTCCTCAGTCTCTGCCCCATCCACTCTGCACCTTCGTCTATGCGATCATCCCAATTTAAGTCAGAACTGAACGGAAGTCAGAGAGCCCCATATCTAAGACCTTCTGCATCCCACGGAGAAACAGGGAGAACTGAGTTAATGCAACAGGACCATGTTCTGACCACTCGGTTGAAATGGGAACATATTGTCGTAGCTCCACCAAATGTGTACAATTTATAAGGTCAACGCCAAACAAAGCTTTTTCCAGCAACATGAGGTAGTAGAAAAGATAGTACAAGCAGTTGTGGAATAGGAAGAAGAATGAGGATTTTGCTGCTGCAGTGCAGTCCATCTCCAAACGACAAACAGGTACTGCACTCCGAAGTAGATCTGCATCTCTCAGGTTGTATTCATGTCTGTCGCCCAATCATTCCCTCTACCCTCATCATTTTGTACCAGCCAACAGAGAAAAACTACAAACTATAAAAACTCAGCTATCGTCATCCGGTAGAGAACTTGATAAGATATTACCACGACTCTGTCTTCAGATATATCGATAGTAAATACTGTCTGCATGCTGACATTGAGAATTTGTGGCGATCCTATTAAATATACAGGTATTGATTCACTGGAGCAAGTGGCTCATGGTCAAAGTCACTTTCACAGATCAGTGTAAAGTTTCGTCTCTTGTACTGTATGGTGACCATATCCCACAGACTAATAATTGCAAGAGAGGTTCCCTGTGTTATTGTCTGATACACTTGTTTTTTTTTTTTTTTCTGCCGTAACACATCCAAGCAGTATATGACTGCAGCCACATACACCACTATCATTTTTTTTAAATTTTTTCCATATTTTGTTGCTTCAAACGCGATTGTACTCAATTTAGCTGTTGCTAAAACGTTAAAAACGCTTTTCTTGGATTATTTGGTAAGTTTACACTATTCATCTTTTCCACTATTTCGCACATATTTTCCGCGTCTGACTTACGAAATTCGTAACCGAACATCAAACCTATTCGTGACAGGAATATGCATTTCATCTCATTCAAGAAAACAAATAAAGCATGTATTAAGACGAGTTACACCTGAAGAAAATGCATCGTGTACTGAATAAAATATTGTGACTGAAGGCGTTTTTATTCATACCTCGAGTGTATTTTGTTTTTTCCACCACGATTTCAAGGTCTGTGTCAGGTGCTAAACTGACAGTAACATGTCTCAGTGCATTGCTCTCACAGGAAACTGAACATCGCACAGTGTAAATCACGCTGCTGCTACTTCTACAACACGCAGAGATGACTGAAATAAAAGACAGAGGTGGTGTTTATTATTGACAAAAAAATGCCGAAGATATCACGACATATGAAAACTGGAAGAGCTTTACAACATTGTGGGGCGTTTCCAAACAGCCGTCCGAGGATGATTGATGGCCTCTACATTTAAAGTTATCTTTCACGGTGACGTGGTGGAAGATGTCTAGGTATTCCATTTCAACTGATTCCTCATACGGCGTCATGTACGCAGTCACTGTTTTGGTGCTAGCCATTCGCCGGAATACATGCATGTCCAAAGGAACTTTTCATCATGACCAGATTAACACAGGCACTGCAATATAGTATGCCTGTGCTGACAGCGGGCAGGTAACTTTCTAGTGCATCATCTGATGTGCATGGGAATATACAGGGTGCGGCGAGGGAACTTCCCTATTTGAAACGCGTGACACACAGCGGCTGTTACTCATTGTTGCGTGGGTTTCAGTGCAGTCAAAAGTGCGAGACTTAACATTTTTTTAATGGTTAGTTTAGTAGCTATCATACGGTGGGCAAGAGAGGAGCGCGCGTTCGCTTTTGCTGCCTACTTTTCGAATGGACGTTCGGTCATCAGAACTCAGCGTGGATCCAGAAAACAGTTCAACATCGCGCCTGCAAATCGTGTTCCCGATGGGAGATCAATTGTTATGTGGGTAGACACCTTTATGGATGCTGGAAGCGTCCAGGAAAAGAAACAAGGACCTTCAAGAACCATCAGAACGCCTGAAAACATGGAGAGGATAAGGATGTCGATTTTGAATTCCCCCAAGCTATCTACACGCAAACATGCAGCTGCCCTTCCAATTTCTGCACGCATAGTGAGACGAATTCTTCATGAAGAGTTGAAATTTCAACCGTATAAAATGTCAGTGGTGCACACACTTTATCCCTGTGATTTTCTTTCACGAAAAAATGCGTGTGAAGCCTTGATCGATGAGCTGTCTCATGATGCCTTAGTGTTCTTCAGCGACGAGGTAAATTTTCATTTGTCTGGCTGCGTGAATAAACAAAATATGCGTTATTGGAGTGGCATGAACCCCCGAGAACTTCATGAGCAGTCCCCGCATATAGAACATGTGAATGTCTGGTGTGCACTATCTAAAGTTGGCATAATTAGCCCATGATTTTTCGAAGAGAACGATTAGGCAGTGACGGTCACTTCTGACCATTATATTAAGGCGATTGAACAATTTTTTATTCCAGAATATGAAGAAATGGATGTGAGTGATGTGTGGTTCCAAGACGATGACACCACAGCTCACACGGCACGAACATCGATGATCATGTTGCACGAACACTTCCCCGATTGTCTCATCTGTTTGAGTGGCCAGCACGCTCGCCAGATTTAGTGCCATGCGACTTTTTCTTTTGGAGCTGTATCAAATCCTTGGTGGATAGTCAAATGGTAAGGCGACCACCGCCGTAAGCGGGAAATCCGGGTTCGAGTCGCAACCCAACACGAATTTTCATTGTCCTTATTCGCAACTGTGAATACGTTTAATGTATTACATGACGGGTCAATCAGAGTAACACAGGCACTTCAATATCGTATTAGATAGCTGTATAGTGCGAGAAGTGGCAATTGACTCCAAATTATGGAAAGTGTTACATCATCCATTTGAATACTTAAAGGTATCCGTTAAGTTTTGATTACACAATAAGCAACACAAACCTAACGCCTATCAATTCAACTAAATACCTAGGGATTACAGTTATGAACAACTTAAATTGGAACGTTAGTATAGACAACGTTGTGGAGAAGGCGGACCAGAGGCTGCATTTTGTTGTCAGAACTCTCAGAGGACGTAACAGATGCAGTAAAGACACTGCCCACACTACGTTTGTCCATCCTCTCCTGGAGAAATGCTGCGTGATGTGGGATCCGTATCAGATAGCATTGGCGCAGGACATGAAAAAGTTCAAAGAAGGGCAGTGCGCTTTGTATTATCGCGAAATAGGGGAGAGTGTGTCACGGATTGATACATGAATTGGGGTGTCAATCATCAAAACAAAGGCGTTTTCCTTTGCACAGGATTTTATCATGAATTTCTCCTCCATATGCGAAGGGAAGGGAGTAAGACAGGGTTGTAGTCTCTCCCCGATGTTATTCAATCTGTATATTGAGCAAGCAGTAAAGGAAACAAAAGAAAATTCGGAGTAGGTATTAAAATCCATGGAGAAGAAATAAAAACTTTGAGGTTCGCCGATGACATTGTAATTCTGTCAGAGACAGCAAAGGACTTGGAAGAGCAGTTGAAT
Organism: Schistocerca piceifrons; assembly: GCF_021461385.2. Taxonomy (NCBI): domain Eukaryota; kingdom Metazoa; phylum Arthropoda; class Insecta; order Orthoptera; family Acrididae; genus Schistocerca; species Schistocerca piceifrons. The sequence goes on from NC_060141.1 coordinate 364,938,927, forward strand.
GGAATGGACAGTGTCTTGAAAGGAGGATATAAGATGAACATCAACAAAAGCAAAACGAGGATAATGGAATGTAGTCGAATTAACTCGGGTGATGCTGAGGGAATTAGATTAGGAAATGAGAGACTTAAAGTAGTAAAGGAGTTTTGGTATTTGGGGAGCAAAATAACTGATGATGGTCGAAGTAGAGAGGATATAAAATGTAGACTGGCAATGGCAAGGAAAGCGTTTCTGAAGAAGAGAAATTTGTTAACATCGAGTATAGATTTAAGTGTCAGGAAGTCATTTCTGAAAGTATTTGTATGGAGTGTAGCCATGTATGGAAGTGAAACATGGACGATAAATAGTTTGGACAAGAAGAGAATAGAAGCTTTCGAAAGGTGGTGCTACAGAAGAATGCTGAAGATTAGATGGGTAGACCACATAACTAATGAGGAAGTATTGAATAGGATTGGGGAGAAGAGAAGTTTGTTGCACAACTTGACTAGAAGAAGGGATCGGTTGGCAGGACATGTTCTGAGGCATCAAGGGATCACCAATTTAGTATTGGAGGGCAGCGTGGAGGGTAAAAATCGTAGAGGGAGACCAAGAGATGAATACACTAAACAGATTCAGATGGATGTAGGTTGCAGTAGGCTGGGAGATGAAGAAGCTTGCACAGGATAGAGTAGCATGGAGAGCTGCATCAAACCAGTCTCAGGACTGAAGACCACAACAACAACAACATGCGAAGCTATGTTGCTGACGCCTACCTACAAAGGGAGAAACGATCGCTGCATTTGAGTAAGAGAAATAAGAGCCTGACGGAAAGATTTATGTGTTTGTTTTTCCCACACGCTGTTCGAGAGTGGAATGGTTGAGAAATGGTCTGAAGGTGTACGAGAACCCTCTGCCAGGTATTTTACTGTAGTAGTCATGTACGTAGATGTCGAGGTTGATGTGGACGTAGATGTTCCCCTTCTTTACAGGCAACACACCAGGCACAGGCACGCTGCAGAGCTCTCACTCCCAACCCGCTGGTAAAAATCTATACCCCGTGGCCGTGTCGATTTGTACCCTTACAATCCCTCAATGTCTGCATCTCGAATTAACGTTTCAAAGCGCATTGAAATAGCTGGATCCAATACCGACGGAGTTTGATGACTTTTATCGCGCATTCTGTCAAGATATGGAATTTAATTTGCACAAATATTTATTCAGCAATGAGAAAACTTGTTGACTTATTTACTGAATCATGCTTATAGGTGTAACACATACCTATAACATATTAAAGTTTTCATTAAAAGCGACTGAAGTCCTACCGAAGTACTCAGTATTTCTTTTTTTTTTTTAACCATTAGCATTTACCTAACGAGGGAGAGGTTTACAATGTAATCAGTAGCTCTTTGTAACAAAAAAATTGCAATGATCTAGAAAATGGTTGGATTTGGCTATATATTTATTAAGGCGTTTGCGCTTCTAGTAACGATTCTTTCCGTTCATTTTGTGTCATTACGAATTAAACGCCACGCATATTTCATGTTCCCACATACTTGTTGGGTAATGTTGTTGAGGGTAAGCAAGAGACATTCTAAACCTTTCCTCCCTTGCGTGCTTAACGTCAAATATTTAACACATTACTTCATTTGTGAAGTAATTAGAAGTTTGCAGCTGTTTTGTGGATGGTGAGTTCGATTCTTTAAAGGATCGGGGGCTTACTGGTTGAAAAGAAAAGGACAGAGCTTATACTTGTGTCGCGTAATGGATGCCCTGAACCACACACTGTACAGTGTCTTCCGAAATTCTGATGTAGGTGTTAGGGGACGTCTTCTGACACTTTGGTCAATGCATTATTCATTGTAATGATTCCATTTCACTTTATAAATTCCTTATTTGCTCAGTTTCTCAACTGATTGTGACATGCACTACCAAGAACTTAAGGAAGTAACTGGTGCATGACATCTAACATACAGTTGAGAAAGTGAGCAAATGAGGAATTTATGACATAACATGCATTCATTGTAACAAATATTACATTCCAGAATGAGAGTAGGAGACGAGGTACTGGCGAAGTAAATCTGTGAGGACGGGTCGTGAGTCGCGTTTACGTAGCTGAGTTGGTAGAGCACTTGCCCACGAAAGGCAAAGGTCCCGATTTCGAGGCTCGGCCCGGCACATAGTTTTTATCCGCCAGGAATTTTCAGATACTACATTGTCCAAGCTGTTTTAAAGGACATATTGAATGTTTAGGACTTCTTAAAGCTAACAAATCACTTACAGCGAAGCATGTACACGAAACATGGCAACAGACAGTGATTTTAAGGCACTGCATACTTCAGAGAAGAGCTGGAAAATAGATATTGGAGGAAGTGGAAATTTTCATCTACAGTGAAAGTTGATAAATGAGATGCTAAACAAAATTACAAATTTCAAGAACTCTCATTTCTGCAGCAACTTTGGTTCAATACCGTTAAAACCGAAAATATGTAATGGTTGAGAACGTATATGAATCCCTGTTCTAGTTATTTAAAATAATTTTTATATTGTCGTTTTTAAAGTGAAATGTTCACGACCTCTCCTACTGTATTATATTTCGTCGACCAGCATGAGAGATGCGTCGGCAAGGTGTGCAAAGATGCTGCAAGTGACTGGTTAAACTGGGATCGACACATCGATGGTTAAATCGAAACAAGCTTTGATTTGATCACCATCTTGTTTCTACTGCACAGTAGAGTTGATTGTGACGTTGTGCTTTCTATGTCCTTTGCATGTTTGTGAATAGTGGATAACAAGATCCAGGAAACCATAGCAATGGATCTCGTTGAACACACCACAAGAGCAGTGGCGGTTTAACCAGGTAGCAAGAGCTAGAAAATGCCACGGGCCCTGCGCATTAGGGGGCCCCGCACTTGGGTGTAAAAATATTTATCAAGTTAGATGTGAATGGTATTCTACTTACCGCCCACTGGAAAGACCGTGCGTCCAAATGTATAATGAATAGTAACAATTTTAGTTCATTTGTAAAAGTGAGTATTTGCCACACCGTGCAGTAGGTGTCGTAGTTGAAAACACCGCAAAACGTACAGAGGAATTCCCTAAAGTTGTCCAAGCTAGTCATAATAACCCCATCAGTTAGAATAATTTTCTATTGGTTATCGATGACAAAGTAATAAATGGATACCGTATTTATTTTTGTAAGTCTACTTGTGACGAAATTAATTTCTCCTGAGACAATAATGTCTACTCTATTAAAAATAACATGAGTTCACCCAGTAGCTCTAGGCCATAGGATCGTAAGCTAAAGAACGTGTTTATTATTTAAACCTGGCCCATTTCTCTAAAACGTTATCAAAATTATTGTGATCTGAATTTTTATTTGTTTAATTTGGTGTCAGATATAATTATTTTCTTAAATGTAATTTCTGATACTTGACTGCTACATTTCAAGCACTGTATTAACTTTATTATTTTGTGCAAATTTAATGATGTGTATTTGTGCAAAAATGTATTGCAATTAGATGGCGTTTATATTTTCTCATGCAGCAAAAAGAATTAATGTTTTAAATGTTTTTATGGCGATAACCATCCAAGAAAATGTAAATATCGAATGTAGTGTTTTATTTTATATCCTAAACTAAACTAAACTAAGTACCTGCTCTTAGGATTTCGTATGAGCCCCGTGCTGGCTTAATCCAGTACTGCACAAGACGACGGCAATTTCAAATGAACAAATTGTGTGACCATTTAAAACAAATTTATGTGAACTACAGATGAACAAACGAAGTCGGTGTTCCAACATACTGAGCTATTGTTTCCTTCCTGAGCAGTATGAGCACAACACCTACGAAGAACAACTTTAAAGTCTATGTGAACCTTTGCTAAATATTTCTCTATTTCCATTGTAGCCTGAAGATGAGGTTCGAACCTCGAAATATGTAGCTTCATTAAATAATTTAAATAACCAAACAAAAGCTATGAGAGTAGTAACAGTCACTGAAACATCTTTTTATATTTTTGAAACAGTCATGAACTATTAACAGCGAAAATGGTTCTTAAATGTTATTATAAACCAGCACCAACAGTGGATGCACTTTTAGGCAATGTGATATTCCACTTTAACCCGCCTGAATGATACACTATCACAAAATAACGACTTTACAAAGCGGCATAAGAAGAACTATTCACCGAATCAAGTTGACATTTATATTATGAAAAAGATAGTTGCTATTCAACGCTATATGGTGAGTGGCAGATATCCTTTTCATAATATTGTTACGTTCTATTGTGGATTTTCCATCGTTTGATGAAGATAACACTTAAGATTTTGTGCGCCACGTGTCAACATAACAAAAACAAAATTTCATTGATATCAACGCTTTCTTAGTGTCTGGTCTAGAGCAACTTATTTTTGCCTCATAGTACTTAGACTTTTTAACAATCTAGAACGTTACTCTTCCACAGGCACGTTCTAATGTCAGATTAGTGCATAAGTTTGTAGCGTATTTGTTTTCCACGCTGATATTCTGGTCGCTATGGGTTTTACCGATTGTCGTTTCTCTTATAGTCCACTGTTGCTATTTGAGGTTTCATATTGTCATTTTGTCATTTGGAGATAGTAAGTGGAGAAGTAAACTCAAGAAAATCATGTGTCAAGTGGAAAAATCATAACATTTCCGAAATAATCTTCTGTTTGTGCTCAATAGAGGGGTGACAGCAGCAGAGGCAGCCAGAAGTATTTGATTTGCTTGTGGGATACTGCCACTGGACAGAGCACGACAAGAAAACGGTTTTCTCGTTTTAAGGAGGTAGTAATTCTCCACGTTCAGGAAGACCTTCGGAGTTTGATGATGACCGTTAAACGCATTCATCCATAAGTATCCACACCGGTGTAGTTGAGAACTGGCAAATGTAATGAACTGTAATTACTCCACCATCGTGCGACATTTGCATGCAGTCGAGAAGGTCCAAAAATCGGATCTATGGATATTGCATGCTCTAAGCCAAAATCACAAAAATTTGCGGATGGCCATTATGCGCATCTCTACCTGCTCGTGATCAGTTTGCTCCTGAACAGGACTTACCATTCCTATACCGTATAGTTACGGGTGACGAGAAATGGTGTCTTTATGCTAACATAAGGAAAAGAAAGGAATGTTTCAGCCTAAACACAGTAGCAACTCCCCATACAAACACCTGCGCGCATCCAAAATAGATAATTTTATGCATCTGCTGTAAAAGCGACGGTGTGGTATAGTGCGAATTGCTTCCCCAAGGTGTAACCATCACTGTTGGCATTTACTGTCAACAACTAAGAAATCTAGTAGACGCAGTCCAAGAACAACGACCAGGGATATTGCGTGAAGTGATGCTCCACCACTATAACACCCCCATTTTGCTAGACTGACAAAAAACGCTATACAGGAGTTGGGTCGGCAGTCATTCCGCACCTGTCTCACTCACCTGATCTTTCGCCCTCATATTTTCACCTTTTCCGCTCTGTATAGAACAACCTCCAGGAACTCCCTCTCCGGATTAAAAGAACGCCCCGAACACGTCTCGGCGAGTTCTTCACCTCAAAACCACGTTAATTCTACCGTCAAGGAATCGAAAAGTTACCACAGCAGTGCAAACTGTTGTAAGTAATAAAGGAGAATATATTACTGATGACAGACATCTCTGTTATGCGTACCTGTTGTGTTTATTAAACTTATGTGAAAACGTTACAAACTTGAGCACCAACCTAACACAATAGCGTTTCGCTGTGTGCTCCCTCTAGGCGTCGAACTATGGAATAGTGGGACAAATTTCTGTGTGTCTGCCGGCCGGAGTGGCCGAGCGGTTCTAGGAGCTTTAGTGTGGAACCGTGCGACCGCTACGGTCGCAGGTTCGAATCCTACCTCGAGCATGGATGTGTGTGATGTCCTTAGGTTAGTTAGGTTTACGTAGTTCTAAGTTCTAGGGGACTGATGACATCAGATGTTAAGTGCCATAGTGCTCGGAGCCATTTGAACCGTTTTTTTCTGCGTGTCTGTACCAGACCTGATGAAATTTTTGGAGGGTATCCCGTACAGCTCCTAACAGCCGCTGCATCTACGGATTCACCGGAGCAACGCTACCGACTACGAGACCGTGCCTGAGCCGAGATGTAACTTCAGGCCGGTGGGCCGGGCTGCGGTACCGCGCTCGCGGGCGGCACATGGGAGGCGGCCTCGCGCGTCGCGTCATTAGTACTCGGCCTTATGTAACTTCAATGCGGCCCTTGAATATACCTGCCCGTAATTTAAACCGCGCCTCATCCGCCTCTCACACTTGCACCTCACAAGGCCGCCGGAGGGTGCTGGGAAATTACAAATTCCAAATAGCGGAACATAGATCGCATCGCACAAGGTGCTGACCTGACCTTAGCTCATGCAAGGCGCCTTACACGATACGCCTTGACTTTCATAGACTGTATTCTTGTTCCATACTTAGTCTCGGAGACAGAATTTTCATGATGAAAACAAGGATGAAAAGGCCATCAGAGTTAGAGACATGGAACCTTTTGAAATATCGTCCCAGTGCCATGATATGTTTTGTAGATGATAGTGTCACTACAGGCATGAATGAATATACACAACACACGATGTAACACTACAGATGCGGGCCCGAAGTGGCAGTCGCTCAACTAGTTCACAATAGTCGTCAATAGTTCAGCACTGTCAATCGAAGTTTTACGTAGGACAGTCGGGCGGAGAAATTGAGTGAACATCGTAATGAACGATGAACATCAAGTAAAGTGCTCAGCTTTATTTTTCTTCATTGATTTTTCAGTTCCCCACTAATTGTTGGGGTTTGCAGCGAATAAAACCACTCTTGAGCAAAAGTTTCACGTGCTTAACACTTAAGTGATACTGGTAAATATAGATACCAAAAACTAAACTAAACTCCTCCCGAACAGGCCACGAAGGCCCAAAGGTACCGACCGGCCGCCGTGTCATCCTCAGCCCACAGGCGTCACTGGATGCGTATATGGATGGGCATGTGGTCAGCACACCGACCTCCCGGCCGTATGTCAGTTTACGAGACCGGAGCCGCTACTTCTCAATCAAGTAGCTCCTCAGTTTAACTCACAAGGGATGAGTGCACCCCGCTTGCCAACAGCGCTTGGCAGTCCGGATGGTCACCCATCCAGGTGCTAGCCCAGCCCGACAACGCTTAACCTCGGTGATCTGACGTGAACCGGTGTTACCTCTGCGGCAAGGCCGTTGGCAAATACAGGTGTCCAAGAATGTCCATATCGCTCATTTGGAACAGTTTTTCGCCTTTGGTAATCTCTTAAATAAAATACACTGAAGATTAATCTCGTTTCTTCGTGCATAGGGATGTACCAGTTTTTCACATATTACTCCAAGTCCTACTTGCATATTTTCCACATATCATTCAGTAGTTTCACAACCTCCATGCACTGCTAAGATAGAATTTTGGGCTTCCTCAACACCACATCACATAAACTTGTTAGTAAATCTTAACGTCATCTGCACTTTGCCTATACAATACTCAGTCACCAACATAGAACGGAGCCTGACTCACAAACTGCCTTTGCCAGTGACTTGAGCCTTTCACCACTTGTCTGCAGAAATTCCAACATGTTCAACTGCATGTGTCTTGCGACTCAGTTTGTCAACCTTACCATGTGTTGTCTTGGGGTAGTACGTCACTTCAGAATCAAACTCACTAAGCTCTAAGGCCCATCAAGACAAGCAGCTAGTTGCATCTTAAATGCATATTAGCCATTTTAATCCTGTGTGATCCATTGTAACTTTGAAGTGGTTCCACATAAGTAACATCGAAAATACGTTATACCATGAGGCTGGCCAATCATCTCTTCTTCTGTGGCTGACTAATTCCTTTCTGCCTCATTTAATTCCTGAGAAGCATAGGCTATCAGTTGCTCTGCGCTTTCTATTTCCTGTCTTAATAAATAAGGTGTGATTGCTGGCATTACAAGATAATCCAGGAAAATGAGGATGAAATCAGAGATCAACAAATCTTTTAATCATAAAAAGGCTTCTTCGCAATCTAGAGTCCATTTAAACTCCATTCTGTTCTTAAACAGGTGTTTAATGAATCTCGCTATTTCCACAAACATCCTGTTATAATTAGTCAAACCTAAAAGGACTGCAGCTCTTTTCCCATGTTTGGAGCACAAAATTCCCACATGGCTTGCACATCACTCTGGCCAACAACATAGCCCAAATAGCGAACTTCCTCCAATACGAAATGACTCTTTTCCATCCTAAGTGTCAGTTGTGTTACTAGAAACCTATTTATTACGTCCCATAAAGGTACCATGTTATCTTGGATATCCTTAGAAAATATTGTAATGTCATGCAAGCCCTGTACCAAACATTGTTTTGGTTTCAGATATGCCCAGTAGGTGTTGGAATGTCACCAGTGCATTATTCAATCCGAATAGCATTTGATAACCCTACTTTAAATGCCATTATCGGTTGATTCTCCAGCGCTTCCTCATATTGATAATACCCACTTCACAAAACCATGGTCGTAGAATGTCAGCATTGCCTAAGGTTCCTGGTATCCAAAGTTCAAGTGCAGTCTGGATTTGGGTATGCATGCATGACTCTAAGTTGATTTAAATAATGATATTCACAACCGGATCTATAGGCTTTACTCCCCTCTGAGCTTTTCATTGAATACAGTTACTGCTGGTGACCCTACTGGGAAGTACTCTCTTCTATTATTCCCTCACACAGCTGTTAATTTACAAATTCCTCTATCAGCAATTGCAGATGATGTGAAATTTGGTATGGTTTGTTGTATACTGATGGCTCGTTCTCAGTCTGAATCCTATGCTGTATTATCAGTGTAGCTGGCAGTGGTCCAGGAGGGTTAAACGATTCTACATATTCTACTAACAAATTTTTCATCACTTTCCTGTCGTTTTCTTACAAATATGACTTTTTTCCTCAGAGTGTCGCTAAACTGGTAGAATTTCTTGGCTTAGAGCATTTCATATTGAAATATCTATACAACTCTCCTCCCTCTGACACTTCCAGCTTGGATAAATGAGCACTTCATCAATGACTCACATTCATTGACCCAAAACTATCCATGCTGATGGGCACTACCCGGTACCTATCAACCTCTTGCATATTCAACAAATTACTGTGTACAAAAAACTATGCCTCGTTCATTCAAGTACTCATTCTCTGCCAAGGGTTCAACTACACACAAAATATTAAATGGCCTATCTGCTCCAGTGTCTATCCAGATTAGCTACCCTGTATCTTTTACCATTTATCACATGATCCCAGTCTCAGAGACAGTGCATTGGGTTTAGATGGCTTCCCCAACGGCCAGGGCATGCCTTGCAGCATTTAGGTTTCTCCAGCAGTAAAAACCCAAACGGAATGATGTTCTATCCATCTCTACTATGAGTCTTTCCTGACTTACTTCGGCTTAATGTTTACTCAGATATTCCAGTCGTGGTATGACACTGTATCTGTTGCCAACTCAAGGAAGTACTTCCACACAAGCCCAGAAGTCTTCCCTCCCACTCAGAAGCTCATCAATGCCAAACCAAGCAAATGAATGCTACCCGCAACTACACCACTTATTCTAAATGAGGTCAGTTCAAATTCTATGCAGCAAGTATATCCTGACTTGTTATGGATATCTCCTGTCCCATACCTTGCAGAAATTTACACACACTTTCTCCTACACAGCTTGTGAGTGTGTGGGTTTTATTTTGTCAAGTTGCGCAATGGATTGATGCAACAAGTACCCTTTGGCTCCTGGAAGAAACAATTTCCACCTCACACTATTACAGAAGTCAGACAGATGCTCCTGATGTACCAACAAGAACTGCTTGAAAAACATTCAGCAACAAATATCTTCTGGAGTCGTCCGGTGTAAGGAAAAGACAAAAATATTCTATATTCTTACGTAACTAGTGGAATACTTGGTTACTGGAGTACTGCTAGTTACTGAGAGAAAAACATTAAGCGAACGATAAATATTATTTATTGCAAAAAATTCTTAGAAATAAAGTGAAACACTTTCTTGTAAAAAAAAATAATATATTTCCGGGTTCTTTTTGGAACAGGAGATTGCCTCTTATGGATAGGAATGCTATTATTTTACAAAGTATGGAAAGGTTCTTTTCTCCCTTCTCCCTTTTCTTTAAGAATATTACTTACTCGGCAGAATGGCTGAGAACCACACCTACACAACTTGAATAATTTTGCTAGGTACAGTCAAGGCTGTCGCATGAGAAATGTAATGGAGTGTACTGTTATGGAGGACAGATGGCGCTCGCATACACTGTAGCGCACAATACCGTGAGCTGCGGCGACTGCTGCCTGCGTCGCTCGCTGCTGACAAATAACACAACTATCTCTTTCTATCTGGACTGACCTACACCAATCAAACTCTCCCTATGCCTTGATGAAGTAAAGGACTCCTATTCGCCCCTAGTCTAATTATCGGCGTGGTACACTGGTCAGATAACCAGTCCACCACGATGCCACTCAACACTCGCTCGCAGGTGTTTAACTAGCTCTCTGTCTGTGTTCACACTGCACAATAAGTGTGGTGGCCAACACAGTGAACAACGCATAATTGCGAGCGACTCAATATAGAGTGTCACTCCAATTCGCTAACGACAGAGGTGCTCTCCCAGTGAAGTACAGAGGAGAGACTTTTTCCTCGCTCTTTGCATACATGTATGAGTGCACTCGCTCTCGTTACGTGTTCCCGCTCCAAGAGCGACAAGGGAACAGCCCCTTTTTCTGGAAAAGTTGCAAGGGTATATCATTCGCTGTCTTCCCTCACTCCTCTGACTCTTTGTGCCAGAAATATTCCGACACTCAGCACTGCTCTTTTAAACGGGAGAATGACGTTTCGTTTAAGTCGACCAACCTGGATATTTGTAGCATCTCCGTTAGGTGTATAATGTCCTCCTGTGAGAACTCCATAACTACGCAGTCGGTCCACGAAAAAATGCGTCTTCTGGGCGCTCCCACACAATGTAGCGGAAGGTGCATTTAAGTCGAACACGGGGTCGTTATCCCTTCGCTCTGGCAAAAGTTGTCTTCTCTCTGGGCGGTCGCTTTGGCCGAAGTAGGTATGTTGTAGACCCAGCCCTCTGAAGGAACGGTATTCCCAGCGGGCTGCTTTCCTCTTTAGAACGAAAATTCCTGTGGCCATCATGTTGTGTACGCCAGCCTCGACTTCTTCAACCTTAGTGCACACTTGTGATTTACTTATTAGATTTGCATATCGCTGGATGTGCAGTATACGATTGTGAGGACGGAATATGTAAGAAATGAAGGTCAGGAGACCACGCCACCTCACAAGCTGATCAGTAAAGATAAACCAGAGCTGTACACTGCCGTGCTCTAATAAAACTACCATCCTGCAATTTTTTGTATGCAAATTTTATGATTTTGTAAGTAAGTTTACTAAAACTGAAGTACTATTGGAAAGAAAGTACTTAAATGAACGATATTGATGAAAATCACTATATGTAACGTAATAAACCTATCACTGTAGCAAGTAAACTACAAACTGTATACACTTTCTAAAAATATGGAAAGTAAAACAAAAACTGTATCTTCCTGTTTCGGGCACTAGATTGTACACAACATCTGTCAGAATTTCAGTTGGGCTAGAATAACAACAAAATGTCGAACGCATAATCAAGGGCGACTTCCAATAGTCTTAGGACACCAGATGCTCCAGAAATGTAACTGATGACCAAAGACACAACATACGTTTGTTTACACAAGGATTGAATTTACGAGTACATGAACGAGTACAGCTGTCTATAGGCACCTCGGCTAACAACTCCAGTAACATTATTAATCAGTCACTGAAAACTCATTCTTAGTTTTTTTTTCCTACACAGCAGACAGAACGACGAGCGCGGTGGCGCAGCAGTTAGCACACTGGACTCGCATTCGGTAACATGACGGCTAAAACCCACGTACAGCCATCCTGATTTAGGTCTCCCGTGATTTTCCTAAATCGTTTCAGGCAAATGCCGGGATGGTTCCTTTGAAATGACACGCCCGACTTCCTTCCCCATCCTTCCCCAATCTGATGGGACCGATGACTTCACTGTTTGGTCCCCTCCCCCCAAATCAACCAACCAACCAGCACATTTAAATGTTGAAATTAGTGGTAAAGTTCTATAGGACCAAACTGCTGAGGTCATCGGTCCCTAAGCTTACACATTAATTAATGTAACTTAAACTAACTTACGCTAAGGACAACACATACATCCATGCCCGCTCCGGGGGGGGGGGGGGGGGGGGGGGAGCCGCGCAAAACGTGACAATACGCCTGAGACCACGCGGCATACATTGAACAAACCGAAACTTGGTAGCAGCAACAATACCATTGTTGAACTTAGCGAACTGTGCATCGCAGGTTCGAATCCTGCCTCAGGCATGGATGTGTGTGATGTCCTTAGGTTAGTTAGGTTTAAGTAGTTCTTTTCGAGCTGTGCAGGGTGTGAACCACGTCACTATTGCCACATAACCCGTATTAGCGGGAGACGTCTAATCGGTTTTTTTTTTTTTTTTTTTTTTTTTTTTTGCCTGGTCACCTTGTGCAGCGGCTGATCTGTTATTATTGGTTTTTCCGTCTTAAGCTTACTGCAGTTTAACTAATATCTTTCAAAATGCCACATATAAAAAGGGAATTCGTCCGGGGCTCATAACTCGGGTTCTACTGGTGATGAAGAGGTAGCGTCGAGTGTTTTGAACAGCCTTGGGCTAGGAACCATTTGTATATCTGACAAAAGGATGGTCTTAATGCCACTATACTACAGTACAGGGTGAAAATCTGAATATTGCACACTTCTTCATCTTTAGGCAAATTGAGCAAATCGGCTGGTTCTCTTTGCATCTGATGTGGTCTGCAGTGAACCTTACGTTACTTAGTTCATGGACGGTTTCTTACAAAACTCCAAAAAAGTGTTTCTTTACCATTTTTCGTATCAGAACATAGCCGTGGATTCCAAGACAGCTATAAACAGCCAATGGCTGACATTTTTACAGTATATTACTAACATCCCGATCTCAAAAAACGTTCAAAAGTTTGTTTCCGAGACACAGACTTTACTTCTACACGTAAAATACGCAAGTAAAATCCGGTTTGAGGTGAAATCTAAATAATAAATAACTGCAGAAAATCGGTCAAATTTTAAAGGTATATTTTCTAGGCTTTTACCTAGAAGTTCCAACTTTCCGTTTTTAAAAGTTTTTACTACTTCATGGGCGGTTCTTTAGAATACCCCAAAAAGGCGTTTTTTGCCTTTTTCGTACTAAAACCTAGCTGCGGATTCGAAGACTTTTACGCATAGAAAACGATTGAAAGTTGTACGATATATTCCTTAGATCACATTCTCGAACAACCTTGAAACTTTTATTGATGTCTGTAACCGTTTCCGAGAAACAGAGATTCGAAGTTACCCTACCTGCCACGCAGAGTGGCAGCACGGTTAGAGGCGCCATGTCACGAATCGGGCGGCCACTCCCGGCGGAGGTTCGAGTCCTCCCGCGGGCGTGGGTGTTTGTGTTGACCTTAGCAAAACTTAGTTTAAGTGGTGTGTAAGTCTAGGGACCGATGACCTCTGCAGTTTGGTCCCATAGGAGTTCACACACATTTCACCGTTTACCCTACCTGTTCATGTAAAATACGCTCTTAAAATAAGGTGTGAGGCGAAAACATAGCTTATAAAGTGTCGTAGAAATATGCTGTCAAGTATCTCCGTTATCATCAGAAGAGTTCTGGGAACACCATGTTGGAGTACTGAAGTGCATGCAAATGTTTGGGCACGAAAAATCAGGTGTGAGGCGAAAACATAGTTTATAAACTCGTGTGACTAGGGTCTCCCGGCGGGTAGACCGTTCGCCTGGTGCAAGTCTTTCGATTTGACGCCACTTCGGCGACTTGCGCGTCGATGAGGATGAAATGATGATGATTAGTACAACACAACACCCAGTCCCTGAGCGGAGAAAACATCCGACCCAGCCGGGAATCGAACCCGGGCCCTTTGGATTGACGTTCTCTCGCGCTGACCACTCAGCTACCGGAGGCGGACAGTCTATAAAGTGACGTAGAAATATGCTGTCAGGTATCTCCGTTATCATCAGAAGAGTTCTGGGAACCCCATGTTGGAGTACTGAAGTACATACGTGTTTGGGCACCTTAAATCTGGTCCGAAGTGTAAAATTAGTTTTGCGTTATTTCAGTTTCACAAAAATTATCTATCAAAACTTTACTGATCCACAAAGTTCTTTTCATTTGAGTGTCATGCCCTGTTATTGCATGCAAAAGGAGAGAAGGAAAGGAAGAATGTTTCTATAGTAAATGGCACTGTGACGACAGGGTGCTTTCGCAGTCGCAGGCCGAGCGAAAGGCTTCTTTTCGTAGACAGATGACAGGGATACGAATAGGAGAGATCAGTTACCTCTTCCGGTAAAATCTGAAACCACCTACCTTTCGTACTTTTTTTCCGATCAGTTTTACGCTCCCTCTATGCGAGCATCCTTGACGGAGAGTTGTCTCGCCATCCCTTCGGTACGGCTCTGGTCAACAGGTTTCGAGTTCATTTGCGCTTTCGGGACTGCTACGGTCGCAGGTTCGAATCCTGCCTCGGGCATGGGTGTGTGTGATGTCCTTAGGTTAGTTAGGTTTAAGTAGTTCTAAGTTCTAGTGGACTTATGACCTAAGATGTTGAGTCCCATAGTGCTCAGAGCCATTTGAGCCATTTGCGCTTTACAGAGCGGGAAAATTACAAGGGATACCCCTTGAAATAGAAATGGATGAAAGTACTGAAAATAAACATATTGTGGCTACAGGGTTCCGCTCACTGTACATAGTTACCTGACCTGCCATAGCAGACCCACACTGGAAGTCTGAGACCGCGTTAAAGCCGTTCGACTACGGCGGCAGTGGACTCGGAGAGCCGGCTGCGGCGGCGAGTCCATTTCGCGAGTAATTTGGTCCCAAAAAACGCGGGGACACAGCCGAGGACAATCGATTCTGGCCGGCCAGCGGCGGCGGCGGCCTTTCGTTCCGTCCCGTGTCACACCAGCCGCTGCCTCCGGCGCCGCTATTAAAATTCCATTACGCCGATATCTGTGGAGAACATTACACACCAGCCCGCCTGCCGGCCTCTCGTAAAAAGCTTTTCTAATTAAGACGCGCTTTTACACCGGATTGTACTACGATAAATTATAATTTACGTGAAATTCCCCCTGGCATTGTCATCTTGTCCTTTTTATTTTCACTTCCCACCGGGCGGCCGAGGAGGCAGCGCTTCTGACAATGGGGGACACCGGTGGCGGAACCCTGGCGCCGACGGCCACGGGTCGAGGTGCGGAACGAATACGGTACTTGGCCCACACTGGCTCCAATGAGGTGCGTTGTTCTCTCTCTGCATTCACTTCGGCGGAGCAGCTGTACACGTCTGCTTGAACAGCGAGTATAGTAGCCAATGACAGGTGGACGACTGGACTTGTAGAAAGAGGTTGTTTCTCTCCATTGTGACGCTGGGTTTCGGTGAAGGTAGTATTTGGAGGGGGAAGGGTGCCCGGGCGATCGTGGGCTGCTGGCCAAACGCTTTGTTTTAGTAACAATAATTTACAGCGCCAAAGCATAGACATAAACAAACTAGGCAAACACTTGTGGTCGATCTTCAAATCAGTTAACTTCAAATGAAACAACAATAATAATAATAATAATAATAATAATAATAATAATAATAAAGTCTTTGTCGACTTTAAAAAGGCATATGATTCAATTCACAGACCCACACTATTTAAAATTCTTGAAGAACAAGGACTGGATAAGAAGACACGGAACATCATAGAGCAGACATTAACAAATACAAAATGCAAAGTGAAATTCATGGGAAAACTTTCAAAATCATTTGAGATAAAAACTGGGGTTAGACAAGGTGATGGATTATCACCTCTGTTATTTAACTTAGTTCTGGATAGAGTCATGGCAGAATGGGAAAAAGAACTCAAAAAAGAAAAGTACTGGAAACCAATATCACTGGGAACCAAAAAAGATGACCTACAAATCCCCTACTTAGCCTACGCAGACGATCTTGCAGTAATGGCGGATTCTAGTGAAATGGCAGTCAAACAGATAGAAACCTTAAAAGAGTGTGCAGGAAAAGTTGGCCTACAAATATCTTTTGAGAAAACGGTGTTTACAACAACAAATCTAGAAATTTCTAAGTTACAAACCAAATATGGAGAAATTAAGAGGGTACCATACTTTAAATATTTAGGAGAGATAATTTCTGAAAAATACTCACAACAAGAAAGAATATTAAAAGCTCGTAGGGGTCTAGGGCTGGTCCAAAACATTTACAATAAAAAATGTCTATCTATAAATACAAAAATTAAACATTATAAGTCGGTAATTAAACCAATAATGCTATATGCCAGCGAAACCTTGACACTTAAAAGGAAAACAGATATGGAAAACCTGAAGAAAGAGGAAAGGAAAATCATTAGGAAAATTCTGGGACCAAGATGGACCAAAGAGGGGTATAGATTACAGAAAAATTCTAAAATTGAAGAATATTCTAACATAGAGATAGACATGAGGAAGAGGCGTCTAAAATTCTATGGCCACATAATGAGACTTCGCGATCACAGACTTACAAAAAAAATAGTAAGATACGTAGCATCCCTTGTTAATGGAGGAGAATGGATCAAAAATGTAAAGAAAGATCTGGAATTAGCCAACATTACTACTGAAGACATGAACAAAAGAAACAATTTCAAACTTAAAGTTGACAAATGGGAGGTCAAACCAGAGACAAAAGCGCCGAGAACTGGAACAAAATGGAGCGAAGAAAGAAAAGCTGAATTCTCGCAAAGAATGAAGATCTGGTGGGCAAACAAGAAGAATAAGAAGCCCCAGAAGTGAACCATCTTTACTTAGCGTCTTCCATGTTGGGAGCTTTACGACTAATAATAATAATAATAATAATAATAAAAATACTCGCCCCACGGCAATAAAATAATAAAAGCTTCAAATGGGACACTAAAGGGTACAATAGTTCTTAATCAAAGTTACAGGCATATACAGGGTGAGATGCAGATGTCGAAACAACGTTTAGGTAAATGGTAGTACGCTAAGGGACACGTATTTTGCTATGCAATACATAACATTAATTATCTTGTCGATAGTGATATTGAAGCGAGTATGATTTTTTGAAATGTAATGATATAATTTTTTATCATAAATTTAGGATAATGCTGATATACGGTGAAACAACGCTCTGGCGGGTGGTTTGCGGGTTTAAACCTCCTCGATGTATGACCATGCAGTGCATTTGACCTGCGGTCGTCGCACGGTGGCGCTGGCAGCAGTCCACATACGCAGAGGTGTGTTGGTGCTAATAGTGCTAGTGGTGCTAATTGTGACTGTGTGTTGAAAATGGCTCGAAGAACGCATATTGATGACGTTATGAGGGGTAGAGTACTAGGGCGACTGGAGGCTGGTCAAACACAGCAGGTCATAGCATGGGCTCTCCGTGTGCCACATAGTGTGATCTCAAGATTATGGCAACGATTCCAGCAGACAGGAAACGTGTCCAGGCGCTACAGAACGGGACGTCCACAGTGTACAACACCACAAGAAGACCGATATCTCTCCATCAGTGCCCGCAGACGGCCACGGAGTACTGCAGGTAGCCTTGCTCGGGACCTTACCGCAGCCACTGGAACAGTTGTCTCCAGACACACAGTCTACAGACGACTGAACAGATATGGTTTATTCGCCCGGAGACTTGCAAGGTGTATTTCACTGACCCCTGGTCACAGGAGAGCCCGTAAAGCCTGGTGTCAAGAACACAGTACATGGTCATTGGAACAGTTATCCCAGGTTATGTTCACGGACGAGTCCAGGTATAGTCTGAACAGTGATTCTCGCCGGGTTTTTATCTGGCGTGAACCAGGAACCAGATACCAATCCCTCAATGTCCTTGAAAGGGACCTGTATGGAGGTCATGGTTTGATGGTGTGTGATTGGGATTATGATCGGTGCACGTACACCCCTGCATGTCTTTGACAGAGGAACTGTAACAGGTATTTTGCACTAGTATGTCCACCTTTTCAGGGATGCAGTGGATCCCCACCTTCCTCGTGATGGATGATAACACGCGGCCCCACCGAGCTGCCATCGTGGATGTGTACCTTGAAACAGAAGATATCAGGCGAATGGAGTGGCCTGCCTGTTCTCCAGACCAAAACCACATCGAGCACGTCTGGGATGCTCTCGGTCGACGTATCGCTGCACGTCTTCAAACCCCTAGGACACTTCAGGAGCTCCGACAGGCACTGCTGCAAGAATGGGAGGCTATACCCCAGCAGCTGCTCGACCACCTAATCCGGAGTATGCCAACCCCTTGTGGAGCCTGTGTACGTGTGCATGGTGATCATATCCCATACTGATATCGGGGTACATGCGCGGGAAACAGTGCGTTTTGTAGCACATGTGTTTCGGGACGGTTTTCTCAAATCATCACCAATACCGTGGACTTACAGATCTGTGTCGTGTGTGTTCCCTTTGTGCCCGTGCTATTAGCGCCAGTTTTGTGTAGTTCCACGTTGTGTGGTGCCACATTCTGCAATTATCCTTAATTTATGAGCATGAGTGTTAGTCAGTTTTGAAATTCAATCTCTTAGTAGAAGAATCTGAGAAATATTCTAAAATTGAAAAGCAAACTGGCTTAAATCGGCTAATGCGTTGTAAGCAGCTCATGCCAGGCTACGCCCTTGTATTAGATCTTTCGACTGTTTACTTGTCGGCACAGCAAGACTGGCAGGGACTGTGTCGTCTATCGGCAGGTAATTTCTGCTTCATCATTTCTTGCAAGCAGGCGTGTATACCAATGAGAAGAAGTTAGGCATACTAGTTTTCTACGGCGAATGTCTAACAAATTCTGTCCCAGTGGTAATGGAAAACTGCCTGACAAAAAGTTTCCGCAAAAACCCGGAAACGTATGCGCATTTGAAATAGTTTTCCTAGGTCCAATCTGATGAGTCAGAAGCTAGCAAACGCCCTAGTTCCATACACAAAAATCATAGGTGGCCCCGTTTGCTAGGTCGTATAGGAAATGAGGTTTTATCTTACTAGCGTCGGCCTGTCTTGCCGCATATAACGACGGAGCTGAGAGCTCTGAGTGTCAGTTTTTCCACCGAAATAGCCAACTATGGCCGCATTAATTTCCAATTTTAGTGAATTTCTTGAATTCTTTTGCAGAAGGCTTCAACATCAATACTAACAAATTTTACATCATTGTAAATGTCTTTCCAAGAAGTACGCAATGCAGTTATGAAAACTATACTGTTCCAATAAAGAAAACATATATGTTTCAATGTCTCGGTTGATATCAGAGTTCAGAGCACTAACTATACAAAATATCACGTGCCCCTCAGCACACTCTCAATTGCATATAACCGCTTTTCGATATTTGAAACCGTTCATGAAATAAAAGAAGTTTTACGTCTTAGGTGACTCATCCTGTATACTATTCACAAGCAATATGGCTTCGGTCCAAAGACACTAATCTTACAAGGGCCACAGAAATAATACTCCATAACAACTCTAGCTCATCAGACACTACACCACCCAACTCCAGCCAAAACGTTAACGACAAGGACAACATATATGAACAACACAATCTGCACTGACACGACAAGCTAACAAATAAGCAAATACAAACTGTTGATAGAATTACAGAGCTTATCTCCGTGACTCAAGTCACACTTACAATATAATCAGAGTACACCACAGCCTCACTGTACCATTTCAGTACAAGTACCACGATGTAATCTGTGATCTACCCGTACAGTTACAACACTGCCCCACTGTGGTTTGACAGTACAAATCCTTGTCACCACTAATGCCAGCACACACGCAATTGTGAACAAGTCACTCTTCTGCTCTGCTTAGTACTGTCAAAACGACACTCTCTCTGGCAATTCCTCCTGGCTACCAGCTGCCGTATCTTATGGATGTTCAGAAGAAACATCATTTGTTGCTCCGGCCGCACAGTTTCCGTGTGACAGCCGACCACACCCCACGTTGACCGTTGCAGCCCAACTGCTCTGCTGCCTCCGCCAGTCTCTCTGAATCCATGGCACTGCACCACTTCTCTAGGAACCATCTACGGAACCCTCAGCTGAAGACTGCAGCCAACCCCTAGACCAGACACAAAAATAACAGATCCAAGCACAGCCGATGCGTCATGCCTGGCCCAGCGTCGAACCCATGGCTTGTCCGCTGCTGCCCAAAATGATCTGCGGCACGGCTCCTGTAGATGTTGTCGCTTCCGCTCCGCACCGCCGACAAGAAATGCAGCTGAATCGCCTGCTCGCGGCCAACTACCAGTTATCTATTGAGGCTGCTGTACTCGACCGCTAACTTCCGCAGCCGGCGACTTCAGAAAGTAAAAAAGACACAGTGACGAGCAAGCCCTGATGGCATGGTATTGTGGTACTACAAGCAAGATCTTATGCACCCCCCCCCTCCCCCGCAGCCATTAGCTGAGTGATCGGCACGTTTGACTACCACGCATCGGGCTTGGGTTCGATTCCCGGCGAGGTCGTAGATTTTCTACACTCGAGGACTGAGTGTTGTGTTACCCTCATCATGATTTTACCGTCATCGACACGCAAGTCATACAGTGTGGCGTTAACTGAAGAGATCTTGTAAGTAGGCTGTTTAGGTTTTCTTATTGGTAACGCCACGTAGCGCTCTGTGTGAGAATCACTGGCTGTGGTGTGTGCAATCTGTGGCTGGTTTGCATTGTTGTCTGCCATTGTAGAGTTGGGCAGCTGGGCTGTTAACAGCGCGTAGCGTTGCGCAGTTGGAGGTGAGCCGCCAGCAGTGGTGGACGTGGGGAGAGAGATGGCGGAGTTTGGAAATTTGTAAGACTGGATGTCATGATCTGTTATGTGTATTATGATGTTTCAACACTATTAAGGTAAATACATTGTTTGTTCTCTACTAAAATCTTTCATTTCCTAACTATGCCTAAAGTAGTTAGTGCCTTCCGTAGTTTGAATCTTTTATTTAGCTGGCAGTAGTGGCGCTCGCTGTTTTGCAGTAGTTCGAGTAACGAAGATTTTTGGTGAGGTAAGTGATTTGTGAAAAGTTTTGGTTAATGTTAGTCATGGCCATTCTTTTGTAGGGATTTTTGAAAGTCAGATTGCGTTGCGCTAAATATATTGTGTGTCAGGTTAAGCACAGTCCTGTATAATTTTTCTAAGGGGACGTTTCAATCTGCACCTCGACGGTCGAACTTCCGAAGGTGGGGGGCTTCCGACCATCAATGCCGTACGATCATTTCAAATGGTACAAATGGCTCTGAGCACTATGGGACTTAACAGCTGACGTCATCAGTCCCCTAGAACTTAGAACCTAACTAACCTAAGGACATCACACACAACCATCCCCGAGGCAGGATTCGAACCTGCGAGCGTAGCAGTCGCGCGGTTCCGGACTGAAGCGCCTAGAACCGCTCGGCGTACGATCATTTCATTTCTGTACAACGCCTACATAAAAAAAACGGGAAGTTGTAGCTACCTGTCCAAGATTGTAGTGTTCGTTTCTTACAAGTAGAAGAAAAACACGACAAATTATCAATTTAAAATAGTTGCATGAAATTCATTCTTTTTCATGCACTAACTTCTTCACAGGCGATTCTTGTTTAATATTTCCTAGCACATCCTATGCGTCTGTTTCTTGTTTTTACTTTTCAGTCGTAGACTTTATTTTTATTTGGAACAACTTTGTCTAACTTCTTTTCCACAATTTTATTACATTTTTCTTCAAGCAACTTGGATTTAAACAACTGTAATCTCTAATATACACTCCTGGAAATGGAAAAAAGAACACATTGACACCGGTGTGTCAGACCCACCATACTTGCTCCGGACACTGCGAGAGGGCTGTACAAGCAATGATCACACGCACGGCACAGCGGACACACCAGGAACCGCGGTGTTGGCCGTCGAATGGCGCTAGCTGCGCAGCATTTGTGCACCGCCGCCGTCAGTGTCAGCCAGTTTGCCGTGGAATACGGAGCTCCATCGCAGTCTTTAACACTGGTAGCATGCCGCGACAGCGTGGACGTGAACCGTATGTGCAGTTGACGGACTCTGAGCGAGGGCGTATAGTGGGCATGCGGGAGGCCGGGTGGACGTACCGCCGAATTGCTCAACACGTGGGGCGTGAGGTCTCCACAGTACATCGATGTTGTCGCCAGTGGTCGGCGGAAGGTGCACGTGCCCGTCGACCTGGGACCGGACCGCAGCGACGCACGGATGCACGCCAAGACCGTAGGATCCTACGCAGTGCCGTAGGGGACCGCACCGCCACTTCCCAGCAAATTAGGGACACTGTTGCTCCTGGGGTATCGGCGAGGACCATTCGCAACCGTCTGCATGAAGCTGGGCTACGGTCCCGCACACCGTTAGGCCGTCTTCCGCTCACGCCCCAACATCGTGCAGCCCGCCTCCAGTGGTGTCGCGACAGGCGTGAATGGAGGGACGAATGGAGACGTGTCGTCTTCAGCGATGAGAGTCGCTTCTGCCTTGGTGCCAGTGATGGTCGTATGCGTGTTTGGCGCCGTGCAGGTGAGCGCCACAATCAGGACTGCATACGACCGAGGCACACAGGGCCAACACCCGGCATCATGGTGTGGGGAGCGATCTCCTACACTGGCCGTACACCACTGGTGATCGTCGAGGGGACACTGAATAGTGCACGGTACATCCAAACCGTCATCGAACCCATCGTTCTACCATTCCTAGACCGGCAAGGGAACTTGCTGTTCCAACAGGACAATGCACGTCCGCATGTATCCCGTGCCACTCAACGTGCTCTAGAAGGTGTAAGTCAACTACCCTGGCCAGCAAGATCTCCGGATCTGTCCCCCATTGAGCATGTTTGGGACTGGATGAAGCGTCATCTCACGCGGTCTGCACGTCCAGCACGAACGCTGGTCCAACTGAGGCGCCAGGTGGAAATGGCATGGCAAGCCGTTCCACAGGACTACATCCAGCATCTCTACGATCGTCTCCATGGGAGAATAGCAGCCTGCATTGCTGCGAAAGGTGGATATACACTGTACTAGTACCGACATTGTGCATGCTCTGTTGCCTGTGTCTATGTGCCTGTGGTTCTGTCAGTGTGATCATGTGATGTATCTGACCCCAGGAATGTGTCAATAAAGTTTCCCCTTCCTGGGACAATGAATTCACGGTGTTCTTATTTCAATTTCCAGGAGTGTATTTTGAACTAGCCATTTCATTATCACACGCATTTTTAACAGGGATACAGCGGCCTTATGAACGTTTTTGCATCTCTTAAGTCACTGTCTATGCAACATTTTATCACGTATTCAACACAGCATTTCCCTGGAAGTGGTGGCTTCACTATGGGAACGCTACACTAACACGAGTGGTCTAGTTATTTTTGTTAAGTCAGGGTGCTGCCCGTGGCGTCCAGAGCTGGCTTCAGGCTGTCGCTGTTTAGAAGTCGTACCACCGGACCATCACCCCGCTCTCGCACCGACACATCCAGGCTCGGCGAGGCGCTGCCTCGGCCAATACACCAACGCCACCGGCCCTCTGGCGCAGTTTGAGCGTCGCGACCAGCTGGGCGAGTGGAAATTGAAGTTTGTTGCGAAATAGCTATCTCGCGGCACA
This sequence comes from Schistocerca piceifrons, assembly GCF_021461385.2. Lineage (NCBI taxonomy): Eukaryota > Metazoa > Arthropoda > Insecta > Orthoptera > Acrididae > Schistocerca > Schistocerca piceifrons. The sequence goes on from NC_060141.1 coordinate 364,962,656, forward strand.
ACTTCCTGTAAACAATGCAGTGTTTATCTTCTGCAAAATAAATGGCAACTGTAGTCGACAGTCTGTTACATCGTACACACCGTATCAGTACGGTCAGGCAGAAGGATAAGGTATTACAAACAGTTTTTAGGCCCGAGTCTTGAGAAAACCGTTTCTTTCGCTCGCTTAAAAGCGTCAGCACATGGGCCGTACATTCGAACGTTGTGCGTTGTGCGAGTCGATTTTCTGATGTCATAGCGTCGAAAAAGCACGTTGGGGATTCTTTCATAACTTGCAGAGCAAGTTATTTAGACACTCTGAACGTGTGTTTGAACGTAGACCGATGAGATGGAAGAACGCCACTTACATCACATGCACACGATCTCCTTCCAGTACACAGTGACGAGAGTCATATTGGCCCACATGTAGGCTTTATGTGCCATTTCTAAGCACCAGCAAATTGAGGCTCTCTCGAAACCCCTTCGTTAATCATATAATCGGTTGTAACAAAATGAGAGGAAACGTCACATTGGTGGTTCAAGAATTACACAGGCCATCGAAATATTTTTTTTGGAAAAACTTTTCTTACTTTGATAGCTGATCTTTATAGACTTTTATGAGCTGAATCCAAATATAGCCTTAGTTATTTTGTTTCACCAATAGTTTTCGAGCAACATGCTTTTTATTATATAGTATAAAAATCCTATGCTATACGATAAACGGGGAAATTAATGAAACGCTTTGTCACAACATAAGCATGGTTTGTATTTACAGTAAGCTCCTTAAAGCAATGATACGTGTTAATAGAGGTTTCACTTGTCCGCTGAAATTGGTTTGTATTTTCTTTCTCTTTTTTCTTTGAAGCTTCTTGTGTAACGTTCTCTGCGATGAGTCGCTCGCTGAACTTCTTGGTGAAGTGACCAACAGTAGTCTCCCATCATGTTGGTGTTCCAGTGGCCTTGGTAGCGTTTTTCCATCACTTTAATGTCCTGGTGAAAACGCTCTCCTTGCTCCTCACTAGTATCTTCCATATTGTCCGGGAAGTAATCAAGGTAGCTGCTCAAAAAGTGAACGTTCAGGCTCATTAAACATTCTAAAGTTTTAAACTTGTTTAACAAACAAACAAAAAAATGGTTCAAATGGCTCTGAGCACTATGGAACTTAACGTCTATGGTCATCAGTCCCCTAGAACTTAGAACTACTTAAACCTAACTAACCTAAGAACAATACACAACACCCAGTCATCACGAGGCAGAGAAAATCCCTGACCCGCCGGGAATCGAACCCGGGAACCCGGGCGCGGGAAGCGAGGACGCTACCGCACGACCACGAGCTGCGGACCGTTGTTTAACATTGTAGCTATAGTACAAACATATTTTGGGTCTTTTTCATGTCCTAAGAACTTTGTAACGACTTGCTTGAATGATACCCATGCTTCTTTTTCATTTATGGTCACTGTGGATTGAAAGTTGACATCAAACATCAATTTTCTAATGTCAGGTCCGATAAAGAAGTCTTCTTTATTAGTTTAGCTTCTGAAAGGTGTGGAAACATCAGAAAATAGTTCTGTTGGAATAGAATTTAAATCATCTGGTGGTTCAGGAACGGGCAAATCTATACCATGCCGTACTGTTCGGATGGCGGACGGAAGATTAGGGTAGCTTATTACCTTCTTGTTTTTCGAATTATGGCCAGTAATATCAACACTGCAAAAGTAGCAATCATCAGAATGTTTTCTTGACTCCCTCCATAACATAGGAATAGCAACACTAGAGGCTTTTTTCTCCTTTTTGGACCATTTTCTCAGATCCTCAACGAACATATAACATACTTTATGCGGCGCCCGAGATTTATCTTGATCACCAAGATTAGATCCGAAGTATGATAGATAAACCTTTTTCACAAAATCTGTAACGTTTCTTTGCTGATTTTTAATCACAAATTCACCACAAATATAACAAAACTGTCAACCACGATTAGACATTGCACTGAGCAGATTTACAGGAAACGGGAAAGTGAGGTTAGGTTGACAGTAAACAAAACACCATTTGTTAACACAAAAATAGAATCGGCCATTTTTTACCAGAAAATTTTTTTCTGCATTGCTACCAACGTCATCTACGTTCATTACACCTCCTTTCTAAATTAATTTAACTGTATAAAAGCCGTTAAAATCTTTAAAAATTGCTTAACCTAATGAATTTAACTGTAAAATGTGAAGAAGTGGTGGGTGGTACAGTTTTTTAAGTATCATATTTGGATTTCCCGCCCTAAAAGCATAAGAATAAGGTATTTTCAGCAAAAAAGTTTTTCCATCGTTGGCTTGTGTTACTCTTGCGTATTATGAAAGTACGCCTTCAAGGCTATGGCACACTGAAGATCCATCACAAACGCATTTTGTTTGTACAAATTGTTATAATTAGATGTTAGTCAATAATGTATCTACTATTAAAGCTTTGAGAACATTCTAAGGCGCAATGTATGGTCGTATATGAACCACTGTCAGTATAGCGCAATGAATAGAGCCGTGCGAATTGGCCGCGCAGTTTGAGGTGCCATGTCACGGATTGCCTGGCCCCTCCCGCCGGAGGTTCGAGTCCTCCCAAGGGCCTAGGTATGGATCAACGATGAACTTAAACAAGCGTCATGGGGCGCCCACCCCGAACAAGTACAACGAACAATAACGAAAAAAATGAGACCAACAAAAAAAAATAGAATCGCAAAATGGTAGGGTATTGGTTGTGTCTCGCTGGTTCGCGTCCTACGCGATGCAAAAATTTTTTTCTGGCCTTTGCGTTTTCTAATAGCCTCTAAAAGTATATTCTACAGTATTCGATTCTTTCTCAGAAATGGAAATATTTATCCCTCCGTCGGCCAGGAATGTTAAGATCAGGGCCCACTTCAGTGCTAATCGAAAGGAGTACGCCACTTCCACTGTCTACCGGCATCATTAACAACGCAGTGATGACTTTACAGTCCTCATGCACTCATCACATCCATGTAATTTTAACAGGTGCACTTAAAGTTATTACAGCCCTATTTCCTAACAGCGCCTTTGGTGGATATGCGCCACTCTACCGCAGTCCCGCGAGTGACCGACGTTTCTTGTGTCCAAGTGAATGGCGTTGATGTTCAAAGAGGTAATGCATGCAGTCTGCTGAAAAATAGCTAACAAGAAAATTCCAGGAAGAGCTCTGCTTTGCCTTCCTTTTTCACTACATGCCGTTGTAGACTGAATTGTACAGTGCTGACGCCAGTGACTGGAATCATATCACAAGTTGATAGAATCACACACGTATTGAATCACTTCAGTCCTATATTTACTACAACATATATGCATTCCAACGCAGGAGCACAGAATTGCTACAAAATCTTGACTACCTGGTCAACGAAATGGCGTTAATTAGGAAAGTTTGTGCCATCACGTATTCCACACGAATAAACAGAAAATTACGGTAACAGACGCACGCACTAATTATAGTTTAAGGATACAGCATCTACCAGGGATCATGCTCCTTAGGAGTGAGAGATAACGTTGGAAGTTGTTAGCTGACAGTGGGAGTTTTTTGATTCGACACATCCATTTTTCAAAAGCGTCTCTCTCGCGTTTCTCCGAAGCATAGCAAAACCACTTATTGCAAAACCTTGTGAAATTGAACGTTCATCTTCCAACAAGTGCTCCTTTTTTATTAGATTATGAAGAGCTTAAAATACACAAAGCCCTTTTTGTTTTCAGCGAGACTGTAACGTGTGAATAGGCTTCCTTAGCTATAAACATTTAATCTATGTTGGGATTGGAAAGTAATTAAATTATTCTTCAAACTATCTACTTTTTGACGTCTCCGAATATACGATTTTATATGTGTATTATGCTGTGGCAGTATCACTCCATAAAGCCAAGCCAATTAAATTTAAAAAAATGAAATTAAGATAGTCTGAATAGGGAATCAAATGTGGAAGGGTGAGTCAATGGGTCGCATCGCGATGGGATGTTGATTGAATCTTAAGTGAAACAAAGTTATACTGAATAGTGTGATTATTAAAAGTCAGATAAATGTCTAAGGGAGGTAATAAGTGCAGGTACGGCATGAGGAAGACGATTGATTAAAACATTTAGGGAAAAAGACAATAGAAAGTAGTTGCTAAGGAAGTTGTGTTTGAATACAAGTGGTTCAAGTGTTTAGTATTAAGAAACGTCTGTGCGTGTTGAGAAACTCCCGTTATACCATTTTCTGCTGCTGTTGATATTACCCTATACTCATCTGTCCAGAAATCCTTGTCTTCTTTCCATTTCACTTCACTGACCCCTACTATATCTAAATTGAGCCTTTTCATTTTCATTTTCAGATTTTCTAGTTTCCCTACCATTCAAGCTTCTGACATTCCACGCCCCCACTCGTAGAACGTTATCCTTTCGTTGAATATTCAATATTTTTCTCATGGTAGCTTCCCCCTTGGCAGTCCCCTTCCAGAGATCCGAATGGGGAACTATTCCGGAATCTTTTGCCAATGGAGAGATCATCATGACACTTCTTCAATTACAGCTGTATTTGTCAAGGAGAAATCTGTAGGTCAATGTTGAAATGATAAAAATATAGGAAAGTGATAGTACGTTCAGTTTCACTCAGCAGTTTCAAAATTAAATTAACAAGTTTCACCTTCCAAATTATTTCAGTCCAAGTAGAAAATTAATATAGAAGTTTCACAAGTAACCTTTTGAACATCGATATCAATCCCTTTGTAACACAAAGGTTTACATTTACATGGTAAGTGAAACGAAGACTCAAGTACATTGGCTCCTAATTGCAAAAATAGGCACACTTTATAGTTCTCTATTACAGCGCCATCTACCACGAATGGGGAACAGGGTTTTGAGTAAACCACCCACGCAGGAGGGGTGTTGAGGAGGTGGCCAGTTGTTGCACAGGCAGTTGTCGCCTTTTCCAAGATTAACTTTTCACTTAGGACATTCTTCTCCTTTTTTTGTAAACTGTATCGTTTTCGAGGTATTTAGTTGCCTCAAGTTAAAATAAACACCCCGTATATTAGACTTCATAAACAAGAAACAAGTATAACAAGAGGGAACATATAAAGTGCAAAATTATTGGGAGTTGTATAGTATAGTATAGTATAGTATAGTATAGTATACAACAGTATATATATATATATATATATATATATATATATATATATATATATATATATATTGAGAGAGTCCCCCATCTCTAATATTTAATTTTATTATTTCATTATTTCTGTATTTCATTTACTTCGCGAAACCAGTTATTGCTAAAGTAATGACCCTATACCCAGTACCGATTACAAACACTGGTATCTTTGAAGATTTAGTATGGGAGCTTTGAAGACGGAATTCTCTGGGCGCTTGCGGTAGTATGGCGGTATGGGAGCGCGACCAGCTCACAGAGCACGCTCGGTGTTGGTTTCAGATACATTCTGTTCCGGTTTGTTCGGCAGCAGAGTTGTCGTTGAATGCAGTGTGTGACGCTGAGCTGCCGCTTGGTGAGATGGTTAAATGTAACTGGACTCCACGTGGTAAAGCAAATCTGCACCGCGAACTTGTTATATCTAGCGTGAGTGGAATTTCATGTACTATAAATGACTCCTTCTTTGTGAGAGTTATAGCTTCTAGGATTGGATCAGAATGATCAGAATCTGTTCACAGTCAATGAATCCGTAGAATTTTATAGTTTTATAGTAAATTCAGCCACTCCTTCCTTCAGTGTAGCTTCCTAAATGGTTTGTAATCTGTAAACTGAAGAGACATTGTACTTGGTTCCACAGAAGGGTATATGTGTTTGCTACATCATATTTCACTTTTATAACTACAGGCTGGGACACACGTCTCCTTCATATAGCAACGGGCTATAAGCCACGTTGCTACAGACATTCATTATTGTTCAGGTATTAAATATGATTTTGCATATTCACTTCAACTTATTTCATCATCGCTATGCCAACTATTAATTATTGTGACCTTAAAATAGATGTTAACAGCCCAGGTAACCTACTTATAACGTGTTGTAGTCAGAATGTGTTCATAAATTAATTTCATGGGTCAAAACTTTGCGTAAGAACGGGCATAGCTTTCCACATTAGGCCATGTTAGGATTTAGTTACATCAGTAATCCAACTTTAAACCGAGCAGGACGCTTACAACTGTAAAAAGTAAAAGTCCTATTGTATCCCCATGGGATTCTTGTTATTGTTTGTTGTTGTGGTCTTCAGTCCTGAGACTGGTTTGATGCAGCTCTCCATGCTACTCTATCCTGTGCAAGCTTCTTCATCTCCCAGTACCTACTGCAGCATACGTCCTTCTGAATCTGCTTAGTTTATTCATCTCTTGGTCTCCCTCTAAGATTTTTACCCTCCACGCTGCCCTCCAATACTAAATTTGTGATCCCTTGATGCCTCAGAACATGTCCTACCAACCGGTCCCTTCTTCTGGTCAAGTTGTGCCACAAGCTCCTCTTGTCCCCAATTCTATTCAATACCTCCTCATTAGTTATGTGATCTACCCATCTAATCTTCAGCATTCTTCTGTAGCACCACATTTCGAAAGCTTCTATTCTCTTCTTGTCTAAACTATTTATCGTCCACGTTTCACTTCTATACATGGCTACACTCCATAAAAATACTTTCAGAAACGACTTCCTGACACTTAAATCTATACTCGATGTTAACAAATTTCTCTTCTTCAGAAATGCTTTCCTTGCCATTGCCAGTCTGCATTTGATATCCTCTCTACTTTGGCCATCATCAGTTATTTTGCTTCCCAAATAGCAAAACTCCTTTACTACTTTAAGTGTCTCATTTCCTAGTCTAATTCCTTCAGCATCACCCGACTTAATTTGACTACATTCCATTATCCTCGTTCTGCTTTTGTTGATGTTCATCTTATACCCTCCTTTCAAGACACTGTCCATTCCGTTCAACTGCTCTTCCAAGTCCTTTGCTGTCTCTGACAGAATTACAATGTCATGGGATTGTTACAAACCGATTTTTTTCCACAACTGTCCCGTAACATTTATAAAATCATAATTTGTATACCAGTACTAGCAAATGTCGGTAGTTAACTAACGTAATTTACATTTTTATTCGAAATTGTATCTTTTATGTAAGTTAGAGGACTTTGGCAGCACATTGGGATGAGGTGAGGCTGCTCAGGTGAGCAGCAGGGTCATGTGAGTTGACAGAGGAATCATCCTTGAGAGGAATGCGTCAGATGGGTGCAGGTCATTGGACTTCATTTTGTAATGTCGTGAATGGACATTGAAAGCACCATAGGCAACACAAATACGTCTCGTTTAGTCTAAGACCTCCGGCGGCGACCATTTTATATAATTCACAAGTGGAAGGAGAAGGAACGCTATTCTTAGCAAGGTCCAGGAAGGCACTGTTGTGCACAAATGTAGAAACTTGTGTTTCTTTGGAACACACCGGACCCTACAGACAATATCTAAAAAAGGGAGTGAGAACCAGCAGCTTGGAGTATCTTTGAAATTTTTCCAATACAAGAACTGTCAGGATTGTCTAATGTAAATTTACTGGAAGTTAGAAATTGAAACTCGACTGTGCTGCCGAAGACCCACTTCATTGGCCATAGAGAGATAGTAAAGAAACAGACTAAAGTACTTTTTTATAGAAACAGAGTAAAGTACTTTTTTTCAACGTTAAATGGTAGGACGCACATTACTAGTTAACCGCCTGAAGAAAGACTCAGGGAAGGGGACCAGCCGCTGCTAATGAATATTTTTACCTGTCGGAACTCAAACATCTGTAACCGCCTCAATCCGAACAGGGTAAAGAACGCAAGATCCAGAAATACGAGTTTTATTTTTAGTGAGCATTCGGTACAAAACCACTTCATCTCTTGACTGCTAAGAGTCTTAATCTCCGGGAGCCTACACCATCAGACCTCATCCATGCCGACCTGCAGTACCAACAGGGTCCATCCCCAGACATGTGAGCTCAGGGACTTAGAAAGATTTCGAGCTCACTTGAAACTAGCCGACAGCGAGAGTCGTTGGTGTCACCAATGACTGAATTTGCAGCCGCCTCAGCCTCCATCTGTAGTCTGACATGGTGAGATCGAGCCGCGACCGCGACATTATGCTTAGGGGCAGTTAAGCCATTTTTATACCTTTTTGTTAACCTCGAGCTTCGCCCTGAAGTCTTGTTTTCAAATTCAGATGACCAGTTTGCTTCCAATTCTGCCCACAGATGCAATGTATTCCCTTCTCTAATACTGTCCATTTTTATACTAACATCACGACAACAACGGTACAACTTCACGAGTGCAATTCTTTTACTTTTCACTCGATTTCTAGAATCTCACCCCAGACTCTTTTGTCAGATGTCGAAAGACTTCACTTGAGTTTTATTTTTATTGCTTGTCAGATGATTTATGAGCCACTTTATAGTAAAAAATCAAATTGGTTGGGACTATTTCTAATCTATTATTTCGGAGGCTGTCTAATTAATTCTTGTAAGATCGCAGGGATAATTGCATACTGTAATGTTGTTGCATTAATTTGTTCTGAAAGCGGTGCTGATATTCAAGACAATAAAAGCGGGTTACAAGCTGTGAGCTATCTGGGGAAGTTAACCTTGCATTACTGAGCAACTGTTTCTCCAGGTATCCAGTCCAGCTTAGCAAATTGCCAACCAGACTAACATTAATGATAATCTTTTAATAGCCATCTTACGACAACCGGTGATATATATTCTAACATTCTGCAGTGGTGGCTGTTTGTTCTAAGCGTGTCTCCCTACCACTTTCGCACAACGACGCTCTGAGCGTGTTTTTTAGGGAATTGACTAGTTTGAACCTGGGACCTGTTACTGGTAAGGAGACGCCAGACCACACATGACATGTAGAGTTCAGAAGAGTTCAGTGAGACTAGCGATGATATAACCAAATACTTAATGATTTCAGCGTCAGCTCCACTGCACTCCTTGTAAAAGAATCTTACTACTAACTAAATTTAGTGGAAGGGGTTCAAGGCTTTCCTATTTTTAGTTAGCTGGTAAAATAACGTCGAAAAAGCAGTTAAGTTTACCATTGGAAATTTTATTCTACTCACAAAACATTCTTTATAAATTGCTCTATTGATGAAAGGAAATGTTTTAATACAGGATGATAAAAACCAACTGCGTTCAACAAAAACGTGAACGAATATTCCCTGAATGGGTTTCCAAGTTTTACAATGGATCGAAGGATGACCTGTGCCATATCACATCTATAATCTAGGTTTAAATTAAGTTTCACAAAAGAGAAAACTATCAAAATGGTCCACAGTGACCCTCAGTTATCTTTAATTACCTATCTAAATTGTCGTAAATTACAGTGGCTGATGTGGCTTCTCAATAATTATATAACAGAAAAATCATCGCGTTTCGGATTTTTACTTCAAGTAGCAAATGTGAACACCATGAGATTTAATTGACGATCGACACTAGTATTTCGTAAAAAGGGGGTGTAACAGATGACACTTCTGCAGTTCTGAGTGAAGCTTTATGTGCTGTTATGCGGCATCACGTGTGTTCATTACCTTGTCGTTGGTTAGGCAGCGTCAGAGGGTGGCGGGCGGCACAGATCCATACAGCTCGCTGTCTCGGAAGCAACTCTTTCCTAACTTCTCCTTACTGCAATTTACCGGAGTTGGTTTAAAAAATAAAACTATCTGACTGTGTTTTCATCTGACCAATCAGGATCTCAATGTTAACCCTAAGCTCCGCCTACAAAAATTCTGTCTATCCAATGAGAAACGTTATACTTTTCGTGGTGGGGCAATGTTTTTAACATTTGCAATGGAACAGAGACACGAAAAAGTCTCACGCTAAAACTTCCCGCTGGTTTGGCCCTTTTAGTGTTATCGTAAGATCTATACCGTTCTTCTGGAGGGCTCTATCTTTTAACATGGGCTGAGGGGTGGTCCTGGCGGTTGGCTGGCGACGTGGGCGTCCGTCCCTTATCGTAGGGCCTTCTAGCTTAACACAGTTCTGCTCTTATCTTCTCGTTTCTCCCCTCGGAACTGCGTCTGTTTCATGGTGGGAAGGTATGACATGCATTTAGGCATTCTTGTGTTAATCTGTGGTATTCCATTTGCTCAGTCGTTAATCGTATTACTTTGGTTAATTTAATGTCACGATTTGTTCCGAGCTATGTGACATACTGCTGGATTTGCTTATCATGTCAGGGTTTTCATGGAAGGTGTTGGATTTGCCTGACACCTGACATATCACCACCCTTCAAACTTAATTTTTGCACTGAAGTTAGGCAATGAATGAATCATTGTCTAAGTCAGTCAAAAATTATTCCTTTATCTAAATTTTTTTGCCTACTGTTCAGCCACATTAATCTGGTTCTATGCTAGTTTGTATTACTAATTTATATTTTTATATTCTTCCACATTATTCTCTAAAATATGTTTATATTGACAAGAGAAGAATATTTTTATGCTATTATTATTATTAATTTTTAATTATTTTCTTTCTTTATTTAAGTGTGAAGTTTGTTTTTTAAGAAGTTTGTTATCGAAAGTGAGGAGTCTTTCACATCGATTTTCTTATAAATATTTGTTTTTATAAATGTAGTAATTAAGTAAAATCTGTTCCTAACACATATTCTAAATATCATGTACAAGAAAAATGTTTTTGTTTCTAGACACTCATTTCAACATTGTTACACTAACAAATAAGAATTATTTCCAAGAATTGCTTTGACAAAGAAATATACATACACAAGTATTGAGATATTATCCTAACAAATGGTACAAATGTTAAAAAAAGGGAAAACATCCAACAAGATAATTTTCTATTCTTTGTTTATATAAGGAGAAAATAAGTAAAATAAAGTTATTCTTTAGTTTTTATGAGGAGAAAATAAGTGGCATATAGTTTTAGTGTTTGTTCTGCCTTACTTTTGTTCTTTATATACTGTCCATTTCAGAACTAATGACTTATTTTTATCGATAGTCTATTTTTTACTCAAGTCCATAGTCAATGACTGTTATTTTCTAGTTTATTAGCTGTCTGGTGTGCTTAACTTATTTAGTTTCTCACATGTTTCTTTTGCACAATTTCTACATCACATAATTTGATTTCACACATTCACACAATCCTATGAATGTTTCAGCATGAGGCAGGCAAATGTTTTTGCATGAAGGTGATGGACTTGAGTAAGATGGATGTGGGCAAGTATTTGATGTACAGCTTCGTTCGTCGTTGCTTGTTGGCTTTGCAACTGTGTGTTGCTGTTGCGGAGGTCCTATAATGAAATGGAGCTGTGAGTGCAGAATTTCGTGGTTTACTGGCTTTGTATATGTGAAAGTCATCGTTATGTGTTGCTGAAAGCAGTCGTTTTTCGTTGTAATACTTTGCAGACGACTAGTTTACAATAGGATAGGGATTTGGGAAGGTATGTCGTCTGTTCTTCACCCATCTTCTTTCTTGGTCTCAATCTTGTGAATCTTCAACTTCTGTTCTTCCTGCTTTTTCTCTGCTTCTTACTTGATTCTTGGTTCTTCCCTGGGCAGGATATGGGAATATTTATTGATAACTAGTCGCTTTGAAGTTCTCCTCTTAGTAACAGTTTGATAAATTGTTGGACATCTCATTTCTACTTTGTGTTTTCTTCAGTTTCGTGCATCAGCGTGCTGTTTAATAGCAGTAGTGTGACTTTTACGCATATTTTTTTCCAGTGGTGGCTTGCCCAAGCGGTCTTCTCGTCAGGCCATTTTTTGCTCACTCTGCTGAGTCGGGGCGTTCCAGGACCCTCTTGGCCTTCCATGTTCTATCCCAGCAGGGTTCCACCACTCTGTGGTTCTGCTTAACAGCAGATTTACTGCCCACTTCAGCTACAAGGGTCCCCTGTTGCTCTCGCTGTCCTTTCCCTTCACATACCGAGCGAGGTGGCTCAGTGGTTAGACACTGGACTCGCATTCGGGAGGACGACGGTTCAATCCCGCGTCCGGCCATCCTGATTTAGGTTTTCCGTGATTTCCCTAAATCACTCCAGCCAAATGCCGGGATGGTTCCTCTGAAAGGGCACGGCCGACTTCCTTCCCCATTCTTCCCTTATCCGATGAGACCGATGACCACGCTGTCTGGTCTCCTTCCCCAAACCAACCAACCAACCAACCAACCCTTCACTCGATGCTTCTGCCTTGTAGGAATCATGTCTTGCTAATTACGTCCTTTTCTTTCTTGATACTTCTCGCATTGCAACTTGTGGGTTGTTGCATCTGATCCTTGCTGGAGTTTTTACAATGGTTTTTATAAAAAGTTTTACTTATAATCATCTAACATATGTCTAGTACCTACATTGTTTTACGCCTTCTTAAAAAGCCTTACAAATTTCGGCACTCTTTCCATGTTACAATTCTAAGATATTTTGAGTCTTAACTTCTACAAGAATCCTCAAATTCGTTTTTTTTTTATTTTTTTTTAGTGTTGTGGTGTATAGCATTTTAGTATTTCGTGCTGTTAGACTATCTACGCTTTATCCCTTCACCTTAATCTATGGTACTATTGGTGTTATTTTTGTTTTTGTTTTTATTGAAACAACTTTCTTTTTCCCATCTTCCTCTCTCTTCATTCTTCTTACTCCTGACAATCTTATCTGCAACATAAACTTGAAATATTGTGCTGATTATTTACCAGTAATAAAATTAATCTTCAAACTTTTTGATATGGCTCACATGGTGAAGTCCTAAGGTTTTGCCTGTTTTTGGGTTCATTAGTTCCACAGCATTATCATGAGCAATTCGGCTAATTATGACAGGTCCTTTGTATGCAGCATAAAACTTACGTATTTTGTGTTTCTGTTTGCTGGAGAGATGGTGTGTTTTTACAAATACTTTCTGGCCTACTGAGAATGTTCATTTAATTGCTGTTCTACCTCCTCTTTCTTTTCTTTTAATGGCTGCCTTTCTGATGCTGGAGATTGCTGTTGCTATGACTTGTTTGTGCTGTCTATGTGGTACAATAGGAAATCTAACATTTTCTCTGGTTATGTTTTGGGGTTCAATATTTTTAAGTACAGTAACTGGAGGTAGTAGTGTAGTGCTATGTGGCATTTCATTTATTACTTCTTGAAAATCTTTAAGGTATATATCCCAAGTGTTGTGTCTTTTGCCTGCATATAATTGGCATAAAGTGCCTATGTCCTTCATCGATCGTTCTGCTGGATTTACGCTAGGTTCATACTTAGATATGTAGATGGGTTTTATTTTGTGTTGTTTTAATGTGTTCTGCCATTGCACTGATTTGTATTGTGGGCCATTATCTGAAATTATTCGTTCCAGTCAACCTACTTGTCTGAGAAAATCTTGTCTAAATGGTTTACTTATAGTAAGACCTGTTGCCTGTTTTAATGGTGTCAAGGTAACATATTTAGAAGTAAGTTCCAAAACGACAAATATGAAAATATATCCATTTTTGGTGCATGGGAGGGGCCCCATCAAATCTGTTGCAGCTATATGTTTTAAATTTTTTGGGACTATTGGAAACATAGGTGGTTTGGTTTGGAAAGTGACGTGTTTAGCCCTCACACATTTTTTTGCATTTGACTAATACTGTTCTAATTCGTCTTTCCATATTAGGAAAATGGCTTGTTTGTTTTATTTTTAAAAAGAATTTCTTTGGTCCAAAGTGGCCATTACTTAAATGTGTTTACCATGTGTACTTATTAATCAGTTCATCTGGGATATAAATTAACAGTTCATTCGTTGCAACATTTCGTCTAAAAAATAAAACATTGTTTTTTTACGAGATAGTGCTGTCGAATGTCTGCAATATCCTTACTTCTCCACTTACGTTTGATTCCTAGTATTTCGGGATCCTTGTCCTGTTCTTTGCCTATGTTTTTCAATACTGTCGTAATGTAGTTATCGAAAGGTACTTGTTTCATATAGTACATTGTAAACTGGTCTTCTGCTGCTTCCAAACCTATGTTATTGGATGCATCCTGTGGACATCATGATAAAGCATCTGCTGATACATGTGTGTAACAGTGAAGTCAAATTCTTGTAGTATTAACATCCATCTGGCTAACCTCCCATGAGTTAGTCTGGCGGATAACAGAAATTCTAATTCTTTGTGGTCAATGTATACTTTTGTTTTTCTTCCTAATAGGAAGTATCGAAAACGTTGGAAGCCCCATACAATGGCCAATGCTTCCGGCTCCGTGACTGAATAGTTTTTCTCGCTTTTTGTGAGTACACGACTGGCAAATGCAATTGTTCTATATGATCTTAGCCCTGCCTGTTCGTATTCTTGGAATAAAATAACTCCTAAACCTGTTTTCGCGCTATCAGTGGCCATACAAAAATTTTGTGTTCGATCAGGATGTGCTAAAATCGGTGCTGTTGTTAGTGCGTTTTTCACTTTTAAAAATTCTTCATTGGCTTGTTGATCCCATACCCATGGCGTGTTTTTTCCAGTCAATGAATATAGGCATGGTGTTGCGAGAGAGTCGATCGAAATAAATTTTTTATAGAATCCGGTGAGACCTAGAAATCCTCTGACAGTTTTCTTATTATATGGAGTACAGAATTCCTTGATTGCCGTTAGTTTTTCTGGGTCGGGCATTACACCTTTCTCTGAAATTATGTGTCCTAGAAATTTGACCTCTCGCCTTCCAAATTTGGATTTTGTTATATTTACTGTGACCCCATGCTCTTTCATGATCTGTAAAAACTGATTTAATGTGTCGTTGTGACGTTCCCAAGAGGGTTCTGCTATAATCACATCATCAACATCACAAGTAATTTTTTGTAAAATTTCAGGACTGAGTATAGTATTAAATCCCCTAATAAACGCTGCTGATGATATGATTAAACCAAATGGCAATCGTTTAAATCGGTAACATCTACCGAATACGATAAATGCTGTAAATTTTCGACATTCTGGGGCCAATTCTATTTGCCAGAAACTACTCCGTAAATCAGTTGATGAAAATATCTTAGTACTGTGGAAGTTTTGTATCAATTCCTCTAATCTCAGTGATTATGATTGTGTTGATCTGTTTCGAATCAAGCACTAACCTAATGCTCCCATCTCGTTTTTGCACAATATGGAGCGCACTGTTATATATGGAGGTAGCTGGTTCAATAAAATCATCATCTAACATTTTAGATATCTCCTGGAATACTTTATTTCTATAGCTTAATGGGATTGTATAGGGTGGTACTCTAAATGGTTTGTGCTGTTTTACTTCAAACTTGTACTGAAATTGTTTAATACTGCCAGTCTTAGGTAAAAATACCTCTGCTTTCTCTCGTAAAATACCCTCTAATTCTCTTTCACTGTGTTCCGAAATACCTTGAACTTCTTGCAATTTTTCGTCGATCTCTTTATGGACTTCTAACATGAGTTGAGGCGATTCCCCCTTTTGTGCATACCATTCTAATTCTTCATCCTCTTTATCTCGCATCATTGTTAATTGTTTGTTTATAACTGGTATTTCTTCTAATTTTAGCTTTTGCTCGAAGAGAAGGGTGACATTCCCGAATGTTACGCTACCTTTTCCCATATCTATTATCGCTCGTCTCTCATTTAAAAAATCTGCACCTGTAATCAAATCTACAGTTAGTTTAGGTATAATCACGAAGTTGGCTTCGATCTTTTGACCCTGGCATTAAAGAGGTAACCTTGTTTGTCTCGTAACTTCCGCAGCGTTGTTTCTAATGGGACCTCTTACTTTAATCTTACGTGTTTTCAGAACTGGCAATTCCTCATTGGCATTACACTGCATGAATAAATTTTCTGAGATTGCGGTCAGTTCACTTCCGCTATCAATTACAATATTGACTGGGATCTGTTTCACCATGGCCTTCACAATTGATTGAATTTGAAAGGGTTGGTTCTGTTCTTCTTCTTCTTCTTCTTGCATCAACGAATCCTCCACTGAATCATACATGAGTCTTTTCAGGAATTTCCCTAGTGAATTCGTACTTTCTGTAGGATAAGCTTCGACTGCTACTTCTCTCTCTTTTATTTCCTCTTCTCTATTTCTTCCTTCATTTACGCTTTCTTCAACATCCTCTACTTTTTCCTCATCTTCGTCTATCTTCTCCTTCTTCGTCGCTACTTCCACATAATCGCGTTTAAATGCTCTAATTATCGCTTCATAACTTCCTTCATTATATACGTTGGGTTGTGTGCCCACTAGTAACTTATTTTCAACTTATGTCGACTGCGCATTATCCTCGTTGAATTCGTTTTCCCTGGTTTCCATCCCAAATAGCTCTGCAATATTCGTTACTTCATCCTTTCCTCCTACATTCGTGGTGCATGCCTCTGGTAATTCATCTTCCTCATCAGTATTCTCCCAATTAATTTCGTCCCAACACGATATTGTTATTTTCCTGTCTTCGTTTTCATCTGGTCCCTGCGGTTTTGTTTCTTCCTTCTTCTCTTCTCGTGATAAGGTATTTACTTCTCTGTTCAAGGTGCTGCAATTATTCTGGGTCGGTGCGTCATTCTCTTTGGCATGGGCGCTTAGCTGTCAATTCGAACGTTTATCGGGGTTTGGTGGTCATACCTCCACCTCTTCTATCTGTATTCTCTTTTCTTGCTCCGCTTGTTGATATTGGTTTCTTTTCTGATAGTTTGTCGGTCTATTGGTTCTCAAATACCCGTTCCGGTTGTCGTTATTCCCTCTGTAATAGTTGTTGTCGTTCCTAGGTGAATTATAGTTATTGTAATATTCTCTTCTAAATCCATAATCGTTTTTTTGTTGAAATCTGTTGTCGTTTCTTGGTGCGAAGTTATCACGTGGTTCGTAATTATTGTTTCTTCGTACTGTGTCTTGTGGATTCCACTGCATTTTTGCTTTCGTTTTCACGTGCGCTTCGTCTTTTTCTTGCATCATCTTTCGAAAATATAAACTCTAGTTCCCTAGTTCCCATAGAATTCCTTTAAATGCTTCGACGTCATCGCCTCTGCGACCTACTAATGATTGCTAGTATTTCAGCGGTAACTTCATCGCGCGTAATTTAATCAACTCTCTGTCACTGTATGGTACATCTAAGCATTGATTTTTCTTTGCCATTATTTCGACAAATTTCACGGGACTCTTCACTCCTGAATTTTCAAAATATGGGTTCTGTAATAATTCGTACTTCACTCTGTTCTGTGCTTCGCTGGACCAATATCGTGAGAGAAACTTCTCTCTGAAATCTTCGTACGTACGGCATGTCGCTGCAACATTCTGCATGGTTTCTGCGACTGTTCCTGACATGTGTGCACATATAAAGTCTAATTTGTGTGCTAGCGTCCAGTGTTCTGGTAATCCTACTCGGAATTGATCAATAAAAGTTCGTGGATGTAATGAGTTTCCTTCTCGAAAGTGTTGAAATTTTCTGACCGTGAGGAAATGATCGTCGTCGTACTTCGTCATGGTTCCATATGAAATTCGCGATTCTTCGCCACTTTTGTTTCTGATCATTTCTCCCGTCGTTCTTTCCGGTTGTGGTAGATCCATTGGATATTGTCCACTGTAACTTTCGCGTACCCTTACGGAATATCGTTGAAGTGGTACGCAATAATTTTCTTCCATCGGTTGTGAACGTGTGGCTGAATGCATTGCTCTGTACTCTTCGCGACCTGGCTTTCCATTGTCACGTATTGGTTCAGTATCTTGCCTGGCTAACCTTGCCGCTTCATTGCACGATCCAGACTGTCTTGAAACATACATTTGTGGTTCCGCATGTGTTTGTGGTGCCGTTCGTTCATCAAGAATTTCGAAACGTGTTTGTTGCTGTGCAGGCTGTCTGATTTCACGTATGTTACTTTCCGCCTGTGATTGGAATCGCAAATGCGTAATATCTTCGTTAATTGCTTGTTTTTCCGGTGCTGTTACAGATACGGATGTGGTAGCAGACTCACTGCTTGTTCGATCCTGTTCACTACGCTCTTCAATAGTTTGCAACAACTCTGTTCGCAATTTCTGAAATTGTTGCTTTGTTTGCGCTTCTATTTTGACTATACGATTATCATATCTTTTCAGCGCTGCTTTTGTGATACGTTTGTGTAACACACTGTTTTCAACAATTTCACGCGCTGTACCTGCTGCTTGTCTAGCAATTACGTTTATCTGTTTCTCTAATTTCTTGACATCTCCCTGGGTGTTGTTACGTAATGTTTTGATCTCGTTCTGAGTGTCATTACGCAATGTTTGTACGTTCGCTTGTACCTTGTCAATGTCTGTTCTCAATTGATTGTGACCTGTTATTAAGTTTCCTATCACTTCTCGAGATTCTTTTGCCTCGTCTTCAATATGACTTAGGTGTAACTGAATTTTTTTGTTTTGTTCTTCAATCTCACGCATTTGTCTCGTGGTTTCTGCCTTCTGAATTTGAATTTGGTTCGCTATTTCTTTATTTTTCCTTGTAATGGTTTCCGTAATTTGTTGTAACAATTCTGCCAGATTGGTGGGTCCTATTGCGTTTTCTTCCGACGTCCTAAGCTCTGTGTTTTCGCCCAAGTGTTGGTTCGCAACCGATTGCATTGAACTGTGCGGTGACACGTTTCTGCTCGCATTCCTTGTACTCTGTGGTGAGGGAGCTATGATTACTTGTACTATGGGTTCTACGTATTCAAGACTCAAGTTAGAATCCTCATCGACTGTCTCTCTACTTTCCTGCTCCTCTGTCGTATGCTGACCTACTTTTTCTATGCCTTGGCGTACATTATCCTCGTTATGGTGCGTTATCTGCCCTATTTCTCGCGATACTGCATCGACTGTTGTACGTCCTCTATTCTCTGGCAATCTTCATGCTGGGTCTCCAATTCGGTCAAGGTCTCGATCTGCCATTGCTAATCTTTCCGAATCCTTTATTTTCTGTTTTAAAAGCAATTCACGCGCCCTACTTCGTGTCAACATGCGCTCATACGATCTCACGCGTTTCACAAACTTTTTGTTCACACGACTTGACACTTATTATACCCAAGACTGACAATCCATTCACTTACTTCTTGGGTCAGAACCAACTTGTCAACGATGTATCCGCCACCTGTGCGCTTGCATTGGAGAGAAAACTTAATTCTAACAATATTAAAATTCATAACTTAATTATGCTATTGTCTCTGCTACAATGTCTCACTCTCTATTGAATACTTTCTTACTATCTATCGCTGCAGCTACTGTTTTCGACTATTTATAACATTCAGAAAAAAAAATTTGTTACCAAAATTTTTCGCAGGATATTTTTCTGACCTAGTTGGGCATGTGGTCGACCTTCAATCATGGTATTTTACGATCATGGCAGGGTCGCTATTCTCTAACATTCTGCGTGCTGTCTGCTTGTTCTAAGTCGTGTCTCCCTACCACTTTCGCGCAACGACGCTTTGAGCGTGTTTTTTAGGGAATTGACTAGTTTGAACCTGGGACCTGTTGCTGGTAAGGAGACGCCAGACCACACATGACATGTAGAGTTCAGAAGAGTTCAGTGAGACAAGAGATGATATAACCAAATACTTAATGATTTCAGCGTCAGCTCCACTGCACTCCCCGTAAAAGAATCTTAATACTAACTAAAATTAGTGGAAGGGGTTCAAGGCTTTCCTATTTTTAGTTAGCTGGTAAAATAACGTCGAAAAAGCAGTTAAGTTTACCATTGGAAATTTTATTCTACTCACAAAACATTGTTTGTAAATTTCACTATTGATGAAAGTAAATGTTTTAATATGGGATGATAAAAACCAACTGTGTTCAACAAAAATGTGAACGAATATTCCCTGAATGGGTTTCCAAGTTTTACAATGGACCGAAAGATGACCTATGCCATATCACATCTATAATCTAGGTTCAAATTAAGTTTCACAAAAGAGAAAACTATCAAAATGGTCTACAGTGACCCTCAAATTATCTTTAATTACTTATCTAAATTGTAGTAAATTACAGTGGCTGATGTGGCTTCTCAATAATTATATAACAGAAAAATCATCGTGTTTCGGATTTTTCTTCAAGTAGCGAATGTGAACACCATGAGATGTAATTGACGATCGACACTAGTATTTCGTAAAAAGGGGGTGTAACAGATGACACTTCTGCAGTTCTGAGTGAAGCTTTATGTGCTGTTATGCGGCGTCACGTGCATTCATTACCTTGTCGTTAGTTAGGCAGCGTCAGAGGGCGGCGGGCGGCACAGCTCCATACAGCTCGACGTCTCGGAAGCAACTCTCTTCTAACTTTTCCTTACTACAATTTACCGAAGTTGGTTTAAAAAATAAAACTATCTGGCTGTGTTTTCATCTGACCAATCAGGGTCTCAATGTTAATCCTAAGCTCTGCCTACAAAAATTCTGTCTACCCAATGAGAAACGTTATACTTTTCGTGGTGGGGCAATGTTTTTAACGTTTGCAACGTAAGAGAGACGCGAAATAGTCTCACGCAAAAACCTGCAGCTGGTGTGGCCCTTTTAGTGTTCTCATAAGATCTATACTGTCTCCTGGAGGGCTCTATCTTTTAACATGGGCTGGGGGGTGGTCCTGGCGGTTGGCTGGCGACGTGGGTGTCCGTCCCTTATCGTAGGGCCTTCTAGCTTAACACCGTTCTGCTCTCGGCTTCTGTTCTTGTTTCTCCCCTCGGAACTGCGTCTGTTTCATGGTGGGAAGGTATGACATGCATTTAGGCATTCTTGTGTGAAGTCTGTGGTATTCCATTTGCTCACTCGTTAATCGTATTACTTTGGTTAATTTAATGTCACGATGTATTCGGAGCTATATGGCATACTGCTGGATTTGCTTATGTCAGGGTTTTCGTGGAAGGTGTTGGATTTGCCTGACACCTTACAATATATAAAAATAGAATTTAAATAAAAAGAAATAAATCAGTTTATATTTAGCCATTTATTTTAACATTGATCATTGTTCGATTAAATTTTCAGCACATTAAACTTGATTCATAACTAAACTGGTGCCTTATTTAGGAATGTGAAAATGTGAGTTTGTAATTTTACGGAACACTTCAAATATAGAGCCAAGATTGGGACACTGCATACAACACTGTATTCATAAAATAACACACGAAGAACGTTGAAACATATGCAAGACGAAATTAACCACAACCAACTGATTTAAGTTTCACCCAAAGAAGTTACGTTCGTAGCGCAATCCTGTCCGTCATGAAATTACCACACACTGGTCTACTAAATTCATACTAACTCTCTGTGAAATCTTCCTGAAAAGAATAGCTGAGGGCTACTTTGATGGTTACACTACATGCTTCACGTGGTCAGTTTGGTTTGCACAAAGAGTGTAACTCCCCAATAATTTTGATAATTAAAATAAATTACATCGAAACACAAATTACAAAAGAAAAACCTCGAACTGGTTAGTATCGTCTTACTATTAACCTGATGGGTCAAACAATTGTATAAGCACGTGGTACTGGTCTCACAAAGTACACCCCACGTGGGTTGAATATAAAGAAAAGTTGCTATATTGAAAAATATTGTTAAGATGAGACGTTATAATCTCACGCACATTCGCATTTAAGAGTGATGATCTTAGTTAGAGTTACGTATCATCCACACGTGGTTCCACTTTACTCACAAAGTAGTGACAAAGCAACTACTGGAAGATATTCTGAACTTCACACTCGAATTACACAGTGTTGCAATTTAAGATAACATAAAGGTGATTAAATTTTCAGTTAGGCTGAACTTAAGAAATCCATTGTCCTGCGGACTTAGCAGAGACGCACTTAGCCGGAGATCTTACCACTTCAGACGCTCGCCGCAGACAGACTGCCTGGACCCCTACCGAGGGTGCTTAACAGATACAAACGGAAGTGACCAGAGAGACTGCTTCCTATGCCAACACGACAAGGGACGGACAGGACCATACTAAGAATAGAAACCTCTCTGCTTCTAGAAAGCGTTGCTACCTGTTACGACGTTGGTCCTACTGTTCTCTAGCAGACAGGCTTGTCTGCTACCATCAAGCATGCAACTAGAAATACATTTGCTCATTCATCCTTTCACACAGAAGGGAAGGGGGATGACAGTATCTTATCATATACAGTATATAAAAGAAAGCGGATGTAGGTTCCGTATGAGACTGTGTGACATGAATTACATGTAAACTGTATTTCAAAGTGTAGTAGTGTGACAGATCGTTCTTGTTTATGTATAAAAGTAACACGTTCCACTGCTTAGTCTCCTCCCAGATAGTCAGAAGCACCACAGTAAATTTAGAAGAGGAATTTATGCCGTAAATGACAACAGATTTAAGAAATTAACATGAAAGGAATCCAACAGAGACCTTTCAATACTTCCAGATTGTTAGAGACAACTGGTAACTTAAAGCATACTCCCAAAATAACCTGCCCATCTGTTCCTTACGTTCTGTTAAGAAACACGTGTTCAATTCTGTTTGCAAAAATATTCTGAATCTAGTCATAAGACTGGTCCAATACTTGTGAAACTAATTTTTTGCTGACTAAATGACAGCGCAGGACTGTTCAGATGGCCCCCGAAGCCAAGAACCGCTGGATGAAAATAGACCGCTATTTACAGCGCTCTGGGTCCCATGGACGAACAGCGGGCAGAGTTTCGCAAGATCTCTTGTTTGCGAAATTAATTTTGATTTTATTACTTGAACTCAAAATATTTACTTTAAGACTGCAAGAAAAAAATGGTTCAAATGGTTCTGAGCACTATGGGACTTAACATCTGTGGTCATCAGTCCCCTAGAACTTAGAACTACTTAAACCTAACTAACCTAAGGACATCACACACAACCATGTCCGAGGCAGGATTCGAACCTGCGACCGTAGCAGTCGCGCAGTTCCGGACGGCGCGCCTAGAACCGCTAGACCACCGCGGCCGGCAAGACTGCAAGAGACTGACGTCGAATATGCTGGTGCGAAAAACTTAATGACGAAAGTAACTTTCACATGACGTGTCACTGCCAAGTATCATAGCTCGGTAACACGCGGACAACACATAGAAATAACTCCTACAGAGTAGTGCAGAAGATAACTGAAAACAGTACGCATTGAGACGAATAGAAATGACATTTTGATTTAAATAGAATAATTATACTGAAGTCACCGCGGTTCATGATGCTCCCCTGGACGTTACAATAGGCGGGACACGGTTCTTAATAGGGTGTGCGACCACAACGGATAGCAGTGCATGTTGATAAGGAGTTCTTGTGGTCCATTGCTTTATGGACATTATTAATGTTATTATTATTGTCAATTATTGTTTTTGTTAATGAGGGCAATTATTATTATTGTGATTGTTACGTAACACTTTTTTGTATGTCAGATGTAAGAGAGGGCCTTACGACCATAATCTGATCAGACTAAATAAGCAATAAATAAACAAATAAATGTATTCATAGGAAGTTGTGGATATACCTAAATTTTTAAACAGTTGCCTACATGTCGTCTGAGGATAGACATCAGACATTATCCTTAGCGCACGCTGTTGTGAGTGGAAATGCCCGTGAAAATATTCCATATGGGGTTAATGAATGGAAGTGTGCAATGTAAGTCAACCTTCTTTTGTTTACATCCCAAGAATCATCGTGCACACGTACTGATGAACTCCAACGTTTGAGAATCCTTGTGAAACTTGATATGTTAACCACATTCTGAACTAGTATACATATACACACACAGGCTTTTGAACATTCAGTTTTACAGTTTTTCTTTCTCCCGTATTCTGCTATTATTGTGAAGCTTCGCGCAGATGTTTTTTGCAGTGTCCTCAGTGTGCCGTTCCATAGCGTCACATCACCCTTCTCGTTCTGATCGCACAGTGAGCATGTAAAGATACCTAGAACGACAGAATTTCCCACCAAACGTGAAAACCTGTCATTCGATTTCTTGATGTGGAGATGTTCCGCCTGATTTCCACTCAGGCCACGTAACTTAACTGTCGTGAGTAACAGCGAAGTGCAGCGATGGAAGGTACAGGAACTTTGGAGCAGAATGTACAGGCGTTCATGATGCAGTGAGTGTTAATCTGTCTTTCTCAGTGAACGGATCAGGTGAATCGATAAAATGGTCTACGAAAGGAAATTCGGAACAAGCGAAGAGGAATGTTGTTATCAAACGTTCTCCTACTCCATGACAATGCTCGGCTGCACACAGCAGCTGCAACGAAGACACTCCTGAATCGTTTTCGATGGCAAGTGTTTGATTATCCACCACACAGCCCCTGCTTCGCTCTCTCTTATTTTCATCTTTTTGCTCACAAATGAACCTCTGGATAGGGGGAGAGCATTTTGGCACAAACAACGAACTGCACACCAGCGTAGAGAATTGGTAGAAAACGCGGACGGCTGCCTTCTCTGAAGACGATAGTGGGAACTTGGTACCAAGCTACGACAAACGTCTAGGTCGAAGTGGCAACTATATAGAGAAGTAGGTGGAAGATGTTGCTAAATGTTGTCAAAAAATTTTTTTTTTTTTATTTTCACTGTTGTTTCCATTTCGAGACCGATCGGAACCTGATAAAAAGAACCCTCATAAATATGATATCAGAACACTGAGGTGTGTCTGTTCCACCCCGGTCATCTATCTCTGTTATCTCCGTGTGCGTACAGTCGAGATTTGAAGGTTAACGATACGAAAGATCGCCGGCCGCGGTGGCCAAGCGATTCTAGGCGCTTCAGTCCGGAATCGCGCGACTGTTACGGTCGCAGGTTCGAATCCTGCCTCGGGCATGGATGTGTGTGATGTCCTTAGGTTAGTTAGGTTTAAGTAGTTCTAAGTTCTAGGGGACTGATGACCACAGCTGTTAAGTCCCATAGTGCTCAGAGCCATCGAATCCTGCCTCGGGCATGGATGTGTGTGATGCCCTTAGGTTAGTTAGGTTTAAGTAGCTCTAAGTTCTAGGGACTGGTTACCTCAGATGTTAAGTCCCATAGTGCTCAGAGCCTTTTGATTTGATACGAAAGATCACTGAAGCACAGGTCGCTGAAGAAGCAATATCGTGCAACAGAAAGTTATCACCAGCTGATTCCCAAGAGTCACAAATGAAGTACTTGAAAAAAAGCTAAAAATATGCTTGACATAATACACTCTAAGGGAAAAAAGGTGCATGCACCACTAAGAAATCACCCGAATGGGACGGGAATCGGTAGATGTGATGTATTGTATTGTATTGTATGTTAACCGGAGGCCTAGAATCGACGGAGAGGCTCCGTCCCCGCCGCAGACGCAGTGGTTCACAACCCCACGACGGCTACCGCAATCCACTTCACCCCTCCGCCGCCCGGCGCCCGGCGCCCACCGCCCGCCGCCCGCAGCCCGCCGCCCCACACCGAACCACTGTTTCAGGATTATTGTGCGGTTCGGTCCCCTGTAAACACCCCCCTCCCCCCCCCCCCCCCAGGGAATGTCTCACACCAGACGAGTGTAACCCCTATGTTTGAGTGGTAGAGTAATGGTGGTGTACGCGTACGTGGAGAACTTGTTCGCGTAGCAATCGCCGACACGGTGTAGCTGAGGCGGAATATGGAGAACCAACCCGCATTCGCCGAGGCAGATGGAAAACAGCCTAAAATCCATCCACAGACCGGCCAGCTCACCGGACCTCGACACAAGTCCGCCGGGCGGATTCGTGCCGGGGACCAGGTGCTCCTTCCCAGATGTGACGTACATACACACAAACAAATATTCCGATTTCTGAATGTTTGGGTGATATATTCAGAGGAAGCGCTTCAAAAATTTAGCAAGTCAGTAGCGCGTTGGTCCATCTCCGACTCTTGTGCAAGCAGTTATTCGAATTGGTACTGATTGACAGAGTTGTTGGACAGCCTCCTGAGGGATATCGTGTCAGATTCCGTCCAATTGTCGCGTTAGATCGTCAAAATCGCGAGGTGCTTTAAGGCCCCTTCCCATAACACTCCAGACGTTCTTAGTTGGGGAGACAGCCGGAGACGTTGTTGGCCAGGATATGGTTCGGCAAGCACGAAGACGCGCAGTAGAAACTCTCACCGTGTGCGAGCGGGCATTATCTTGCTGAAACACAAGTCCAGAATGGCTTGCACTTAAGAGCATCAAAACGGGTAGTAGAACATCGTCGACGTACCGCAGAGCTGTAAGGGTGCGTGGATGACAACCAGAGGGGTCCTACGAAATAAAATGGCAACCCACACCATCACTCCTGGTTGTTGGACTGTATGGCGGGCATCAGTCAAGTTGGTCTCCCACCGCTCTCCGGGACGCCTCCGGACACGTCGTCGCTGGTCGTCGGGGCTCAGTTCCAAGTGGGGTTCATCACTGACGACAGTTCTACTCCAGCCAGTGAGATTCCAGGCCGAATGTGCCCGACACCACTGCAAACAGGTATTTTGGTGTACAGAGGTCAATGGTAGTCCGTGCTCAGCCTCATTTCTGGTGAGCCACCTATTAATGGTCCTTGTCGTCACTGAAGAACCAAGTGCACGTTGGATCGATGACAATGATGAATCTGGGTCTGAGTGCACCTGACGATTGCTCGGCCATCACGTTCTCTCGTTTCTCTAGGTCGACCGTCTCCACGCTATGTTAGGCCATGGTTCGCCCATTCCTGTCAACATCGTAGAATAATGGCATCGCTCCTATTCTAACGTCGCGCGATTCGCCGATTACTCCGATCGGCTCGTTTGACCCCAGTGCCACGTCCTCTCTCAACTGCTGACGTCTGCCTATATTGTTCACACGCCTATCTACGAGGCATAGTTACTGTCTAACGAAAATAAAACCCACAAACGCTTTATGTCCTGCTATCGATGTGTCCCCTGTTTTCCATCCTTGCTAACTGCACGATGAAACTGTGCTGCAGAGTCACACATTCATGGTTCAAATAGCTCTGAGCACTATGGGACTTAACTTCTGAGGTCATCAGTCCCCTAGAACTTAGAACTACTTAAACCTAACTGTCCTAAGGACACCACACACATCCATGCGCGAGGCACGATTCGAACCTGCGACCGTAGCGGTCGCATGGTTCCAGACCACACATTCACCCATTGTCCGCCAAAGGCTACAATTTTATATTTCCTGTCGATACCTGTATAAATACCAGTTAGAGACCAGTTTGCGTAACTCCTTCGCTGTGCGTCGTTTTGTTTGTCTTGAAGCGTATTACACATGTTGTACTTAGTCATCACATTCCAGCCCCTCCCATCCCCCCTCCCTCCACCCCCACCCGAAAAAAGTTGCTATATTGTGTGTGTTCTTCAGTTCGTCACATAGTGAAAATGTGGAGTTTTAATGAAATGATTTAAACAAAGCGGAATGGAACATAGTGTAACTTGACAATGTCGACATGTGGACATGCTACGTCATTTCTGGTGTAACCGTATTGCAGCAAACCAGTATCGAAAGCCAGAGTGATCACTATATCCTGATTTTTGCCACGACCTACTCCATTCTGCTAAGTTTTACTCACATCACTGAAACTCCACATGTGCGCTCCTAGGGTAAATAACGGAAGAAAGTTCAACGACCCAGTATCTTCTCATTTGGGAAATGCGACTCTCTAAGTACTGTTCCAAACAAATATTTAGCATTTAGCAGAACAACACATCGTTTTTGGGCGAATTTGGTGAGCACGATCGTCTGTTACACAGTCTTTTTTTAGCCACTTTTTTCTGTAGTTAACTATTGAACATCAATTGTACAATAACGCAGAGTTTAGCAGATAAATAATCTTGATAAGTGGCAGAATAGACATGTTCTTATTCGGTTTTCGCCGAATGATGTGCAGTACTTCTGTTTGAACGTTGGCAGTACGCCATCCACATCACGGCGCCTTAAATTCTTTTATAGACATTTTTCTCTGTCAAACAGTAAACCGCTTTCTATGCTATATACGAATGCATACTATCCGCTCACTGTCGAATTGTGATCAGGCATCCTCTCTCCGAATTACTAAATGCAGACACGCACGCACGCACACAAACACACACACACACAAAAAATGGTTCAAATGGCTCTGAGCACTATGGGACTTAACATCTGTGGTCATCAGTCCCCTAGAACTTAGAACTACTTAAACCTAACTAACCTAAGGACATCACACACATCCATGCCCGAGGCAGGATTCGAACCTGCGGGATTCGAACCTGCGACCGTAGCAGTCCCACGGTTCCGGACTGAGCGCCTGAACCGCTAGACCACCGCGGCCGGCCACACACAC
This sequence comes from Schistocerca piceifrons, assembly GCF_021461385.2. Lineage (NCBI taxonomy): Eukaryota > Metazoa > Arthropoda > Insecta > Orthoptera > Acrididae > Schistocerca > Schistocerca piceifrons. The sequence goes on from NC_060141.1 coordinate 364,990,808, forward strand.
ACACACGCACACACACACACACGGCTACATTGATAAAAGGTACCATAAAAACACAATGTAATACTGAGTCATCGCATGCGTAGCTTTATTCAGAATGATCGGTTCCTATGCGAACTGTGTACTAGTCGTGCAAATACGTACCACGTGCAGTGTCAACGTCATGGATGCAAAACATTTACTCACGAGGTCAATGGACTCTGGCGTCGACTTGAAGCGCTTTTGTGATGCTGGGTATCATACGAGACCCGCACTGAGTACTTAGTTGGGTCTTCCGAAATGTTAGCTCACGCTTTGAGATGTCAAATTGGAGGGGACTTATTAACCGTTTATTTTTATACAAATTGTGAGGTTGTGTCTAATTTCGAATCTAATTTCGAACTTCTAAACTCACCAACTGTAGTCTCAATAGCTAAGACTGTCTTGCAATATGAAATCAAATATGATGTTCTTGTTAACGTGTTGTCTGTCAGAACATGCGCTAGTCCTGCACTGTATTTAAGTACGACAGGACAGTAACTTTATAATGTGAGACTGCTTCCTAATGCGATATTCTGAATTTACTGATACTTTCGAACGAAGTTTCAAAATAATCTCCTTTGATTGACGAATTTTTGGTTAATCCTGGGACGGTTACTATTATTAATGCCTTTTCAAGTAAATAAAATTTCTGTAGACCCTAACACAATAAAATGTGGCCATTTATGAAGCATTTCAAGGCAGATTTATCACTACTGAACTTTCTCAGTGCCTCCGTCAAAGATCTTTCTTCATGGAGCTGCAGTGCTTGTAGATGCAAATCTCTCAAACGATGCTTCGTAAATCCAACAGCGAATATATTTTATAAATTGTCCCGAAAGGATTTCTTTTCTACAATAAGCAGGTTACTTTAAACAAAGGAGAGTACCTCATTTTATAGGTGATACCAAAACATCATTCCTTACCACAGCAGTTAACAGAACGTAAACGTGCTCCTTGGGAGACTGAAAGCGACACACATTTTTCTCATCCAAACCAGAAAGTTCCTAGACTTGTGTCTTTCCCTACTAATTCTAACGACAAATCAACATGAAAGCTAAAACCATTACCTCTGTTTTATACTAACATAAAAACACGAGTCAGTTTAATCAGTTTAGTGGCGTTGTGCTGACTATATTCTACCTACGCACACAACGATTAACTACACTACAGTACTTTTTTCTCTCACTATCTCATTTTAAGAAGACCATGTGCTAGAAGTGGTGGTAATTTTCCCTGAGGATATTATCAGCTCACACAAAAGTCACAGTAGGCCCTTACAGGGTGAAAACGACCACCAGCGAGAAAATTTCGTGGGTTATTCAGGACATTTTCTGATTATTTTGAAATACTGTAAGAATCTCGTGGTCTCTGGTGGCTCGTTACAGAATAACAATGTAAATATCATGTGTTAGGTTTGTTATCCCGATCATTCGCGACCCTGGGTATGTCTGTAGTATGCGTACACCAAAACGTACATTCCAAAACACAGAGTAATGCAACAACTCACAGATGAAACATGTACGCTTTTTCATATCGCCTTTGTGCCGCTTTTCAATTGCAGTCAATGAGACAATACACCAGGTGCATGTCAGCAAACACCGACCCTGATTCACTTACGGCACTTACTGTTTACAACAGTGATTCCCACTTTATTCTTCGCCCGCAAGCTTGGATTTAGTATCGCTCAATTATGTATTGGATTTGTTTTTCCGGCGGTCAGCTGTACGTTAACAGTGGCAGGCACCAACGTGGACAGGTTAATTGACGAAGCGATGGTGTTTTCACTATTGCCTAGATATTTCCAGTGCAGTAGAGATACAGATATAAATGGGGGTTAGAAATCGCACGAAACGCTATTACTCTTCAAGAAGCCACTGGAGACAGCGAGTTGTCTATACCAAAATGCTCAGAAAACATCCCTGAACAACCTACGGAATTTTGTCGGAGTTCGGATTCATTCTGCATATTTCAGTTGTTATTGTTGTTGTTATTACTGTAATAGTCTTCAGTACGAAGACTGGTTCGGTGCTGCTCTCAATGCTGCTCTATCCTATGAAAACCTTTTCATCCCTGCGTAACTGCTGCCACCTACGTTCTTTTGAACCTGCTTGCTCTTTTCGAGCCTTGGTCTCCCTAAAAACCTTTACTCTGCACACATGCCTCCATCAACCGGATTAATGATTCGTGAGACCTCCGGATAGATTCTATCAACCAGTACCTTCTTTTAATCAAATTGTCCCATTTTTTCCCTCAGTTCGATTCAGTACCTCCTCGTTAGTAACTAGATCTACCAATCTAATCTTAGCACTCTTCCATAGCATTACGTTTCAAAAGCTTCTGTCTTCTTCTTGTCTGAACTGTTTTTCATACACTTAACTTTCGTACAAGGCTACACTTCAAATAAATACTTTCAGGAAAGACTTAAGTACAGTTAAATTTACATACGATGTTAAAAAATGTTCCTGTTCTTTTTCTTACTACTGCTTGTCTGTGTTATATATACTTTCTAATTCTGTCATCGCCAGTTATTTTGCTCCCCAAGTAGCAAAAGTCAGATACTTGTTTTAGAGTCGAATTTCTTAGACTGATTCCTTCAGCATCGAGTGATTTAATTCGTCTACTTTCCATTAAGTTTTTCTTTTGTTGATATTCATGTTATATCACTCTCCATTCAGCTCAACTGATTTTCCAAGTCCTTTCCCGTCTATAAATTTCTCTTCCATGAACTTTGATTCCCTTTCCATATAGTTCCTTGGCTTCCATTAGTGCTTGCTCAGTGTACAAAAATGGTTCAAATGGCTCTGAGCACTATGGTACTTAACTTCTGAGGTCATCAGTCCCCCTAGAACTTAGAACTACTTAAAGCTAAATAACCTAAGGATTCGAACCTGCGACCGTAGCGGTCGCGCGGTTTCAGACTGTAGCGCCTAGAACCGCTCGGCCACCCTGGCCGGCGTTGTGGTCTTCAGTCCTGAGACTGTTTTGATGCAGCTCTCCATGCTACTCTATCCTGTGCAAGCTTCTTCATCTCTCAGTACCTACTGCAACCTACACCCTTCTGAATCTGTTTAGTGTATTCATCTCTTGGTCTCCCTCTACGATTTTTACCCTCCACGCTGCCCTCCAATACTACATTGGTGATCCCTTGATGCCTCAGAATATGTCCTACCAAGCGATCCCTTCTTCTAGTCAAGTTGTAAAGTTACGTAAATGTTGGAAGAGACATCATCAAAATATATGAGCCACCGTTAGTAAAACCTTTCTAAATTTCCTTCTTTTCTGTTCTCGGGAGCAACGTACTGTAGTTAAAACAATGTAGCGACTGATACTCGATACACGCATCATCATCATCTTCATCAGGATAAACGCAGCCTCCAGGCTTTACCATGCATTACAGGCCCCAGCTATACGCATGTAAGAGTTCCTATCAGTACACGTTTCCTCTTGTTAACCACCCTTCTTGCGTTAGATCTCAACCTCGGTCTTTTCTTATCTCTTCCAAGCCAGAGCAGAATTGCGGAATATCCTTGCTCCAAGAAGCATCCATTCTTCTGACCGCAGAGACTAAGATACTTTTTTTTTTCCACCCTCAATTCTCTCATCAAGTTCCGTGAATGAGTCTTTGATTCTCCTTATACCAATTTTTCATGCATATACTTTTTTCTGCTTGTCACAAGAGAAAACAATTGCTATACCAGGAACGCCTTGATAGTCCAGTATAATAGAATAAATATTGCACAATATCATTACACATTTTTACTGAGCATTCTGGGGAAATTTCAATAATACTGCACAATATTATTGTGCAGTGAACTTGACCGTCTAGAGGCCGCTTAACAACGAGTAATACCTGCTTGAAACACGTAAAGTATATTAAAATAAATAAACAATACGACTTGTAGCGGAAGAAAATAAATAATTTATCCGTAACAGTGACGGTACCTACACTTAGCCACTACGGCCAGTGTCAGTAATGAAGTACCACAATTGGGACATGTTGCTAGAAAGCTCCAACACAGTAAGACGGAAGTGCTTAAGATGCCTGAAATGCGGAAGGCTGCTCCACGGTGTCTGCAAAGTGCTCCACTCTTTTCATCAGGCGGCAGGGGGCGTCACGAAGAACAAAAAGCCCACTTCTCCCACTTCCCCTTCTGCGGCTCGGGCCGCGGGATTCCCGCGAGTAAAGCCGCGTGTGGCGCTGCGGGGTGGTCCAAAGCTCAGGGCAGAGGCGGGCGGCGTTTGTTTGAAGACGCCGGCCTGGGCTGCCCCAGCCCCGCACCCACCCCCGCCCGCTTACTTATTTTTAGAGGGGCGCCGCGCCACGCCGTACATCTCAAAGGGGTGGTCGCCGCTTAGCCCCGCGGCTTCCGCGCCGGGTTTTTCGTTGAGCTGGTGCCGCCCTCTCAACGGGGTGATATAGGGTAGGCAGTGGGCAGGCCCGCCAGGAGCCCTGCCACTGATGGACACGTTGCTGCCGTCTTCAAACGCTTGCCCTCTCTCGCATGAATCATCAAACCCATAATGCAAAAATAAAGTCTTGATATACAGCCGGCCGCGGTGGCCGAGCGGTTCTAGGCGTTACAGTCTGGAACCGCGCGACCACTACGGTCGCAGATTCGAATCCTGCCTCGGGCATGGATGTGTGTGTGATGTCATTAGGTTAGTTAGGTTTAAGAAGTTCTAAGTTCTAGGGGACTGATGACCTCAGAAATTAAGTCCCATAGTGCTCAGAGCCATTTTTGTTTTCATGATATACAGGGGATACGCAAAATAATGTGAACACCTGTACTTACTTAGGAATGCTTTATTAATAAGGCATTGGACTCACATTTGCTCTTAATACAGCTGCGATTCTTCTTGGAATAATGGAATATAATGATTATATACAGGGTTGCCCATTGATCGTGACCGGCCCAAATATCTCACGAAATAAACGTCAAACGAAAAAACTACAAAGAACGAAACATGTCTAGCTTGAAGGGGGAAACCAGATGGCGCTATCGTTGGACCGCTAGATGGCCCTCCATAGGTCAAACGGATATCAACTGCGTTTTTTAAAATAGGACCCCCATTTTTATTACATATTCGTGTAGTACGTAAAGAAATATGAATGTTTTAGTTGGACCACTTTTTTCGCTTTGTGATAGATGGCGCTTTAATAGTCACAAACGTGTAAGTACGTGGTATCACGTAACATTCCGCCAGTGTGGACGGTATTTGCTTCGTGATACATTACCCGTGTTGAAATGGTCCGTTTACCAATTGCGGAAAAGGTCGATATCGTGTTGGTGTATGGCTATTGTGATGAAAATTCCCAAAGGGCGTGTGCTATGGATGCTGCTCGGTATCCTGGACGACATCATCCAAGTGTCCGGACCGTTCGCCGGGTAGTTACGTTATTTAAGGAAACAGGAAGTGTTCAGCCACATGTGAAACGTCAACCACAACCTGCAACAAATGATGATGCCCAAGTAGGTGTTTTAGCTGCTGTCGAGGCTAATCGGCACATCAGTAGCAGACAAGTTGCGCGAGACTCGGGAATCTCAAAAACGTCGGTGTTGAGAATGCTACATCAACATCGATTGCACCCTTACCATACTTCTATGCACCAGGAATTGCATGGTGATGACTTTGAACGTCGTGTACAGTTCTACCACTGGGCACAAGAGAAATTACTCGACATTGACAGATTTTTAGCACGCGTTCTATTTAGCGACGAAGCGTCATTCACCAACAGCGGCAACGTAAACCGGCATAATACGCAGTATTGGGCAACGGAAAATCCACGATGGCTGCGACAAGTGGAACATCAGCGACCTTGGCGGGTTAATGTATGGTGCGGCATTATGGGAGGAAGGATAATTGGCCCCCATTTTATCGATAGCAATCTAAATGGTGCAATGTATGCTTACTTCCTACGTAACGTTGTACCGATGTTACTACAAGATGTTTCACTGCATGACAGAATGGCGATGTACTTCCAACATGATGGATGTCCGGTACATAGCTCGCGTGCGGTTGAAGCGGTATTGAATAGCATATTTCATGACAGGTGGATTGGTCGTCGAAGCACCATACCATGGCCCGCACGTTCACCGGATCTGACGCCCCCGGATTTCTTTCTGTGGGGTAATTTGAATGATATTTGGTATCGTGATCCACCGGCAACGCCTGACAACATGCGTCAGCGCGTTGTCAATCCATGTGCGAACATTACGGAACGCGAACTACTCGCTGTTGAGAGGAATGTCGTTAAACGTATTGCCAAATGTATTGAGGTTGCCGGACATCATTTTGAGCATTTATTGCATTAATGTGGTATTTACAGGTAATCACGCTGTAACAGTATGCGTTCTCAGAAATGTTCAAACGTACCTACGTTCTGTTTTTTAATTTAAAAAACCTACCTGTTGCCAACTGTTCCTCTAAAATTGTGAGCCATATGTTTGCGACTTTTAAAGCACCATCTATCACAAAGCGAAAAAAGTGGTCCAACTAAAACATTCATATTTCTTTACGTACTACACGGATATGTAATAAAAAAATGGAGGTTCCTATTTTAAAAAACGCAGTTGATATCCGTTTGACCTATGGCAGAGCCATCTAGCGGGCGAACCATAGCGCCATCTGGTTTCCCCCTTCAAGCTAGACAAGTTTCGTTCTTTGTAGTTTTTTCGTTTGGCGCTAATTTCGTGAGGCATTTGGCCCGGTCACGATCAATGGATCACCCTGTAGTCTCCAGTGGAATGTTATGCCACTCTTCGATTAGACCTGCTTCTAGCTCCTGTAGTGCGAGGTAGGCGGCTATCTGCTCCGGAGTCTGCGCTCCAATACCACCCACAAAGGTTCGATTGTGTTCGAGTCAGGGGACCGTGCTCGCCAAGGAAGACGCTGCAGTTCAGTTGCACGCTCCAGGCTGTCCTGGCTGTGCGAATGGGTGCATTATTGTCCTGAAATATGGCATCATTGTTGGAGAACAACATTTGAATCATGGGGTGCACCTGATGACCTAAGATGATCACATAATCGTCGGCTGTAACTCGGTCTTTGAGAGTAATGATGGGACCAGCATAATACCATGATACGGTTGTCATACCATCACTCTTCCACCTCCATGCTTAATCGTTGTAATCAAGCAATGAGGATTGTAGGCTTCTTTTGGCGTTCTGCAGACGTAAATCCGGCCCGATGTTGAAAATAACGAGAACGTTGGCTCCTCAGACCGCACGATGTGTTTCCACAGATGGGCCGTCCAGGATATTTGCTCCTGACACCATGTTTTACGCTTCCTGGCTGTCGTCACTAATGGTTTCGATACACCAGCTCCTCCATGAATAGTCGCTTTATGGAGTTCTCGGCGGACAGTGTCGATAGATAAGGGATCTCGAAGATCTGTGCCGTCACTTCAGCCGGTGTAGTTTTGTGTTGTTTTGACACAATTCGTGTTAGCGTACGACGATCTCTGCCATTTAGTTTTGATTTGCGCCCACCATGACGTTTACATGGTGATGTCTTTCCACGTTTTGTGTAGGCTGTCACTCCTGAGTCTGCTGACTTTAGAACTCTGTTAGGTCTTTCATTCCATGTCGACCTCGGCCTCTGAATGTAAATACGAAGTGTGCACTACTGGTAAACAATCTGCACTGATGCCTAGTCCGTACTGAACACGCACAGTCCAATACAACACGTGCCTTACCCGCGTTGTTGACCGTCAAACACAACCATTCCGTTACTACCACTGTTCACATTATTTTGCCTATCCCCTGTAGCTCTAGCGTCATATACCTATCTTTCTGCAGAATTCATTACAGTTAACCCAAATACACTGAGGTGATAAAAGTCATGGGATAGTTATATGCGCATATACAGATAGCGGTAGTATCGCGTACACGAGATAGAAAATGGCAGCTATCATCTGCGCTTAGGTGATTTATGTGAAAAGGTTTCCGACGTGATTATGACCGCACGACGGGAATTTACAGACTCTAAAAGCGGGATGTTAGTTGGAGCTACATGCCACATTCCGTTTCGGAAATCGTTAGGGAATTCAACATTCCGAGATCCACAGTGTCGAGAAAGTGACGAGAATACCAAATTTCAGGCGTTACCTCGTACCACCGACAACGCAGAGGCCGACAGTCTTCACATTAGACTGAAAGACCGGCGTCTGCGTAGAATTGTCAGCGCTAACACACAAGCAACACTACGTGAAATAACCGCCTCCTGCGCCTCTCCTGGGCTTGTGATCATATCGGTTGGACCACACACTACTGAAAAACAGTAGCCTGGTTATACGAGTCCCGACAGCAGTTAGTAAGAGCTGATCCTAGGATTCGAGTGTAGCGCAGACCCCACGAATCCATGGACCCAAGTTATTAACAAGGTACTGAGAAAGCTGACGGTGGCTCCATAATGGTGTGAGCTGTGTTTACGTGAAATGGACTGAGTCATCTGGTCCAATTGACCCGATCATTGACTGGAAATGATTATGTTCGGCTACTTGGAGACCATTTGCACCCATTCACGGACTTCGTATTCCCAATGACAGTGTGCCATGTCGCCGGGCCACAGTTGCTCGCGATTCGTTTAGAACATTCTGAACATTTCGAACGAATAGTTTGACCACGCAGATCTCCCGACATGAATCTCATCGAATATTTATGGGACATAATGGAGAGGTCTTTGCGTACACGGCATCCTGCATCGGTAAAACTTTCTCAGTTATAGACGGCTATACGAGTAGGAGAAGCATGGCTCAGTGTTTCTGCAGTGGACTTCCAGCGACTTTTTGAGTCCGTGCCACGTCGAGTTGCTGCACTACGCCGGGATAAACGAGGTCCGACACGATATTGAGAGGTATACCATGACTTTTGTCACGTCATTGTAAATATTTCTGCAGGCCAGTCGGGAGCTGTCCTCATTTGCGAACAGAGAGAGCGAAAACGTCTTCGTGTTACCTAAGACCTTTATTAGTAATACCAGAGAATATACAAAATGAGTGTACACCATTTTTCAGTTTCATTTTAAGGAATGAAATTGTTTCATACACTTAGGGCACACAACAATACTGTTCACAAACGTGTTTTATGTCTGGAGTCCTAATCATGACTCCCGTTGGCATTTGGACAGCTTGAATTGGCGAGGCAGTGCAATCCGAATAGAATCGAATTTAACGTGATACGAAATGACATAATATCTTTGTTGAACGTTCCAACAATAATGAGCTTTCACCTGAAGGTAGACCTGTTCAAAAATGGTTCAAATGGCTCTAAGCACTATGGGATTTAACATCTAAGACCATCAATCCCCTAGACTTAGAACTACTTAAACCTAACTAACCTAAGGACATCACACACATCCACGCCCGAGACAGGATTCGAACCTGCGACGGTAGCAGCATCGCGGCTTCGGACTGAAGCGCCTAAAACCGCTCGGCCACAGCGGCCGGCAGGTAGACCTGTGTTCTCGTTTCTGTCTTGCATACTAGTGCAGAGGCCACTCTACTATCGAATGCCAACATACGTATTTTCTTGTCCACTCATGTTCTAGAGTACACGCATTCGTGCATTTACTATTGTGCTACAAAATCAAATATACCACCTAAGATTTCTGGTGACATTTCTTTGGAGGGCAACTAGAGTATCCATTATGACAATATTCCTATCTACACTCCTGGAAATTGAAATAAGAACACCGTGAATTCATTGTCCCAGGAAGGAGAAACTTTATTGACACATTCCTGGGGTCAGATACATCACATGATCACACTGACAGAACCACAGGCACATAGACACAGGCAACAGAGCATGCACAATGTCGGCACTAGTACAGTTTATATCCACCTTTCGCAGCAATGCAGGCTGCTATTCTCCCATGGAGACGATCGTAGAGATGCTGGATGTAGTCCTGTGGAACGGCTTGCCATGCCATTTCCACCTGGCGCCTCAGTTGGACCAGCGTTCGTGCTGGACGTGCAGCCCGCGTGAGACGACGCTTCATCCAGTCCCAAACATGCTCAATGGGGGACAGATCCGGAGATCTTGCTGGCCAGGGTAGTTGACTTACACCTTCTAGAGCACGTTGGGTGGCACGGGATACATGCGGACGTGCATTGTCCTGTTGGAACAGCAAGTTCCCTTCCCGGTCTAGGAATGGTAGAACGATGGGTTCGATGACGGTTTGGATGTACCGTGCACTATTCAGTGTCCCCTCGACGATCACCAGTGGTGTACGGCCAGTGTAGGAGATCGCTCCCCACTCCATGATGCCGGGTGTTGGCCCTGTGTGCCTCGGTCGTATGCAGTCCTGATTGTGGCGCTCACCTGCACGGCGCCAAACACGCATACGACCATCATTGGCACCAAGGCAGAAGCGACTCTCATCGCTGAAGACGACACGTCTCCATTCGTCCCTCCATTCACGCCTGTCGCGACACCACTGGAGGCGGGCTGCACGATGTTGGGGCGTGAGAGGAAGACGGGCTAACGGTGTGCGGGACCGTAGCCCAGCTTCATGGAGCCGGTTGCGAATGGTCCTCGCCGATACCCCAGGAGCAACAGTGTCCCTAATTTGCTGGGAAGTGGCGGTGCGGTCCCCTACGGCACTGCGTAGGATCCTACGGTCTTGGCGTGCATCCGTGCGTCGCTGCGGTCCGGTCCCAGGTCCACGGGCACGTGCACCTTCCGCCGACCACTGGCGACAACATCGATGTACTGTGGAGACCTCACGCCCCACGTGTTGAGCAATTCGGCGGTACGTCCACCCGGCCTCCCGCATGCCCACTATACGCCCTCGCTCAAAGTCCGTCAACTGCACATACGGTTCACGTCCACGTTGTCGCGGCATGCTACCAGTGTTAAAGACTGCGATGGAGCTCCGTATGCCACGGCAAACTGGCTGACACTGACGGCGGCGGTGCACAAATGCTGCCCAGCTAGGGCCATTCGACGGCCAACACCGCGGTTCCTGGTGTGTCCGCTGTGCCGTGCGTGTGATCATTGCTTGTACAGCCCTCTCGCAGTGTCCGGAGCAAGTATGGTGGGTGTGTCAATGTGTTCTTTTTTCCATTTCCAGGAGTGTATTTAACATTAATATCGATACAGTGGGGTCTTTCGAAAAAAACAATTAGCAATCCCTTCAGGTTCTATTCAAATTTATGATGGCAAAAGAGTTAAAATTGAATTGTCAACTCATCTTGTGACATCAACGCCTTCTGTTGATGTTGCTACAGAAGAATTGACGCAGCCCTTCTTCTGTATTCATTCGCCGGCTTCAGTTTTCTTTCTGTTCCCTGCTGTCTGTTATAGCGTATGGTGCAAACGGTCTGTTACAGCGAAGGGTGCAACATACAAATGTTTAGTTCTTAGTTTCAGTACCGAAAGGAGATCACTGGGAATTCTATCAGTATAAACCTACATGCACATTTATACTCTGCAAATCCACCGTGAGGTGCTTGGCAGAGGATACAGCCCATAGTACCAGTTATTAGGGTTTCTTCCTGTTCTAATCACGTATGGAACGCTGGGAGAATGATTGTTTGAATGCCTCTGTGCGTTCAGTAATTATTCTAGTCTTATCTTCACCATCCCTATGTGAGCGATACGTAGGGGGCTGTAGTATATCGCTAGAGTGATCACTTAAAGTCGATTCCTGAAGCTTTGTTAATAGACTTTTGCCGTATAGTTTACGTCTGTCTTCAAGAGTCTTCCAGATCAGTTCCTTCAGTATCTCGTGACATTCTCCCACGGATTAAACAAACCTATAACCGTTCATGCTGCTCTCCCGATTAGTCCTATCTGGTACGGGTCTCACAGACTGGAGCAATATTCAAGGATGGGTCGCGCTACTGATTTGTAAGCAATCTCTTTTGTAGACTGATTGCACTTCCGCATTATTCTGCCAATAAACCGAAGTCCAACATCTGCTTTACCCACGACTGAACCTATATGATCATTCCATTTCATATCCATACAAAGTGTTACCCCCATGCACTTGTCTGACTTGGCTTTTTCCAACAGTGACTCACTGATATTATAGTCGTAGGATACTACGTTTTTTCGTTTTGTGAAGTGCAAAATTTTATACGCCTGAACATTTAGAGCAATTTGTGAATCTCTGACACATTGATATCTTATCTACAAGATGTGACTTAATATTTATGCAGCAACTGCATCATCTGAAAAAAGCCTGATTTTTACTATTAATATTGCCTGGACGGTCATCAATATAAAACGTGAACAACAGGGGTCCAGACACACTTCCCTGGGGCACACCCGAAGTTACTTCTGCATCTGGCGATGACTCTCCATCCAAGATCATGCTATGTCCTCCCTACCAAAAAGTCATCAGCCCAGTCACAAATTTCGATTGATGCCCAATATGATCGTATTTTTGACAATAAGCGTAGATGCGGTACTGAGTCAAATGCTTTTCGGAAATCAAGAAACACTGCATCTACCTGGTTGCCTTGATCCAAAGCGTTCAGTATTTTCTGTGAGAAAAGTGCGAGTTGGGTTTCACATGATCGATGTTTTCGAAATCCATGCTGGTTGGCGAAGAGGTGGTCATTACCTCATCTTGTCTGAGCTCAGAATATATTCTAAGGTTCTACAACAAATCGTTTTAAAGGATATTGGGCGGTAGTTTTGTGGATCACTTCTACTAACCTCCTTGTAGACGGGTGTGACTTGTGCCCTTTCCAAGAACTGGGCACGGTTTTTTTTTTTTTTTTTTTTTTTTGTTTCTAGGGATCTACGATCCATTATAGTTAAAAGAGGGGCTAACTCAGCCGGAAATTCATCATAGAATCTGACAGGGATTCCATCGGGGCCTGGAGATTTGTTCAATTTCAGCGATTTCAGCTGTTTCTCAACGCCCGTGATACTAATACTTACTTCGCTCATCTTTTCAGTGGAATGAGAATTAAATTGGGAACAATTCTCCTGGCTTTTTCTTTGTCGAGGAACATTTGAGAACCGAGTTTGTGGTTCTTTCTATGAATGTCGTGACACAGACGAGGCACAACGTCTCCTGCTGCCCCACATTCGCACACATCATGGCGACCTCCTCGAGAGACTTGAAATAACTCTAAGCAATACGTCCAATGCTGCAGTTCTGTACAGTAGCTACTATAGTGCATTTCCGTGCACTTCCGTCTCCAGTGGTGGAAACTCTCTCTGTCCTTAAAAAGGTGGATACACGTTTGTCTTCTTCTACGTAGGGCGAAACATAATAAGGCAGTCAGAGATGTACAATCGTTTCTTGTCTGCATGAAGGAATGATAAGAGGAGCTGTCGTTATGTCACAAACTTGAAACCGACTCCGCCAGGCCAGCTGCTCCAAACATTAGCTTCTTATGGTGTATTTTGATAAAAAAAATGCCATCTTGCGTCATTTGTGGGTGTACTAATCGTTCTCATTTTAACTTAAAGCGTAAAGGAATCACGTTTCATTCGTAACTGGACTCATTCATATACATGAATTTTGCTTGCGCGGACTACTTTTTCCGTATAGGTTTTATTTCTAACATTCGGCCTTATGTTTCCTATCAGACCACCTCTAAAATCCCTCTGGATGAACGCTGTGAGAAGGAAAGATCGGAAACCGACCAAACATAGCAAAATATATCTTCAGTATTTTCGGGAAGAGGACATGTAAAGAAAAATTTAAAATGCTGCATTACGAAAACAGCCTTGCAACGTTACATGCTGCTTTTCTTCATTTTTTTCTGTTTTCCATCGTTCTTTAGTTATTTCTATGCGAGTAATTGAAGGCACTTTGTTTATTGCCATACGCGTGTCACTTCTTTTATTTGTGAAGCATCTTCAGTAGCCTGTAATACATGTTTCCTTTTATACATTTATTATATGTACACACATACATTTATTATATGTATTAAAAGAAACATGTATTACAGGCCACTGAAGATACTTCACAAATAAATGAAGTGAAACGCGTATGGCAATAAACAAACTGCCTTCATTTAGTTGCAAAGACTGAACACAGCACCAAGAACTACTTTTCACGTTTACTCGTAATGTATAACAAAAACAAGGTTACATTAAAGCGGAGATTTGCGTCTTATACTGGATCTGTTAAACATGTAAGTCCAGAAAAACGTCTGAAAATGGCTTCCTGATACTGTGCTGTTATCGAAAACACTATAACATTTACTATTTAAAACAAATGTTGCGAGCACATGATACAAATGAAGAACAAGAGGCAATCCTAAACAGCAATCTGCTTAAGTTTTTGGTCATTGAATATGACGGGGCCAGCTTCAAGCAATGTACAGCGTCTTTGTATAAGTTTCTTCATCAACTTTCAGGGTCGATCCCATTTTTACAACAGCATCGCTGATGTGTCGGAAGTTCTATAATTTCAAACTCAGGGAAAGATGATCCGTTGGGTGCTACAGGCCTATCTGGTAGCCACAGTGACATCTCAAAACTATATTATCACATGTGGACTGTGTTTCGTATCTGAATTGTTTTTCATGTTAACTATGTACTTACCAAGGGTTTAATTCATATAGTAAAACATTCATCAGGATTTCTGCATCGATTTGTTTTTCCACATACCAACTTCTTGTTGCCTGCTTGGAACCGTTCTTGTTGACTGCTTGGGTATCTATACGTGTCTTTGGCCTTGGGGTAAGTTTCTCTTAAAGTGGGGGCAACTTAGACAACCTTCACGTAAAGCAAAGGGGAATTGTTCTGATTCGGAGAGAAACCGGCGACCGATGGTCCGTCGGTTTATCAAGGTTTGTACAGGTACCCGTGCATATCGTTTATGGCGGTTTCCGGTCTGCCGCAGGACTCTCGTGAGTGAGAGAACAGCTTCGTTGCCTTTAGAGGTGGGCCAAACGGTGATTTCGGAGTATTAATTATCACGGTTAGGTTATTTGTATGCCAGTTACTTTTAACAGTTATTTATAACTATCGGTCATTTTTACTGCCGAATTCGCCAGACAGGGGTACAGTTGAATAGCTAAGTAGGTAGAATCCATCAGTTTAGTTTAACAGCATAATTAAACCTGTGGGTATTGTGAACTGGCAGGAATGTCGGCTAAATCATGTCATAACTGCCTATTACATTTCAATTGATGTTTGAAGGGTTATCGGATTTTCGTGTTACATCTACATTGCAGAGCCAAAGAAATTGGTACACGTGCCTAATATCGTGTAGGGCCCCAGCGAGCACTCATGAGTGCAGCAACACGACGTGGCATGAACTCGACTAATGTCTGAAGTAGTGCTGGACGGAACTGAGAGAATTCCTTCAGGAGGCGACCTTGTCAAATCTGTCAGGTAATGTAACGTTTCCCAGCCAGAAGCCCTATTTCCTATGCAGTTATCAAACAGACAAGTCCCCCGTAGTAAGAGTATAAGTCAATAAGTCAGTGAGAAAAATGTTTTTTTTTTCCTTACTCAAATCACAATACAGTTCACACCAAAACTGTTTCTTTAGGACAGTAGCATCTAACAGTATTTAGTTACGCAAACATTCGTTATATCACACCATAATAAATATTTCTTAATCATCATTATAGCATCTTTGGACTGGCACATACATACAATACACAAATGCAGGGAAAATATATATTCATAAATACTAAGGCTCCAAACTCGTGATTACAACAAATACAAATAATCACACAATATTGATCAAGAGTTACAATAATGTTTCTTCTTGGTTTCGTTGGTTACACAAAGATCGAAACACATTGCCTTTTACAGTTAATAGAGATACGTGTACTTCTGGAGTCCTCCGTCAGAATTACGTGTCTTTCGAATCAAATTAAGTTTCATATAATTGTAAACTACGTTAATGGTAAATTATATCCATAATTCAATGCATCTAAGTGCCACCCAGAGCCCAACACAAATTGCTGGGTGTGTTCGCATGCAAATTGTGTTAATATATTATTTAAAACGGGTTGAAAGGGGCTTAGTAGGTCTAAAACGTACAAAAAAAGAAAAGTACTAAATAAGTTCCAAAACTAAAATCAAACAAAAAAGTATGGTATATAGAAACTGATTCTGATTGATCAGAGGATTACGAAACTAAAATTGGATTTTGTCTAGGCAAAAGTATTACTAGAGTTAGCGGTGTATCTTTAACAATATTTCAATTAATTAACAGAAATAAGTAAATCGTTTTAAGAAAAACTAGTTATCAGAATCGAAATATTTCGACATTGTGTATCAATTGAAATACCTCAATTACTTGACAATTCTTTACAATATTAAGACTGGTGGTGCTCTCATATCAGGCTTTGCAGGGTCGATACCTACTCCGTGACTGTGAACAAGAGGTGTTCCTGACTTCCAATACATGTTAGTAAAGATGGAGATAATTCCTACAAGAGAAACCAAAAACGAAAACCCTATCCGCTTTAAGAAAGCTAGTAAAGTAAATACAAGAAAAAATTGGTAAGGATTGGGTCAAAATATTTGGAGCAATTTTACATAGTGTCGGAAAGCGTTACATCAAAGACAACTAGTATAAAGTAACATTTTGGGTTTGGATACAGCAGGGCTACACCATTCATGGAGCTAATCAGCCTGTGATAAGGTATATGGAAAGGTGTTCTAGTTCCTCACACAGTCAAGGTCGTCTTGCTTCATTATGTGTCAGTGAATCTGTGACAACGCATGTGGTTTAGTAAGAGTGCTTTCTATTATACTATTGACAGGACAGAAGAGCATGCTCTAGAGGTAAGGGAGTTTTGATGGATTATTTTCATAGTTTAAGGATACAAACCAACATAATACTGTGTACCATGCCCAACAATGCGAAATTTTGAACTCTTATTGTTACTTGTATAAGAACACAGATTATGTAGTGTATGTATCAACAAATATTTGCCCGCATCTCGTGGTCGTGCGGTAGCGTTCTCGCTTCCCACGCCCGGGTTCCCGGGTTCGATTCCCGGCGGGGTCAGGGATTTTCTCT
Source organism: Schistocerca piceifrons (assembly GCF_021461385.2). Lineage (NCBI taxonomy): Eukaryota > Metazoa > Arthropoda > Insecta > Orthoptera > Acrididae > Schistocerca > Schistocerca piceifrons. Next base: position 365,007,782 of record NC_060141.1, read on the forward strand.
GTCTCGTGATGGCTGGGTGTTGTGTGCTGTCCTTAGGTTAGTTAGGTTTAAGTAGTTCTAAGTTCTAGGGGACTGATGACCATAGATGTTAAGTCCCATAGTGCTCAGAGCCATTTGAACCATTTTTTGAACAAATATTTCTGGCACTTTCCATGAATATTTGATCACTTAGTAGAAGCAAGTCCTTCGCTGCAGACTGTATACCAACTACCTTCCTTTGGGCGTATGCTGGTGCAATAGCTCCACACTTCACAATCATATACAACCGCTCGCTCGACGAAAGATCCGTACCCAAACACTGGAAAGTAGCGCAGGTCGCACCAATGGTCAAGAAAGGTAGTAGGAGTAATCCACTAAATTGCAGGCCCGTATCATTAACGTCGATTGCAGCAGGATTTTGGAACATATATCGTGTTCAAACATTATGATTACCTCGAAGAGAACGGACTATTGACACACAGTCAACACGGATTTAGAAAACATCGTTCTTATGAAACACAACTAGTCCTTACTCACACGAAGTTTTGAGTGCTATTGACAAGGGATTCCGTATATTTATACTTCCAGAAGGCTTTTTACACTATTCTATACAAGCGGCTCGTCACGAAATTGCGTGCTTATGGAATATCGTCTGAGTTGTGCGACAGGATTCGTGATGTCCTGTCAGAGAATTCACAGTTCGTAGTAATTGACGAAAGCCACCGAGTAAAATAGAAGTGATTCCTGACGTTCACCGGGATACCGTTATAGACCATCTGCTGTTCCTTAACTATATAAACGATTTAGGAGATAATCTGAACAGCCGTCTTAGGTTGTTTGCAGATGATGCTGTTGCTTATCGTCCAGTAAAATCATTAGAAGATCAAAATAAATTGAAAAACGATTTAGAAAAGATATCTGTAAGGCACGAAAATTGGCAATTGACCCTAAGTAATGAAAAGTGTGAGGTCATCCACATGAGTGCGGAAAGGAAACCGTTAAACTTCAGTTACATGATAAATCAGTCAAATCCAAAGGCTGTAAATTCAACTAAATACCTAGGAACGAACAACTTAAGTTGGGAAGAATACATAGGAAATGTTATCGGGAAGGGAAACCAAAGACTGCATTATATTGGCACAACTCTTTGAAAATGTAACAAATGTACTAAAGAGGCTGCCTACACTACACTTGTCCATCCTCTTTTAGAATACTGCTGCGCGGTGTGGGAGCCTTACCAGAAATGACTGACGGAGTACATCGAGAAAGTTCAAAGAAGGGCAGCACGTTTTGTATTATCGCGAAATAGGGGAGAGAGTGTCACTGAAATGATACAGGATTTGGGGTGGACGTCGTTAAAACAAAGGCGTTTTTCGTTGCGGCGGAACTTTTCACGAAATTTCAATAATCAACTTTCTTCTCCGAAAGCGAAAATTCTTTGTTGACTCCGACGTATATGGAGAGAAACGATCATCATAATAAAATAACAGGAATCGGAGCTCGCACGGCGAGATATAGGTGTTCGTTTTTGCCGCCAGATGTTCGAGATTGGAATTATAGAGAATTATAGTGAAGGTGGTTAAATGTGATTTGCAGAGTATCCATGTACAGGGTGTCCAGAAAAGGGCACCCTGATTTCAAAATTAAATATCTCAAAAACAAAGATCGATAGAGGAATGCAGTAAACGGTATGTTTACTGTGAAAGCTGTAAGAAGTTTATACAGCAGTTTGAAATAATAGTTACAAAAGCTGCTAACAGATGGCACTGTAGGCTTTACAGCTCATATTCAGCATACATAAGTGAAATAATCGTATGAAAACAATCTAAGCAAACAATCACACCACAATGTTTTCAAAATGTTCACCATTGGCACTACAGGGGTGGCGCAAACGAAGAACGAAATTCGCCATCACATTTCGTAGTGTCTCAACCGAAATGGATTCACATGCCACAGAGATCGCCGATTCAAGCTCGTCCAGCGTGGCGGGATGCTTCGGGTAGACCATGTCTTTCACTGTACCCCACAAAAAAGTCACAGGGAGTCAAATCCGGTGAATATGGAGGCCAATACATGCCTGCACCAGTAAATTTGGGATATTCCAAAGCAATGACTCGATTCCCGAAGTATTCCTCAAGAAAGCGAAACACTTGTTCGGTCCGATGTGGTCGGGCTCCATCTTGCATAAACCATTCAGTACCTGGTCGATCCTCTAACGCTTGCTTCGTGGCGACAAATTGTTCCAAAATTGCAACGTAACGTGCACCAGTGACCGTTTCTCGAATGAAAAAATGGCCAATAATGCCTCTGCTGCATACTGCAGCCCACACAGTAACTTTAGCAGAATACAGGGATTTCGCTTCACAACAATATGGCTTTTCGGAACCCCAAAATCGCCAGTTATGCTTATTCACGTATCCATTCAGGTGGAAGTGTGCATCATCTGTAAACCAGATGCAGCCAATATCAAATCCTTCACTATCAATCATTGTGAGCATATGATTAGCAAAGGCAACCCTTTGTTGCACAGCTCGTACGGGTATGGCCTGATGCGTTTGAATTTTGAATGGAAACATGTGTAGGCTCTTTCTCAGTATTTTATGCGTGCTGGAACGCTTCAAACCAGTCTCAGATGCAGTTCTACGGACGGATGACATTGGATTTCGCTGAATAATTCCAGAAACTGTGGCGATATTTTCAGGCGTAACTGCGGTTTGCTTGCAGCCAACATGCCCTACTAAATCATCAGTTACGCTGCCTGTTCGTTGAAATTTTGCGAAGAGCGTACGAATGGTTTTCGCATCGGGTCCTTCGCCTTGTTACCGTAGGACTCTCTTCTAACCTGTGGTACTCTAGCACCAGAAAAACGCGTTGTTCAATGGAGTACATGGTTTTAATTTCTTCCTTCGGTACGCTAACCTCCTTTCACGTTTCAGTAGTGGAACTGATCGCTCTGGGCTTCGGATCACTATTTATACTAGGCATTACGTATGGCGATTACAGCGCCATCTGTTAGCAGCTTTTGTAACTATTATTTCAAACTGCTGTATACACTTCTTACAGCTTTCACAATAAACGTACCGTTTACTGCATTCCTCTATCGATCTTTGTTTTCGAGATATTTAATTTTGAAATCAGGGAGTCCTTTTCTGGACACCCTGTAGTTGTAGGTGTAGATTTCACGCTTCTTTCAAAATGTCTGCACATGGGGCTATTTCTCCCCGTGCACGTGGGGCATTTAAGTGGCGTTCTACTGCGAAATTTTAGAGAACAGGTTTGTTGGTTTCTTTTCATATGGTCCGTACATACAAAAGGAGAAAGCTAAGTGCTTCCTGCTCTGAGGAAGATATGAAATACGCAGTAACAAGTGTTGTAGGCAGCTCGTCTAGATAAAGTGGCAGCACTGTGTTAAGTGGTTTCACGAATTGAGTGCAGGTGCAAAAGGACGAAAAAATGTTTATTTTTGGTAAACGCTTGTGTGATTTTGACACTGAAATACACTGGGCAGAGTAGCCTCTTCAGTGCATGAAATAGCACATCATTTTTCTGTATTCTGATTTCTGCACTCTTCAGATTTTTGTTTAATACTTTGTTCGTGTAGAGGAATTTCGACCTTTTATATACTGGAAGAAGGAAAAAGGGAGTTGATTGACTTGTGTAATCAAATATGGCTAAAATGGCTCTGAGCACTATGGGACTTAACATCTGAGGTCATCAGTCCCCTAGAACTTAGAACTACTTAAAGCTAACTAACCGAAGGACATCACATACACCCATGCCCGAGGCAGGATTTGAACCTGCGACCGTAGCAGTCGCGCGGTTCCGGACTGAAGAGCCTAGAACCGCACGGCCACCGCGGCCGGCTGTAATCAAATATACATGACACGAAAATGGCCAAAGGACTTGACAAAAAGTATTTTAGAAAAGAAAAAGAACAGCAAAAAGTATGAGGAACATAGAACAGTGAGCTTAATATCGCATGCAGCCGAAGTCTTGCTGAAGTCGCTGAACAGAAGGTTCTATGGAAAGTTGAATTGCGTAATTGGAGATGAACAACTTGGTTTCAGGCGAGGACTGGGAACTAGAGATGCCATTGGGCTACTGAGAGCTATAGGGGAGAGGTACATGGAGAAGAAAAGGAAGGTGTATGTTGTGTTCATTGATCTTGAGAAGGCTTTTGACTGTGTTAGATGGGACAAACTGATGGAAATCGTAAAGAAATATGGAGTTGACTGGAGGGATACACGGCTAATTAGAAATTTATATTTGAACCAGAGAGCAAGAGTAATAATAGTAGGTATGATGAGTGAAGAAATTGAAGTGGGTAGAGGTATAAGACAAGGTTGTTGTTTATCACCAACGCTGTTCAGTATCTATCTGTAGGAAATTATTGATGAAAGTTTTAATGGAAGGAGAAGAGTCTGTATAGGGGGTCGGCGAGTGGAGTGTATAAGATTTGAAGACGACGTCGTTGTGATCGCAAGAGAGTGCAAGGGAGATGGAACAAATGCTAGATGATCAAACACATATTTAGAAAAATATGGAATGAAGACTAACAAGAAGAAAACGTAAAGTACTGTAATTGGAGGAAATGGGAGAAAATGCCGTATGGAAACAGGTGGAGAGGAAATAGAGCAAGTGAATAACTTCAATTACTTGGGAAGCGTAACAATGGATGATATGTATTGCTCAACAGAAATTAGGAAAAGAATTGCAGTGGCAACAGAAGGACAAGAGGAAACAGAAATTACTTTGCGGACCACAAAACAAAGATCTGAGGAAAAAACTTGCCGAGTGTTACATCTGGAACATTGCACTGCATGGTGCGGAGACCTGGACATTGAGGAAGGAAGATGAAAGAAGATTGGAGGCACTAGAGATGTGGATATGGAGAAGAAAGGAAAAAGGGAAATGGGAAGACCGAGTAAGGAATGAAGAAGTGTTAAGAAGAGTTGGAGAAGAAAGAAACATGCTGAAAGTCATCAGAAAGAGAAAACGGAACTGGATTGGACATTGTTTGAGGAGGGACTGTTTATTGAAGGAAGGAATAGAAGGAATGGTGGAGGGAAAAAGGGGAAGAGGAAAAAGAAAATATCAAATGCTGGACAATATCAAATGCTGGACAATATCAAAGGAGACAAATATTCAGAAATGGAAAGACTGGTTATGGACAGAGAAAAGCGGAAGGGGCTTAACCAATGAGAAGACCTGCCGTAAGGCAGAATAATATACTACTACTATATACTGGAATGTATTGACAATTAACATTGTATAGTTGTATCATATTAGTTTTTTAAAAAAAGTTTCATGTTATATTATACAGGGTGTTACAAAAAGGTACGGCCAAACTTTCAGGAAACATTCCTCACACACAAACAAAGAAAAGATGTTATGTGGACATGTGTCCGAAATCGCTTAATTTCCATGTTAGAGCTCATTTTAGTTTCGTCAGTATGTACTGTACTTCCTCGATTCACCGCCAGTTGGCCCAATTGAAGGAAGGTAATGTTGACTTCGGTGCTTGTGTTGACAAGCGACTCATTGCTCTACAGTACTAGCATCAAGCACATCAGTACGTAGCATCAACAGGTTTGTGTTCATCACGAACGTGGTTTTGCAGTCAGTGCAATGTTTACAAATGCGGGATTGGCAGATGCCCATTTGATGTATGGATTAGCACGGGGCAATAGCCGTGGCGCGGTACGTTAGTATCGAGACAGACTTCCAGAACGAAGGTGTCCCGACAGGAAGACGTTCGAAGCAATTGATCGGCGTCTTAGGGAGCACGGAACATTCCATCCTATGACTCGCGACCCGGGAAGACCTAGAACGACAAGGACACCTGCAATGGACGAGGCAATTCTTCGTGCAGTTGACGATAACCCTAATGTCAGCGTCAGAGAACTTGCTGCTGTCAAGGTAACGTTGACCACGTCACTGTATGGAGAGTGCTACGGGAGAACCAGTTGTTTCCGTACCATGTACAGCGTGTGCAGGCACTATCAGCAGCTGATTGGCCTCCACGGGTACACTTCTGCGAATGGTTCATCCAACAATGTGTAAGTCCTCATTTCAGTGCAAATGTTCTCTTTACGGATGATGCTTCATTCCAACGTGATCAAATTGTAAATTTTCACAATCAACATGTGTGGGCTGACGAGAATCCGCACGCAATTGTGCAATCACGTCATCAACACAGATTTTCTGTGTACGATTTGGCAGGCATTGTTGCTGATGTCTTGATTGGGCCCCATGTTCTTCCACCTACGCTCAATGGAGCACATTATCATGATTTCATACGGGATACTCTACCTGTGCTGCTAGAACATGTGCCTTTACAAGTACGACACAACATGTGGTTCATGTGCGATGGAGCTCCTGCACATTTCAGTCGAAGTGTTCGTACGGTTCTCAACAACAGATTCGGTGACCGATGGATTGGTAGAGGCGGACCAATTCCATGGTCTCCACGCTCTCCTGACCTCAACCCTCTTGACTTTTATTTATGGGGGCATTTGAAAGCTCTTATCTACGCAACCCCGGTACCAAATGTACAGACTCTTCGTGCTCGTATTGTGGACGGCTGTGATACAATACGCCATTCTCCAGGGCTGCATCAGCGCATCAGGGATTCCATGCGACGGAGTGTGGATGGATGTACCCTCGCTAACGGAGGACATTTTGAACATTTACTGTAACAAAGTGTTTGAAGTCACGCTGGTACGCTCTGTTGCTGTGTGTTTCCATTCCATGATTAATATGATTTGAAGTGAAGCAATAAAATGAGCTCTAACATGGAAAGAAAGCGTTTCCGGACACATGTCCACATAACATATTTTCTTACTTTGTGTGTGAGGAATGTTTCCTGAAAGTTTGGCCGTACCTTTTTGTGAGACCCTGTATGGGGCTTGGTGTTGAAATGAGCGAACACTGTACTCCGTAAAGGAATTTTCGTGTGAAGCACATGAAAGTCGAGAACTCGCAATCGATGTTAGACTTACAAAGGGTACGGATAATTGAACAGAATTATGTCACAAAATGAGAAATTAATTTATCGGCACGCGACACAACAAATGGGTAGACCGATACCCGAATAAACAAGCGCCTGTACTCCTAAAACGATGCAAACCTCTCTGTCAACAAGCAAGAGAGGAAGAAGGCAGAAGAGGGGGTGTGAGAGAGCCGGCCGCTGTGGCCGAGCGTTTCAAGGCGCTTCAGTCCGGAACCGCGCTGCTGCTACGGTCGCAGTTTCGAATACTGCCTCGGGCATGGATGTGTGTGATGTCCTTAGGTTAGTTAGGTTTAAGTAGTTCTAAGTCTAGGGAACTGATGACCTCAGATGTTAAGTCCCATAATGCTTACAAGGGAACCTCCCCATTGCACCCACCTCAGATTTAGTTATAAGTTGACACAGTGGATAGGCCTTGAAAAACTGAACATAGATCAATCGAGAAAACAAGAAGTTGTGTGGAACTATGAAAAAAAAGCAAAAGATAGGCAATGTCAAGTTATTCGGGAACTCAGGAGCGCCGTGGTCCCGTGTTTAGCGTGAGGTCCTTGGTTCAAGTCTTCCCTGGAGTGAAAAGTAAAATTTTTATTTTCAGACAATTATTATCTGTCCGTCCGTCCGTGAAATACTTTGTGAAAAGATTCTATGATTTTGCGAAGCTGCACAGGTGCACAGAGCAGTATTGTTTACGTCATCGTGTGTCAATTATCAAAGTTCAGGCACTCACACATAATCAACTTCGCTCTCCAAAATTCCAGGACATGTTCAGATTTGCTAGGACATACGCAGGATTCGACGGTCTACACACGGAAAAATTTGAAAACTTTAAAAACATATGTTTTGACAGAGCACAGGGAAAACTGTGCGAATGTGAAACTGTTGCATTCGTTTGTTGCAGTTTATGTGACAAACTCTTATGTTTTCATCACTTTTTTGCGAGTGATTATCTCATCCAGAAGAAAACCTAGATCGGGCAAGGTAGAAGAATCTTTTTACCCATTCGCCAAGTGTACAAGTTAGGTGGGTCGACAACGTATTCCTGTCATGTGACGCACATGCCGTCACCAGTGTCGTAAAGAATATATCAGACGTGTTTTCCTGTGGAGGAATCGGTTGACCTATGACCTTGCCATCAAATGTTTTCGGTTCCCATTAGACGGGCACGTCCTTTCGTCTACTATTCGCACGGTTTTGCGGTGCGGTCGCAAAACACGAACACTAAACTCATTACAGTGAACAGAGTCGTCAATGAACGAACGGACAGATCAACAGATCATAACTTTGCGAAAATGAAGAAAGTAAACTTTTCACTCGAGGTAAGATTTCAACCAAGGACCTCTTTTTTTTAATTTCATTTTGTTCGCTTTTGTTCGTCGTATCTGCTCGGGGTGGACGTCGTAAGATACCCTTGTAAGTTCGTTGTTAATCGATTAACTCAGTTTTTTTTTATTATTATTACAGAGAGCAGCTAACCCTCTGACCGAACACGCTGAGCTACCGCGCCGGCGCCTCTCGTTCCGCAACTGCTCACGGTAACCACGGGACCACGGCGCTCCTAAGTTCGTACCATTCTTGATGTTGCCTATCTTGCACATGGACTACTCAGTTTGTATATTTTGCTTTTTTTTTTTCATAGTTCCACACAACTTCTTCCTGTTTTCTCGATTGATCTGCGTTCAGTTTTTCAAGGCCTATCCACTGTGCCAACTTATAACTAAATCTGAGGGGGGTGCGATGGGGAGGTTCCCTTGTTAGAGCCATTTCAACCATTTGAGGGCTGTGAGAGGATACGGATGGAGAGCAGAGTAGGTGTAGGTAGCGAGAGGTTACACAACCGGAGATTGACTGCGTCAGTCGGGCGAGGAGCGTGCTCGCGGCCAGGTACGCCGGCGGCTGTGTGTGAGTGGTGGGTGACCTCCAGCTGGACGGAGGCATTCTCGTCACGGCGCCGCTACACGGCGCGTGCAGAGAGCCTCGCCCTGCAGTTTGGCAGGGCTGGCCGCGCTGGCAGGTAGCTGAGCCCTGCCGCTCAGGCGCCACGCGCCCCGCCTTCTGGCCGGGAACTTCTACAACATGGCGCGTCCGCCACTTTCCAGCGATTGCGCCGCCAATGATCCGCATTTATTGTGTTTTGTTCTTCCTGGCTCTCCGCATAGAGATGTTGTTGTTATTGTTGTGGTCTTCAGTCCTGAGACTGGTTTGATGCAGCTCTCCATGCTACTCTATCCTGTGCGAGCTTCTTCATCTCCCAGTACCTACTGCAACCTACGTCCTTCTGAATCTGCTTAGTGTATTCATCTCTTGGTCTCCCTCTATGATTTTTACCCTCCACACTGCCCTCCAATGCTAAATTTGTGATCCCTTGATGCCTCAGAACATGTCCTACCAACCGGTCCCTTCTTCTTGTCAAGTTGTGCCACAAACTCCTCTTCTCCCCAATTCTATTCAATACCTCCTCATTAGTTATGTGATCTACCCATCTAATCTTCAGCATTCTTCTGTAGCACCACATTTCAAAAGCTTCTATTCTTTTCTTGTCCAAACTATTTATTGTCCATGTTTCACTTCCATACATGGCTACACTCCATACAAATACTTTCAGAAACGACTTCCTGACACTTAAATCTATACTCGATGTTAACAAATTTCTCTTCTTCAGTAGCGCTTTTCTTGCCATTGCCAGTCTACATTTTATATCCTCTCTACTTCGACCATCATGAGTTATTTTGCTCCCCAAATAGCAAAACTCCTTTACTACTTTAAGTGTCTCATTTCCTAATCTAATTCCCTTAGCATCACCCGACTTAATTCGACTACATTGCATTATCCTTGTTTTGCTTTCGTTGATGTTCATCTTATATCCTCCTTTCAAGACACTGTCCATTCCATTCAACTGCTCTTCCAAGTCCTTTGTTGTCTCTGACAGAATTACAATGTCATCGGCGAACCTCAAAGTTTTTATTTCTTCTCCATGGATTTTAATACCTACTCCGAATTTTTCTTTTCTTTCCCTTACTGCTTCCTCAATATACAGATTGAATAACATCGGGGAGAGAGATAGCTACAGAAAAATTCCACATATCGATGCTGCACTATCTCGCATGCCATAAGGAAAAAATAAGACACTTGAAGCTATCAAAAGAGTAGCCCTACACTTTTACGTATTCATCCGTTGTCCAATAGCTTTCCTCTCCGATTCGATGTTTATCGATTCGCCGAACGATACTATCGAAAGCCCAGGATTTGAGGACGATAAAATCGCTGTTTCAGACGTGAGACTGCGTCTGAAATACGAAGACAAGGGTTTTTACAACGAATATAAAACAGTCCTTGCAGCAAAATGTGGTTTGAATACCTTATTGCTTTCCTGTGATACAGGAGATGGCGATCATCCACCATTGTTACCTGAAACGTCTCCTTGGAAAAATTTGAGAATTACTGTGCTGATAAACCCCTTACGTTATTTGCTTTTAAAACAGCTGAGCAAAACTGAACGTACTCAGACATTACTCTCTTTACTTATTCTGATCAACACTGAACTGACACAATATTTTTAGCGCAACGCAATCTGACTTTCAATAATCCCTACAAAAGAATGGCCCTGACTAACAATAACCTATACCTTCCACAGATCACTTACCTCACAAAAACCATCGTTACTCGAACTACTGCAATACAGCGAGCGCCACTATTGCCAGCTAAATAAAAGATTCGAACTACTGAAGTCACTAACTACTGGTAGCCATAGTTAGCAAATGAAAGATTTTGATAAAGAACAAACAATGTATTTACCTTAATAGTGTTCAAAAGTCATTATATATATATACTTACTTACTTACTTATCGCGAATGGACCCAGAAGGATCACGCAAAGCTTTCTGACGTCGTTTCTTCCATACTTCTTTCATTCGTTCTCCATGTTTTCTTTTTCTTTCTTCTGTCCATTTTGTTCCTGGTCTCTTTAGTGCTTCCTTCTCCGACAATACAATCCACTTTTCCACCTTATTTCTAAAAGTTTTTCTATCTTTGACATCTTTAAGTTCAATATTTGCTTTTTGTAAATCTAATTTTACTTGGCTAATCCATGGTGTTGTTGATTTGACTTTTTCTATGTAAGTGAGAATTCTGTTGGTGAGTCGTGTGGGGGGAAGTCTAGTGACATGTCCATAAAATTTTAATCTTCGCCTTCTTATGTCTGCTGCCAGGTTTGATATAGTTTCTGTGGTTCTTCTTGATTGTATCCGGTATACTTCTTCTGTTAATTTTGGACCTAAAATCTTTCTCATAATTTTGCGTTCTTCTTTTACTATTTTTTCTAAATCACATTTTGTGTGGAGTGTGAGCGTTTCACTAGCATATAGTGCTGCTGGCTTAATTACTGCGCAGTAGTGTCTGATTTTTGTGTTCGAGGAGATGCATTTTTTATTGTATATTTCATGTGTCATACCATATGCTCTCTTCATTTTCTGTTGTCTGATCTTCTGTGCAACTTTCTCTCCTCCGGTTGGCTCCAAAATTTCACCTAGGTATTTAAAATGTTTTACTCTATTTATTTTTCCATATTTTGTGTTCAAACTGTGTATATGGAATTTCGTACAGAAAAATTCTGTCTTTTGAAACGAAATTTGTAAACCTACTTTATCCGCGTATTCCTTAAGGATCTCTATTTGTTTGGTGGCGATTTCTTCATCATCTGCAAGTATGGCCAAGTCGTCCGCGAATGCTAAACAAGATATCTCCACGTTGTCTTTGGTTCTACCAAGATGGATTGGTTTCCAGTAGGATTGATTTTTTAATTCTTTTTCCCATTCCTTAATGACTTTATCCAGGACTATATTAAACAGAAGTGGAGATAGCCCGTCACCTTGACGTACTCCAGTTTTTATGAGAAAAGGTTCAGAGATTTCTCCCCTGAATTTAACTTTAGATACAGTGTCTGTCAGTGATTCTTTGATAAGCCTTAGTGTTTTGGAGTCAAGTCCAAGTTCCTCTAAAATGTTAAACAAAGATTGCCGGTCAATTGAGTCATAGGCTTTCTTAAAATCTACAAATGTACAAATTACGGGGGCATTTCTAATTGCTTTGTGTTTTAATATTGTCTTTAAATTAAATATTTGTTCTATGCATGAGCGACCGGGGCGGAAGCCTGCTTGATAATCACCAATTTGGCGTTCCAGCTGCTCTTGTGTTCTTTTCAGCAGGCATGTTGAGAGAATTTTGTAGGTGACTTGTAAAAGTGAGATTCCCCTGTAGTTATTGACATTTGTTCTGTCTCCTTTTTTATGTAGCGGGTGAATAAGGGCACATTTCCAATCCTCTGGTAATTTTTCTGTTTCCCATATTTTTGTTATTATTTTTGTGAGCTCTTGCAACGTCTTTGGTCCTAGGTTTTTTAATAGCTCTGCAACAATGCCATCTTCGCCAGATGTTCTATTATTTTTTAAGTTTTTAATGTGACATTTGATTTCTTCCTGTGTTGGTGGTAATGAATCCGGTTGAGCGTTGGCACTGATTTCTTTGGGAAACCTTAAACTAGGTTCTGGGCAATTTAGTAGGTTAGAAAAATATTGAGCCAATACTTGACAGTTTTCCTGGTTTGTTAGGGCTAATTTACCATCAGGTTTTCTGAAACATAAATTTTGAGGGATATATCCTCGTATTTTATCTGCGAAAGTTCTGTAGAAGTCTCTTGTATTATAGTTTTGGAAATTTTCTTCTATGGCATCCAGTTGTGCCTTTGTGTACTTCCTTTTTGCTTGCCTAATGGATTTTGAAACCTGTTTTCTAACCTCGTTAAATAAATGTAGACTTTCTTGTGATTTTTTACTGTTATATTCTTGAAATGCCTTTTTTCTCCTTTCCAATGCATTTTCACAGTCTGAATCCCACCAAGGGTGTTTGAATATCTTTTTCAAGGGAATAGTTTCCTTAGCTATTCGCGTGATTTTAGAATGAAATTCTTCCCATGTGTTTGCCTTTTCCTTCTCCCATTCTTCTTTTACTTTAGATTCTTTAATCTTCTTGGTGTCATATTTCTGTATTTCTGTTTTCTTCTGATGACTTCTTCGTGCTGTAAACTTGATTTTAATTCTAGTTAGGTAATGGTCTGAATCAATGTTTGCTCCTCTGCGTACTTGGACGTCGTAAATTTCTTTTTGTACTGGGTATGAAATCGCCACATGATCTATTTGAAACTCGCCAATTTGTTGTATAGGAGATCTCCATGTCTTTTGTTTTCTTGGACATTTTCTTAGAGATGTTGACATTATCTTCAGGTTATTCTGCTTACATAGTTCGACGAGCCTTGTACCATTTTTATTGGTAAATTTATGTGCAGGATATTTGCCTACGGTTTTTTGGTGGATTTTCTCTCTACCAATTTGGGCATTAAAATCGCCGAGTAGAACTTTTGTATCATCTTTTGGAATCTTGGCCATTATATTCTCCAAATTTTCCCAGAACTTTTCTGTTTCTATGGGGTTTTTCTTGTTGTCTCCGTTTGTGGGAGCATGAACATTAACCATTGTGTATGTTTTGTTGGCACATTGTAAGCGCATCGTCATTATCCTATTATTTACGGGAGTAACTTCCTTGATGGAGCTGAGCACGCTCTTGTGTATGATAAACGCCATCCCGAGATGGGGGGCTCCTCTTCCGATTCGTTTATCCGTCTTGCTCTTAAAGATGCGATAGTTGCCATAATCTGATGTTTCTTCATCTGTAAAACGTGTCTCCTGTAAAGCTAGTATTACTATCTTTTGCTTTTCAAGTTTTGTTGTAAGGTTTAGAAGTTTTCCTGGTTGGATTAATGTATTTATGTTAAAGGTTCCAATGTATGTAGGTGTTTTAAGTGGAAGTTTGCCAGAGAGCTCCGACTTTCTCTGGTGTAATCGTGTAAGTCCAGGTTCCCCAGAATCCGAATTCCTGGTTGCCATCTGTTGATGGGTGGATTGGTTACCACCTGGGGTAATGTTGTTATTACTTGCACGAGTCATACTTGCTTGTAATCAAGTTGGTCCAGTGTTTCCACTGGGTGTTTAGAACCAGGGATTGTTAGTTCCTGGCGCATTATGACCAGCCGCACATTGTGTGAACAGACGCTGACCAGGATGCCGATGGTTCCCACTTCAGACGCGTCCTGGATTTGGGTGTTGACAGTGCTTATTGTAATGGCGGCACTTACTCGCCATGACACAGCAACGTCTTCGGGTTCTGTGGTTTTTGAATGAGTGTGACCCTTGCCAAAAGTCACCCTCCCACACCCTCGTGATGCTGCCGCCTCGGTCCGGGACTGCTTATTTGGGTTTCCCCTTATTCGCAGCTGTCCACCATATCTGATGGATCGTTCGCTATCCGCCACCTGCGACCCGCCCTGTACCTGAGGCTCGGCTAGGGCATTATATATATATCAGTTCATATATATATATATATATATATATATATATCAGTTCATGACATTAAGTCTTACAAATTTACTGTCTCTGATGGAAACATGTCCAGATCATCCGCTCTCAAAACTCCGCCATCTCTCTCCCCACATCCACCACTGCCAGCGGCTCACCTCCAACTGCGCAACGCTACGCGCTGTTCACATCCAACTGCCCAACACTACAATAGCAAATTCCAACAATGCAAACCAGCCACAGGCTGCACATAGCACAGTCAGTGATTTTCATATAGAGCGCTACGTGGCCTTACCAACATAAAAAACTAAACAGCCTACTTACATACCTTCTGTCAAAAGACGTGATTTCGGTGTAATAAGTAGCGGCACCGCTCTTCCGGATGTTTTTTGCTTTCCAGTTGCTGGAGCTTCAGCTTCAAGTAGCGCCTCAATTCGCCCCGCGAGGCTGAGTGTATCCTGTTTTAGTCCTCCCAACAAGCAGAAATCTGTAGCAGTATCGAGAACAGAAGCCAGGCCCTCTGCATGGCAATCAGAGGCGCCAACCTTTTAGCTATAGAGCGAGGTGGCATACTGGACTCGCATTCGGGAGGACAACGGTTCAAACCCGCGTCCGGCCATCCTGATTTAGATTTCCCATGTTTTCCCTACATCGCTTCAGACAAATTTTGGGAAGGTTTCTCTTGAAGGGCACGGCCAGCTTCCTTCCCTATGCTTCCCTAATTCGATGGGATCAATGACCTCGCTGTTTAGTACTCTAACATTCTGCGTGGTGTCTCTGGTTCTATGTCGTGTCTCCCTACCACTTTCGCGCAACGACGCTCTGAGCGTGTTTTTTAGGGAATTGACTAGTTTGAACCTGGGACCTGTTACTGGTAAGGAGACACCAGACCACACATGGCATGTAGAGTTCAGAAGAGTTCAGTGAGACTAGCGATGATATAACCAAATACTTAATGATTTCAGCGTCAGCTCTACTGCACTCCCTGTAAATGAATCTTAATACTAACTTAATTTAGTGGAAGGGGTTCAAGGCTTTCCTATTTTTGGTTAGCTGGTACAATAACGTCGAAAAAGCAGTTAAGTTTACCATTGGAAATTTTATTCTACTCACAAAACATTGTATATAAATTGCACTATTGATAAAAGGAAATGTTTTAATACAGGATGGTAAAAACCAACTGTGTTCAACAAAAATGTGAACATTATATTCCCTGAATGGGTTTCCAAGTTCTACAATGGATCGAAGGATGACATATGCCATATCACATCTATAATCTACGTTTAAATTAAGTTTCACAAAAGAGAAAACTATCAAAATGGTCTACAGTGACCCTCAATTATCTTTAATTACTTATCTAACTTGTCGTAAATTACAGTGGCTGATGTGGCTTCTCAATAACTATATAACAGAAAAATCATCGAGTTTCAGATTTTTTATTCAAGTGGCAAATGTGAACACCATGAGCTTTAATTGACGATCGACACTAGTATTACTTAAAGGGGATGTAACAGATGAGATTTCTGCAGTTCTGAGTGAAGCCTTATGTGCTCAAAAATGCGGCATCGCTTGCATTCATTACCTTGTCAGTGTTCGTAAGGGGGCGGCGGCCGGCGCAGCTCCGTCCAGCTCGCCGTCTCGGAAGCAACTCTCACCTAACTTCTCCTTACTACAATTTACCGAAGTTGGTTTAAAAAAAAACTATCTGGCTGTGTTTTCATCTGACCAATCAGGGTCTTAATGTTAACCTTAAGCTCCGCCAACAAAAATTCTGTCCATCCAATGAGAAACGTTATACTTTTCGCGGTGGGGCAATGTTTTTAAAGTTTACAACGTAACAGAGACGCGAAAAAGTCACACACTAAAACTTGCGGCTGGTGTGGCCCTTTTAGTGTTATCGTAAGATCTATACTGTTCTTCTGGAGGGCTCTAGCTTTTAACATGGGCTGGGGGGTGGTCCTGGTGGTTAGCTGGCGACGTGGGTGTCCGTCCCTTATCGTAGGGCCTTCTAGCTTAACACGGTTCTGCTCTCGTCTTCTGTTCTCGTTTCTCCCCTCGGAACTGCATCTGTCTCACGGTGAGAAGGTATTACATGCATTTAGGCATTCTTGTGTTAGTCTGTGGTATTCCATTTGCTCACTCGTTACTCGTATTACTTTGGTTAATTTAATGTCACGATTTATTTGGAGCTATATGACATACTACTGGATTTGCTTATCATGTCAGGGTTTTCATGGAAGGTGTTGAATTTGCCTGACACCCTACAGTACCTTCCCTCAAATCAGCCAACCTTTCAGCCACTGTGTGACCATCTGGGATGGGGCATACAACTAAATACTTAATCATGCTGTTGTAATTTTTCGACAAATATTCTAAAAAGTTAACTAGTGTTAAGTTTGCATTTACTGTATGTTCATTCAAACGCCTCCATTTTCCTGCATTTGTTTTTTTTCTGTTTAGCTTATTGACATTGCTTAAGTTCCTTATGTATTTTGTAATTACATTGATAATTGTTTCTTCTTTTAATCGGTTTTTGTATCACTCTCAACGTTTTATACCACCTGATCTAGCCTTGTCAAGTACTAATTTTATTTTATTAGGTTTGTTTATTAATAGCAACTGTTATGTAGGCATGCTGTTCCTATTTTGTGTTAAAGTTTTTCCTGCCTACTCTATTTTTATTTATTTACTGTTCAGTATTTTACTTCTTCATTGCGTTATCACCATACTGTCAAAGATGTCACTTACTGTATGTTTCTGCTTCCGTCTAGGCGAGTTACTTCTCTTCCAATGTTTTTAGCAAACATTGTAATTTCTTTAGTGACAATACTCAGTAAATGTCTCAAGATGGCCTGTAAGCCGAAAACCGGTTAACACAATAAAAGTAATATTGTAGAACAAAAGCAAACTCTTGCTTTTCATTTATTATAATGTTTTTCTACCAAGAACCGACGAAAGATTCTGTTAACTTGACTACTATTCTTATATTTACAAACTAAAAAGCTATAGATAATGTATGGCGAGTCTTTTTACGACGACGTGGCATTTTTTCCAAATAAATGCTTTACGCATCCATTGGGTGGCATCAAACTAATCGTAGAACTAAATTTGATATCACATATTACTCTTTCTTCTCCCATATTTTGTGCGTATTTAGTCATATGATAGTGCATGAATGCGCCCATATTTTAAGGTCTGATAGTGCATAGAAATTTAGGCTCTGCTGATTAATGAAACAAAAACTAAATACTTCCATATTAATACTCTTTATTTCAATCAGAAATACATACAGCAATTATAAAATAAACATTTCAGTTTATCTAAATGAAACAAAAATTAATGTGATCTTTGCTGTTGCAAATTCGATGCCAAATAATTTCTTTATAACTTTTAGCGGAATGTATACTGAACTCGATTCATCTGACAAACGGTTTCTTACCGAGTCTTTAATGTTACCCGTTTCCGAAAATAATGACTCACAGACGTAGGGGCCTAGGTAGATGATAATATTGTCAGGATAGCAAACCCCAGCTTCTTTATACTGTTGTATGTGTCCGCAATTGAATTCCACGTTTCCATAATTTTAATGTCGGAATTTCTGCTCATATTGCCCGATAGTCTTTCTAATTCGTTTACTCCCAGTTCCTTTCCCTGTGTCGATAAATTTTTGAGTCCGTATTGAACTAGACTGGATATCAGTCAGTTGCATTTCAATTCTTTAGTTTCCACCCGGTCAAATTTACACATAATAAATTCTAATATTTCTGAACTCTTTGAACTAAGTAAATCTCGATGAAAATACGTCGTAGGTTCGAATCCTGCCTCGGGCATGGATGTTTGTGATTTCCTTAGGTTAGTTAGGTTTAACTAGTTCTAAGTTCTAGGGGACTAATGACCTCAGCAGTTGAGTCCCATAGTGCTCAGAGCCATTTGAGCCTAAATACGTCGATTGAAGAACGTATCACAGAAGAAAATTCCTCAGTGAATTTTTCTTGATCTATCGAAAGTAAATCCAAATCACTGGTAATTTTTTTCACATTTAGGAAATACTTGTAGTTTTTGGAAACAATATCGTTATTAAAAACATACAGCTTAGCTTCAAAGCCGCGAATAATATCCATCATAACAATAGCTCAATAGCTGCTTTGTTTGAGCGTTGAAGCTTTACTGTTCAAATCATTGAAATGCTGATACATGTCTGTGACAAACTTCAATTCTGTAAACCACCTAATATCCGTTAACTTTAAATATTTGGAAATTTTCCCTTATTTTGTAAAAACAGCTTGATTTCTTTCAAAGAATCCACAAATCTTTACAGTAGGCTACCGTGGCTCAACCAACGAACAATGTCATACATGCGTAAGCAACTGCATGTCGAGGTGACTTCATCTGACAACGCTTCGAGCTTTCCTTTATCAAAAGTTCTCGACGATACGAGGTTCACTACTTTTGTGACTACAGCCATTTTATTATCAAAGGAAGCAAAACCACCCTTTGCACACAAGGCTTCTTGAGGTATGGATATCTGGAATAAATTAATAAAACCATTTGGAGCATCATCAGTTGTTATCAAAAGTATTTTTCTTAAATCTATTTCTTTTTTGGAAAACGAATTTTTAACAGCCGTAGAAATACCTAGGCCCTTAATAGTTGCTGGTAACAATATTATCACAATCAGTTTTAGATCATTTACAACACATTATCGAGCAAACACAGCTAAACCGGCAAATGTGGGTGAAAGAACGCCGGAAATTGGCCAACTGGAGCATGGAGACTAATGAACACATCTCTGGAACCACATATGTAGGATAACAGCGCTGGAAATCGCCGCTCAAGATGCTTTACAAATAAAAGAAGCGAAACCCGTATGGAAATAGGCAAACTGCCTTCAGTTCGTTGCATAGACGGAACGTACCTCCACGAGTTTTGAAACAACTAAGGAACGACGGAAAACACTAAAAATGAAGATTTAGTTACATCTGCACCTTTGTGAAGTCACAATGAAATACAAGAAAAGAACGTGATGTTATTTTCCGTTGTTCTTTTCCATATTCCGCCAGTTTTAGGATTCTGTCTTTTATTATGCTTCTAGATGAAGGTGTATTTTTGATGCGTTCCGTTATCTTTATTTTCAAAATCTTCAAAAATTGTTGGTACACACACTAACCAGGGGCTTCCTTAAAAAATTTCACGTCGCTGAAAGGTTTACCATGCCGGACATTGGAATTTGCAGCCGAGGAACTTGCAGCACTGATATGACATATAACACACAGCGCTTTGTTGCCTTTTTTAATCATGCCGTATTTCTCAGTCTGACAAGTTTGACATTCTCTTTTACTCTTATCTTGCACTTTTTGCTTCTTTGCCAAATTAGCCATGTTGAATAATACTAACAAGTTTTAAAATGGTACCGACTATGTGTAATTGCAGCACACGACCTGAGCACGCAACAAACAGAGACGAACGGATGGACACAGTTTCCCCGCGACAATTTGGCCGTAGGTACAAGTCGGTAGAGGTCGGAAGTGGAAAGGCTGCCAACCTGTGCGATCTGACAGCGGACCACGATGTATTATTACTAATGCATTTGATTACAGCGTGGTGCACAGTGAGTGAGCATGTGCAAAGATCGGTCATCTACAACTTCGGCACCGGTAGCCGGTCCACTATGAACTTTGGTACTATAATTTAAAATGCAGACGAACAGAGGAACCATTTAAAAACGGAACTTACTTACAATTGTGTTTCTTATCATGCATTTATTTTATGAAATCAGACAATAAATTTCGCTTCGTGACTGAGGAAAAGTGACTTTGCACTCAATTTTGCTGCTAGTGACATGTGAGACTATCACTTACAAAGCTATTACTGCACGCTAGTTGCTTCGTTCAGACACTCATCTAAGAAGTTCGGTCACGAACTCTGACTGATAATTATACATATAAGTGTGTATCATCTGAAGAAAAGTAATTCCGATCAACAAAGGAAATCCATATTTACAGACATAGCACAGTCGGACGAGAAGTTCATTTATTGTGTGGGGTGTTCCATTAATCCTGTTACACATTTGTAAGTATCTACAAGGGACTTTGTATATTGCCGTGAGCTGACCGTCGTCCACATCCTTCGTATGAAGCTCTGTTATAGTCCCGAAGCGCAGATCGACGTTTGGGGCTTCCAATAAGAGGAACATGATGAACTGCCCGATAATCGCGAATCTCAACTGAAGTAACTCTATTTGAACGTTGCAGTGACCATGAGGACATGACAACATGGCCACAGCACGGGGATCCGCTAGCGCCGTTATTCGAAGGAACACTGACTAGATCCAGATCCCCGTAGTCCACTCCGGAGCAGTGGATCGCTATTTTGTTACGAGGAGGAGCAATGACCGGCCCTATGCGTCGTTCCCGCGATGTAGCGGCTATAGTGGCTGGAGAGCAACGTCCGAGTCACCAGTTCGATTCTCTTTATCCATTTCATCGCAACCTAATCAGCATCTCCCAATAATAGCGTTTATTGCCTGATGTGCATCTGACTCATCGATTCTTTTGCATCCATTAGTACCTTGCCAACGCGGATCATAGAAGGAATATACTGTTTGTACCGGCGGATTGCATTTCCGTAAAACAGCCTAGTTTTGCTGATACGCTTCCTATTTTCATTACTGCAAATTTCATATATCTTTACCGCAAACTATTAGGAATCAGTACCGGAAATTTAAAATTCACAACAGCTTACCTTTAAAAATGACAGCGTAGTACTGGTTGCCCCGGTTATACCCTTGTCCGAGCGTGGAATGGCTGTAACCTATGTGCAGTTCCTTTTACGTACTCCTGTAACAATAATTCGCCACTGTGATATTACTTGTCCCGCAATTTAGTAGCAGAACGATTATTTTCACGGTAACGTCTATTTTTGTTTTATTATGCATTGCGTTAAAACACACGTAAGTTTCACTTTGCAATTTCTTTAAACCATCCCTAAACTCGTGCATAGAAGGCTGAGGTTTGTAAAATTGCTGTTTAGATGTCGGTGAAACGACTACACACCGTTTGTAGTCCTGAGTATCTGTTGTATACTGGCACATGAATCACATAGAAATTTAGCATCTTCGCTTACGTACTTTTCAAGTACATATGGTAGAAAAAATTTAAGTGATTTTGACTGGGAGCAATACTATGCAACTTGATGATCGCTTCCCCGACTGTGCTTGGAGGTAGAAATACATTTTCATGGTCATGGATGTCTCTTAAGCACATTATTTCATTCGTTTCCACATTAGTCTGTAAATCTGAGACACAATTCTTCTGCGTGCACAGCGGTTACAGAAATTGGAAATTTGTGGTAAGGTCTCATGGGACCAAATTGCTGAGGTTATTGGTCCCTAAGCTTACACACTACTACTTAATCTAACTTAAACTAACTTACGCTAAGGACGACACACACACCCATGCCCGAGGGAGGACTCGAACCGCCGACGGAGGGAGCCACGCGGACCGTGACAAGGCGCCCAAGACCGCGCGGCTATACCGGGCGGCCCCAGCGTTATGCTGACTTCCGCATTTAAAATTGTCCTTAATATTACAATCAACTCCCCGATTTGTAATAGTTTTGTATGAAGTCCATTCTTTAAACCCTTAAATTGACAAGAAGGAGATAAATGCACTTCGACATCACTGTCGACATTTCGTTTTCCCTACCAAGGCAAAGGAGTAACTTCCAATTGTGTACATGGTCATACTCAGTTCACCACCGAACACAACGTACAGTCTTCTACCTTGTATGCTCAGCTACAGTAGCTTTCGCCTGTGGCAGAAGTCAACACACAGTCGTCGATGTGGCGCCATCTGCAAACAGCAGTAGTTAAGTAGTATGTGATTATGGACGTAATTTAGCGATACTGAAAATCTATCTTTTGTGGTAATGAAAAAGTACTTTTTGCGGTACTGAAAATTAATTTTTGAGGAGTTTCTTTCTCGTTTTTGCGCATTTGCTGTGCCGTAAATACGACGGCTTTTTCGTAACCTTGATGGAGCGTCTGTAACGTAATACCCGCGCTATGTGTCATACGTAGAATCCGGGATCAGGCACCTGTTTCGAGAGCTAGGTCGCCAATAGCAGCTTAACCCTCCACACTGGAAGTACCACCGAAGAATACACAGGACTGAAGTGTCTGCCTCAAGAGAGTGCTCCTATCCAGACATACATCGAATTTGCTAGCAATATGCAGTGTTACATGCGAACATATGTCCAGAAGAGCATGTTGTTATATTAGGGGGAGAAAACTGCTTTACGTTTCTCAACTCTATCACTAATAATGGCATTCCTTATGTAGTTTTACATATTTAGATGACTTTAACGCTTCTACTACGCATCCCCGTGTATTTCATCACACCTCAAGCATAAATATTTGGGTAGTTTTATGTTTAACGTCAAACTAAAATGTGGCTGCAGGAGAGCCTACTACCACCCAAAGCAGTTGCTGTCTTTCGAGGTGGCTTGCTTGCGTGCAGAGATTGTACGACGTCGTCTTGGGATCAAACAGGTTTAGAAAAATCGGCGAAGAAATTATGGTATACATATTAGCAGCAATTTCCAAAAATTTGTTAATGTACACTGATCAGCCAGATCATTATGACCACCTACCACGGTCCGCGCTGCTCCCCCCGTCAGAGGTTTGAGTCCTCCCTCGGGCATGGGAGCTTGTGTTGTCCATAGCAAAAGTTAGTTTAAGTTAGATTAAGTAGTGTGTAAGCTTAGGGACTGATGACCTAAGCAGTTTGGTCCCATAAGATCTTACCACAAATTTACAAATTTTTACCACCTACCTAATAGCCAGTATGTACACCTTTGGCACGGATAACAGCGGCGACACGTCGTGGCATGGAAGCAACGTCGCTGCTGGGAGGTGGCACCACATCAGCACACACAAGTCAGCTGATTCTCGTAAAGTCTGGGGAGCATCCCAGATGTGTTCGATCGGGTTCAGATCTGGCAAGCTACGGGGTCTACACATCAATTGGAAATCGCCACTGTGTTCCTCGAACCACTCCATCACACTCATGGCCTTGTGACATGGCGCATTATCTTGCTGAAAAGCGCTATTGTCTTCAGAAAACATTATCTTCATGAATGGGTGTACACGGTCTGCAAACGGTGTGCGATACTCCTTGGGCGTCATGGTGCGTTGCACGAGCTCCACTGGACCCATTGAAGCCCACCAGCTTGTCTCCGTCCCGATGTACAGGTGTCAGGGAACTGTTCCCCTCCCAATGGCGTAATGAAAAAGGTATTGGGACTCATCAGACCATGCAGCGCCTTGCCGCTTCGCCGACGTCCAATGCCGGTGGTCACGTGCCCATTTCAGTCGTAGTTGTCGATGTCGTGGTGTTAACACTGGCACATGTTTGGGTCGTCGGCTGCGGTGGTTCGCCGTTGGGAGTGTTCGGTGCACTGTATGTTGAGACACACTTGCACTCTGCCCAGCATTTAAGACTGATGTTAGTTCCACTACAGTTCGGCGCCCGTCCTGTTTTACCAGTCTGCCCAGCCTACGACGTCAGACAGGTCTCATAAGCGGTGGCCGCCCAACTCTACGACGTCTGGACGTAGTTTCACTTTGGTTTCAACACGTGTTGAAGACACACATCACAGCTCTCATCGAACACCCGAGAAGCGCAGTTTCCGAAATGCTCATGTCGAGCCTCTGGGCCATCACAATCCGCCCTCGGCCAAACTCAGATAGATCGCACCTCTTCCCCGTTCTACACACAAACAGCATGCTCACAAGCACCGTGCTTGTGTCTGGCTAGTAGCTATTCATCTCCAGGTGACGCTGTTAACGCCTGGTCGGGTTTATATCGATAGTAGGTCGGTGGTCATAATGTTTTGGCTGATAAGTGTAAGCTATACATTACATAACTTGAGTATGAAGATGACACGTGGGAAGAATGAATCGGAGACTGGTGACCTTAGTTGTTAGTCTCTTTGATCCCATAATCACCATAAAACAGCTTGCAGCACTAGTAAATTGTTGCGATATTCAGGAAGACCTGCCAATCGTCAACGCTTGGTATAAAGATTAACAGTTGATTCTCAACATAAAAAATTATTATATTGTAATCAAATAGACAGAAGTACCCGTTATTCTTTGATTACACGATATCTGAAAAATCACTAATCACAGTCGCGTCCATTTAATATCTGATAGTATGCGTATGGAACATTTTAAAGTAAATTACCACGTAAAACTAATCGTAGGAAAGTTAGATGCCGGGCCGAGTGTCGTTGGATGAAGCTTCAGGAAACGTATCGGATATTGAACGGCAAGGAGATCCATCGGTAGTTGTTAGATATTTCAGTAAGCCTAGGTTCAACATGTCGAGACAGTATCGTGAATACTTATCAAAAGGCACCATCTCTCACGAAGGAAGTTGCTTACAAAATCCTCCTTGGACATAGACGGTACTTCCTTATTGCCCCTCGGTCCGGGACTTTACCGCACATCACTGGTAGAGGAAACGGAGAGGGTCCAAAGAAGAGCAGCTCATTTCGTCACGGGTTCGTTTAGTAAGCGCGAAAGAGTCACGGAATTACTTATTCATCTCCAAGGACGAAGGAACTGCACATCACTGCGATATTTGTTGTTAAAATTTTGAGAGCTTACTTTCCTAGAAAACTCAGTCAACATATTTCTTCCTCTTACAAATATCTCGTGAGGAGACCAAAAGGTAAAACTAGAGCAATTAAAGCTCATACGGAAGCTTCCCAACAGCCGTTATTCCCGCGTACCATTCACGTCTACTTTAGGGGGGAATGGCTATGGTAAACTAAGGACCCTCAAGCACAAACTCTAAAATGTCCTGTGCTTAAACTCAGAAACCACATTCGATCTGTTATCCGGTATACACCTTTTCTCAAAATTGACAGTTATCCGCGTTTCGAGGTAAGAATTTTTGTAGGTTTTGCAAGAGTAAGACCGAAACATGATTCTGAAACAATGCCACGAATCAAATAGTGTTTTAAATTGATCAGTGAGAGGCTGCGACCGATGGATGTAAAGTTTGCGGACTGAACTGCCCACCTGAAACAGAATTTCTGTTCGATATGTCAAATTCCTGGCACAGAGCTTTCGGGCTGATATACGGCACGGGTACAACATCGATACGCTTCGTAGTGCCTTCGTTGCACAATGGGCAAAGAAAACTTGCATGTATACACATTCGCAAAACTAATACCAAGTTACACAAAGGAACATGATAGCTTTTAACTGAATGTATCGACGACACTGAGAAAATGTGGCTCGAATTACACCGAACTGTCCAGAACCACGGGACAGCATCACGCATATAGTCAAGCCATACTAGTATCATATGAAATACGTACAAATATTTGTAGCGCGTTGTGATTCCTTTCTGTCTGAGTTTTCTTGAGCTGCTCGTGGGAGTTTTCTGGGGGGATAGAAGGTACACAGCCGTAATTATTGGAGAGTGAACGGGAAGGAGATGCATGGGATATTCTGTTTAGGTAGTTGTTCGGCGTTTTGGTGTTCCTAGGTTCACTACGTCGACACGGCATCATGAATGTTCAAATGTGTGTGAAACCTTATAGGACTTAACTGCTAAGGTCATCAGTCCCTAAGCTGACACACTACTTAACCTAAATTATCCTAAGGACAAACACATACACCCATGCCCGAGGGAGGACTCGAACCTCCGCCGGGACCAGCCACACAGTCCATGACTGCAGCGCCTCAGACCGCTCGGCTAATCCCGCGCGGCCGGCATCATGAATACCTACAAGATGGCACCATTTTTCATGCGTAGTTAATGGCCATAATCATCATTACGTGAAAACGAAATTGTTAACATTAATAACGTTATGTTGAACAACATCAACATTTAATGAAGGATGTGCGAGGAAGTCGGAATGCAATCACTGCTATGTAATTGCGTGTACGGATTCTAGTGCCAAATAAACGTTTATAGTCTTTCCTTACTACCAGCACTTCCTTGTAGTCAGTAATTTGCCTCAGAACAGTTGCTCGTACGTGAATTACTGAGTTTAGAGAAATGGCTCTGGTTCAAATGGCTCTGAGCACTATGGGACTTAACATCTATGGTCATCAGTCCCCTAGAACTTAGAACTACTTAAACCTAACTAATCTAAGGACATCACACAACACCCAGCCATCACGAGGCAGAGAAAATCCCTGACCCCGCCGGGAATCGAACCCGGGAACCCGAGCGTGGGAAGCGAGAACGCTACCGCACGACCACGAGATGCGGGCAAGTTTAGAGAATTTGCTCAAGTTTTAAAGAAAACTGTATAACAATGTGTAGTACAGTTCAGATTTTTATTAATAATTGATTAATCTAGTAGCAGATTAACCGGCGTTACCCGATTACATACACTGATGTTGATTGATGTTAATGTGAGTATCGCCTGCTCTCACTTACATCAATAGAATCGAGCGCGACTGCACCGTGACATATGCTTCAGTGCGGATGCACAAATATTGTTCGAACCCCTACTGGAATCATGAATTAGCGAGTAGCAGCGTGCGATGAGTTGAGAATTTGAGTCGCACGGGAGACGTGTCCAAGTGCGCGAGGCGGTAAAGTCAGCCGTTCAAGAGAAGCGGAGCATCTGGTTTCGAGTCCCGGTAAGTCACAAACTTTCAACTTTCGCCATTCCAATACCGCAATGTCCAGTCGACTGGGAGCCATGATTTACCACCTAACCCGTCCCCTTTCTTCCCTTTCCCCTGTTTCAGAGAGAAAGACCAAAATCAATACTTTCAGCCATGAGACTGAATACTCCATGGTGGCATCGCTGGCACATGACGCGGTAAGGGAGCAGTATAAGCAGAGCATGGAAGAATGATCTACCATTCAGCAACCATATGTGCCGCAAATGGAATAATATATTGACATAAGGGACTTTGACAAAAAATGGTTCAAATGGCTCTGAGCACTAAGGGACTTAACTGCTGAGGTCATCAGTCCCCTACAACTTAGAACCATTTAAACCTAACTAACCTAAGGACATCACACACATCCATGCCCGAGGCAGGATTCGAACCTGCGACCGTAGCGGTCGTGCGGTTCAAGACTGAAGCGCCTAGAACCACTCGGCCACATCGACGGCTATGTCATATCACAGAACATGTAGGTCTGAGACGCTCTGTAAGGCAGGATGGACACCGATCTCTTGCAGATCTGAAGACAGAATATAATGCTGATGCAACCACAAGTGTTACGCACAATATTATTCAGTGCACATTATTGAACGTGTGACTCCGCAATGGGCAAAACGTAAACCTTCCCACATTGTCCCAACGAAATAATTATGACTGCAGTGGACACGGTTCATCGAGGCTGGACCGTGGATGTATGGAAACGTGACGCCTGATCAGGTAATCTCATTTCTTGTTACATAATGTCGTTGGTCGTGCCACTTTTTTTTTCACACGAAGTGGAGAGCCTCCACGCCCACACCAGCATGATGACCAACTCAAAAGGTCTACTGCCATCTCTGCATAAGGGTTAGTTTTCACTAATGTGAGGTGTCGCAGGATGTGGGAACTGCGATGTTTGCGTACGTCTGGTTAAGGTTAACCATTAATACGCGCTCATCTGGAGATAAATTGGGTTGAAAGTCGAACGAAGGGTAGCGGTTTGAAGGGCAGAGGAAAAAAAGTGTCAAAGCAAGAGCCAAGGGAAAAAAACCTCTGCAACAGTTAGGTCGGGTAGTAAGAGCAGTAGCGGATGTCTTGCTGCCTGCGACAGGTCATGTAAGGGTAGGCTTTGTTAGTAGTGGGTATCACGCGTGTCTGTACCTTTGACGTTGAGCGGTGCTGTTACTCGGCGGCTGCCGCTGGGTGTCGGTGTTGCTCTCTCTGTCAGCGTCAGCATACCTGTAACAGTTAGGTTCATCACTGTTTTGTGTCCGATAGGTCATATATCAGATGCACATTGTAGGGTGATGTTGGCGATTTGTTTGTGCGTCAGTGGGCGAGCTCGTCGGTTTCCCTGCTGTGGCCTGTTGGTCGGCTTTAATAGCAACGTTGCTGATATGCAGGGGCTTGCCGACTTTTGTCGTTTGTTGGTGCATGCTAGCTTGCCATAGGTGGTCATTCCCTAGCTAGTAGTGCCGCTATACGCTGTTATCCAGGCGAACGGCTGCTCGATACATGCACTGCGCCGTGTACACAGACCGCTGAGTGCAGTATTATGCTATGTGGGACATTGCTGCGCGCCCGGTTAGCCGTTCGGTCTAACGCACGGCTTTCCGGATAAGGAAGGAGCACCTGGTCCCCGGCACCAATCCGCCAGGCGGACTTGTGTCGAGGTCCGGTGAGCCGGCCAGTCTGTCGATGGTTTTTAGGCGGTTTTCCATCTGCCTCGGCGAATGGGGGCTGATTCCCCATATTCCGTCTCAGCTACACTATGTCGGCGATTGCTGCGCAAACAAGTTCTACATGTACGCGTGCACCACCATTAGTCTACCACGTAAACATAGGGGTTACACTCGTCTGGTGTGAGACATTCCATGGGGGGGACCACCGGGGGCCGAACCGCACAATAACCCTGAAAGAATGGTTCGGTGTGGGGCGGCAGAGGGGTGAAGTGGACTGCGGTAGTCGTCGTGGGGTTGTGGACCACTGCGGCTGCGGCGGGGACGGAGCCTCTCCGTCGTTTCTAGGCCCCCGGCTAACATACAATACAATACAATGCAGGACATTATCTGCGCTTCCATGGGAATCGTGGTGGTAGTCGAAGGCACCATGACACCTGCGGACTACGTGAATATTACTGCGGACCACTTGCAGCACTTCATGCTTGATGTCTTCAAGAATAGCGAGCAGGCCGCTGTGGCCGAGCGGTTCTAGGCGCTTCAGTCCGGAACCGCGCTGCTGCTACGGTCGCAGGTTCGAATACTGCCTCGGGCATGGCTGTATGTTATGTCCTTAGGTTAGTTAGGTTTAAGTAGTTCTAAGTATAGGGGACTGATGACCTCAGATGTTAAGTCCCATAGTGCTTAGAGGCATTTGAGCCATTTGAACAAGGAGAGCGAAGGCACCTTCCAGTAGGTAAACTTTCCGTGTCACAAGACCAAAATCGTGCTATATTGGTTTCAGGAGGCTTTAAAGCGAACTCACGATGATCTCTTGGCCACCAAATTCACCTGTTGTGAATCCGATGGAACACATCTGGACCCTACTGGGCTCCACGTCCGCGTTCACAGACCATCGTCCAGTAGTTTACCACAATTGTTAGTTCCTCCTTGGTATTATTGTCCTGCTGTAATTTGTAAATTGCGTGTTCATCATTCATGATTCTATTCGAGTGGTGTTCCGCTTCCCTTCTATCACTGTGATTAAATGATTTTCGGGTACCACTTTCTGAATTTTGCTAGTGAATCTTCGTAAACTTTTGCGGTCTGAAATGGCAAAGGCAACTGTTTTATTTGATTCTGAAAACTGACATTGGCTCTGTAGCGGACCGGGACTGCAGCTCGTATATATTGTTAGCTTTAAATGAACACAATATCAGTTTGACAAGTGTTCGGTGGGCAACACCCAACATTTCCTCGTTAAAATGATGAAGCACCAGTCGTAACTGCATTCAATTGAAAATTTTAGAACCATGTTAGTCCCTCCAGGTGTTAGTAGAGTTCGCAAATATTGAGAATGGGATTTCGCTGTTATCAGGCAACCAAGACTGAGTGCTCCGTGGCGACTATTCTATAATCTTTTTCATTCAGTTCTCTTCGCGGCACTACACAGGTGTGCTCCTATTGATAGGCACCGGCAATACCAGCAAGAGGACCGCTGCCGGACTGAATTATACATCAGCGCCAGTGCTGCAGGTGGCTGCTGTGACGGAACGGCCTTCTTCTAGACCATATGTGAGATATTACGTGCGCCGTTGTTCCTGTGAGCTCTTCGTGTTCCCAAACGTCTCATATCAAGCAGTGTGGCCCGGCAGATTTAGAGTGCATGCGCTAACGAGACGCAAATCCCTTGTTACAGCATAGCCATATTTGCGATGACTGGTTTGCACGAGACACTGCGTTATTTGAAACTGCCCTGTTGGAGGTATTACACAACTGCCTCTCCCTGACATGACAAATAACACCCCCTGTTTGTAACCGTCAGCGATGGAGAGGTCTGGCGGTCAACAAGAATTTATTGACACTACAACATTACACGTGTAATTTCCTCGGATTAAAGCTACTGCCAGAGGTGAAAGACGTGTCAAGTGTCACAACTACGAGAACAAAATGAAAATTTTTTTGCTTGGTGTTTAAGGACTTTTCCTATGAATGATATCATACCAGATTGCCAAGCTCTTCAAGACGTCGAACATATGCTGAGGTGACAAAACTCACGGAATACCTTCTAATACTGTGTCTGTCTTCCTTTTGTCTGACGCAGATCGACGTGGCATGGTCTCAGTATGTCGTTGGAAGTCCTCTGCAGAAATATTGAACCACGCTGCCTCTCTAGCCGTCCGTAATTCCGAAAGTGTTGCGGTACAAGATTTTATGCGTGAACTAACCTCTCGATTATGTCCTACGTCGGGGCCTATCCGGGGCCCACAACAATTGCTCGAACTGTCCAGAATGTTCTTCAAACCAATCGCCAACAGTTGTGGCCCAGTGATATGGTGCATGTCATCCATAAAAATTCCATCGTTGTTCGGGAACATTAAGTCCATGAATGGCTAAAAATGGGCTCCCAGTAGCTGAACATAACCATTTCCAGTCAATAATTGGTTTAGTTGGACCAGAGGACCCAATCCATTCCATGTAAACACAGTCAGCAAAATAAAGAAGCCACCACAAGCTTACACAGTGCCATGTTGACAACTTGGGACTTTGGCTTCAGGGGATCAGTGCGACATTCTATCTCTACCGTCAGCTCTTGCAACATGAAATAGGGATTTATCTGACCAGGCCACGGTTTTCGATTCGTCTAGGGTACTGTATGTCTTAATGTTCAAGCCTTCTACCGTTAAAATAAATCAGTACTTAAATACATATCTGATTTTATTAATATTCCAGACCATCTTAGTGTAAGAAAATAAATAAGTCAGCAGTTCATTTGAAGTTTTGTTCTTGTTGTTTCTAAATGTTAAGTTTCATGTGCCTATAAATAGCTGCTCTTCTCTGCAAATATTATAATTTTATTTTAGTTTACTTATTTTGTTTTTTTGGCATTCGTGTTAACGCCAGTTTTAATACATGCAAACAAAAACAAATAATATGTTTGAGCAGAGTATATTTTGGCTTCGTTTGAAGATCTTTGTAACAAGTACCAGTTGTACAGAACATAGTAGATGCTGGAAACGTTTCGAAACTATCTATATATATATGGCGTATTCTGTGAAAAGTGAGTGATGTTACCAGCTGTCAATCATAGTGGAAGCTGATAGATGGATATTAATAACAAAGCCGTCCATACCGTCGTAGTAAGTACAGAAATTATTTTTGGATCCAAATCGCCTTACAAGCATTACTCTTGGCGATACATTAAAGTATGGTCCATCTTCTTGTCACAGAGCCAGTACACAACACTGTGCTGTGAAATAGACATGTAACCTCCTGAAGATGAACCTGAAAAGGTTCGAAAACCAGTTTGTGGAGTAAATATTTCAAAAAAGTGACTGGTTGCAGTTTTCTGTGCTTATATTCTCAGTTGACGTTAAAAATGGATTTTTATTTTTCAATGTACTCCCCTTTTAGGCCAGTGCACTTTATCTAACGCTTTTCCAGTGAGCATATTGTACCCTGAAGGGTGATTCTCGACGTTATCCAAAATACCTACTGCAACGCCCCAAGGACAGAAGACCCCAATTAACAAACACTGTGAAACTTTAAAGTAGGGAAGTGAGTCATCTCGACAGTGACAATAAGTATTGGTGATAAAAAAGATTAATTACACTGATAATGTTTTGATTAACAACTATAACACTTAAATACTGAGAGTAACATACAAAAGAGGAGATCAAAGGAAAGGGTTGTCATGCATTATCTTTTAATATTCTATAGAATAAATTTAAATTCATATGAACGAAGGTTAAATCCAAGGAAGTAATTCGGTCAAAGATAACATTTACTATGGAAGAGTGTTGTAGTCGCATCGAAAAGGAAATTCAATGCGCCTACAATGCAACTCGGATATGGAAATGTTTAGTTAGTTGCTCTTGACTCGCTCTAGAATACTATTGCGATAGTCTTCTGGAAGCAAACGCTATTAGATAGTTTCAGTTGTAAAAGTTCAATAGTTCGTGAGAGAGAGACTAAAGCCATACTCAGTCATTCAACTGAATAAAGTAATCTTTACCGTTATAAACGCGACGGTGATTTTAATTGAGTGATACTGATTTACTGGACTTAATCTTCGGACTGAAGACAGTTGCGAACTTGATAGTAATGGATCAGTGACAAGAAAACTATTGTGTCCTCACAATAATACAAAGTCATGAAGAAAAACCAATACGCCATTCAATCAAAAGTTGTTGTCAACGTCACGATTACTGAACTGATGAGAAGTTAATCTTGAATGACTTATCGGTGTGTGTGCGTGATAGGGACATACAATTAATTACAAAAAGATTAATAAACTACACTCCTGGAAATGGAAAAAAGAACACATTGACACCGGTGTGTCAGACCCACCATACTTGCTCCGGACACTGCGAGAGGGCTGTACAAGCAATGATCACACGCACGGCACAGCGGACACACCAGAAACCGCGGTGTTGGCCGTCGAATGGCGCTAGCTGCGCAGCATTTGTGCACCGCCGCCGTCAGTGTCAGCCAGTTTGCCGTGGCATACGGAGCTCCATCGCAGTCTTTAACACTGGTAGCATGCCGCGACAGCGCGGACGTGAACCGTATGTGCAGTTGACAGACTTTGAGCGAGGGCGTATAATGGGCATGCGGGAGGCCGGGTGGACGTACCGCCGAATTGCTCAACACGTGGGGCGTGAGGTCTCCACAGTACATCGATGATGTCGCCAGTGGTGGGCGGAAGGTGCACGTGCCCGTCGACCTGGGACCGGACCGCAGCGACGCACGGATGCACGCCAAGACCG
The DNA here is from genome assembly GCF_021461385.2 of Schistocerca piceifrons. Classification (NCBI taxonomy): domain Eukaryota; kingdom Metazoa; phylum Arthropoda; class Insecta; order Orthoptera; family Acrididae; genus Schistocerca; species Schistocerca piceifrons. Next base: position 365,041,281 of record NC_060141.1, read on the forward strand.
TAGGATCCTACGCAGTGCCGTAGGGGACCGCACCACCACTTCCCTGCATATTAGGGACACTGTTGCTCCTGGGGTATCGGCGAGGACCATTCGCAACCGTCTCCATGAAGCTGGGTTACGGTCCCGCACACCGTTAGGCGGTCTTCCGCTCACGCCCCAACATCGTGCAGCCCGCCTCCAGTGGTGTCGCGACAGGCGTGAATGGAGGGACGAATGGAGACGTGTCGTCTTCAACGATGAGAGTCGCTTCTGCCTTGGTGCCAATGATGGTCGTATGCGTGTTTGGCGCCGTGCAGGTGAGCACTACAATCAGGACTGCATACGACCGAGGCACACAGGGCCAACACCCGGCATCATGGTGTGGGGAGCGATCTCCTACACTGGCCATACACCACTGGTGATCGTCGAGGGGACACTGAATAGTGCTCGGTACATCCAAACCGTCATCGAACCCATCGTTCTACCATTCCTAGACCGGCAAGGGAACTTGCTGTTCCAACAGGACAATGCACGTCCGCATGTATCCCATGCCACCCAACGTGCTCTAGAAGGTGTAAGTCAACTACCCTGGCCAGCAAGATCTCCGGATCTGTCCCCCATTGAGCATGTTTGGGACTGGATGAAGCGTCGTTTCACGCGGTCTGCACGTCCAGCACGAACGCTGGTCCAACTGAGGCGCCAGGTGGAAATGGCATGGCAAGCCGTTCCACAGGACTACATCCAGCATCTCTACGATCGTCTCCATGGGAGAATAGCAGTCTGCATTGCTGCGAAAGGTGGATATACACTGTACTAGTGCCGACATTGTGCATGCTCTGTTGCCTGTGTCTATGTGCCTGTGGTTCTGTCAGTGTGATCATGTGATGTATCTGACCCCAGGAATGTGTCAATAAAGTTTCCCCTTCCTGGGACAATGAATTCACGGTGTTCTTATTTCAATTTCCAGGAGTGTATTTGTCAAGAGATAAAACAGATGTGTCGCCTACATGATTCAAGGAATAATATTACGTACGTTCATACTAGTGATTGAGTCTTTTAAACATTTTAAGTGACTGTGTGAAGACAGGAATAACAGACAGTGAAAGGTGAATAACATAAAAATCTTCATTACGGCGTGTTACAAGGACGTTGCTTCAACATAGGTGATCTCTGTAGTTACGTTGGACCGTTGTTAATAATTTGACGTAGCAACGGCATAGCAACGAAATTACGAACATTAACTATTAATCCTCGCTAAGGATGATGTGAAAAATGACCGTAATGATAGGATTAAGAACCAAGATTTCACTGCTCAAAGAAACTAACCGGGCATAAGATAAAAGATAAACAACTGATCAGTTAACACAAACTGATAAGACTTACGGACGGACAATAGAATATTTCTTAACTACGCGAGGAGCTGTGTTTTACGAGAGTTACAGGTGGTGTTCCACGTCATACTGACGGGGACCAACATCATTACTAGTTGTGTCTCCTCCCGACGAGTGCAGAAGGAGGGAAGGGACGTCACACTACTTATAGCTGTTATAAACTATTTATTGTACTCTAAACCTTGAATAGATCCAATTTTCTCCTGATAAATGAATATGTGGAAGTCAGAGGGTGGTGAATATTGTACGCTCCCCAACAGTTCCTGTGGTGTCACCGCCAGACACCACACTTGCTAGGTGGTAGCCTTTAAATCGGCCGCGGTCCGTTAGTATACGTCGGACCCGCGTGTCGCCACTGTCAGTGATTGCAGACCGAGCGCCGCCACATGGCAGGTCTAGAGAGACGTCCTAGCACTCGCCTCAGTTGTACAGCCGACTTTGCTAGCGATGCTACACTGACAAATACGCTCTCATTTGCCGAGACGATAGTTAGCATAGCCTTCAGCTACGTCATTTGCTACGACCTAGCAAGGCGCCATTACCAGTTTATATTGAGATTGTTATTAATGTATCAACAAGAGCGATGTTCTCCAATTATGGATTAAAGTTAAGTATTCCAGAAGCTACGTACTATTTTTGGCTACTATAATTCCTTGTCATGTTCCAGACCTCACGCCAGTTTGCGTGAGCTTAAACGCGTGCATTTCGGCCTCCTCTAGCAACACGGTGTTGGCTCTTCTGCCAACACATCAGTTCCCACTTCAATTTCTTGAAGAAGCAAGGTTGAGTTTTGAAGTGTCCTTAGTAAAAGAACCACCCTTGATATCTGCCTTACTCGTTTCACGGAAACCGCGGTAAACATAAATTTGGATGGTTGGAAAGGGGATTAGATCCCCGTCCTACTGAAAGTGAGTCCCTCTCCGCCACCTCGCTCATTGAATCCTCCAATTTTGCGATTGTCAGGGTACACTGTCTGAAGGAAGATGATTTTCTCCTCCTTTAATCCAGCCGTCGCCTCACATGTTTCTTCACTCGGATAGAAAATGACAAGTCTCCGGTGAGTAACAATTTTCGGTTTTTTATTCCCGTTATTTCCGGTAATTAAACGCAGCAGTCGAGCAGAGAGTGAAAGAATTTTACTCTCAGTTTCAGGATGCATAGAATGAAAATATTAAATTAAGTAGGCAAATAAAACAAAAGTTAATCCATCCACAGTTTGCTGCTTTTCTCGAAAAGAGATAAGTAGTTACAAAAAAAAAAAAAAAAAAAAAAAAAAAAAAAAAAAAAAAAAAAAAAGACACCAGTGTTCATCTACTGATCCCAATTTTTTGAAACTCTATTCAAAAATCATGTCGTAATTGGGGATCATACCAGTATTTGGGCATCACCACTAGTCACTACCGCCGGCCGCGGTGGTCTAGCGGTTCTAGGCGCTCAGTCCGGAACCGCGCGACTGCTACGGTCGCCGGTTCGAATCCTGCCTCGGGCATGGATGTTTGTGATGTCGTTAGGTTAGTTATGTTTAAGTAGTTCTACGTTCTAGGGGACTGATGACCACAGATGTTAAGTCCCATAGTGCTCAGAGCCATTTGAACCAAAGTCACTATCAAAGGGTGATAACTGAGGTTGAACAACTCTGTTTTTCGTGTTAAATTTTCCGTTTTCAAGAGCTAAAAGGGTATATATGTAGACACAGGTAGCATATCAGCAACACTGTGTTTTTAATATCAACTATGAATTAATTGTTAAGTTTTTAATTTATTACTGCTTCCATAATTTCTTCCCTCTTTTATTATTTCGTAGAAATGGAAGACAAATCTTTAATCTTTTAAAGCAAATGAAGTATTGTAGTTAATAGCTACGTCACTTCGTAAAAATATATCGAGACTAGGGTTGATGCCACATTCTGCAATACAACGGATGTTCGGCGACGATAATGAGAAAGTACCTTATAGAGGCAAGTCTTTCACACTGCACGTACACGTATGTCTGAAGCCGCGACACACAGCAAAAGGGCTGGTATTGTCTCAGAAAGGCTACAACACTTATGCTACGTACTTGTTGCTCGTTTCTGTCGGCTTTGTTATTAAAACAGCACTGATCGCTTTTACCATTTTCTATAATAACGCAATAATCAAATCAAGGGAATTTTTGCAGATTAAAATTACTCCTTTTTTTAAAAAAGAAAGGTTTATTTAAAAACGAAAAATTTTTGCACTGCTGCTATGGCTAATTGATGTTTCGATTTCTTACTCGCTTATTAGTTCAAAATAAGAAACATCTGTTAAAACTGAGACTAAAGAAATACCGAAAATACCGGTTATTCAGAACTGAAGTACCGGTATCGGTTTTAAGTGGTCGGTTTTCCCAACCCTATCCGCGAGTTCGAAGTAAAGATTATGGTTTGACGTTCTGTCGATGACGAGGTGGCATGTTATTGTTGGCTGGGATATCCCACTGGGTGGTTCAGCCGCCTGTCGGAAAGGGTGTTCTGCGTCCGTGCCCATTGGTCCTTTTTCTTTCGGATATATTTTTGAGAGTTGTCTTGTATGTGTACATGAAGACTGTAGACGAGTGTAAAAGACGCGTGTGTGGTGTGGTGTTGCAAGTGTTGTATGGCGCATCAGATTTGTGCAGTATTTGCCAGTTATAAACTTACACTTTGCAGGCTAGTCTCTAATAACAGGATCCACTTACATCTCAGAAAGCATTACCTTTGACCTTTCCAGATGACGAAATTTCACCGTGTTTTGGTGCAATGCTACTGGCAGATTGCAGTTGGCGTGTATGGCGTGAAACGTATGAAAGCAAACAACCTGCAATAAATATCGGCAGGGTCCAGGGCGGAGGTCACTCTCTGTGTCATCTCGTCATTCTGGAAGGCAAATGGTTCAAATGGCTCTGAACACTATGGGACTTAACATGTGACGTCATCAGTCCAATAGAACTTGTTGTTGTTGTTGTGGTCTTCAGTCCTGAGACTGGTTTGATGCAGCTCTCCATGCTACTCTATCCTGTGCAAGCTTTTTCATCTCCCAGTACCTACTACAACCTACATCCTTCTGAATCTGCTTAGTGTATTCATCTCTTGGTCTCCCCCTACGATTTTTACCCTCCACGCTGCCCTCCAATACTAAATTGGTGATCCCTTGATGCCTCAGAACATGTCCTACCAACCGATCCCTTCTTCTGGTCAAGTTGTGCCACAAACTTCTCTTCTCCCCAATTCTATTCAATACTTCCTCATTAGTTATGTGACCTACCCATCTAATCTTCAGCATTCTTCTGTAGCACCACATTTCGAAAGCTTCTATTCTCTTCTTGTCCAAACTATTTATCGTCCATGTTTCACTTCCATACATGGCTACACTCCATAGGAATACTTTCAGAAATGACTTCCTGACACTTAAATCAATACTGGATGTTAACAAATTTCTCTTCTTCAGAAACGCTTTCCTTGCCATTGCCAGCCTACATTTTATATCCTCTCTACTTCGACCATCATCAGTTATTTTGCTCCCCAAATAGCAAAACTCCTTTACTACTTTAAGTGCCTCATTTCCCAATCTAATTCCCTCAGCATCACCCGACTTAATTAGACTACATTCCATTATCCTTGTTTTGCTTTTGTTGATGTTCATCTTATATCCTCCTTTCAAGACACTGTCCATTCCATTCAACTGCTCTTCCAAGTCCTTTGCTGTCTCTGACAGAATTACAATGTCATCGGCGAACCTCAAAGTTTTTATTTCTTCTCCATGAATTTTAATACCTACTCCGAATTTTTCTTTTGTTTCCTTTACTGCTTGCTCAATATACAGATTGAACAACATCGGGGACAGGCTACAACCCTGTCTTACTCCCTTCCCAACCACTGCTTCCCTTTCATGTCCCTCGACTCTTATAACTGCCATCTGGTTTCTGTACAAATTGTAAATAGCCTTTCGCTCCCTGTATTTTACCCCTGCCACCTTTAGAATTTGAAAGAGAGTATTCCAGTCAACATTGTCAAAAGCTTTCTCCAAGTCTACAAATGCTAGAAACGTAGGTTTGCCTTTCCTTAATCTAGCTTCTAAGATAAGTCGTAAGGTCAGTATTGCCTCACGTGTTCCAGTGTTTCTACGGAATCCAAACTGATCTTCCCCGAGGTTGGCTTCTACTAGTTTTTCCATTCGTCTGTAAAGAATTCGCGTTAGTATTTTGCAGCTGTGACTTATTAAGCTGATAGTTCGGTAATTTTCACATCTGTCAAAACCTGCTTTCTTTGGGATTTGAATTATTATATTCTTCTTGAAGTCTGAGGGTATTTCACCTGTTTCATACACCTTGCTCACCAGATGGTAGAGTTTTGTCAGGACTGGCTCTCCCAAGGCCATCAGTAGTTCCAATGGAATATTGTCTACTCCGGGGGCCTTGTTTCGACTCAGGTCTTTCAGTGCTCTGTCAAACTCTTCACGCAGTATCGTATCTCCCATTTCATCTTCATCTACATCCTCTTCCATTTCCATAATATTGTCCTCAAGTACATCGCCCTTGTATAGACCCTCTATATACTCCTTCCACCTTTCTGCTTTCCCTTCTTTGCTTAGAACTGGGTTTCCATCTGAGCTCTTGATATTCATACAAGTCGTTCTCTTATCTCCAAAGGTCTCTTTAATTTTCCTGTAGGCCGTATCTATCTTACCCCTAGTGAGATGGGCCTCTACATCCTTACATTTGTCCTCTAGCCATCCCTGCTTAGCCATTTTGCACTTCCTGTCGATCTCATTTTTGAGACGTTTGTATTCCTTTTTGCCTGTTTCACTTACTGCATTTTTATATTTTCTCCTTTCATCAATTAAATTCAATATTTCTTCTGTTACCCAAGGATTTCTACTAGCCCTCGTCTTTTTACCTACTTGATCCTCTGCTGCCTTCACTACTTCATCCCTCAAAGCTACCCATTCTTCTTCTACTGTATTTATTTCCCCCATTCCTGTCAATTGCTCCCTTATGCTCTCCCTGAATCTCTGTACAACCTCTGGTTCTTTTAGTTTATCCAGGTCCCATCTCCTTAAATTCCCACCTTTTTGCAGTTTCTTCAGTTTTAATCTACAGGTCATATCCAATAGATTGTGGTCAGAGTCCACATCTGCCCCTGGAAATGTCTTACAATTTAAAACCTGGTTCCTAAATCTCTGTCTTACCATTATATAATCTATCTGATACCTTTTAGTATCTCCAGGGTTCTTCCATGTATACAACCTTCTTTTATGATTCTTAAACCAAGTGTTAGTTATGATTATGTTGTGCTCTGTGCAAAATTCTACCAGGCGGCTTCCTCTTTCATTTCTGTCCCTCAATCCATATTCACCTACTATGTTTCCTTCTCTCCCTTTTCCTACACTCGAATTCCAGTCACCCATGACTATTAAATTTTCGTCTCCCTTCACAATCTGAATAATTTCTTTTATTTCATCATACATTTCTTCAATTTCTTGGTCATCTGCAGAGCTAGTTGGCATATAAACTTGTACTACTGTAGTAGGTGTGGGCTTCGTATCTATCTTGGCCACAATAATGCGTTCACTATGCTGTTTGTAGTAGCTTACCCGCATTCCTATTTTCCTATTCATTATTAAACCTACTCCTGCATTGCCCCTATTTGATTTTGTGTTTATAACCCTGTAGTCACCTGACCAGAAGTCTTGTTCCTCCTGCCACCGAACTTCACTAATTCCCACTATATCTAACTTCAACCTATCCATTTCCCTTTTTAAATTTTCTAACCTACCTGCCCGATTAAGGGATCTGACATTCCACGCTCCGATTCGTAAAACGCCAGTTTTCTTTCTCCTGATAACGACATCATCTTGAGTAGTCCCCGCCAGGTGGTCATATTAACTATTTTACCTCCGGAATATTTTACCCAAGAGGACACCATCATCATGTAATCATACAGTAAAGCTGCATGCCCTCGGGAAAAATTACGGCTGTAGTTTCCCCTTGCTTTCAGCCGTTCGCAGTACCAGCACAGCAAGGCCGTTTTGGTTATTGTTACAAGGCCAGATCAGTCAATCATCCAGACTGTTTCCCTTGCAACTACTGAAAAGGCTGCTGCCCCTCTTCAGGAACCACACGTTTGTCTGGCCTCTCAACAGATACCCCTCCGTTGTGGTTGCACCTACGGTACGGCTATCTGTATCGCTGAGGCACGCAAGCCTCTCCACCAACGGCAAGGTCCATGGTTCATGGGGGGGGGGGGGGGGCAATAGAACTTAGAACTACTTAAACCTAACTAACCTAAGGACATCACACACATCCATGCCCGAGACAGGATTCGAACCTGCGACCGTAGTAGCAGCGCAGTTCCGGACTGAAGCGACTAGAACCGATCGTGGCCGGCTTCTGGAAGGCACAATAAATCAAAACAAATATGCGTCTATCCTTGGGGAACATGTCCAGCCCCATATGTAGTCTTTTCTCCTCGGTACGATGGTATCGACCAGCAGGACAATACAACGTGTCACACAACTCTCAGTGTACGTGCATAGTTCGAAGAGCACCAGTGTGAGTTTATTTCACTTCCCTGGCCATCAAACTCCTCGGATTAAAACCCAGTCGAGAATCTGTAGAACCACCCCGATCGGCACTGGACTTGGCATGGCTCCACAACGCTGTTGGTACCTTCCAGAAGCTCATTGATTTTCTTCTTGCAGTTTCGCAGCGGTCCCCGCTGCAAAACGTGGTTATTTAGACGTTTGCCAGGTGGTCATATTAACGTGACTGGACAGCATATTAGACTGAAAAAAATAGCAATCGTTTGATGTGTCGGATCTCAAAAAACCTATTCTGAGACTTGAAATACAGAATAGAAAGTATAAAACAAAGTGCTCTGTTCAAGGACACTATACTGTTAGAAATAAATCAAAAATGCCCGCGAAGGGCAATGGTCCCTGGTTCGAGTCTCGGTCCGGAACACAGTTTTAATAAGCCAGAAATTTCAAATAAAAAATAGTTCCAATCCCTCGGGTCTGGAGAAGGTTTTCGGAAGATTTTCCTTGTTTATAAAGCAAACACCGGAACTGGTAATCTCGTCCTATTTAGTCCCAACTGGAACCACTACTATCTCTCCCAGTATTTGGTCCAAAAGAAGTGAGACCCCTTAAAGAGCTGCATCCCTAACAGCCGACGTTTCTCCTTTGTTTTCGCTATATTGTTACATATTGCTCTTCTATAGTATTTGATAATACCAAGTTTGGAACGCTGTAAAGTTAGCGGAATTTCAAATGTTTGTAAGCAATGAGGTAGCACCAAAACTGCACAAGCTTGTTTCGAACAGCGGATGTGCAGAGTGTGGACTGTCGTCTCTCTACGTCTATCTCATTCTTTTTCTTTTCATATACTTTTCGTTCTTCGCCGTGAAGTGTTAAGATTAACTGGAAAGGTGACGGTTTGGATGAGAATTAGCGAACGAAACATATGCGATCTCATGAGACTAAATCTCACTATGGTATGTATTTTACAGGTATTTGTATTTTGGATTTAGATGAGTGCTTTATGGCTGCCACTTTCGTGATGTTATGGTTTAAAGCAGGTTTGTGGCCTAGACAGGTTCAATATCGCCAAACTGACTGTTCTTTGATGCCTCAGGAGATCTCCAGCCAACTTATCCCTTCATTTAGTTAATTTGTGCCAAAAACTATTCTTGCACTGATTCAATTCCGTACCTCCTCATTAGTTACTCGATTTATTCAGCTATTCTTAAGCATTCTTCCGTATCACCGCTATTCGTCCGTATCGTTTGTCGTCCACGTTTCACTTCCATATAAGAAAACAACCCAAAGAAATTCTTCAAGAATATACATCTCAGCATGAAATTTTCTATATTTTATGTTGGCACTCAGAAACACGGTGCCATGTCGGTTCAATGCACATCGTGGAATTCTCATGCTGTCGCATTATCGCAAAGTATACCGTAGTTGCCCTGACTCGTGGAACGATCCCCGTAGAAAAGCTCGTCTTCTCGTTTCCACATCCCATTTCTCAATCCTATTCCCTAAGCATCACCTGATTTAATTCGACTACACTCTATTACCATTTTTAACTCGTATTTCTGCTCACGTTATAAACTCTATCCAATGCATTGTCCATTCCGTTGATCTGATCTTCCACGTCCTTTTTTTATCTTTGACAGAGTTACAATATCACAGGCAAACCTTAAGGTTGGAACTTTAAAAGTGCCAACTATTTATTCACAATTTATACAGAACAGGTACGTGTTTCAAAGTTAACTGTTCTGCCGAGTAGTCACCAGCAAGCTAAGTGGAAGTTGTAGAATACGCATAGCGCTGGCAGTTGTTTTACAGTTCGAATGGAGCGGTCTACTGCTCGACGAATCTCTGTAACAGTACTGAAGTGAATTCCTTCAATTTCGGAATCAAGTTTAAGTCTTAAATCCGGGGAGCGCGTTGAGTGGTACAGCATCCTCCATGGTACAGCATCCTCCACCCTCGTCGATCGAACAAATCTTTGGAAACGTGCCCCGTGTGCGCCCGACCATTGTCCTACAAAATAATGGGTGGGTCATGCAGAAAGTGTCACCGATTGTTTTTCTAAGCTGTTCATTTTTGGAACACAGGCTGCCACCAGCTGGCTCAAATTGCGACCGATTTGTTCGACTGATAGGGAACGGAGGTGTTGAACCACGAATCACATTTTCTGGACTTAAGCTCTTGTGACCTCAGATTGATTCTTAAATTGAAGGAAGCACTTTTTTTTTTTTTTTTTTTTTTTTTTTTTTTTTTTTTTTTTTTTTTTTTTTTGACACAGATTCATCGGCCAATACATAACTGCCACTCGAACTATCAGCGCAATTAGCGCTGCTAAGGTTATCCCACAACTTCCACATTGGTGGCAATGGGTTATACATAATCCTGGTGACTACTCTGAAGGACAGTAAAACTTTGAAACGCGTATCTATTTTGTATAAGTTGTAAATAAGTAGTTACCAGTATTAAAGTTCCAATCCTCGTCACTGCAATATCCAGTCCACTCATTTGATATTCCGAGTCCCTTGTTATCTTTGACAGAGTGTCGTGGGCAATCCTTAAAGTTCTTAGTTTATTACTCTGAATTTTAACTCCCTTATCAATTTTCTCCTTAGTTTCTTTTGGTATCTACTCAATGTACAAATTAATAAAATGCAAGATACCTCCCTTTAATGTCCATCGACTCAACCTGCAGTCCGATTCCTGTACAAATTGTAGATAACCATTCGCTCCATGTACTTAATCTGTGATCATTTCGGAATTTCAGGCAGTGCACTTCAGTCAACTTTGACGAACGCTTTTCTAAATCTACAAATGCTACAGATTTGGGGTTGTTTGCCTTCAAACTATTTTGAAGCAAACCGTTTTCCTGCGTACGGTGTTCTTTTATTTTGAAAGAGACTGTATTTTATTAGATAATTTGCGCCCCTTGGGTGTTATGAGAAATGCTCCTATCGTAGTGCAAAAAAGGTGAATATCTCCTGTGCACAGTTAGGGATGAAACCTAAGGAAATTAGCTTTTCAACTTATCTGGCAGCTTCAAAGACATTTCATTCAAGGCATCTTGATAGATCCTCAATTTGTTACTTGTTAGTATTGGAACTCATGTCATGTAATGTAATTCATTGTGTCAAGTAAAGTAACATCATACATTCAGTTCACGTAAGAACGAATTTTACATGGTACATTTAGCGAGACCTTTAACCATCGTATCTCGACAACTGATAAGGAAATTCGTTTTAATTTTATCCACTTATCTACCTTAGCTCGAAGTTTGAACCGATTCGTAGAAGTTTAAAGTACAGAAGTGAAGCGCTTCAAAGATCTCGCAGAAAAACACGATAAAATACGAACGAAGCTAGATTTATTGAAACGGTTAACACTTATCTCAGATCAACGTCCGATACACCAGCAAACACAATTTGACCCATCAGTCTCGCTCCAGTCCGCGGTAATTTAAGGGCGACCGTTTTTGCACGTAAAATCCTAACGGTGCACTTACAACTGGTGCTATTAGCTGAGTATTAATTTCAGGCCAATTACAATCTTTACCAGCTCCGGTTCGACGTTCAAACATTGCTTAATTCACTGCAACACAGCAACATAGCTACAAAAATGGACGCTGGTCCGGACTAAACCGAAAACTTTTTATCCCATATTTGTAGCTCAAAAAGGAACCGAGCACCAAGACCCCGCAAACCCGATTCAGCGCGCGCCATTTTCAGACATATTTGTTGCAGTGTTTCTGCGAAGTCATCGTGTAAAATAGAAAAAGGCCTATCCTTATGCGAGTTTGGTCACTTGTTCGGCATACAACACGTTAAAATACACTACCTGATTGAAAGTATCGGGACATCGGTACGTAAAGCGGAACTGACCACTTCATTCCACGAGAGGCGGACAAGCCAGTATAAAATGAGGCGTGGAGTATTGTGTTGCCAGTAGATAAGCAGTAACAGCAGAATGGGCCGGTCAAGAGAGTTCAGTGACTACGAGCGTCCATATCACCTGAGTAACAAATCCAACAGAACATTTCAGCCCTTCCAAAGTTGTCCAAGGCGAGTGTTCGTGATGTGTTTGTGAATGGAAACGCCGGCCATTGTGGTCGAGCGGTCCTAGGCACTTCAGTCCGGATCCACGCAGTTGCTATGGTCGCAGGTTCGAATCCTGCCTCGGGCATGGATGTGTGTGATGTCCTTAGGTTAGTTAGGCTTAAGTAGTTCTAAGTCTATGGGACTGATGACCTCAGATGTTAAGTCCCATAGCACTCAGAGCCATTTGAACCATTTTTTTTTTTTTTTTTTTTTTGTAAATAGCCTTTCGCTCCCTGTATTTTACCCCTGCCACCTTTAGAATTTGAAAGAGAGTATTACAGTCAACATTGTCAAGTCTACAAATGCTATACCCGTAGGTTTGTCTTTTCTTAACCTACCTTCTATGAGAAGTCGTAGGGTCAGTATTGCCTCGAGTGTTCTTACATTTCTCCGGAATCCAAACTGATCTTCCACGAGGTCGGCTCGTACGAGGCACTTAAATTCGAATTTTTGTAAATAGCCTTTCGCTCCCTGTATTTTACCCCTGCCACCTTTAGAATTTGAAAGAGAGTATTACAGTCAACATTGTCAAGTCTACAAATGCTATACCCGTAGGTTTGTCTTTTCTTAACCTACCTTCTATGAGAAGTCGTAGGGTCAGTATTGCCTCGAGTGTTCTTACATTTCTCCGGAATCCAAACTGATCTTCCACGAGGTCGGCTCGTACGAGGCACTTAAATTCGAATTGAAGAGTAGTCATCTAGATTTAGATGTAGAAACTCACCAAATTGAAATACGTGTAATGCAAAAAGAGCGGAAGGAATATTAAGATTTAACGTTCCGTCCACCGATTAGATCTTTAGAGACAAAGCTGAAGTTTTGATTGGAAAGGTAAACGCCAGTCTAGATTCATTCGAATAAACTTCCTGTCGTGGATGCTAATGAAACACACTATGTGATCAAAAGTATCCGGACACCCACAAAAACATACGTTTTTCGTATTAGGTGCATTGTGCAGCCACCTACTGCCAGGTACTCCATATCAGCGACCTCAGTAATCATTGGGCATTGTGAGAGAGCAAAATGGGGCGCTCCGCGGAACTTACGGACTTCGAACGTGGTCAGGTGGTCAGGTGATTCGGTGTCACTTGTCTCGTACATCTGTACGCGAGATTACCACACTCTTAAACATCCATAGGTCCACTGTTTCCGATGTGGTAGTGAGGTGAAAACGTGAAGAGACACGTACAGCGCAAAAGCGTACAGGCCGCCCTCTTCTGTTGTCAGTTGAAGAGGTTCGTAATGTGTAATAGGCAGACATCTATCCAGACCATCAGTCAGGAATTCCAAACTGCATCAGGATCCACTGCAAGTACTATGACAGTTAGAGCGGGAGGTGGGAAAACTTGGATTTCATGGTCGAGCGGCTGCTCATAAGCCACACAGGCCAAACGACGCCACGTTTGGTGTAAGGAGCGTAAACATTGGACCATTTAACCGTGGAAAAACGTTGTGTGGAGTGACGAATCACGGTACACAACGTGGGATGGCAGGGTGTGGGTATGGTAAATGCCCGGTGAACGTCATCTGCCAGCGTGTGTAGTGCCAACAGTAAAATTCGGAGGTGGTGGTGTTATGGTGTGATCGTGTTTTTCATGGAGGGGGCTTGCGTTCCTTGTTGTTTCGCATGGCACTTTCACAGCACAGGCCTAAATTGATGTTTTAAACATCTTCTTGCTTCTCACATTGAAGAGCAATTCGGGGATGGCGATTGCATCATTCAACACGATCGAGCACCTGTTCATAACGCACGGCCTGTGGCGGAGTGGTTACACGACAATAACATCCCTGTAATCGACTGGCCTGCACCGAGTCCTGACCTGAATCCTATAGAACACCTTTGGGATGTTTTGGAACGCCAATTTCGTGCCCGGCCTCACCGACCGACATCGACACCTCTCCTCAGTGCAGCACTCCGTGAAGAATGGACAGCCATTCCCCAAGAAACTTTTCAGCACCTGATTGAACGTATGCCTGCGAGAGTGGAAGCTGTTATGAAGGCTAAGGGTGGGCCAAAACCATATTGAATTCCAGCATTACCGATGGAGGGCGCCACGTACTTGATATGTTCCCCAACGTTAAGCGTATTGCACAACAAGAGGGGAGCATTGTCAGAAGGACGTTCTCGATTTCCCGTAGAAAGAGTTCTGCTGCGGCACACATAACAGGTGCACCACAGCGTACCTCCGAAATGGCGCCACGTCTGGGAACGTACTCGAAAGTTGAAGTACGCGGAACAGTACGATTCTTGAGCGCAAGAAGACGAAATTGTATACGGGTTCATCACGATAAAGGATGACAGCCAAAAACAGTTGCAGGATAAAAATTTATTAAAATTTCTTGACCAAGGTTTCGGTACATACAAATATACCTTCATCAGAAGTAAAAAATCTTGAACAGGAAGACACTTTCATTAGAAAAGCCATAGCATCGGAAGTGAGAAACAAAAGCTTAAGTAACAGTGAAATTACCAAAGTAATACAGGCACAAAATCTTTAGTTACTTACTGAAATTACATCATGTAATGGAGATTAATAAAACAATTATGCCAAAGGCGTCGTCAATAATTGAGACATCTTCTCCATTTGTACAACATGACTATGGGAAATGGGTCAAAGCGAACAGTTTAGCACCATTACTTCGCCTATGAACTATCGAGACAAGAGTGTGAAAGCACTAGGGCAGATGGTTTCGCCGAGAGAGGGCACTTGTATGTGCCAGACACTCGCGCATATTAAAATCCATGAATACATACATAAGCGCATCAAAAATTATTAAAAGTTGTGTTAATTCAAACTTTCTGTCATAATAAATAAAACGTATCAGGCCATTTAAAAACATTTATGTAAAATAGAAAATATAGAACCAATTTACCTGTGTCCTAGTGTCAAACAGATAAAGCTTGCGCTATGGAACATCTAACGAGAGAGGGCACTAGTGTAATGCGCGAGAATCTCGCGTAACGTAGGCAGTGAAATACATACTAGCGAAAACAACCAAAATGTTATAATAAAACGAAACCATCTGTCGTTGTGAATAAAAACATACTAGTCAATTAACCACACATACACATCGAAAATCACAACCAATAAACATCAAAAATACGTAAAATCCCAACAAGACAGGAAAAGCGCATTTCACAGGCATCAACAAGCAAGAAAATTAACTTCTTCCATAAAGGCAAGGAGGGGTTTGAAACTGTCTAAAAAATTTTTGTTTCGAAGCTGCACCTGTTCATTAAGAACAAGACCATCTTTTAGAGACAGACGAAAGCGCAAGCATTTCCGCACTTGTGTCATTTCGGTGCTCTTTACGGTCTTTTGTTAGGCGGCGAGGAACTCATCGGGAACACACTTTTGAGTACCAACTGGTGGACGAGTGTGTTAACACTACCAACAGAGACGTCCAGTTGTGCAGCGAAGAGTCTGACTGTGAATCGTCGATCAACTCGAGTGAGAGTGTCCCCTCGTTCCAGCACTGCACGAGCGACAGCTGCGTTGGCCAGCCGGCCCGCAAGAGATCTGACGGTTTGGTGCGACCTTGTTTCGATAATGGCAGACGCGGCGCCCAACGACTCATCGTGCTTTTGTTCACTGCCAGGTCTATCCAGACATTCTGCAAGAGGCTATGAAAATCTGAGATGCTCTGGTTTTCCTCCAAAGGAAACTCAATGGCAGCTCTTTGCTTGGAACGCACCTCCGTTACAGACTCCATTCTGAAATCTACACATAGTGCTGCCATCTGTCGGAATTTCATGAAACTATAGGGGCTGACGCGGAAAAATTCCATTATGTTCCACAACAATACAGACGGCGTGGTTTACTAGTAAATGCTTAGCGTTTTGCTGTAGAGGGTGAACATTAATAAAACCGAAAAACTGCAGAGACCGAATCCCGTCTAAAAATTGAGGTGAAAAGGTCCTACGAACATGTGTCAGGAAATGCATCGTCGTCACAGTAGAAGACACTGACGAATTAAACTTCCTCTGATCACGTGCCGTGTGTTCTTTGAGTGTTGCAGGCTGTGTGGTAGACGCAACGTACTGCAAGCAGCAGAACGGTCAGGTATTCATGTTGGGAACAAGCCGAGATGGTGTTTGTGTACGGCAAGCAGATGAAACCGGTCGAGAGGCGGCACTGCTGTACCAAAACAAGTACACTCACAGACACCAACCACATCACACAACATTTTAAGCTGTTTTTGGCCATTTGTGTGATAATGGGTCCTTTCAGACAGAAGAAAGTCAGGGAGAGGGTGGACTGTGAGTACACAACATTTTGAGGATCACATTCTGCAAGATACTGAGACGAACCCTCGTACAAGCACCAGGAAAGTGGCTCGAAATCATGGTGTAAGCCAAAGTACGATTATGTGCATTCTGCATGACAACCGCTACTATCACTATCACCTGCAACGAGTGCGAGGATTATCAGCAGCGGATTTTCCTCTAGAAAGGATTTTGTAGATGTTTATTGCATCAGATTATCAAAATCGTGAGATGTGTGAAAGAGTACGGCAATCCATGATGCGACTTGTGAACGCGTGCATTGCATGCCATGGAGGCCACTTTGAACAACTGTTGGGACACATATGGGATGCAGCTCTGTACTACACTACTGGCCATTAAAATTGCTACACCACGAAGATGACGTGCTACAGAGGCGAAATTTAACCGACAGGAAGAAGATGCTGTGATATGCAAATGATTAGCTTTTCAGAGCATTCACACAAGGTTGGCGACGGTGGCGACACCTACAACGTGCTGACATGAGGAAAGTTTCCAACCGATTTTTCATACACAAACAGCAGTTGACCGGCGTTGCCTGGTGAAACGTTGTTTTGATGCCTCGTGTAAGGAGGAGAAATGCGTACCATCACGTTTCCGACTTTGATAAAGGTCGGATTGTAGCCTATCGCGATTGAAGTTTATCGTATCGCGACATTGCTGTTCGCGTTGGTCGAGATCCAATGATTGTTAGCAGAATATGGAATCGGTGGTTTCAGGAGGGTAATACGGAACGCCATGTTGGATCCCAACGGCCTCGTATCACTAGCAGTCGAGATGACAGACATCTTATCCGCATGGCGGTAACGGATCGTGCAGCCACGTCTCGATCCCTGAGTCAACAGATGAGGACGTTTGCAAGACAACAACCATCTGCACGAACAGCTCGACGACGTTTGCAGCAGCATGGACTATCAGCTCAGAGACCATGGCTGCGGTTACCCTTGACGCTGCATCAGCGCCTGCGATGGTGTACTCAACGACGAACCTGGATGCACGAATGGCAAAACGTAATTTTTTCGGATGAATCCTGGTTCTGTTTACAGCATCATGATGGTCGCATCCGTGTTTGGCGACATCGCGGTGAACGCACGTTGGAAGCGTGTCTTCGTCATCGACATACTGGCGTATCAGCCGGCGTGATGGTATAGGGTGCTTCTGATTACACGTCTCGGTCACCTCTTGTTCACATTGACGGCACTTTGAACAGTGAACGTTACATTTCAGATGTGTTACGACCCGTGGCTCTACCCTTCATTCAATCGCTGCAAAATCCTACATTTCAACAGGATAATGCACGACCGCATGTTGAAGGTCCTGTACGGGCCTTTCTTGATACAGAAAATGTTCGACTGCTGCCCTGGCCAGCACATTCTCCAGATCTCTCACCAATTGAAAACGTCTGGTCAATGGTGGACGAGCAACTGGCTCGTCACAATACGCCAGTCACTACTCTTGATAAACTGTGGTATCGTGTTGAAGCTGCATGGGCAGCTGTACCTGTACACGCCATCCGATTTCTGTTTGACTCAATGCCCAGGCGTATCAAGGCCGTTATTACGGCCAGAGATGGTCGTTTTGGGTAGAGAGCCTGTATAAAGAGAGAGTGGACATAGGTGAAGTTTCCCGTGATTGGTTGATTAGTTTTAGCAGAAAAATGGCGCCAAACATCTCTCGCGCTTCCTATGTTCGCCATGCTTTTGAGTTGAATTGAAGTGCAGAGGACTTTTGGAAACGATTAAAAGGTATTTGAATTATTGAGAGACTTGTTATGCGTTGTGCATGCATGTTCGATTTAGTTGTATATCGTTTTTAGTACGTAATTAGCGTTTACGATCTTAAATACGAGTTGAAATAATGGAGCGTTTTGTGATGAAGTCGGTAGGCCTACATGTTTGAAGTAAACACATTAGTAACTGTACAGTATTGTTTTTGACATCTGTAATTGGTTCTGCAGACGTTCGTAAACGATGCCAGGTTGTGGTGCATTTGGTTGCTTCAATAGAGGCGAAGGTTGATTTCGCATGTTAGCATTTCCACGCAATGAAGAAAGACGAAAGCAGTGGGCAGTCGCAGTCAACAGGGCTGACATAAATCAAACAGGAGCCTTGTGGAAGGCAACCAAGTACTCTTATATGTGCGCAGTAAGTCGTTTTTGCTTTTCACTACATATAAAACAACTTGCAATATACATAGTTAAATTTGAAAACAGACCTGTAAATTGGCTATGTGAAAATTATTATGACACATTATTCTTATAAACAAAGGCATTTAACGAATGATTTCGCCATATAGTCTTGTGCTTTTGATTCTGTGAGTGTGTGCTCCACTACTCCACTACTGGCCATTCAAAAGTCCCGCCCGCAGTTTGGCAGGAAAATGGCCGCCGTATCGTCCGGTTGGCCACTCTCTCCCTATACAGGCTCTCTAGTTCTGGATACTGATTTCTCGGGATCTATGCATCCAAATTGCGCGAAAATGCAGTCACATGTCAGTTCTAGTATAATATATTTGTCCAAGGAATACCCGTTTATCATCTGCATTCCTTCATGGTGTAGCAATTTTAATGGCCAGTAGTGTATATTCCGGGAAGATTTGTTGTCGTTGCTCGTACGCCGTCCGTTTCCGGACAAATGTTCATAGGACCTCCGTTTCTAGGCAGAAATCTGTCCGCTAAGTTGTCGGTTTTATTGTCGTTCACCCTGCCTCTTCCCCGAACCAAAACTGTTCTTCCTCAGATCGCGTCGGAATTTTCCAATTGTGACTTATCTTAGGCATACCGTGGGTGCGTTAGGTCAGGATGCGAGGATGTCTAGACACGAAAGAGCGGCAGCAGGGAAGGCCACCGAGCAGCGGTGGCTACGTGCGGCGGCCCGTGTCGCTGCCGCTGCCGCTCGGTACGGTGGAGGCCGCGGTGTGCGGCGCGCCGCCCATGCAGATCTGCCTCATTACGTCGCGTGGAGCCCTGCCAGACCCTCCCACTGGCGCACCGCAGCAGGAGCCTCTCCTGCCTCGCACCCTCCTTCGCACATCTTGCCACCGCCCGCATCATTTACAAATGACTTACGCTCGTATTTCGTACCCTCCTTTGTCCTCCCTGGCGCTTAACGTCCAGTGGACAATCACATTATTAGTAACGTTTCATTCCGTCTTACGTCGTGAGGTGATTCTGCTATTTAGGCTCGGAAGATTGGGTTTGATGCAAATATTTCGAACCTTCAGCTCCAGAGCTCTAAATTTATGTATTAATATCAGTGCCGCTAATCTGCTTCGAGTGAAAATAAGAAAAAAATGGTTCAAATGGCTCTGAGCACTATGGGACTCAACTTCTGAGGTCATCAGTCCCCTAGAACTTAGAACTACTTAAACCTAACTAACCTAAGGACATCACACACATCCATGCCCGACGCAGGATTCGAACCTGCGACCGCAGCGGTCGCGCGGCTCCAGACTGTAGCGCCTAGAACCGCTCGGCCACCCGGCTGCTGAAAATAAGAATCTTCCATTAAGCGAAGGGTATGCAGATGATCTAAACATCATTAGCGATAGGAAAGAATCTGTAACAGCAAATTCGATTGCGTTAATCAAGGCTAGTGAAGATGTAGGTCTAAGGATAAGTGAAGACAAAACTAAATACCTGGTTACTACTATATTGCCAACAGCAGTAGATCAGGAAATGTTAAGAGTTGGAGACATGCAGTTCGAAAAAGTGAACACATTTAAGTATCTAGCCGTGGACATCACTTCGAGAAATGAGATTGACTCCGAACTGAAGACGAGATTACGGGCGGGAAATGCGTGCTACTTCTCACTGAATAGATTTGTTTCATCACAGATATTGTCCAGGAATTTAAAGATTAGAATATACAAAACTATTATTCTACCAGTTATGCTGTATGGGTGTGAGACTTGGTCTCTCACTGTGCAAAATGAAAAGCCGTTTCGACTATTTGAAAACAAAATTTTGAGGAAACTTTTCGGAGTAAAAAGGGATGACATTAGCGGAGATTGGCGAAAACTACTTAACGAAGAGGTACACCAACTCTATTCCACCCCTGATATAATCAGTATTATTAAGTCACGTAGGCTGCGATGGGTGGGTCACGTAGCTCGAATGGATGAGGGCAGTGCAGCGCGCAGAGTACTTGTTGGGCACCTAGAGGGAAAACATCCTGTGAGGAGACCGAGGCGTAGATGGGAGGACAATGTGAAGGCTGATTTGAGGAGCCTAGATATTGAAGGTGAATGGAAGGCAATAGCCCAAGACAGGGACAGATGGCGAAAATACGTTGCTGCGGTAATGGACTCTCGAGTCCGGTATGACCAGTGAGTGTTTGAGTGCGTGTGTGAGTGTATTAAGCGAAGGATCCAACTCATTAATTTCAACTGGGACCCTAAATTCGCGATTTAACTTTCCATTTCCTACGGTAATGAAAGTTTCACTGTTCTGGGGTATAATTTTAGACAATTAGGCAATAATAGTCGTCTTTTGTGTTCTATGTGGACTGATTAACACGAGGAACTTTTTTTATCGTCATGAAATCTGGAGATGTTTGGTGAGCACCATTGTGTTTCTGTGTAGATGTGGTATCCGTATTTTTACTAGTGACTTAAATATTAATTTTTGTATACTACTTCAGGGAAAACGAACACCTGAGACTATTTTAGAAGAGACTTACCAAAACGATTATTCGTTTCTGTACGCACAAAATAAATTTAAATGATTTTATATTTGACAGTAATGTAAACAATTTTAACAGTTCACATATTTGTATGCCATAGAGTTTGTAGTCAAATTTAAGACTGTTTTCTACTGCAGAGCCGAGAGACAGGGTTGTTGAGTCACTTTATGGTTCGTGCAGTGGCACCCAGTGTAGACACCACTTTCAGCAGTGCCATATAACAAAAAGAAGAAGTTTAAAAAGCTTTAACAACACCTGGAAGCATGTATGTAGCAATAAAGATTAATAGCTGATTATACTAGTAATGGTTGCACGTAGTTCCACAGTCCATTATGCAATATTTCTTATTAAGAATTAACGGAAAGTACGCAATGCTGGTCTCACATCTGTAGTTCTCTTTGTCGATAAAATTAGACTCTGCACACCAAAGAACAGCCTTTGGATCTTACTATTGTACACGTTTTTGTAACATATGTGTTTATATATCAGAAAGCAGAAGGACATGTTGTGTCCTTAAATGAATTTGCAAAGGCCAAGAAGCTAGTTGTTAGTAGTGTTTTTACTTATATGATGTGTTTTATAATGTGATCTTGGTAGCAGGTTGTGATGTGCAAGATCATATATGTATTTCGACGCGAGCGAGCGCGGGTGTGTGTGTGTGTGTGTGTGTGTGTGTGTGTGTGTGTGTGTGTGTGTCAGTTTCCACATAACATGAAACAGGTTTTGAACGTCACACACACCACCAAAGCTATGCAAGTAATTTAACAATAGTTGTAATACGCAAGCGTTATGATGTTCATCAATGTGCCTTACCTGTAGGCGTTGTATTAGCAGACATTTGCAAATGGCCAAAGACCGAACCTGGTCGGTAATGTACAGTGTATACACGGGGCAATAGAGGCACTTTGCGTAATAATACTGACAGGCTACGGTGGTTTCTGAAATAGTTTCGTTGTTTAGAAGGAATTTCAACGAAATTGCTAAGATTTTTTGTGTGCTATACATACCCTGCTACCCTAATAGCCTCTTTTGTGAATAATGTACACCTGAAGCATTTTCCACCACATATCAAAGGCCAGAAATCTGCATCCAAGACCGTCACAGAACGATGTGAGCCTCTAGCTTAAGCCTTCCACTCGTCCCCAAATCCGGATGACTGCGATCAGTTCTGGGAACATCGCTGCAAAACGCGAGCTCTTCATCCACTCCACGTGTGAGGCTAGATGTTTTAACCAAGGCAGCCGGCCGCCTGTAGGAACCGAGAACGGCCCCTGAAACTAGGCAGCAGGCGTCATTCGTGCCGACATGTGCCACCATTTGCATCCATGTGCATCCAGTGCGTTCATCAGCGTGAAGCATGTCGGCCGTGGGCAACACAGCTTCCAGCAGTTTATGAACCATGCCCAGTTCCCCCTGCATCCATACACAACAAGAGCAGACCCTGTACATCTTTAATCAATGCCCATCCTTATCACAAAGAATATAACATTAACACAAGCAGTCGCTGGACGTAATCTAAGTGCTGCTGTTGCAGTAGCTCTGATTTTTACTACTCCCCAAAGCCGGCTCACACAGTGCAAACGCAGTCAGATTTGCGTAGAAGATTAGAATATACTAGTCAACTCAGTTAAATACATACATACAATTCACTTTCTCGCAGGAGCACTTAAAACAAAAACTAAACTAAGTGCTGTGGATAAACAGAAACTACTGTCTCTCCTGGCGCGTCCACCGAACGCCGCTGCTGGGCGGTGAACATAATGTCCTGCGTCATCAGTGTAGGAGAGGATGTTTACGACAAGATGCTATGTCGAAAAGAAGTGACAGATGGAATGTGAGTGTTATGCGTGGGGCGCCAGCTAGGCAAGGAAAGAGTGGGTTGTATGCCTTTGTTTGGGATAGGTTGTGTAGGGTACGCTGTGATTTGAAGGAAGGGTAGATTTCAGGGACGAGTTGGTTGTCTGGAAGGGGAAGGAGATTGGAGTTACTTTGGGAAAGGCTGCGTAGTACTTGGAGATGGAGGGAAGGGAAGACATGCTGGTTATGTTGAGGTGAAGAACAAGGACAGATATGTAGTGAGGATGCACTTCTTGCAAAATACCTTTAATGTCTCCTTCCAGATAGAAGCCTTTTTTGTGGGAGTAAGTGGTGGTTCCGTTGAGATGGAGCATAAGAAGAGCCGTGCAGATGGGACGTACTTCTTGTAAAATATCTTTAATGTCTCCTTCATGACAAAAACTTTAAGTAGGGTCAAGGGCGGGTTAGGTATTACTGGGTCGTAGATGATTACTCTAAAACTATACAAAAATATTTAATTTTGGTAGGCCAAGTTGACGTTTGACTTACATTATTAGACTTAACATTACTAGTGATGTACTCTTTTAAGATATGATTATCTAGTGCCGAGTAAACCTAACTTGCACTGTTATGAAGAAACTATACCCTGTAACAGTCCCAGTAATCATCCAAATAACTCATTAAGAAACGCAATGTAAGTAACGAAGTAATTGAAGTTAAGTGAGAATAATTGAATATCTGCAACATATAAATAATTTGATAACATCCTAGCAGGTTAAAGATCGATTGTTCATTAAGATTTACTAGAAAAAAACGCCCAAATTACTCTTTTCGTGGCCAGATTGCGAATCACTGGAGGAACATGTTCCTGTAAACCTTTTATAGCGTCTCTCTAGGCAACATCTGCTTCGAACCTTATCTTCCAACTGAAAAGGCCAGGCACATAACGAGAATACGCAATACTTATAAAAGGAGTGGTTCAATGAGACTGATAGATTGCCCATAAGTTAGCAAACCCATCTGTTATCGGCGATGAGATTACGTATAGCATCTCGCGTTTAAGTAACGGCGGTCGAAACAAAGTTATGGTTCTCACTGGAAAAACTGGTAGAAGCAGACCTCGGGGAAGATTTCGGAGAAATGTATGAACATGCGAGGCATTACTGACCCAACGACTTCTCATGGGAGGTAGGTTAAGGAAAGGCAAATCTACATTTATAGCATTTGCAGGCTTAGAGAAAGCTTTTAACAATGTTTACTGGAACACTCTCTTTCAGATTATGAAGGTGGCAGGGGTAAAATACAGGGAGCGAAATGATACTTACAATTTGTACAGAAACCAGATGGCAGTTATAAGAGTGGAGGGGCACGAAAGGGATGCAGTGGTTGAGAAGGGAGTGAGACACGATTGCAGCCTATCCCCGATGTTATTCAATCTGTATATTGAGCAAGCAGTAAAGGAAACCAAAGAAAAATTTGGAGTGGGAATTAAAGTCCAGGGAGAAGAAATGAAAACTTTGAGGCTTTCCGATGGCATTGTAATTATGTCAGAGAAAGCAAAGGGCTTGGAAGAGCAGTTGTACGGAATGGACAGTGTCTTAAGAGGAGGGTATGAGATGAAGATCAATAAAAGAAAAACGAGGTCAATTGAATGTAGTCGAATTAAATCAGGTGATGCTGAGGGAATTACATTAGGAAATGAAACACGTAAAAAAGTAGATGAGTTCTGCTATTTGGACAGCAAAATAACTGGTGTTAGTCGATGTAGGGAGAATATAAAAGGTAGACTGGCAATGTCAAGAAAAGCATTTCTGAAGAAGAGAAATTTGTTAACATCGAATATAGATTTAAGTGTCAGAAAGTATTTTCTGAAAGTATTTGCATGGAGTGTAGCCATGTATGGAAGCCAAAGATGGACGATAAACAGTCTGGACAAGAAGCGAGAAGAAGCTTCGGAAATGTGGTGCTACAGAAGAATACTAAAGATAAGATGGTTAGATCACATAACTAATGAGGAGAAACTGAGTAGAAGAGGAGTGAAGAGAAATTTGTGGTACAACCTGACTAGAAGAAGGGATCGGTTGGCAGGACACATTATGAGGCATCAAGGCATCACCAATTTAGTACTGAAGGGAATCGTGGGCGGTAAAAATTGTAGAGGGAGGCCAAGAGATGAATAAAGTAAGCAGATTCAAAAGGATGTAAATTGCAGTAGTTACTCGGAAATGAAGAGGCTTGCACAGGATAGAGGACCATGGAGAGCTGAATCAAACCAAACTTTGAACTGAAGACCACAACAACAACAACAACAACAATAGTAAATGTCAAATCATTGATCAAGGAAGTTTATGATTTATAATTTGTGTAATGAACTCAAAAGCAGGTGGATAGAATAACAGATAGACTCTTAGTAATTCACAAACGGCAAGTAAACCTTGCATGCACACAGCTTATCAAAAGAAGTGCATACGTCATACAAAACATTTAATAATTTAAATGGAATGCGAAAGTTATTTAGTTGACTGAACTATTCTTCGGACTGAATGACTGAATCTGTATTCTATACCAAGTGTCGAAGCTAGAAACCCCGTAAGACGAAGAATTGGTATCAGGTCAAACATGCTTCCGCTCGCCACAAGCGTAACAACTTCTGTTCTTAGATAAGTGAAAATCCAAACCCGTAATACACTGACGCGTCAAAGAAACTGGTATAGGCAAGCGTATTCAAATATAGAGGGACGTAAACAGGCAGAATACGGTGCTGCGGTCGGTAACGCCCAAGAAAGACAAGTGGCTGGTGCAGTTCTTAGATCGGTTACAGTTGCTACAATGGCAGGTTATTAAGATTTAAGTGAGTTTCAACGTGCTGTTACAGTCGCCCCACGAGTGATGGGACACAGCATCACCGAGGTAGCAATGAAGTGGAGATTTTCCAGTACGGCCATTTCACGAGTGTACCGTGAATATCAGGAATCCGGTAAAACGTCAAATCTCCGACATTGCTGAGGCCGGAAAAAAAAAATCCTGCAAGAACGGGACCAATGACGACTGAATAGAATCATCCAACGCGACAAAAGTGCAACCCTTCCGCAAATTGCTGCAGATTTCAGTGCTGGGCTATCAACAAGTGTCAGGGTGCGTACCATTCAACGAAACATTATCGATATGAGCTTTCGGACCCGAGGGCCCAATCGTGTACCCTTGATGAGTGCACGACACAAAGCTTTATACCTAGGCCGGCCGCTGTGGCCGAGCGGTTCTAGGCGCTCAGTCCGGAACCGCGCGTCTGCTACGGTCGCAGGTTCGAATCCTGCCTCGGGCATGGATGTGTGTGATGTCCTTAGGTTAGTTAGGTTTAAGTAGTTCTAAGTTCTAGGGGACTGATGACCACAGAAGTTAAGTCCCATAGTGCTCAGAGCCATTTGAACCATATACCTCGCCTCGGCCCGTCAAAACCGACATTGGACTGTTGATGGCTGGAAACATGTTGCCTGGTCGGACGAGCCTCGTTTCAAGTTGTATCGAGCTGACGGACGTGTATGGGTATGGAGAAAACCTCATGAATCCATGGACTATGCATAGCAACAGGGGACCCGTTCAAGCTGGTGGAGGCTCTGTAATGGTGTGGGGCGTGTGCAGTTGGTGTGGTATGGACCCTTGATATGTCTAGATACTACTCTGACAAGTGAGACGTACGTAAGCATCCCGTCTGATGACCTGAATCCTCTTATGTTTAAAATGGTTCAAATGGCTCTGAGCACTATGGGACTTAACTTGTGACCACCATCAGGCCCCTAGAACTTAGAACTACTTAAACCTAACTAACCTAAGGACATCACACACATCCATGCCCGAGGCAGGATTCGAACCTGCGACCCTAGCGGTCGCGCGGTTCCAGACTGAAACGCCTAGAATCGCTCGGCCACTCCGGCCGGCCCCACTTATGTCCATTGTGCATTCCGACCTACTTTGGCAATTCCAGCAGTACAATGCGACACCTCACAAGTCCATACTTCCTACAGAGTGGCTCCAGGAACACTCCTCTGAGTTTAAACACTTCCGCTGGCCATCAAACTCCCCAGACATGATTATTATTGAGCGTATCTGGGATGACTTTCAACGTGCTGTTCAGAAGAGATCTCAACCCCCTCGTACTCTTAGAGATTTACCGACGGCCTTGCAGGATTCATGGTGTCAGTTCCCTCCAGCACTACTTCAGATATTAGTCGAGTCCATGCTACGTTGGGTTGCGGCATATCTGCATGTTCGCAGAGGCCCTACACGATATTAGGCAGGTATACCAGTTTCTTTGGCTCTTCAGTGTATAAATACTTTACGAACACCGAACGAATTCACCTTGCAAATAAGCCCCAGTTACTTCAACCGTCTCACCAAAACTGCCAGCTTGCGCAGTGGCATTCGCCACGCCGGCAACTACAGCACCACACATCCACAGCTTGTCGAACCCGCAACCAGAGTAGAAAGTAATTCGAAAAGCTACTACACGGCATGCTAACATACCTACTAGGACACCCACTGGCTGAAGCGCCCGGAAGAATCTTGATCATGCTTCCGCCCAAATCTCTCGGAGTGAACACTGCAAAGATATTGACAGTCTGTAGTCGATATTGGTATAGCATCGCCCCTTGCAAAAAGTCTGCAAACACTATATCGCACAATAAAGCGGTATTCTAACAGACAACTTTCAACGTATCAACATAACAGAATTTATTCCATGTAGGCTTTCACGGCCGGCGTCTTTATCAGTAAACTCTTCCGGGCTAAGTTGCCGTGGTCGATCTGTAGAACTTCTTCTCCCTGACGTTTACATAGGAACTACAAAAAGAAGCATCAATACACGGTTGACGGAACACAAAAGAAACTGTCGCTTGGGACATATCGACAAATCGGCAGTAGCGGAACATGTTTTTAAGGATGGAGATCACGAAATAAAATTTGGTGAAACAAGCGTGCTAGCGAGGACGTCGCACTATTATACACGTATGTATAGAGAGGCAATTGAAATCCACAAACATCAACGCAATTTTAATCGTAAAGAAGAAGGATTAAAATTGGATAAGATATGGCGGTCGACGTTGCATCAATCACGTGACAATCGATTGCCTGCAATCGAGAGAACAGACGATAGCCAGAGATAGCTGCACATCGACGCCACGTGACGTGTGGTGGCGCCCCCTACGATCTCTATATAAGCGGCGGCCCCAGCTCCTAGCAACCATTCGAGGGTTGGATTCCCTCACTTCTTCGTCGAAGAGTTTCACTGCCTGGGCTACTCTCAGGGTGCACCCTCGACGTGGAAGATCCCCACCCTTGCCTTGCCGTGTGCTCGTCGTCAGTACTGCTCGCCGCCGCCGCCGCCGCCTGGTCGCCGCCTGCCGGTGCTCGCCGCCGCCGCCGCCTGCCGGTGCTCGCCGCCGCCGCCGCCGCCGCCGCCGTTTGGTCGCCGCCTGCCGGTCCTCACCGCCGCCGCCGTTTGGTCGCCGCCTGCCGGTCCTCGCCGCCGCCGCCGCCGTTTGGTCGCCGCCTGCCGGTCCTCGCCGCCGCCGCCGTTTGGTCGCCGCCTGCCGGTCCTCGCCGCCGCCGCCGCCGCCTGGTCGCCGCCTGCCGGTGCTCGCCGCCTGGTCACCGCCGCCGCCGCCTGGTCACCGCCGCCGCCCTTCTCGCGCGCCGCCACCTTGTCCCAACCCACCACCATTACCACTATCATTTTCACCTCTCCCTCCGCTGCTCCAACCACCATCACATGGAGCTCATCCTCCACCCCACTTCCCGTCCTTCCTTCTCTCCCTGTCCACCCCACCCCTGCGCCACTTTCGGCTGTACCCACCCCCAACTCCTCTTCCCCTATCACTGTCGCCCCATCGACAGCTACTGACTTTCCGCCGCTCCCCGCACCGCCTCCGACAGGCTCCAAGCCAGCACGGATCTCTGCTCGACGTTCCACAGTCTCAGTGACACCCACGCCCCCATCGTCTGCGTCTTCCGCTGCTCAGGGTGGTCCTGTCCCCCGCCATCTCCCCCTGCAACCCGTCCCCCTGCCCCCTCCCCACCCAGTGGTGTCCACGAAACCTTCCAAGCGCCCGAATGCTGACCCTTCCCCCGAAGTCTCCTCCAAAAAAACCCCCAATCCCCGTGACCCACCCACTCCCATGGACGCGGCCCCGACCCCCGCCCCCGCCACGCCTGCCACCCACACCTTTGTCCTCTCCAATCCTGACCCTCAATTCCTTGATGCCCGCTCCCTCACTCTCGCCATCCGGAAATACTGCCCCAATGCTCCCATCTCCCAAGTGATTCCTCGCAAGCACTCGGTCCTCATAAAATCCCCCAATGCTTCCTTCCACACCGACCTCCTCTCCCGCATCCCTCGTATCCAATTTGGCCAACGTGCAACCCTCACCCCCTACCACACCCCGTCCTCTCCCCGTCAGCCTCAACCTCCCCGACGTCCGCCGACCTTCACCGCTGTGATCACGAAGCTTAGCCCCGTGATCACGGAGGCTGAGGTGTTGGCGGAACTCAACTCCCGGCCCGACATCGAAATCCGCTCGGCCCGTCGCATCTTCAATGATGCCGGGCCGACTTTTCTCATGCGGATA
Source organism: Schistocerca piceifrons (assembly GCF_021461385.2). NCBI lineage: Eukaryota > Metazoa > Arthropoda > Insecta > Orthoptera > Acrididae > Schistocerca > Schistocerca piceifrons. The sequence continues at coordinate 365,070,659 of NC_060141.1, forward strand.
TTCACTGAATCCTCCTCCTCCATTGACCGCCTCCTCACCGAGGGAGCCCTCATCTACAATCAGCGCCATAAGGTGGACCCCTCCCGTTCCCCAGTCCAATCCTACCGCTGCCAACGCTGTCTCACCTACAACGACCACGTTACCTCTGCCTGCAAGAACCCCCCTACTTGTCCCCACTGCAAAGCTTCCCACTTCCTCAAGCATTGCCCCAACCTCACCTCTCCCCCCTCCTGCAACACTTGTAATGAACCCCATCCTACCTACTCCTCGAAGTGTAAAGCGAAACCTCCTCCAGTAACCCCTGAGCTCACCGTCCCTGTCCGTCCTGTTGATGACCCCATCCACCCCAACAACTCGCTCCGCCCTCCCCCTACTGCTGAGGACATCATCCGTTTCACCACCATTGTGCTCCAAAACATCCACCCCTTCCAGCGCTCCCACACTCTTTCCCAAATCGCCCTCACTGCCCGTTCCATCTTCCATCTTACCACCTATGCCACTTACTCCCACAACCAGGCCCACTTCACCTTCACCCCCTCACCACCCTCGTCTAACTCTCCACTCCCATGGTACAACAACCGTACCGTATCCTGTACCACAACGTTCGCTCCCTGCCCACCCACAAACTCCTCTTCCTCCACACCCTACGTCAGCACCGCGTGGATGCCTTCGTCCTCAATGAAACCTTCCTTCAGCCCCTTATCTCCGTCTCCACTGCCCCTTACACCCTACATCGCACCGATAACCCGTACCCTCTGGCACGTGGCGGAGTTGCTATAGGCCACCTCAAGCACCTCCCAGTCCGGCCCCAACCTCTCCTTAACAATCCTGCCGAGCATCTCACCCTCAGCCTCTTCTTCCCCGCCCTTACCATCACCTGTGCCACCATTTATGTCCGCCCTCGCACCCCCATCCCATACGATTTCCTGGCCCACATTGACCGCACCTTCTCCACCTACGTGATTGCCGCCGACCTCAATATCCACAGCCGTGATCCTGCCGACCTCCGGCGGTGGCATCAGTTTCTCACCACTCTCCAGGGAGACCTGGTTCCCCTGCCCCAGCACACCCGGCCCGAATCCAACACCACTCCTGATGTAGTCCTTGCCTCTCCCAACCTTCTTGGGCGCATCACCGCGGATGTCCTTGACCTCATTGGCAGTGACCATGCTCCTGTCCTCCTCACTATCTCTACCGGTCGCCATCCCCGCCACACTCCTCGCCCTGACGTCCCTCCTAAACTTGTCCATGATTACTCCCGTGCCAACTGGGATGCCTACCGGGATTCCATTCACACCCAGGTTGACAGCCACGCCCTTACCCTCCAGTCTCCTGATGACATCTCTCGCACTGCTGCCTTCCTGCACCAGACCTTGTCTGACGCCGTCGCCACCCATATCCCCACCAAAGCCATCCACCCTCACCGCCCTGCCCTTCCACCACAGGCCGTCCTTCTCCTTCGGGAGTCCCGCCGCCTCTGCCGCTCTTTTCTCCGCACTCGTGACCGGGATACACTTACCCGCCACCGGCAATTACAGCGACACATCCGCAACCTGCTTGTTGCGAAGAAACGCCGAGCCTGGCGCCAGACATGTACACACCTCAACACCACGCTCCCCATCAACTCTTCCAAGTATTGGTCTGCTTTCCACCGCCTTACTGGGAACCGCCCCACCCCCCAGTACCCTCTCCTCCTTAATGACCGTCCCTTTCCTGACAACCTCAGTAAGGCCAACCACTTTGCCTCCCACCTCTCTGATGTTTTTTCCATCCCAGATGATCCCCACTTTGATTATTCCCTCTTCCCTGATGTCATGGACCGTACGGATACCTCTGTTCCTCCCCTTGCTCCTATCTTCCAGTACTTGGGCCACACCCCACCATCTGCACTTAACACTCCCATCACTACACAGGACATCAGCCTCACACTCCGCACTAAACGCAACACTGCTCCCGGCCACGACTGCGTTACCTACCGCCACCTCAAACACTGCCCTCCCTCCTTCCTTTCCCTCCTTGCCGCCCTCTACAATGTCATCCTTGCCACTGGCTTCTATCCCGACCTGTGGAAAACCTCCCGTATCCTGATGTTCTCCAAACCCAATAAGCCTCCATCTGATGCCTCTTCCTATCGTCCTATCTGTCTCACGTCGGTGTTCAGCAAGCTCTTGGAATCCATCCTTTCCCGGCGCATCCATCTCCACCTCCACCAAAACCACCTCCTCCCAAACACCCAATGTGGCTTTCGACCTTCCTTCTCTGCTGATGACCAACTCCTCCGCCTCACTCATCTCCTCTCCCTCCAGCTTAACACCCGTCGCTCCGCCATTTTTGTCTCACTTGACCTTGAAAAGGCCTACAACCGTGTCTGGCATCCCGGTCTCCTGTTTAAACTCCAAACCTACGCCCTTCCTATCAACTACATCCGTCTGGTGGCCTCCTTCCTCTCCCGCCGCCCCTCCTACGTTACCATCCATCATGCCAATTCCCGCACCTTCTACCCCTCTGCCGGTGTGCCCCAGGGCTCTGTCCTCTCCCCTCTCCTCTACCTCCTGTACACGGCAGATATGCCCCAACCCCCCCTCCAGTGCACCTCTTGCAATATGCTGATGACACCGCATTCCTCGCCCTCGCTCCTACCCTCCAACGGTCCCAACGCCTTCTCCAGAATCACCTTGACCTTTTTGCTGCATGGTGTAACCAATGGCTCCTGAAACTAAATCCTTCCAAGACCCAGGCAATCATCGTAGGTCGTACCACTCACTCCTTCCGGCTCCTGGATTTCTCCCTTACTGTCTGCGCACGTCCTGTCCGTCTCACCCCCACCCTCACCTACCTTGGCCTCACCATTGACCGTCACCTCACCTGGATCCCTCATCTCCGATCCATCCAATCCAAAGCCCACAACCGCCTCCGCCTCCTCAAACTCCTCTCTGGCCGGACATGGGGGTTGCACCCCTCTACCATCCTCCACACCTACAAATCCTTAATCCGTCCCATCCTCTGTTATGCCAGTCCTGCCTGGATATCTGCCCCCCCCAAATTCTATCAGTCCCTCCAGATCCTTGAGCGTCATGCACTCCGCCTCGCCTTCCGTATCCGCCTCCCGTCCCCCACGCGGATCCTCTATGATCTCATTCCTTTCCCCCATCTGCTCCTATTCCTCGAACATATCCGCATCCTCTACACCTCCCGCCGTCTTGAACCCCCTCACCCCCTGGTTGCTCCTCTCCTCTCCCATCCCCGCCCCCTGCCACGTCTTCACCGTTGTGTCCCCCCTACCCTCCATCTCTACACCCTCCATCTCCTTTCCCGAGGTGGCTTCCATCAACTCCCCCTCCCGGATGATGCCCTCTCTCCCTCCATTTATCCTTCCTATCAACTCTGATCCTCCATCCCCCTCCTTTCCTCTGTCCTTTCCCTGGGCTCCCTCTCCCCCCCCACTTCTGTCCTGTTCTTCCCCCCACTACACCTCTCCCTACCTCCCTTCTCCCCCCCTAGTCCTTTTGTATTCCCCTCCTCTGCCTACCCCACTCCCTGTCGCGTCTGCCCCCCACCCCTCTTATGGGTCCTCATCCTCCTTCAGCTCCTTTCCCGGCTCCCCCCTTCGCTTTTACTCTCCTTTCCCCCCCTTTTTCGTTTTCCCATCTTCTGTCCAGTTTCCCCCCACCTGCTCTCGACTATGGTGTCACATTTGCCAACTGTTTAGTGCAGTGTTCCAGTGACTATTCAGTGTTGTTTGTCTTTCTCGTGTTGCGAACAGACACCATGCTGTCGCTCGGTGTGAATTTTATTTCCTTTGCGAACAGAATCCAGACTGTCGCCGTGTTTTTTAATTGTCTATTGTTTTCCCTGTCTACTTCGTATGTATTTTTATTAGCGTCATCATCCCTGTGTTGTTGTTTTAAGTTCCACGATTTCTTTTCGCCTTGTTACTCTCTAAGTCTCCGATTTTATCGCCTGTTGTTTTTCTTATTTGTTCTCTTGCTCTTTGTCACAAAATCTGTCGGCTGAAGAGCGGCGTACTAAGCTGCTGCCAGCCCGCCCCCTTCGGGGGGAGTTGAAATTCAATAAATGAAAAAAAAAAAAAAAACTCCTAGCAGCCAGTCGTCGACTCACCTCGGAAGATGTTTTCCGTAGTTGAGAACGAAACGTCAGGGAGAAGAAGTTCTACAGATCGACCACGGCAACTTAGCCCGGAAGAGTTTACTGATAAATAACAGAATTTAATTCTAATTCATACCAGCGCCATATTTGTGCCTTTCTCTCATATTTAAAGGTAGACCAACGATGTTGGTAGCCGGCTACTTTACGGTTCCTTCTAGCTTCGTTTGACTAAGAGCAGATAGAGGAAGAACTTTTCGGAGGTCATCGTCATGTTGTATGGCATTACTTAGAGACAGATCACTGGGTCAAATTGGGTAGCGATGGGGGAGAGAATCATCTTAGTCTTATGAATAGAGATATTCCAGAATTTTGTTTAAGTGATTTAGGGTACCCATAGGAAACCTAATTTTCGTCGCCAGATGGTAATTCGAAAGTAATTATTTCTAAATAAAAAATTTCATGTACTGACCTGTGGACTACATGACTAGGTAAACACAAACGTACCCCGCTTTGTACGAAACATTGCTATTGGATAACGTCACTTTTCAAGTCGATTGTGTCGATAAATAACCGATATAAACTGGAACCAGGCACCATCAGTAATCGAAGTTCAATTTATGGAGTAGTCCGGTCTATGAATACGAAGTCATATTTCAAGTCGGTTGCTTCATAAATAAAAAGGCAATTAACTGGAACCAGTCACCATCGTAAACGAAGTTCACTTTATGGAGAAGTCCGGTCAATGAATATGCTACAGAGAAATGCAGTTATTAACCACTCCCTGCTGTTAGCATACGTGTCAGAAATTCTAAACGTTGTTAATCCACAATCGAACAAAACTTTACGGAAAACGATCAATACGATACCATTCAAGCATTTCAGAGTCTAGTTAATGGAGGATGGCAAGCTTTAAGGTATAGTTTTGAATGTAAATGGTATGCAAATATATGTCACAGCATTCATTATCAAAAAGTTCAAAGAATAACTTGTTCTAAATTGCTGAGCAAAACTTAAGGACGAAAGTATCTTTCGCTTGATGTGCCACTGCCAAGTAATATAAGAGATGAAACTTCCTGGCAGATTAATACCGTGTGCCGGACCGAGATTCGAGTTCGGAACCTTTGCCTTTCGCGGGCAAGTGCTCTACCATCTGAGCTACCCAAGCACGACTCACGCCCCGTCCTCACAGTTTTACTTTCGCCAGTACCTCGTCTCCTACTTTCCGAGTTCGAGTCTCGGTCCAGCACACAGTTTTATTCTGCCAGCAAGTTTCATATCCGCCCATACTCCGCTGCAGAGTAAAAATCTCGTTCTGGAATATAAGAAATAAAACTTGGAGCATACATACAGTGGAGAGAAGTCCTATAGCATAGTATACAAGGTAATTAAAAGAAATACACAGCAAGATGGAAGAAATGACATGTTCATTTAAAGACAAAACCACACTGAAGTCAAGGTGATATATAGTGGTCCCTTGGACATTAGAGAACATGGGACATGGTTTTAAATACGGCGTGTGACGCCATGGACGGCGGTGCATGTTCTGCAAAGTGCTCTACATCTACATCTACATTTATACTCCGCAAGCCACCCAACGGTGTGTGGCGGAGGGTACCTTACGTGCCACTGTCAGTACCTCCCTTTCCTGTTCCAGTCGCGCATGGTTCGCGGGAAGAACGACTGCCGCAAAGCCTCTGTGCGCGCTCGAATCTCTCTAATTTCACATTCGCGATCTCCTCGGGAGGTATAAGTAGGGGGAAGCAATATATTCGATACCTCATCCAGAAACGCACCCTCTCGAAACCTGGACAGCAAGCTACACCGCGATGCAGAGCGCCTCTCTTTCAGAGTCTGCCACTTGAGTTTGCTAAACATCTGCGTAACGCTATCGCGCTTACCAAATAACCTTGTGACGAAAATGCGCCACTCTTCTTTGGATCTTCTCTATCTCCTCTGTCAACCCGACCTGGTACGGATCCCACACTGATGAGCAATACTCAAGTATAGGTCAAACGAATGTTTTGTAAGCCCCCTCCTTTGTTGATGGACTCTCATGCTGGCCCGAGCTTGGTAAGGAGTTCTTGAGGCGGGGCGTTCCATTCCTCCACGAGAACGCTTGATAACTGCAGGCTGGTCATTGTTGCATGTTGAAGTGCGGCAGTATGTCTCCCCAATGCATCCCATACGGAGCCGTCGATGTGCAGGTGGCAACGTGCTGGTCGTCGGGCAAAGAGAACACCCCCGCCTGGTCATTCTACCATGAGTTTGCAGAAGTGCCTATGGTTCGGAACGCTTCCCATACACGTGAAACAATGTTGTGAATAATACCAAACGGTCGTTTCCCGTTTCATCAACAGCCTCGTGTTGCGGGGTCAGCCCAACCTGAGCTGACCATACACCATGTGACGTCCAGCTTTCTGTGCACGGCTGGGAGACCTCTGGCGATATGCTCCTTCAATTCCATTCATTTCCACGGAGTTGTTAATATGTTATGTTACTTCAACTCTCTTCCTTAAGTTTTGCATACAAGTGTATTACACTGAAGAGGCAAAGAAACTGATACACCTGCCTAATATCGTATAGGGCCCCCGGAAGCACGCAGAAGTGCCGCAACACCACGCGGCATGGACTCGACTAATGTCTGAAATAGTGCGGGAGGGAATTGACACCATGAATCCTGCACGGCTGTCCACAAATCCGTAAGAGTACGAGGGGCGTGGAGATCTCTTCTGAACAACACGTAGCAAGGCATCCCAGATATGCTCAATAATGTTCATGTTGAACGATTCTCTTCATTCGTCTTTGGTCCCGATCTTGCAGGATCTTTTTCCGGCCGCAGCGATGTCCCGATTTGATGTTTTACCGAATTCCTGATATTCACGGTACATTCGTGAGATGGTCGTAACGGAAAATCCTCACTTCATCGCTACCGCGGAGATGCTGAGTCCAATCGCTCGTGCGCCGTCGCTAACACCACGTTCAGATTCACTTAAATTTTGATAACCTGCCATTGTAGAAGCAATAACCGATCTGACAACTGCACCAGACACTGGCTGTCATACATTGGCGTTGCCGACCGCGGCGCCTGTATTCTGCCTGTTTACATATCTCTGTATTGGAACACTCATGCCTATACGAGTTTCTTTGGCGCTTCCGTGTATAATTTCCATTCATTACACATCGTCTAAATTTTTACTATGTGTTCGTAAGAGTATGTTCTCTTGGACCTTTGGAAAATTTTTCAGTATGAATATCCGTTACCGAAATCCAGAGGTTCAAAGTTACCATACTTATGCACGTAAAATATCCTGTGGGGTGCATAAATGTAGTTTTAACTGAGGTAGTGAAAATATAGAAAGGGTACTGGGGACACCGTAACGATTCAGAGTAACGAAACTATGTTTTTAGTCGCCATTTTTCACCAGTAAAACATTGACCTTCTGTCTCTGTATAATGGGCACTTGACGCCTACATAGTCTGTCTCGACATGGAAAGTATTCGATGGTGCCACCTGGTGACATAAGCACCTTACAAAAAATTACTTTACCATACGAAATTCTTTGTACTTGCAAATCAAACACCGCATTTCTCGGTATGTTGTATGTGTAGCCTAAACATGTTGTGCATTTTTATGTAAAGTAACGTAAAGTGTACTTGCGTTGGTTGGGAGGCGATTTTGTGTCAAAATTATATTATATGTGCTTATCTGTTGTTTATATGTGTCAAAGTATGCAAATGTGTCGAAATACTCTTTATTGACCTACAGAATTCGTTTAATACAAGCGGCACATCGCTCTGCAACAGTGAAAAGAAGGAAACCAACTGATAGATGCTCTTGTCGGAGCACAAAGAAGTGAATATTCTCATTATAAAGGCTCAGAAGAGTGGGAGACTACCTCCCTCTTTCCTCATTCCGCCTTCCTCGCCGAAAATATTGGCATGCGAACACCTTTGCGCTTTCTTGTACTTAAAAGGGATTAGCGCAGAGAGAGATAGTGATAACAGTAGAGAGAGGAGACAGTGGCAGTTGTAGAGGAAGAGAGAGGATACAGTGATTTTGGGAGATAGAAAGTGGCAGTGAAAGAGAAAGAGAGATGGATGAAGACAGTAGTCGTGGGAGCCAAAGAGAGAGGAGACAGTGATAGCAACGTGCAGCGGTAGTAAAAGAGAGTTGGATGGAGATAGCAGGAGCGGGAGAAAAAGAGAGAGAAGACAGTTAAAATGAAAACGATATATGAGTAAGGACCATGCATAGGCTTTAGGGGTATGGACGCCGCCAGATTGGCGAACTTTAGCTCGAAAAAGTTTGCCAATTTTCCCGTTCCCTGTAACCACATACTAAAGTTTCCCGGTCTAGGCGTCAAACCCCAAAGTAAACCGTCCCCAAGGACACGTGTGGAGAGGAGAAAACGGTGGCTGAAGAAAGAGAGCAGACTGTAAGCGAGAAAGGAAGAGACAGTGGCAATGGGACAGAAAAAGCATAGAAGAAAGATAATTGCAGTGGGACAGAGAGACAGTGAAAGTGGCAGAGAAAGAGACAGTAGTGAAGAAGAGCTAGAGAAAGTGGTGGTCACAGTGACAGTCGGGGAGACAAACAGGAGAAAGTACCATTGAGAAAAAGGAAAGAGTACGAGAGAGACATATATAGACAGTGGGAGTGGGTGGGATATGCTGGGTACGAAGGATTGGCCACAAAGAGAGACTGGGTAAAAGGATTAAGAATGTTCTGTGTTAGAAGAGCGCGAATATGTTCGCATTTCAAATTTTTTGGAGATGAAGACGGTATGAGGATTGAGGCAGCTGGTTTCTCACTTTCCTGTCAGTCTTTTAAGAGAAGCATATCCGCTTTTTTCAGCTGGTGAATAATGGATCAAAAAGAGGTTATAAGATGAACATTAATAAAAGTAATCCAAGGGTTATAGAATGCAATCAAATTAAATCAAATGATGCTGATAGAGTTAGATCAGGGAGTCTTTTCTGAACGTATTTGCATATTGCCATGTACGAATGTGAAATGTGCCGATAAACAGATCAGACAAGAAGACAATACAAGCTCTTGAAATGTAATGTTACAAGAGAATACTGAAGAATAGATGGATAGGTCGAATAAATAGTGAAGAAATTTTGGGCGGCATTGGGAAAAATAAATTTGTGGCACTACCGGACTAAAAGGAAGGACCAGTTGACATGACACATCTCGCGATACTATCGAGGAATTGATCACGAGACACTATTGAGGAATCGTTTAGCAATGGAAAGAAGTGTAGAGGGTAAAAACTTTGCGGGGAGACAAGCCTAGGGTACAGTAATCAGATTGAAATGGATGTAGGCTGCAGTAGATATTCGGAGATGAAAAGGCTGGCACAGGATAGACCAGAATGGAGAGCTGCATCAAACCTGTGTTCTGACTGAAGGCCACAACAAGAACAACAACGACACACACACACACACACACACACACACACACACACACACACACACAAATTTCTGCCATGGAGCACAGAATTATCATACCGTGGAAACCGCCATGAAATCAACAATATATTCCGTGTTTGGTGCTTTTATTTCTTCACTCAAACAGATGAGTATACTCGTATTAGCGTACGACCAGAAGTCAAGGGTTCCCATTTCTTTCTTAGACAAACCACACCGTTTCATTAACACCGAAGTAATTTAGAATTTGGCATATGCGCTTCTACTGCAATGGCCATATTGTCGTCTTCATTTCACATCGTGCAAAATTATCACCCAAAGATACCAAGTAATTCCAGTGTTTTGGTGGTTTTCCCTTTTGTCCCGCTCATACGATGTAGCATATTTTCGTATTTGGAATGTTTTTGAGATATCGACCATCGCTACACATAGCATCGGTTTCTGGAAGACCGTCTTAAGTCCTTTGAGAGCGTTTGGCTTCCATCCAGTTGTTTGCCATTCAGTTTGACCTCAGTTTACGGTTTGTATGTTAGCGTGTTATATCTCTACAAACTACTGTGTAGCTATCTATGGTTTTAACTTCCAAATAACAGCAATGATACTGTAACACTTCCACAAGACACTTAACACGTTCTTTTTATTGCCAGTTATGATTTTCAGTCCAGTATTTTTACTGCACTGTGGCTCACAAGAAACGCTAAATCCATGGACGTACCATACGACAAGCGCGTGTCTTATTCGCTAGGCGATAATGTGGAATCGTACCAAAAACCCTTGGTTCGAAACGGTTCCTAGAATATTAAAGTTGCCGCGCGGGATTAGCCTAGCGGGCTAAGACGCTGCAGTCATAGGCTGTGCAGTTGGTCCCGGCGGATGTTCGAGTCCTCCCTCGGGCATGGGTGTGTGTGTGTTTGTCCTTAGGATGCTTTAGGTTAAGTAGTGTGTAGGCTTAGGGACTGATGACCTTAGCAGTTAAGTCCCATAAGATTAAAAAAATATATATTAAAGTTAGTACAGAGCGTACCTGAAGTAAGAAATTGAGACCAGAAAGTAATATACAAAACGTTACAGAACGTCGAAATCATGCGATCAGCGCCAACTGGTATGCCACAGGAGTATCACTGTCGCCATGTTTGCTACTAAATATAGCGTCAGTTGCTCTAGAATCTATTAGAAAAAGTAGAGAGTTGAAGAATTCGATCATCTTCTTTAGTGCGAATATGAATCACAAACATAAAATAAAATGAAGCGAAACTTAAACTAGCGACCACGGCTAACAACACAAACAACTCACTTTCAAGAGGGAAGGCAGAGAAAGCATACGCCTAGGTCAGTTTCCTTTTCAAGGAAACCATTCTAGAATTTACCATGAGTGACTTCGGTGGACCACGGAAAACTTAAATATGAATATCCAGAAATCGATCTGAAAAGCCATCATTCCACATACATGTGCAGTGACTCGCCGCGGTTTATTCCTGTTTCACGAAGTAGTAGCTGATATTCAGGCCAATGGTAAAAGGAAGCATACGAAATTAAGACAAAGGCGCCACGTACCTGTCTCCAACGCTGAATCAAACTTGTTGATATCGTGGTAACCTTCAGTTGACGCATACCCTCGAAAAGACCTGGCTTAGCGCTGCATGTGTCTTTGCAATTAAGTCTTCGCTTGATTCCATTGGTGTTTCATATACCACGTTCTTATTTTCCAGGAGGAGGACGTTCAGTGAATTTAGGTCAAGTAATTGTTCAGTTTTTCACACAGGGATTTTTTTCCTCATTTTTTCCCCTCTAAGCACCTTCTACAATACCTCTAAGCTTTTCAGTGTCATTTTGAAACACCCTGAGTAGCTTTCTTAATGTTGTGGCCGAAGAGACCTCACTTTGTGATTTTATCATGATCCTTTGTGGCTGTAGCGTATGAATTAAAATACTCAAAGAGACTTCATGGTATCAGTATCACCTTGTTCCCTAGTTAAAATACCGTTGACCAATTTCCTTTGCTGTCTTATGAATGATAACAGACGATCTGATGGATCGGAAATTATTGTGACAATCGTGTTTAATAGAATTACATTAAAAAGTCTCACATTGACCGTCAGCCGTTTTCGTTAATTTCTTAACTCGACCTTGATTATGAAAATGAAATTGCTACTGAAATTCAACGGTTCAGTCGCACTGATTATGAATTTTAACTGTCAGTTATAACAACGTGTATTTGTCCATTTGTTGTAACACCAATCGTTTCTGTTGCTACCTATGATTCTCATTTGTCAAAATTGTTTTCATATTGCCTCAAGTTTTGAGCTTTCGTTATCTTTATAGCAACTGATCGACTTTGCATTCATTCGCTTAGATGCGCTTGTTCTCAATGTTTCCCCCATTCGTGCTGATCTGTTTTGCTGATGCTTATATGAAGACCTCAGATGTGAACAATGGTAACAGAAAGTCGGTCATTTTGAGACATTGCGCAGTGAAGTTCCAGCAAAATCTCATACTGTACATTCATTGTGATTTTTTTATTCAGGTGGGTCATTATTTTATTTTCAAACATTTCTAGAGTAACGACATATTTTTAATATCGTGAATATTATCCAAAATTTTATTCTTGAAAATGCGTCGATGGGTAGGTAACGTTGTTCGCTTGCAAACTGAGTGTGCTTAACATGGTGTAACATTGAGATAGGTCTGTTTACTTGCTGGGCAATTAACGAAACAGTTCTATGAAACACTTCAAAAATACAAATTTAAAAGGTGTGACATGTTTCAGGACATGATTAATTTTTGCAGTAATAAAGAATAACAACCTCAAAAATTATTGTATGGTTAAGCACAATGTAAAATTATTTTATTCTCGCCTTGCTACAGCTTGTAAACAATGTTATGGATGGCCTTTAATTAGAGTTGTAAAACTACTGTAGGCTACCACAGACTGTCGAAAGTAAGCATAACATACGGTAGTTTTCCCAGAAGCCTGGTCAGTTATGTTCGTATCTGCGTTACCTCTATGTTAATGTCTGTTGCATACCTATCGAACGTTACCTCATAACGATCGCTTTCTTTACGTATGCGATCAGTGTCTTACTAGATTCCCCTAAAAACAGGAAGCGATGAATCGTCTACAACCCGTGTGAGGATATATAAGGCGCAGAGTAATCTAAGGACTATTTACTTTCCACATAGTTATCCTTCTGTTTTTGACTTAAAAATAAACAGTATTCGTAGCAGAATTGAAATCGTCAATGTTTAATTCAAGTTTTACTCAAAAATTGTTGATTTGCCACGTGAAACAGAGGGATGTTGTAGTAAAAGTGGCGAAAGTAATACAGGTTTATCATACAGCTTAAGAAAACGCAATTTTGTCTATAAAAAAAAGGTAAAATAAAAAGACCACAAACGAAAAGATATCAAAAATCGCTTCAATACTTTGTCGAACATATATTAAACACGTTCCTGTTATTCGTAAACAACTTTCACATTTACCAATAATAACAAGAAACTCTCGCCTTTGATCATGATGAAGATCGTTCTGCTGAGTACAAAATAACAATGATCATACATATACCCTATGTTTATGTATGTCAGCTGTACTTGTACTAAAGGTAATTGCTTTGGTTACATAAAAGCGCAGAAGTTACGCGATCAACTAATTATATTACTCATAAAATAAAATTTGTATTCTTTAAGGATATTAAATGAACGATGGACTAACACCAGATTATGCTAACACTTAATAGTGTCCGTTTCTAATTATGTGCAAAAAAAAAAAAAAAAACAAAGAGAAGTCGTCGGCTCCCAGTTTCCCTTTTACACATTCATTTATGTTTCTTCCCCTATCAGTACTAAAGGTAATTCTGCAATTTACTATGTCATTTACATATTTTTAAAAGAGCGCATTTGTAGCCGTAACATTTCTGCCATCTCACCGTCACGTAAATTCACTTAAACTATGATAAGTTATACAACTTCACATTGTTTACTGCCTGGAATAAATATTCACATTTACCTGATTTGCGACAACTGTTAAAGCGCATTTGTGTTCAAGAACATATTCAGGATTTTCATCTGTGTCATAGTTATCCGCATCATCCTCAGATTCGTGCAGATCCGCCCCGGGAAACATTTTCTTGGCCCGAAGATCGTGTCCATTACTACCACTGGCAGCCACGTTTTTTGCCCTTAACACTGTTTATATGCACACACCCTGACAAAGTTGCTATTAGTGAAAATTTGAAATTAGAGATAGACCTGTCATTTCTCGGTTTATGAGGGTACTATCAACTAATATGAATGAAGCGTGCCACCTACCACTTTTTATATGGACTAAGTCTTTCTCATCGACTGCTCCTTACCGTTATTTACAGCCGAGGTCTTCATATCTCTCATCTTTGATATTTTACGAACTTGGTTTGTTTCTCATTTCTGATATTTTACGAACTTTGTTTATATGAATCTCTTGCTTTTCTATGTTTCTACTTGTATGCATCTAGCATTCTGCTGTCTTGGTAAGCGTTTCATTTCTGGAAGAACTTTCACTGTTCTTTAGTTCTTACCGTAAGGTATTCGCCTCCTTAATGAGATGTGCTTTTACGAAATGACATCGAAATCCTTTCTTCGTAAAAGAAACGCTAGCGAAGCAAAACATCCTTAACGACGAAGCCAATGCAATAAAACCCTTTCAGGTCTTCCAAGTAACGTCGTCGAGTCGTCACATGAATCACAGACTCTCGCAGTTTAGGGTTTTTCGGAGCAATAACTAACCGTAAGGATCTTATTTCACTTAAAGACAAGGAACGGGTCGTTTATTTGTGCCCTTAGAGGCCGTCAAACAGAAAAACTAACTTAACGCCACCCGTTAAACACGGCCGCGCAGCCTGTTCGACGTTCGAAACGACGGTCGTGCAAGACTTCGAAGCTGGCCAATGCCAGTCAACAGTCTAATTCTTTTTATCACAACTGACTCTTTTCCGTCATTTAATTACCCACAAGGCACTCGAGAGTAAATTTTTTGTTGTAATTGCTGCAAATTTTACTTGCAGCATCAACGGCGTAATAATCTGCCACACGTGAAATTATGAACGAGAAAGTAATATATGCAACAATACTCACATAATTCATTAGCATTTCTAAAACACTAATAATAAGTTTAACTTCGGTATTTTACAAAACTTTACGCACGATTTCCCGTTCATAGCAAAATGAGGCAACCCCTCTAGTAGCTGAGGCGAAACATTTGATTCCGGATCAAGACGAGACGTCGGCTGTAATAGAATGAACGCTATTGCGGACAAATGCGTAAGGGAGCGTGCAGGTGACAAGCTACTTGATACACATAAAATCATGTTCAGAGCACATTTCTGCTTCTGAAATAGTTTTCTACTACTTTGTAAAATTATAACTTAAGCTGAGACATTCAAAACAACATGATTTTTTCAATTTCCTGTAAACAGTTGCTGAAATTATGTAATGCTCTGACCAGGAATCATTAGCTACAGTCTTGCACCAAGAAGTATCTTCGCTCTGTAGCAGTTTATATTGTGCTCTGAAGCTTGTGATAAATTATTACCGGGGGCCAGTATGAAACTTGTAAGAGACCGGGTTTGAGTCCCGGTCTGGCACAACTTTCCACTTAAATCGATGTCTTAATAACCTACTTCTATTTCTTTCCCTTTTTTTATCTATTGGACAAATCTAACAACTAATTATGTTGTGTATATTTCAAGAGGTATCAGACAGTTTATCTGAAATTATAAACCAAGTGAAATTGCACTTCATCCAATTTACGTACGATAAAAAAATTGCATACTTCAACAACTAACGCTTGCAATGTTTCCAAACCCATACCAAACTCATATTAAATCACATTATGTTAGTCTTCTTGTGTTTGTCTTTAAGTAAAGATTCATCTATAGTCCTGTTTACATTACCATAACATATTTAGATTAATTTTTAATTTCTGTTTTCCAGCAATACAGTGATAAGTGCTTCACTACCTTCATAGTGCTAGAAATAAATATCGCCGAGATTATATTGTGGGTCGTAAAATATCTAGGCTTATATGGAGTATAATGAAAGTGTTGCGGGATTTGTGAAATGTTCTAATTATTTTTTGTGTTCAAATTGTACAAGAGATGGCACGTAGTGTTTGCAACATTCCCTTGTCAACATGTAAGAAGCTGTGTGATCTTACGCTTTCCCGGCGAATTAACTGTTTGCACTGTTCTCGGGTCAACAGTACAAACATGTAAGAATCTTTTCGTGTTCAACACACGACATCTTGTGCTCGCAACATACTTCTATCAACATGTAACAAACAGGCTTCTATCCTTTCGTCAACAGAATGATTCGACCAAGCGCAGTTAAGAGGACAAACAGCTGTCCAACTGGGATTGTAGAGAATCAAGCAGAAATTTCGTCTCAACAACCCAATTGGTGAACTAGTGAGTGAAGAAATAAAGTAGAAACACGTCTTCCTTCACTCGATCAGTTTTCATCTTTTTCTTCCTCAAGCATTAGAGCAGTTAGTTCGTTGCGACTTTTTGATCCATCCATTTCTACTGTATCCACCAGTGTTTCTTGTTTCTTTAAAAATAAACAGTAGCAGCTGTTTTCGGAAACGTTCATCGCTCATTTTCCATTCTTTTGTGTATTTCTTACTCTTTTCATTTACGTTACAAATTCCTACAATCTTTCACATGGCCTCATTTTTTAAACTGTCTCTTCTTGTTGCTCCCTGGACTCATCTCCGGTATTTGGAGTCTAGCATGTGATTGTCGGCCCTATTCTGGAGTACTGCTGTGCAGTGTGGGATCCGCATCAGGTGGGACTGACGGATGACATCGAAAAAGTACAAAGAAGGGCAGCTCGGTTTGTATTATGGCGAAATAGGGGAGATAGTGTCACATACATGACACGTGAATTACAGTGGCAATCATTAAAACAAAGGCGTTTTTCGTTGCGACGGGATCTTCTCATGAAATTTCAATCACCAGTTTTCTCCTCCGATTGCGAAAACATTCTGTTGCCACCCACCTACATAGAGAGAAATGATCATCACGATAGAATAAGAGAAATCAGGGCTCGCACGGAAAAATTCAAGTTCTCGTTTTTCCCGCGTGCCGTTTGAGAGTGGAACGTTAGAGAGACAGCATGAAGGTGGTTCATTGAACCCTCTACCAGGCACTTTATTGTGAATAGCAGAGTAATCACGTAGCTGTAGATGTAGATATAGTTCATAACCAGTTTTCACTTCCATATAGTTCACTGGGAACTGTCGTAACTTTTGTAATTTTAACACTGTGTCCTTTCCTACTTTTCCCATGAACGTTCATTTGATGGTGTCACACAGTATACTGGATCTCTCAATATTTATTCAAGATCAACTTCGCCGAGATATGATATGTCAAAGCTCAAGAATCTGAAGGCCTTAACTTGTCCAGTAGTTTTGTTTTCTATATGAAATTACATCTTAAAGCCTTGGAATCCCATGAACTTGATTTGTCGATATGCTTAAATTATGTTACTTTGCTATTTCATGTACCACTCTCCGTAAATTATCTTCGTTTCCCACAACTGTAGTTGGAGTCACAAACGATGGTGATCGACTTTAGGCTCGTTCTGCGCAGCTACGTCACGCATTCTCGAAATAGCTACTGAGCGTTCAGTAGAGTTCCGATCGCTCTGTTGTGAATGTCGTACCCAATGCAAGCATTAAACATGATCGCTGCGAATTACTTGGTGAATTTTTATTCCATTGTTGCGAGTCGACTTGGCTGATGGTGGTAGTAAGCGACAAATTCTACACATGCAAGTGAGATTTGAATTTGCATGATACACGCAAAGCAGGTGTATGCGCTTACTGCAACTGTTGCTTGGAACCGACAACAATGCAATCCCCGTCCGTTTCTCGACCTGCTCAAACAGCCATAGCTCGTGGATTGAACTATAGAATCTGTTGATCAACAAACATAAGAGTTATCACAAAATTTCTTTCTTTGGAAACGTCCTCTACATTATATTTTATTATCGGTGTTTCCATTCCCTCAAAACGCTGTCTGAGGAAAGGAAACGACTATTAGTGGTATGGGGAACCCTTCTCATGCACCGTACAGTGGCCTGCGAAACTCGTACGTGTGTAGCTGTAGAATGTGAACTGAAAGGGATTACTGAAATACAACTCACTTGTCTGACACCTTTATTAATATTTCCTTAGCCGGTATTTCTAGATTTTAGCTTTACATTTATACCGTATGTATACTACGGATAACTCTGATAAAATGTAGTGGTATCCATCTTTTTTCCATAATATTCCATAGTTTTCCTCTGTGAACATTATCAAAAGCTTTGCCATAATCTATAAGAACTACATAGTTTTCAAAGTGTATTCTGTTTTTTTTCCTGTTATTTGTTTTAATGAGAAAGTTTTATCTGAGTAGGACCTTCCTCTACCAAACTTTTATGTTCCTCGAGTAATATGCTGTCTACGATGTTTCTCAATCTATTTACGATTATCTTAACACATATTTCGTATGCCGTCTTTAAGAGTCTTATCCTTCCTAAACTCTACAATCCAATCTTGAGCCTCTTTTAAAAATGGATAATACTATAGCTTTATCCTTTCCATTGGTATTTTTCTTCGCTGCCAGCTTTAATTTAATAAATTATAAGCCTATACTCAGTGTTGTGTCTAACTTCTTGGTGACTGAGGTGGCTAGTAACAATACAGTGTTCTGATTAGAACACTCTGAATACGTAATATTTTATTAATTACAAAGAAATTTATCTCTGCTCGCGAGGCTTGGCTGTAACTATGAAACTGCATACGCGTACTTGCGGTTCAGGACACACTACATGGGCCACGATTGCCGAGTGGCGAATTGATAGAAGTTCGGAATGCCCGTACTGTGGCTTCACTACAGTCAATACAAAATACAATTTCCTAGACACTTGTTGACACAGCTCTGACAGCGTTGGCGTGTAGGCACAGTTCACAGGAGACGGGAGTGTCTCCACTCCCCGACAGCTGTTACGCGCTGTGTCATAGCAAGTAAGCCGTATAACGACGTTACTCCGGCAGGAACTTCCTGGACGTGGACACGATCCAACCTCGACCAGAACTGCGCTCCTGGCCTCTGGCGACGCTGTTTCAGGGTAGAGGAGCGGCGAGGTGCCTCAGAAATACTGGAGTCACGGCTTCTTCCTAGCATTTCATTGGCGCTTCGTGATACCGCTTTGCTCTGCGGTATCTCTGCGGCGGTCGATACTTTTTGCGGCGCTCTGGATACTCGAGGACACCGCACTTAGCTTCTTCTGGTAAGTATTTAAAAAGTTGTATATTTAGAGTGTCGCTTCCAGGAGCTTTCCAGTTTTTAGAGCGTTATATGGGGCCTTGAAGTTCTTTAAATTCTATTTTATCAATTTTCAGAAGACCTCTGTTTATTTCTTCTACTTTTTCCTTCTTCTCATCTCTCTAGCACTGGCTTTTGCAGAACTTCGTCACGTCTTCCCTGTTTAGAAGATCAGTGTCCGTTACATCCTTTTCTTCTTTAAGTGTTTCATTATTTTGAATGCAGTAGGCTGACGGCTGTATTTATTACTACATTACTGACCATTAAAATTGCTACACCACGAAGATGACGTGCTACAGACGCGAAATTTAACCGACAGGAAGAAGATGCTGTGATATGCAAATAATTAGCTTTTCAGAGCGTTCACACAAGGTTGGCGACGGTGGCGACACCTACAACGTGCTGACATGAGGAAAGTTTCCAACCGATTTCTCATACACAAACAGCAGTTGACCGTCGTTGCCTGGTGAAACGTTGTTGTGGTGCCTCGTGTAAGGAGCAGAAATGCGTACCATCACCTTTCCGACTTTGATAAAGGTCGGATTGTAGCCTATCGCGATTGCGGTTTTCTCGTATCGCGACATTGCTGCTCGCGTTGGTCGAGATCCAATGACTGTTAGCAGAATATGGAATCGGTGGGTTCAGGAGGGTAATACGGAACGCCGTGCTGGATCACAACGGCCTCGTATCACTAGCAGTCGAGATGACAGGCATATTATCGGTATGGCTGTAACGGATCGTGCAGCCACGTCTCGATACCTGAGTCAACAGATGGGGACATTTGCAAGACAACAACCTACTGCACGAACAGTTGGACGACGTTTGTAGCAGCATGGACTATCAGCTCGGAGACCATGGCTGCGGTTACCCTGGACGCTGCATCACAGACAGGAGCGCCTGCGATAGTGCACTCAACGACAAACCTGGGTGTACGAATGGCAAAACGTCATTTTTTTCGGATGAATCCTGGTTCTGTTTACAGCATCATGATGGTCGCATCCGTGTTTGGCGACATCGCGGTGAACGCACATTGGAAGCGTGTATTCGTCATCGCCACACTGGCCTGTCATCCGGCATGATGGTATGGGATGCCATTGGTTACACGTCTCGGTCGCTTCTTGTTCGCATTGACAGTGGACGTTACATTTCAGATGTGTTACGACCCGTGGTTCTACCCTTCATTCGATCCCTGCGAAAACCTACATTTCAGAAGGATAATGCACGACCGCATGTTGCAGGTCCTGTACGGGCCTTTCTGGATACAAAAAATATTCAAATGTTCGACTGCTGCCCCGGGCAGCACATTCTCCAGATCTCTCACCAACTGAAAACGTCTGGTCAATGGTAGCGAGCACCTGGTTCGTCACAATACGCCATTCACTACTCTTGATAAACTGTGGTATCGTGTTGAAGCTGCATGGGAAGCTGTACCTGTACACGCCATCCAAACTCTGTTTGACTCAATGCCCAGGCGTATCAAGGCCGTTATTACGGCCAGAGGTGGTTGTTCTGGGTACTGATTTTTCAGGGACTATGCACCCAAGTTGCGTGAAAATGTAATCAATGTAATCACATGTCAGTTCTAGTATATAATATATTTCTCCAATGAATACCCGTTTATCATCTTCATTTCTTCTTGGTGTAGCAGTTTTAATGGCCAGTAGTGTACATTAGATATATATTTTTCCCAGATTTCTTTCTGCGCTTCAGGCGCTTCTAGGCGCTTCAGTCGGCAACAGCGCTGCTGCTACGGTGCAGGTTCGAATCCTGCCTTGGGCATGGATGTGTGTAATGTCCTTAGGTCAGTTAGGTTTACATAGTTATAAGTCTAGGGAACTGATGACCTCAGATGTTAAGTCCAATAGTGCTTAGAGCCATTTTAACCATCCGTCGAATAACATATTTCAGTTCTTCGATCCAGATACTAGTAGTAAGTCATTTTATACTTCGTATTTATTTCTTGTCCTCATGATCTGGAAAGCTACTCTCAATTAGCTGAATTGATTTCCATTCTAATTTGAAGGTTGTACCATATATTCCTTTGTGATACATCATCTTGTACCTGACTGATATAAATTTCTGAGAGTAGGCTCTCATAATAAGTTAGTTTTCCATACTGTTTCCTTTGCAGTTTTACTTTCTTTTGCGCTGTTGTTGCCCATTTAGTTTCAAGTGTTCCTTCTAATGAAATGATCAGAGTTTATATTCATTTCTCTCAGCACTATCACGTCCCGGAATAAGTACACAACTTTTTTATTTGCTATTAAGTATTCAATTATTAATCTACATCCGTAAGACTCCCAGCTCAGTTCCTGATTGCGACTATGTTTGAAAAAAGTATTTTTTATTTTCAGTTAGCAAAGTTCACAGAGCTCGTAACATTATTCCATTCTCATTAATTGTTGGCTCTCCGTTTATCGGTAATACGCTGTTGTCTTTCTTTACCATTCATATCTCCTTCCAAGACCATACAGACGTTCTTATTTGTAGAAAATAGGACATTTTGTAAGCTCACGCAAAATTTATCACATTCACTATTTCTTGTTTGTTCAGTTGCATACACATATATAATGCTCATCTATTATCTAGCTGTTTTGAATCTACATGTTACAGTTCTGTCCTTTACAGTAAAATGTTATCCTGCCCTCCATTTCTTATTTAGAAGTATAGCTGCTCTATGTTACGCTAAAGAGCCAAAGAAACTGGTAAACCTGCTTAATATCGTGTAGGCTCCCCTCGAGCATACAGAAGTGCCGCAACATGACGTGGCATGGACTGAATTAATGTCTGGAGTAGTGCTGGAGGGAATTGACGCCATGAATCCTGCAGGACTGTCCATGAATCCGTAAGAGTACGAGAGGGTGGAGATCTCTTCTGAACAGCGCGTTGCAAGGCATCCCAGATATGCTCAATAATGTTCATGTCTGGGGATATTGGTGGTCAGCTGATGTGTTTAAACTCAGGAGAGTGTTCCTGGAGCCATTCTCTCGCAATTATGGACGTGTGGGGTGTCGCATCGTCCTGCTAGAATTGCCCAAGTCAGTCGGAATGAACAGCGGACCTGAATGGATGCAGGTGTTCAGAAACGTGCGTGTCACCCGTCAGAGTCGTATCTAGACGTGTCAAGGGTCCCATTTCACACCAACGGCACACGCCCCACACTATTACAGAGCCTCCACCAGCTTGAACAGTACCCCGCTGACATGCAGGGTCCATGGATTCATGAGGTTGTCTCCATACCCGTACACGTCCATCCGCTCGACGAAATTTGAAAGGAGACTCGTCCGACCACGGAACATGTTTCCAGTCACCAACAGTCCAACATCGGTGTTGAAGTGCCTAGGCGAAGCGTAAAACTTTGTGTCGTGCAGTCATCAAGTTTACACGAGTGGGCCATCGACTCCGAAAGCCCATATCGATGAAACCTTGTTGAGTAATTCGCACGCTGACACTTGTCGATGACCCAGTATTGAAATGTGCTACAATTTGCGGGAGAGTTGCCCTTCTGGTATGTCGAACGATTCTCTTCAGTCGTCGTTGGTCCCGTTCTTGCAGTATCTTTCTCCGAAAACAACGATTTCGAGATTTGACGTTTTACCGGATTCCTGATCTTCACAGTACACTCCTGAAATGGTCGTACTGGAAAATTCCCACTTCATCGCTACCTCGGAGGTGCCGTGCCCCATCGCTCGTGCGCCGACTATAACACCACGTTAAAACTCGCATAAATCTTGATAACCTACCATTGTAGAAGCAGTAACTGATCTATCAACTGCGTCAGACGCTTGTCTTATTCTGCCTGTTTACATATCTCTGTATCAGAATATGCATGCTTATACCAGTTTCTTTGGTGTTTCTGTGTAATAGATACAGCGCAATAAATAAATGTATAACTTCTCGGATCACATGTTCCCTTCTGCTTCTTCTCAGAGTATGAAACTAAACCAGGTCCAGCTTAGCATACTTAGCTTCTCTTAGTAATTCGTATTCCTTATGGACAAGGCCAGGTACATTCCAGGTTCTATATTTACATGGTCTGATACACCAAATCGTTTGTCCTTTAATTTTGCTGATACCGTTACAACTTTATCCGTCTGGTTTACAATGTTAATCTGAAGCTTACCAGTAATATTAATTTTCCCCTGGACACGTTATGAACGCTGCACAAGGGATAGCCCAGTGGTGGATCTGCCATTTAACTGCTTCCGGGCCAGCAGGGTGCTTTTTCATGGTTTACTCCATTAGGGAAACAGGATTCACTACGCCTTTAGAGCCCTTCCTATCCTACACTGTGGGTAATCATATAACAGAGACGACAAGGTTTTATGTTCTCATGACCAAAGAGCTTTACAAAATGAGACAAATCCCTTGTTTCAATACGAGCCCACGTAAAAAGTTAAGTGAAATTTCTTATTGCCATTGTATGTGCAGAAAAAACTCTCTTTTTTGTCTGTTCTCTCTCTCTCTCTCTCTCTCTCCCTCTGTGCGCGTGTGTGCGTGTGTGTCTGTGTGTGTGTGTGTGTGTGTGTGTGTGTGTGTGTGTGTGGAATAGCCTGTTTTTTGTCATAAGAAAGTTCAAACTTTGTAAAGCAGATATTTTGTCTTGAGATATTTTTTAGATTAGAGAATTCCCTCCCTAGGCCCGACAAGACGCCTTCTGAGACGCGGCAAGGTAGGAGTAGGCAAAATGCAACAAGGAATAACAGTATTAATGTGCTAATAGTAAACTGCAGGAGCGTCTATAGAAAGACTACTCTCATTAATAAACGGTCACAACGCCCATATAGTACTAGGGACAGAAAGTTGGCTGAATCTAGACGTAAACAATAATGAAATCCTAAACTCAGATTGGAATGTATACCGCAGAGACAGACTGGACAGTGAAGGGGCAGGCGTGTTTATAGTGATAAGAAGTGCAATAGTATCGAAGGAAATTGACGGAGATCCGAAATGTGAAATAATTTGGGTGAAAGTCACTGTTAAAGCAGGCTCAGACATGGTAATTGGATGTCTCTATAGGCCCCCTGGCTGAGCAGCTGTTGTGGCTGAACATCTGAAGGATAATTTGGTAAATATTTCGAGTAGATTTCCCCACGATGTTATAGTTCTGGGTGGAGATTTTAATTTGCCGGATATAGCCTGGGAGACTCAAACGTTCATAACGGGTGGCAGGGACAAGGAATCCAGTGAAATTTTTTTAAGTGCTTTATCTGAAAACTACCTTGAGCGGTTAAACAGAGAACCGACTCGTGGCGATAACGCATTAGACCTTCTGGTGACAAACAGACCCGAACTCTTTGAAACAGTTAACGCAGAACAGGGAATCAGCGATCATAAAGCGGTTACTGCATCGATGATTTCAGCCGTAAATAGAAATATTAAAAAAGGTAGGAAGATTTTTCTGTTTAGCAAAAGTGACAAAAAGCAGATTACAGATTACCTGACGGCTCAACACAAAAGTTTTGTCTCAAGTACAGATAGTGTTGAGGATCAGTGGACAAAGTTCAAAACGATCGTACAATATGCGTTAGATGAGTATGTGCCAAGCAAGATCGTAAGAGATGGAAAAGAGCCACCGTGGTACAACAACCGAGTTAGAAAACAGCTGCGGAAGCAAAGGGAACTTCACAGCAAACATAAACATAGCCAAAGCCTTGCAGACAAACAAAAATTACGCGAAGCGAAATGTAGTGTGAGGAGGGCTATGCGAGAGGCGTTCAATGAATTCGAAAGTAAAGTTCTATGTACTGACTTGGGAGAAAATCCTAACAAATTTTGGTGTTACGTCAAAGCGGTAGGTGGATCAAAACAAAATGTCCAGACACTCTGTGACCAAAATGGTACTGAAACAGAGGATGACAGATTAAAGGCCGAAATACTAAATGTCTTTTTCCAAAGCTGTTTCACAGAGGAAGACTGCACTGTAGTTCCTTCTCTAGATTGTCGCACAGATGACAAAATGGTAGATATCGAAATAGACGACAGAGGTATAGAGAAACAATTAAAATCGCTCAAAAGAGGAAAGGCCGCTGGACCTGATGGGATACCAGTTCGATTTTACACACAGAACGCGAAGGAACTTGCTCCCCTTCTTGCAGCGGTGTACCGTAGGTCGCTAGAAGAGCGTAGCATTCCAAAGGATTGGAAAAGGGCACAGGTCATCCCCGTTTTCAAGAAGGGACGTCGAACAGATGTGCAGAACTATAGACCTATATCTCTAACGTCGATCAGTTGTAGAATTTTGGAGCACGTATTATGTTCGAGTATAATGACTTTTCTGGAGACCAGAAATCTACTCTGTAGGAATCAACATGGGTTTCGAAAAAGACGGTCGTGTGAAACCCAGCTCGCGCTATTCGTCCACGAGACTCAGAGGGCCATAGACACGGGTTCGCAGGTAGATGCCGTGTTTCTTGACTTCCGCAAGGCGTTCGATACAGTTCCCCACAATCGTTTAATGAACAAAGTAAGAGCATATGGACTATCAGACCAATTGTATGATTGGATTGAAGAGTTCCTAGATAACAGAACACAGCATTTCATTCTCAATGGAGAGAAATCTTCCGAAGTAAGAGTGATTTCAGGTGTGCCGCAGGGGAGTGCCATAGGACCGTTGCTATTTGCAATACACATAAATGACCTTGTGGATGACATCGGAAGTTCACTGAGGCTTTTTGCAGGTGATGCTGTGGTATATCGAGAGATTGTAACACTGGAAAATTGTACTGAAATGCAGGAGGATCTGCAGCGAATTGACGCATGGTGCAGGGAATGGCAATTGAATCTCAATGTAGACAAGTGTAATGTGCTGCGAATACATAGAAAAATAGATCCCTTATCATTTAGCTACAAAATAGCAGGTCAGCAGCTGGAAGCAGTTAATTCCATAAATTATCTGGGAGTACTCATTAGGAGTGATTTAAAATGGAATGATCATATAAAGTTGATCGTCGGTAAAGCAGATGCCAGACTGATATTCATTGGAAGAATCCTAAGGAAATGCAATCCGAAAACAAAGGAAGTAAGTTACAGTACGCTTGTTCGCCCACTGCTTGAATACTGCTCAGCAGTGTGGGGTCCGTACCAGATAGGGTTGATAGAAGAGGTAGAGGAGATCCAACGGAGAGCAGCGCGCTTCGTTACAGGATCATTTAGTAATCGCGAAAGCGTTATGGAGATGATAGATAAACTCCAGTGGAAGACTCTGCAGGAGGGACGCTCAGTAGCTCGGTATAGGCTTTTGTTAAAGTTTCGAGAACATACCTTCACCGAAGAGTCAAGCATTATATTGCTCCCTCCTACGTATATCTCGCGAAGAGGCCACAAGGATAAAATCAGAGAGATTAGAGCCCACACAGAAGCATACCGACAATCCCTCTTTCCACGAACAATACGAGGCTGGAATAGAAGGGAGAACCCATACAGGTACTCAGGGTACCCTCCGCCACACACCGTCAGGTGGCCTGCGGAGTATGGATGTAGATGTAGATGTAGAATACAGTAAATACGTCTATGTGTAATGTGGAAAACAGCGGTGTTTGGAATTCTCCAGATCTAGAAGGTTGAAAAGGAACATAGAGACACATTTAAAGTAGTTTTTGACCTTCCAGTCTGTTTATGTTCGATTCTATAACATTTCATCCCACAATATAATCATTACACGCATTACTTCTTGAGAGTGAAGCAGAATATGTTACAGCGCAGTTCAAATGGACGAATGAAGATGTGGCATCATTAGTGCAATACTGCACGTTCGTTTCTGAAGTGATTCACTTATTTATCGAGGTGCGGTATTTGAGTCACGGGATCTTTTTACGTCACGTGAAATAGGGCTTTAGGACATAGACTTTACAAGAAAATATGTTTTGTAATCAGCTCGTAGATTTCTTCTGCTAAGTAACTGTCTTAACCTGAGCTGTTAGTTGCATAGGAATATCATATTTTGGATCTGCACAACTTCCAGAGAGTTCATGGAGCAGTACCTTCGTAAGTTATGATAACTGGCAGTGTCAGTGATAGACCTGTGTGGACATTTCTCTTGAAATGTGAAATCTTATCTTTTCAGCGCACACAAAATTACTCTCAGGCTCTACAGCCTTATTTATTGTGGTTTTACCATAGGATTTTGTAATATTTTCACTCAACCGTTAGAGTAAGTGAATAGTAACTAAAGACATTGACTAATGATACTATAGTAATACCAGTATTAACCACCTTAAAACTACTGGAAGTTTCAATCATCAAAAGATCATTTTTCAGTCCACTTAAACATTTGCAGAAGCATAAATAAAGTAGCATTAACTGGAGATTCTCATTGTTAAGAACACTCACTGAAGTTTTCGTTGCAGAAAACACTTGTGGGGACCAAAGTTATAGTTATAGCTCTAGTATAGAAGTAATGTTTCTTGGAATAAACGAATGTAAAGAATATACTGTTGTGAACTTAAACTCTTGTCATCTCTGTTACAGGGTGTTTGATTCATAGTGCCACCAGTCGCGACGAAACCAGTGGTTGAGTGAGATGTCATTCTATCATTTTTCGTAAGCAGTCCGGCGATAATCATTCTGCTATTTCTAAGACATTTGGGTAATCCATCATAGTGTGAAAACCAGCCAGAGAAACATATGTGTTATACCTGCATATGTGGTTTTGAACATTTTCCAGGATACTACTAAATGCAGATATTTCCACATGGATCTCCAAGAAATGAACATAACAATCAAGCGTTGTCTATAAACAAATATTACTTAAAGAAAGTAAGGTAATGAAGCGAAACAAGCTACACATATGAATATGTATGGTCGTTTCTAAACATACGATAAACAAATGTGAACTGCTATGTCATATTAATTCTTTATTTGTATTTTTTCTCTGTGACTGTGAATTTTTTTTTGTTCATAATTTGAAACTTGTAGATTTTCGTGTACCTCCTGCCTGCAGACCATGTATTGCTGTGAGTTTGTTGGATTACAACTCACTCAAATGCACTGAGGATGGCTACATATAACTGAAACCTGGATATGCAAGAATAATAAAAAACCAGTGGGATAGAGACCGATTCCTGTATTCCTATCCTTCCTTAAAATAATAATAACATATGCTTCACACCGAACTGATAGCATGAATATGCGATATGGTATACATTGGACGAATCATCAACGTGGCAGATTTCCTCACATAACAATGGCAGAATACAAAATTCAACACATAGCTATGCGAATACACCATAGAAAAATCGTCAGTTTCTTGCATTTTCTCCCATATTACAGTCAAAAACAGAAAAACAATAATTTTCAAATGTACGTTGCACATTGTTGAAACTTATACACATTTAACAGTAATAATATGAATACAGTCATACTCTAGAATTTGAAATCATATATTTATATTAATTTCTCATCAATTTCGGGATACAGTGTAGTTCTGCTTCCCCCCTCTCTCTAATTCAATTTGTAATTGTTTCAAACAATATGTTTTTGTAGAATTTTATGCAAATATTCTTCCACCTGTGAAGTCATTCAAATGTTGACTCCAGTCCATGGTTCACTGAAGGACATTACCACAGTGCACCGTAACTGCTCTATGATTGACACACACGCACACACACACACACACACACACACAGATATATATATATATATATATATATATATATATATATATATATATATATATATATATCTTCTCGTTCCTTGCAACCGCCTCGTGTTACAGGGCTAGCCCTATTTAGAGCTTTAGTCACAACCTACTCCTCGTCCAATTTTCTTAACTAGGAGACCTCTGGCAGCATGTTCCCACACTTTCACTCTTTTCCACGGAGTAGTTAATTTGTTATATTATTTTATATAGCTCGACACTAAGTATAGCAGAGCTATGTAGTTGTATGTAGTTGCTATATTGAGGTGGTGTGCTTTTACCCTGTAACTAGTCACAGGGCAAGTTATACAACAACAGAAACAATGTTAGGATCACACTGAGTAATAGTTAACAAATCATTCGTTAAAAACGTATATACACGAATACCCAGCTTCAGTGCAACCAGCCAGGTTAGCCGAGGATGCTAACGCGCTGCCTCCTGATTCGGGTAGGCACGTCGGCCCCGGATCGAATCCGCCCGGCGGTTTAACGACGAGGACCGGTGTGCTGACCAGGCTGGATGTGGTTTTTAGGCTGTTTCCCGCATCCCACTATGTGAGTACCGGGCTGGTCCCCACGTTCTGCGTCAGTTACATGACTCGCAGACATTTGAAAACGTTCGCACTTTTTCATGGCTTACACTAGATGCAGACTGCTGGGTTACACTAATTCAATCCTGGGGGGCACAGGGTGGCGACATGAAGGGCTTCCGGGCACCCTCTGATATTAAAGTCACCAACCTCATAGTAAAAAGGCCGTCCTCGCGTTGTAGTGCGACCAAAGCCGAAAGAAAATGATGACTCAGCTTCAGTGCGATGAAGATCTGATGGCGTGGCATTTATTTTAAAGCTCTGAACACTGGTATACTGTAAAACTAATTCCACTGAACAAAGACTAAACAACCGAACAGTTGTTCCATTTTCACTCTGCTAAATTATTTAAGCCCTGGTCCTTTTAACAACGCACACTGCTCCACTCGGCGGATACTTCGACACTGTGCAATAACTGCAGCAAGTGCTCGGGACTGATGGCAACTGGTAATTGGCCGAGTGAAGCTTTGCGTACTCTTAAATCTGTGAGCGGTAAATAAATGTTGATTTGCCAACTATTTATCTGATGTGACGTAGAAGCAGGATGTAGTCCCCGTAATTAGTATCCTATATCGTATCAGATCATAACTACGACTAATGGATATGACTTATGACGAAAGCGCAGTATGGTCCCTGTTATGTGCACCATCTATGTGGCGACTAACCGTAACTATGTGGCGCCAAGCTGGAGACTGGCCCTGCTATGTGACAACCTCTTTGTGTATGGCTGTGCACCGTGTCTGACCACAGAGCTTAGAAGTAAATAGAGTGGCCTCAGGGAGGCAGGGGGTGTGTCAAGCTTCCCTCTCCCTTTGGGTACCCACAGCCACAGAGATGCTGGTCGCTCCACGCAACTCAAATCGCACGATACTCGGGGAGTGATATTTCAAGTCATCCGATTTGCCTCAAGAAATTGCTTTGTGAAGATGAAGTGAAGCTACACCCGTCTCTGTAGTTAGTTTCTTAACAAAACTTTTACTTTTCGCATAAAAAAAATAAAAACCACTGTTTTGGAATTCGCACACGTTCTGCTATGCATTCTTTCTTATTCGATTCTGAGGAAAACTATTAGGTAGAAAAAATATTTTTCCACGTCTTGTAGCTACACATCACAGTTAGGTAATGATCTTGTTTTATTTTCGTTATTGCCCATAATTATTGTGATATTTCAAAGTAAAGTACAACAACATTGCTCATATTTTGAAAAGTTTGCACTGAAAAATGTAGTCGCTGGCCAGTTTACAGTTGATGAGTTTTATGCTGTACATTACAGCGTACGAAATATAGCTAACACGCCGAAGTTGTTATTAAAAGTGGAAGGACAGTTATACTCCTTTCTATTCTGTAGAAAACACGTATTTCTCTACTTTGTATGCTGCTAATACGAACAGAAACTGGAAATTAAAGAAAAAGGTAATGTAATGAAAAGACGCCCAGAGTCGTCAGTTCATGGCGCTGACTGTATATTTTTAGGATTCTGTACCTCGATAAGTAAAAATGAAATCTTTATAGAATCGCTTTGTTGACCGTCTGTCTATATGACTGACTGTGAATAACGCTTTTTCTCATGAGTGAGCAGACATATGAAACTGACATTTATGTCGTATACTGAAGTCCACCATCCTTTGGCGGTGTCAAAAATTTAAGCTTCTACGTCAATGCAATCGAAAGATACGGCCATTTATGTCACATATTTTGATATCGATATCGATACCAAGCAAAAATCGTCGAAACTCTCGATTCCTAGGATAGGTGAACTATCTATATACATGATTCGTTTTAGTACAGTACACAAAATACATACTAAATTAAAGCATTTTACCGGTGGTATCGGTAACATTGCTAGGGAAAGAAACATAAATGAGTGTGTGGGAGAGAAACTGGGAGCCGACGACTTCTCTTTGTTTGTTTCTTTTTCACGCAGTTAGAAACGTGCACCGTCAGACTTACTCTATTATGTGTTTTATATCCTTAAAAGTATGAACGGCGAGTGGGGTAGGACTTCCCATTTTAACGTTTGGGTTCTGTGACATGGGGTGGAGCATTCTAATGCTGCAAAGTCACCTTTCTATGTCCATCGCTGTACTGTGCCCGTTTGTCTTTCATTGCTGGGCTCAAACGCGTCAGCTGCTTTCGATAACGATCGGACGTTTCGATAGCTTCGAAAGTCCTTTCTCTTCCACCGCCATGCGAATTCCGACGTTCTTGATGCGTTGAAACCATTCTCTGCACATATTTTCAGTAACAGCTGCCTCACCATAGGTCTTATCCAGCATTTTAAGTCTTTCAACCGCACATTTGTTCATGTTAAAAAAGGAAATTAAAACTTACCGCAAATGACGAGAAATGTACTCATAAGTTTACATATTCAATCGAGAATAACTTTATGATGCGATCACAATTCGACCAACATACTCAGGTGCCAAAAATCATGGTATACCTCGTAGTATCGTGTCGGACATCCTTTCACCCAGCGTAGTACAACAACTCGACGTGCCATGGACTCAGCAAGTCGTTGGAAGTCCCCTGCAGAAATACCCTATATCCGTCCCTAATTAAGAAAGTGTTTCAGTGCAGGATTTTTTGCACTGATTATGTCCCAGAAATGTTCAATGGGTGGCCAAATTGCTCGAACTGTCCAGAATGTTCTTCAAACCCACCGCGAACAATTGTGACCTAGTGATATGGCTCATTCTTATCCATAAAAATGCCATCGTTGTTTGGGAACATGAAGTCCATACATAGCTGCAAATGGTTTCCAAGTAGCCTCGACATAACCAGTGATCAGTTCACTTCGACCAGAGGATCCAGTCTTTTCCATGTTAAGGAGCTACACCCAGCTTGCCTTGTTGACAACTGGGTTCCAGGGCTTCGTGGGAGCTCGGAATACTGAATTCCCTAACGATTTCCGAAATGGAATGTTCCATGCGTCTAGCTCCAACTGTCATCCTGCGTTCATTGTGTGTCGATTCCCGTCGTGCGGGAATAATTACATCAGAAACCTTTTACATGACTCACCTGACTACAGATGACGGCTCCCTCAATGAAGAACCAAAGAAATCGGTACACCTGCCTAATACTGTGTAAATCCCTCGAGACTACGCACATGTGCCGCAACGTGACGCGGCATGCACTCGACTAATGGCTGAAGTAGTGCTGGAGGGAACTGATACCATGAATCCTGCAGGGCTATCCATAAATCCGTATGCGAACGAGGGGGTGGAGATCCCGTGGAACAGCACATTGCAAGGCATCCCAAATACTCTCAATAATGTTCACGTCTGAGGAGTCCGGTGGTCAGTGGAAGTGTTTAAACATTGAAGAGTGTTCCTGGAGCCACTCTATAGCAATTCTGGGCGTGTGGGATGTCGCATTGCCCTGCTGGAATTGCCAAAGTCCGTCGGAAAACACAATGGACGTGAATGGATGCAGGTGACCAGATAGGATGCTTACGTACATGTCACCTGTCAGAATCGTATCTAGACGTATTAGGGGTCCCATATCACTCCATCTGCACACGTCCCACACAATTAGAGAGCCTTGATGTATTATATAGGCGTTATTTACATCTCTCTGTATTTGAATATGTATGCCTATACTAGCTTCTTTGGCGCTTCAGTGAATATCTTGTGTACGCAATACTACCGTCATCTTTATATGCGCACATCGTTATCCCATGGCTTTTTTCATCTCACTGTGTTTCGATGGCGTTACACTTACAAATGCCTAAGCTTATTGTATAACAATTACGATTTACCACCTGCACCACTTGCCGCTACAGCCATCTTTTGCAAAGCGACGGAACCAAAGTTGTAGCCCTAATATTGACGAATGTAACGTTCATAATATTACGAATTTTATCTGCAGTTGTGCTCCAGTTATGGGGGTGTGAGGAAGTTGACTGGCAGGACCTTGCGACGATGGAAAATGTGGAATTCAGCATGTGTCTCAGAGATCCCGGGCAGAGCGCTTTTGATCGGCAGGCGTTACGCCCGAGCAGCGAAAGTCTCCGGGGATCTGTTGACTTTGTTCCTGCACTAATTTCCACGTAGCCCCCCGAGGACACGCGCGTAATGCGACCATTAACATTCAGAGAGTTTCTGTTTTTGTGTGTGACGAGCATTACGGCTTGATTGCGGCGCGGTCCGGTTTCATCTGCAAGTCATGAGCCGGAGCACCGGGCTAATGATTTAATCACAGAGTGCGCCGGCGTCACGCTAGCTGGCTAGTTCTAGCCGGCCTCGCGTCACGTCACGTCACGTCACGTCGCGTCAGCTGGGCCGGGCTGCGCGCGCACGCAGGCGTGGCGCGGACGCGGCCGGGAAGCGCCCAGACCACCCACGGCGCCGCCGCTCGCCCGTCACCCCGGTAACGGATGCCCCCTCGCCACTCGGTGTGTGCCGCTGGGGGTCTTCTCACATCACCACACACACAGCAGTCCGTCTTGTAGGCCCCAGTCTCGACCCTCGTCCAGTGTAAAATACGAAGTCATCAAATCTTATGGCAGTTATCGAGAGGCACTCGAATGCGTCAGTCGTAATATTCTCAAGCACGACGCGTTTCGGCAGCATGCTGTCATCATCAGGTGCATTTACAGTTACTTTTACATTGTAATTAATATGAAGTGGTGCTATTTTCTTTTGCTGTCTGTGCCATTTGGGTTATGTGTCGAAAAAGATAAGTTGACCATATTTTCTAGACTCAAATTCGGAACATTAACATGTTTCCTAGGCCCAAATCCGGGACATATTAAAATTTTTGCAAAATAAGCTATATTTATTTATTTATTGTATGAGAAGAAGGTTTCAATTAAACATAATAAATACAAAATATCAATTAAATTTGTTACAAAGAAAAGCACATTTATTTTTTATTAATACCTTCTAAGATGAATGAATGTGATCAGGCCAACTGTATTTATCAGTGCTGTGAATTTTGTTTATCAAATCTGTATTTTTCAACAACATATGAAAAAACTCGACACAAGTTTCATCATAATTTATTCTTTTTGAATACATTGCGGGAAAGGCAGTGATCAATGTCTTCCAAATATTCACTATTAAAAACAGTCTTGATCATGATTTATTTATCAAGGTGTATGTAGCCCTCTAATTAAAGCTTTGTATACAACTTGTAGGTCTGAAGATGACCACAGTAGTGGTCGAAACCGGTCACCTTGATAAATAAATCGTGAACAAGACTGTTTTTAATAGTAAATAATTTATTCTACTTTCTAACATTGCTTTCATGGTTTCTACAGCCATCTGTGTTTTGTCACTTATTCATGTATTGATCATGTGAGAAAATACCCATTCAGTAGCAGCATTAGTGCCAGGAAGGCAGAAAAGAAACTCCACTAGCTCGAGTACATTTGAGAAAGGCACATGATTCTGGCTGAAATGAGAAATCATCTCAACCCATCTTTGACCTGGAACAGTGTTGTTAGCAGTCCATTCAATGATTTTCTCAGTGCTTACAAACTATTTCACACTGAAATACTCATCATACATTACATTTTCTGCAAACTGAACATATGGCACAGTTTCGCTAACTACAGAAGAAGTTCTTTCAATGTCATCCCATACAGGTATTTGATTTAAGGTAACCCAATTGTAGCAGTCCAAGTTCTGTAAACTTTTTTCAGTCCGCTTTTTTAAGTAGGATAGAGCAGTTTCATAGAAAAATAATACAGCACCATGAAAACTCTTTACCTCTACTGGAAGCAGACCTCAAGAAGTTTTGAAGTAACAATGGACACTTTTTTTCAGATTGAAAGTATGATTTTAGTGGTTTAAAACATTTTGATGTCTCGCTCAACAGGAGACAACAGTGCTAACCATCTTGTTTGACCATAACCAAAAATCACTGCAAAATCTGTTTCAAGAAAGCTGCAAAAGTCCTTCAGAGTTTCAACTCCCACGGTGTATGATTTGAAATAAAGAAATGTTTTGGAAACTTCTTAAAAGACGCCTGTTCAGGAACATATATATGTTACAGTGCGTACGTTATGTGATAAGCATAATTAGCCATTTTGTTAGTGCATTAACATGGTGGCAATTATTGAACTACACGAAGTAAAATCGTAATAAATTCTGAACGGTTTGCGGTAGGAAGTTCAAATTGCACGGTTGGCCGCGGGGCATAATTGGAATTAACATGTGCATGCCCACGCGCCTTGTTGTCGGCCGTTTTCCATTTGGATGGGTTCGTCAATAAACAAACCCGATGCATGTGTGGGACAGGGAATCCACATTTCGCGGTCGAGAAGTCTCTTCACCCTCAACGGGTGAGTGTGTGGTGTGCAATGTCCAGTCACAGAAAAATCGATGCAGTATTCCTTGATGGCAAGGTCACTACCGAAAGGCGCATGAAGGTTTTGGAAGATGACTTCATCCCCGTTATCCAAAGTGACGCTGATTCCGACAAGATGTGGTTTGTGCAAGACGGAGCTCGACCCCATCGAAGCAGGAGAGTGTCTGATGTCTTGGAGGATATAGCGTCCCCAGTGAAATAATAAGAAAAGACTCAGTATTTATTAAGAAGAGACTTTTAAAAATTGAATAATATACATTTTTCTCATGTATCCGCATTATAATAATTTCTCTGCTTAAGTTTCGAGGGCAAAGAAATATAACAAAATGATCTAAAGAGACGACAAGATACGCTCTTTTGTTTATTTTTTAGTCGCCTTCACTTCTTCTCTTGTCTTGGTTGCGTGTGGACGGACATCTTGCGAGTGCTGGCAAATGTAAGCATATTTGTACTAATTACGCAGGTAATACATTGATTTAATATTATTGTTCGCTTTAAATTTGTAAGAGGTGATCCCGATTTCATGTCCGCCTTCCTTGAATTGACCTGCATTCGAGTAATTAACAGTGCAACAATCGCAGTGGCCGATGCAGCCAACGACGCCATTACGTGGCGATATTAACTTATAAAAGTTTGCGGAAGCGAGAAACTCGCGCGCTATTAACATAATATACACTTTTCTCCACAACCACCCAACGTTGCAGAAAATACGTAGCTTTAAGATTCTTATTTTCAGTACAACAGCCGAGAGCCAGAGCCAGGACTCCGACTACAATGCAATGGTTAACGGAGGCAAGAAAAAATACTCTCGCGCGTGTGTGAGCCGCAATTGTAATTAATGACTAAAGATTTTTTGCTTTAAAGTGAGCTGACTAGCCGAGGAAATTAATATGAAAAGTTTATTCCATTGTTCAACTTATATGATCCTGTTTTAAGACTCAGCGAGTCTAACGTTCATTAACATAACAAAATATTTCCACTGAAGATTATTATTGTTACAAAAGAGAACTTCACAAAAGCATTTAATTGTTAACCAAAATTGAATGAAATCTCATTTTGATTAAGGCCCACCACGTAAGTCGGCAACAATCACCATTACCAATCAATTTTTGTAGTAAATAATAAATTAAATTACGACAGCCGACGGACGCGAGAAGGAGCACTTTGGGGACCGCATTCTGGCTCTGGGTTACCCAGACGACACTGGCATGGGCCTCGATTGGCCGCCATATTCTCCGGATCTGAACACATGCGACTCCTTTTTGTGGTGCTGTATTAAAGACAAGGTGTACAGCAATAACCTCAAAACCATTGCTGAGCTGAAAACAGCCATTCAGGAGGTCACCCATAGCATCGATGATTCAACACTTCAGCCGGTCATGCAGAATTTCGCTATTCCTCGGCACCACATCATCGTCAATGATGGCAGGCGTATCAGACGTGTCTCAATCTAAATACGAATATCTACAGTGACGTTTACACGTTGATTAAGTGTGTGCATGCCGTAGTTTGAAACTAATTCACTTTTTGTCATATAGTTCAATAAATGTCACCACATACTTACACTTTTGTTGGTAACTAAGTTGTCTGGCACACAGAGCACAGTAGGAAGTACATAACAACTTAACACTTCCATAGTCTTATGTATATAGACTGAAGTGACGAGTGAAAATTTGTACCAAGAACAGAAATCGAACTTGGGTCTCTTGCTTAATAGGCAGGAGCTTTAGCCACTAAGCCACCTTGGCGCAGCAGTTCACACAACATCACGGATTACCTTGGGACGCCTCCCTCTTCGATCCAAATTCTCTCTGTCACCAGTCTATTTTAAATTCCCCTTAACACATGAACAGAATTGATCCCGGCCTTGGTACAAATTTTCACTCGCCACTTCAGACTATATACATGAAGTCATATCTATATGAGATCAGTAAAGTCTCTGAAACTGTGTCGTTTCACTTTCACTATCATTTGTTTACATCAATCCTAAGAGTCTTAAAAGCTGAGATAAACTAGCTTCTGTTCTTAAAACAGTAGCATACAGTGAAATTGAAACATTTATATCTACGTGTATTTATGTAATGGGAAATATTAGGTCAGTTGTTGGTAGAGACATTTTTTTCTTTTTTTCAGTGAAACAGGTATTCAACGTAGGATAAGATTTTAAAGAAGTTAACGTTCTTACTTTCAAGTTTATCATTTAGCAACATGTGTCCATATAGTGTACCATCAACGAATATTTCCAGTTCTGTAGGTACTGGAAGGTTTCAGATAGATTATACACACACCAAAAAAAAGTTTTGCATCAACTCGGTTCCGAGAGTTCCGGAGCCAGTACAGAAAATTGCAATAGAGATCAACATAAATATCATTTCCACCCTTTCCATTGCTCATGAAAACCACACACTGCATGTTGTAGCACCATACAGCGAGACCTTCAAGGGTGGTGGTCCAGACTGCTGTATACACCGGTATCTCTAATACCCAGTAGCACGTCCTCTTGCATTGATGCATGCCTGTATTCGTCGTGGCATACTAGCCACAAGTTCATCAAGGCACTGTTGGTCCAGATTGTCCCACTCCTCAATGGTGATTCGGCGTAGGTCCCTCAGAGTGGTCGGTGGGTCACGTCGTTTATAAACAGCCCTTTTCAATCTATCACAGGCATGTTCGGTAGGGTCAATGTGTGGAAAACGTGCTGGCCACTCTAGTCGAGCGATGTCGTTACCGTGAAGGAAGTCATTCACAATATGTGCACGATGGGGGCGCGAATTGTCGTCTGTAAAGACGAATGTCTCGCCAATATGCTGCCGATATGGTTGCACAATCGGTCGGAGGATGGCATTCACGCGACGAACAGCCGTCACGGTGCATTCCATGACCACCAGCGGCGTACGTCGGTCCCACATATTGCCACCCCAAAACAGCAGGGAACCTCCATCTTGCTGCACTCGCTGGACAGTATGTCTAAGGCGCTCAGCCTGACCGGGTTCGTCCAAACACGTCTCCGACGATTGTCTGGTTGAGGTCATATGCGACACTCATCAGTGAAGAGAACGTGATGTCAGTCCGAGCGGTCCATTCGGCATGCTGTCGGGCCCACCTGTACCGCGCTGCATGGTGTCGTGGATGCAAAGATGGGCCTCGCCACGGACATCGGGAGTGAAGTTGCGCATCATGCAGCCCTTTGCGCACAGTTTGAGTCGTAACACGGAGTCCTATGTCTGCAGGAAAAGCATTATTCAAGATGATGGCGTTGCTGTCAGGGTTTCTCCGAGCCATAATCCATAAGTAGCGGTCATCCACTGCAGTAGTAGCCCTTGGGCGGCCTGAGCGAGGAATGTCATCGACAGTTCCTGTCTCTCTGTATCAGCTCCATGTCAGAACAACGTTGCTTTGGTTCACTCCGAGGCACCTGGACACTTCCCTTGTTGAGAGCCGTTCCTGGGACGAAACGACGATGTGGACGCGATCGAACCGCGGTATTGACCGTCCATGCATGGTTGAACTACAGACAACACGAGCTGTGTGCCTCCTTCCTGGTGGAATGATTGTAACTCATCGGCTGTCGGACCCCCTCCTTCTAATAAGCACTGCTCATGCATCGTTATTTACATCTTTCGGTGGGTTTAGTGAGATCTCTGAACAGTCAAAGGGACTATGTCTGTGAAACAATATCCACAGTCAACGTCTATCGTCAGGAGTTCTGGGAACCGGGGTGATGCAAAACTTTTCTTGATGTGTGTATAATGGTAAGACAGAGATTAGCAACCAGGTTTTAATTTGTCAGACATTTCCAGCGGCAGATGTGGACTCTGACCACAATTTACTGGTTATGAACTGTAGATTATAACTGAAGAAACTGAGAAAAAGTGGGAATTTAAGGAGATGGGATCTGGATAAACAAAGAACCAGAGGTTATAGAGAGTTTCAGAGAGAGCATTAGGGAAGGATTGACAAGAACGGAGGGAAGAAATGCAGTAGAGGAAGCATGAGTAGCTTTGAAAGATGAAATTCTAAAGCCAGCAGAGGATCAAGGTAAGAAGACGAGGGCTAGTAGAAATCCTTGGGTAACAGAAGATATAGTAAACCTAATTGATGAATAGGGAAAATATAAAAATGCAGTAAATGTAGTAGGCAAAAAGGAACACAAACGTCTCAAAAATGAGATCGACAGGAAGTGCAAAATGACTAAACAGAGGTGGCTAGAGGACAAGTGTAAGGATGTAGGGGCATATATCATTAGGGGTAAGATAGATACTGCCTACAGGAAAAATTAAAGAGACCTTTGGAGAAAGGAGAACCATCCGTATGAATATCAAGAGCTCAGATGGCAACCCAGTTCTAAGCAAAGAAGGGAAAGCAGATAATTGGAAGGAGTATACAGGGAGTCTATACAAGGGTGATGTACTGGAGGGCGATATTATGGAAAAGGAAGAGGACGTAAACGAAGATGAATTGTGAGATATGATACTGCGTGAAGAACTTGGCAGAGAACTGAAAGACCTAAGACGAAGCAAGGCCCCGGGAGTAGACAACATTCCATTATTACTACTGATAGCCTATGGAGAGCCAGCTCTGACAAAACTCTACCATCTGGTGAGCAAGATGTATGAGACAGACGAAATACCCTCAGACTTCAAGAAGGTCATAATAATTCCAGTCCCAAATAGAGCAGGTGTTGACAGGTGTGAAAATTACCGAACTCTCAGTTTAATAAGCCACGCCTGCAAAATACTAACACGAATTCTCTACAGACGAATGGAAAAACTGGTAGAAGCCGACCTCGGAGAGGATCAGCTGGGATTCCGTAGAAATGTTGGAACACGTGAGGCAATACTGACCCTACGACTTCTCATGGAAGATAGGTTTAGGAAACGCTAACCTACGTTTATAGCATTTGTAGACTTAGAGACAGCTGTTAACAATGTTGATAAAATACTCTCTTTCATATTCCGAAGGTGGCAGGGGTAAAATACAGGGAGCGGAAGGCTATTTACAATTTGTACAAACACCAGATGCAAGTTATAAGAGTCGACGGGCATGAAAAGAAACCAGTGGTTGGGAAGGGGGTGAGACAGGGTTGTAGCCTGTCCCTAATGTTATTCGATCTGTACATTGAGCAAGCAGTAAAGGAAAAAAAAAAGAAAAAATCGGAGTAGGAAGTAAAATCCATAGAGAAGAAATAAAAACTTCGAGATTCGCCGATGGCATTGTAATTCTGGCAGAGGCAGTAAAGGATCTGGAAGAGCAGTTGAATGGAATGGACAGGAAGATATAAGAGAATAAGAAAGATAAACGAGGATAATGCAACGTAGTCTAATTAAATCAGGCGATGCTGAGGGAATTAGATTAGGGAATGAGACACTGAAAGTATTAGACGAGTTTTGCTATTTGGGGAGCAAAGTAACTAATGATGGTCGAAGTAGAGAGGATATAAAATGTAGACTGAAAATGGCAAGGAAAGCATTTTTGAGGAAGAGAAATTTGTTGACATCAAGTATAGATTTAAGGGTCAGGAAATCTTTTCAGGAAGTATTTGTATGGAGTGTAGCCATGTATGGAAGTGAAACATGGACGATAACTAGCTTAGACAAGAAGAGAATAGAAGCTTTCGAAATGTGGTGCTACAAAGAACGCTGACGATTAGATGGGCGGATCACGTAACTAATTAGGAGGTGGTGAATATGATTGCGGAGAATAGGAATTTGTGACACAATTTGACAAGAGGAATGGATCGGTTGGTAGGACACGTTCTGATGCATGAAGGGATCACCAATTTAGTATTGGAGGGCAGCGTGGAGGGTAAAAATCATAGAGGGAGACCAAGAGATGAATACACTAAGCAGAGTCAGAAGGATGTAGGTTGTAATAGTTACTTGGAGACGAAGAAGCTTGCGCAGGATAGAGTAGCATGGAGAGCTGCATCAAACCAGCCTCTGGACTGAAGACCACAACACAAGTTTGTTTATAAATAATTCTTCTGCTGCCAGTGAGGATTTTCTTTAATAACTTACCACACGACGCCTTTCGGGAAATGATTTTCATTTTCAAGTGCTTTTTTTTGTGTGTATTGTGCCATTACTATGTGAAGTCGCTGTGTGAGAGTCTGCTTCATTCCTTTGACTTTACTACAATATATAACAAACACGCGATATTTAGTTGGTTATCGATCTTTTTGTGAAGTTAGCTGCGAATTTTGAAGAATTTGTACTTACAGTTTCCATGTGGTCCATTTGAGCTGACTCTCACACACACTAAACATCACACAACTTGCTGTACACTTTAAA
Organism: Schistocerca piceifrons; assembly: GCF_021461385.2. Taxonomy (NCBI): domain Eukaryota; kingdom Metazoa; phylum Arthropoda; class Insecta; order Orthoptera; family Acrididae; genus Schistocerca; species Schistocerca piceifrons. Next base: position 365,112,372 of record NC_060141.1, read on the forward strand.
CATAGAAAATATCGTGCATAAACAAAATAGCTGCAAAGATATTCCTACAAGTAGTCAACAGAGATAACATTATAGGTCTTTCACAGAGTTTGATATGCTTTTGTACAGAGGTTATTTATCTTAACAATTTGGGTCATAATTTACTTACATCAATTTTACAATTGTGCTTATTTCTATGTGTTACTATTTTTATTTAAGTGTACTATTGAAACATCTCAAGAAATTCACTGATTCACTTTCAAGTTTTTCGTTTAATATTTTATCTTCATATTTTTTGTAATGTGAATATATCTCTATTTCTTCTAGAAAATCCTCTTTATGTCCTTCATTTATTCGGTCGAGTATTTTGACATTTTGCTCTATTTTTCTAAATGCGTATCCTACGTTATGTATGTGTGTTGCTATGGCTGATGTAGTGTGTCTGCTGTGTGTGTAAGCTTTAATGTGCTCTGTGTACCTGATCTTGAAATTTCGATCCGTTTATCCTAGGTAGAACACGGAGCATTCCTGCCATGTTACCTTGTATATTCCAGAGTCTTAATATAGACCATGATTACACTTTATATTACGTATTAGTTTTTGTTATAGTTTATTAGATTTAGAAAACCCAAGTTTTGCTTCGTGATTTTTTGAAAATATTTGCAAGCTTCTGTGACACATTACCAATGTATTGGATATTAGATATACATTTGTTTTTCTCGTTCTCTTCTGTGGTGCAGTTTGCACCTGGGTCTTTCTTCACTTTGTTTAGGATTGTGTCAACCGTGGAAACATTGTAACCATTGGCAACTGCGCTCTTTTTCACTGTGTTTATTTCTTGTTCCACGTTTTCTTGGTTCAATTGTATTACAGTTGCCCTATGTAGCATTGACCTGTATGCTGTCTGTTTATGGATAGTTGGGTGACAAGAGATTTCAGGGATTCTAGTGTCTGTCATTGTGTTTTTTCTATAAATTTTAAATGTGTATGAGTTGTGTCTTCTAATATTTAAGTCCAAAAATTTGATGCTTTTATTTTGCTCATGTTCCACCGTAAATCTGATTTTCTCATGTAGATTACTGATGTAATTTAGAATGACTCTGATGTCTTTGGTATACCCTTTCAGTAACGGTAGTGTGTCATCTACATACCTCCAATGAAATTCAATTTTCTTTAGGCAAGTTTCTTGGTTGTTAAATAATTTTTGTTCTAAGTGATTTACATAGATACACATGATCCCATTGCTAGGCCATATGGTGTTTACAATTGTCACCATTAAAAGTAAAGTGGTTGTAACTTAGGGTTCGCTGAAGGAGTTCCATAAATTAGACAATCACTGTATGAAGGTTTCTTGTGTTTCATAAGGTTCTTTTGCATTGCTGTTACAGCTTCTTGTTTGGGTATGTTTGTGTAAAGGCTGGTGATATCAAGTGACAAAAGCTGAGCCTCTTGGGGGAGCTTTCTGGTTCTTAGTTCTTTAGCTAGTATCACGCAGTTTCTTTTATGGAATACGTTGTTTGATATGTATTATTTTTCATCAATATGGTATTCAGTTTTTGTGATAGTTTGTATTCTGGGCTATTTATAGAGTTGACCATGGGGTGTATCGGATTTCAATCCTTGTGTATATTTTTGGCTGTGCTCCTAGGTGTGCTGCTTTTGGATTCATGTATGTAATAGGAAATGTGCGTCCTTTAGTTGTTCCTTATTTACTTAGAAATGGTTTGGTTGGATCTTTTTCAATGTGCTGAATAATATTAGCATCAAAAAATTCATGACTTTTGTCTATGTATTCCTTTTCTTTCATCACAACTAACGTACTTCTTTTGTCTGACTTGCGAGCTAACATACGACAGATGTTCGGGCTCACATGTGGTTCCTCTTCGTCGAAATGTCTTGGCTCAAACTCGTCTATGGGTGGAACAGCACGTGTCGCATTACACGCCCTAAATTAGACACTTGTGACCCTTTGGTTAAATTGTCTGGCTGATGGCAAGTTTTCTAAATTATATGAAGTTAATGTGACATATAATAACAGTAATAGTAATATCGGGAACTAAATTAACGACCCATAAATGATGTAGGCCACACAGTTGCGATTTGGTTAGAATAGTGTTTATTCAGAAAGCAAACTAATTGCGAAAGTGGTCGTATTTAGAATTACTATTACAATCGAACCATACACCTTTGATACAGTTCGATCATTCACAATCTCATCGCGAACCACAATACTCCACCTCGATATTTACACGAAAAGTTAGAGTTTATTCCAGGTTCGCGGCTGCTCACCGCTCAAAGACTAAGTCCCGCGATAACACACGAAACGAAATATTCTAAGTCATTTCACTTCCTAGCTACCTATAGAGTGACGATTCCGATTTCGCGTCTGCATCCAATCTGTACCCTTTGGTGTCTCCAGCCGAACTGTCCGCTTTCGCTTCTGCACCAGCTCTGTCTCTCTGCCCATCCCCGGCCGCGTTTCCCGCGCGCCGAATATCGCTCAGCTGACTAGGGAAGCTCCCTTTCCTGAGGCCGTCCATCTGACTGGCTACAGCTTATTCTACATATTTTACATTTCAACATATTTAAATAGTCAGAGCTTGACCAGTTTCACGTTCTAAATAAAGTAACAATAATATTCATCATGTAATAACGTTAAATTGTTTTACATAAAACCAATACAATTTCCTTCTTAGCTTTTAATGCCACGGCTAGCAGCCTTGCACCAGTGTGCTTTCTAATAAATAACTAAAGAACAAAAGTAACTCTTATGCTCTAAACTTTACAGAAAGTATTCTATTACCTAATGATTCAATAAGGTGTCATGCTTTCACTGTTCAATGAGTTTTGTGTGGAGGAAATGATTATCTGATGCTTAACTGAAAATACTGATAATTTAAGTTTACTATATATTTTAAACAAATAAAGTTACAGAGTTGATATTTACAACATCTGTCATTTTAATGATGCTCTTTTATACGGAATATCGATGGTTAAGATCGATCAAAGCATTCAGACTTTAGTATTCCGCTCTTTGTTACAGAACTTGTTAATTTCGCTTTAACAGTAAATCTTAAACAATTATAGATATGATCAATATACAAGTTTTATTGGGATCACCATGAAAATTTATGGAGGATGGCACATTAAAATTACTGTTGCTTCATTCCCTGCGTTACTATAGAATTAAATAATTTTCATAAATGTTTCCCTTTATTGCCGATCTTAGGTCCACCGTATTTAAAACTGCTACATCTCCTTGGGCACAAGAGGCTTCTGCTGGGTTTCCCTATAACGTAGGTTCTCGTCTGTCTCACTCACATACTACAGCGCTTAGGCCTCAACAGACAATAGACGCCTGTGAGTTTCCCCATCTCGTGGTGAATCTGCGCCCTTCGTTTCACAATTCCTGTAGGCTGACTCTTTCGGCCGCATATTTAAATGAGAGCGCAATGCTCGTTAACTCACAGACTTTAAAACTATGGATTACTTATTTTTCGACTTATTATTTATGAATTTTAGAGTAAAACGTAACCTTAGCAACCACATACTGAAACAGACTATAGTTGCAACTAAAAATGCAGCAGATGCTGCAAAATTAAATTCAAGTACGAAGGCAGGAATAGGTCACAAAGTAAGCAAGCTTCTTGAGAAAGAAATGAATAAAGATAAATTTAGACCTAAATATACAATAAATCATGCAAAAACTCTAAAATCCACAAATTGAAAAACAACTAATCCATAGTTTTATAGTCACTTCCTTGCTTCGGTGGGGTCGAACTGCGCCTTGCATGACCCACATCTTGTTGAAATCAGGATCACTTTGGATAATGATGATGAAGTCATCTTCCAAAACCTTCCCGTTCTATTCACTAGTCACTGTGCCATCAAGGAATATCGCACCGATTATTCCGTGACTGGACACTGCACACTACATAGTGACCCGTTGAGGGTGAAGAGACTTCTCGATCGAGAAATACGGATTCTCAGTCCCCCAAATGCGCCAATTTTGCTTATTGACAAACTCATCCAAATCAAAGTTGGCTTCGTCGCTAAACAAAACCATGCAAGCGCATACTAATTCCCATCATCCACCGCGACCAACCGTGCAGTTTTTAAGTCCTAACGCAAACCGTTCAGAAATTATGACGATTTTATTTCATATAGTTCAATAATTGTCACCCTGTAAAAGTCATGGGATACCACCAAATGTCGGACCTCCTTTTGCCCGGCATAGTGCAGGTACGCGATGTGGCATGTACTCGACATGTCGTTGGCAGTCCCCTGCAGAAATATTGAGCCGTGCTGCTCTGTAGCCGTCCATAAGTGTGAAAGTATTGCCGGTGCAGGAGCATTTTGGGCACCGGATTCTGGCTCTGGGGTACCCCGATTGGCCGCCATATTCGCCGGATCTGAACACATGCGACTGCTTTTTGTGGGGCTATATTAAAGACGAGCTGTACAGCAATAATCCCAAAACCATTGCGGAGCTGAAAAGAGCCACTGAGGTCACCGACAGCATCGATTTTCCGGCTCTTCGGCAGATCATGCAGAAATTTGCTATTTGTCTGCGCCACACCACTATCAATGACGGCAGGCATATCGAACATGTCATAACCTAAATCCGAATATCTGTAATGACATTTACATGTTGAATAAAGTGTGTGCACGCCGTATTTTGTAACTAATTTGCGCTCTCTTTCGTATAGTTCAATAATCATCACTCTGTATCACCTCAGTGTAGTGTATACATTATGTGATACGAATGATTAGTTATTTTGTTTGTGCTTTCACGTACATTTTTGTTGGTAACTTCGTTGTCTGGCACACAGGGCACAGCAACAAGCACATCACAACTTAATGCTTTCACACTCATTTGCTACATCAGTCCAAAGAGTCTTCAAAGCTAAGATAAACTAGTTTCTATTGCTAAAAGCGTAGTACACGGTGAAGATGGAACATTCATATCTTCATCTATTTATGTCATGGCAAATATTAGGTGGGTAGTTAGGCAAACACCATTTTTCTTTCAGTGAAATAAGCATTCAGTATTGGAAAGATTTTAAGGAAGTTAATATTGCTACTTTCAAGTCTATGATTTAGTAATTGTCTCCATGTCCTGAAAATGCCATGAATGTACATTTTAAGTTCTTCAGTCTGCTCCCTACGCTGAGTGGTCAGCACTTCTTACTGCCGTGCAGTGAGCACATATTCTATTCCCGAGCGTGTAGGAGATTTTCTCCGCTCCAGGACTGAGTGTTGTGCTGTCCGCATCATCATTTAGTCATCATCGATAAGCAAATCACCTAATGTGGCGTGAACTGAAAAGACGCAATTCGGCGGCCAAAGTTCCCCAGGTGGCAACTTCTACCCATCAGTGTCTTACGATCATTCATTCCATTTCTTCATATAAGTCTATCTGATGTCCCTTGTTCGTTTTATGTGTGTGGCTATTGCTGGTTTATTATTAAAAATTATCTTTATCGACCAGTCACCTAATATTTGTTATGACACAAATACATCTAGTTATGAATGTTTCATCTTCACTGTACACTACTGTTTTAGCAACAGAAACTAGTTCACCTTAGCCTTTGAGACTCTTTGCATTCATGTAAACAAAAGATTGTGAAAGCTTTAAGTTGTGATGTACTTGCTTCTGTACTCCGTGTACTAGACAATGATATTAGCAACAAAAATGTAGGGAAATACAGCAACAAAATGACTAACCATGCTTACCACATAATCTACACACTATAACATAATTATCTTCCTGAACAGGCGTCTTTTTCGACACATAAACTCAGTCGCACACACAGCGATGAAAACTAACATCACTTCACATTAATCACAAAGTAAAAGTAACTTAAAATCACATAATGATGATAGCATGCTGCCGAGATGCGTCGTGCTAAAAAAATATTAGTAACGAGTGATTGTTGCAGTATGTATTATTTCACAAAAATTGTACAATATAGTCGCAACCCTCAAATAACATCCATATAACATGGATAAATTTAAGCATAATATTTACGTTGGAGCTGGAAGCTCGTGTTCACATTTTTCCGTGTTTGCCAATTAAATTTAGGTTTTGAAGCTCCGCCTTCTGTAAAACACAATGCATTTTTTTTTTTCAGTTTACTCAAACACTTTTCGGTACCTTTGTCTGGTATCGTCCGGAGATCGCAGTGCCACGCCAAAATCGTTAATGCGAGTCGGTACTATAGGGTACTTAAATCTATAGAGTGAGTGTTGTGCACTTTCTCAACGTCAAGTTCAACTAGTCGCGTGATTTGGGTACGAAGTTACTTGTTTACAATTTGCGGTAATAGCGAAGTTGAAAATTACACATATTCACCTTGTTTTACATAGATATCTGCACGTTTGAGTTTCAGTAACAGCTATGTTGTCAGTAACAGCTATGGTACAATGTTGTCGTTGCTACGGATGTAAAGAGAAGTATGTGAAAGGAGGACCAGTTGCTTTTCATAGCCACATACAATAAATGCATAATTGTCAATGTCAAATTGATATGAGGCACTTTGAATGTTGAAAAATATCGAGACATGATATTATAAAGTCTTACACTGTAGTGATAATTTCTGCGATTTTATGGCCAGGTGTTTACGATAAATTCCCAAGTGTGTCTGACTATACTGTGTATACACATTGGTGCTACGTTCATAGACAGATAAAATTTATGCATGACAGTCTGATCAATTTTCTCCAATTTACGCAGGTTCTCAAACTCCTGTGCGTATCTGCGTATTTTTGCATGAGATTGTCTCGTATACAGTGCCACTGTAACGTAATAGGTTAGAACGGATTCGACAAAATGTATCAGTGCAATAGAAAATCTAACACAAATATTATTAATTCAAAATACGAGCATTGATCTCGTATTTTTTGTTATATATTTATTATTATTATTTAAATTATTTATTTATTATTTATTTGTTTTTTTTTTTTTACTAAATTGCACTCCAAAATCAATACGTACCCAAATTGGTTGCGCTACATATTTGTGTTGGAATGCAACTTATTAAGTTGCAGTCCATAACAATTATATAGCTCAACCACTTTGGTTACACGTTTGTAATTTGTAAATTATTATTTATCCTAGAGAAACTCACAGGAAACCAATGCATAATGTGTATTGATGAAAGTATGAAAAAACCGTTTGATGATGAATTGTAAAAAGTTCGAAACCGGTAACGGTACTTTTGAATAAAGTAATCTAAAGCCTATTTGTGGCTGGTTGCTGTACACATCAACATTTGTGAAAATTTATTAATTAGCATTTTACTCTCAGGAGAGATGTGTTATGCCCGTCAGGTCTCGCTGTGGAAGCTCATGGAAGGTGGAAGTTATTCTACCAACAGGTGGGGGTTTCGCAGTTGCCGTACCCTGCTCGGGAATTGGTACTGTGTGAAATTCTGATTCGAGTCAGAAAATCTTTAAAGAAATTGTATGGATGTGTATGCAAGGACTGATTGTACACAAGTCTGGAACAACAGGAGGTAAGAAGAGATTCCGTTTACGACAGAACTGCATTGTTATCTCAGAAAACGGCCCAGAATTTAAATCGAGGCAATGGAAAGGGATGTTCAAGAAACACAATATATGATTGGTATTCAAATCAACATACCAGATCAAAAGAAATATCCCACGCAGGTGGAAGTATTAACATCCTAATGTTAACTGCCGAATGATTCTCAACAACAGGCCAGAGTTTAAAACGCTCCTGAAAAGCAGTAAAACACTAGATACAGAAAGCTGGTTGAAGGCTGAAATTGATAGCAGTGAGATTTTTGGAGAAAATTTAAGTGTATATCTAAACAATATACAGATGGTGGGAAACGTCGCAGTAGATAAGGAACTCAGATCCAAAGAGGTAGAAATTGAACCTTTATGTGAGATTGTTTGGACAAGTCTCAGCATCAGGGGTAGGCATAAAACGATAGCTGGATTCTTTTATCGCCCACAAGACTCATCTCCTGATGTAACCGGAAACTTGTACGTAAGTTCCCCAGTCCTACTGTAATCATCGGTGCTGGCCTTAATCATCCAACAATAAACTGGGAAAATTACAGTTTTGTTAGTGGTGGGCATGATAAGTCGTGCTGTGAAACACTACTAAGTACCTTCTCTGAAAACTACCTAAAGCAAACAGTTTGGAACACCACTCATGGTTGAAATATATTGGATCAAATGGCAACGAATGGACCTGACTTCTTCGACAGTGTCCACACGGAAACTGGTTGGTTATCAGTGATCATGATGTGGCTGTGATTACCAAAGTACAAAGGACAACTAAAACAAGCAGAAAGATGTATATGTGTAGTACTTTAGATAAAAATCAATTGTTTCATACCTCAGTGAGGAACTTCAAACTTTCAGCATAGGACAGGAGCACGTAGAGGAACTATGGCCCAAGTTTAAAAGAATAAGTCACCATGCACTGCATGGATACAGTAGGACAGTTCGTAACCGGAGGGACTCATGATGTACAGTCAATGCAAAGAAACTTCTAAAGAAACAGAGATTATTGCGTAATAGGTGTAAAACAAAGCACAGGGCTATAGATAGAGAGATACTGAATGAAACGTGTTTGGCTCTCAAGAGAGTATCACATGAAGGCTTCAGTGACAACCACAGTAGAATATTGTCAAATGATCTTTCGAAACCCCTAAGAAATTCTGGTCGTATGTAAAGGCTGTTAGTGGCACCAAAGGTAGCGTCCAGTCTCTAGTGAATGCCCGAATATAATCCTCATACCACTGAAAAGATGAGCGATGTAAGTATTAGTGTCAGTGGTGCTTTGAAACAGGTGAAATCGTTAAAATTGAACAAAGCTGCAGGGCCCGATGGTATCCCTACGAGATTCAATGAATTTGCGGCTGAGATAGCCCTTCTTCTCACTATAGTCTATCGTAGATCCCCCAAACAAAATACCGTGCCCAGTTCTTGGAAAAAAGCACAGCTCGCACCGGTCTGCAAGGGAGGTACTAGAAGTGGTCCACAGAACAACCGTCCCATTACCTTGACATCGATTCGTTGTAGAATCTTAGAACGTATTCTGAGTTCAAACATAAAGAAATATATTGAACGAATGATCTCCTCTATGCCAATGGTTTCCGAAAACATCCATCATGCGGAACCCAACTCGTATTTTTCTCTTATGATATACTGAAAACTTTCCATCAGTGCAGGCTTTTAGATGCAGTATTGCTTGATTGCAGAAAATCATTTACCATAACTCAGTACCATACCTACGTTTACTGTCAAAAGTAAGAACATATTGGGTACAACAGAAATTTGTGACTGGATTGAGGAGAACGCAACATGCTATCTTGGATGGAGATTCCTTGTCAGATGTAGAAGTAACTTCAGATGTGCCCCAGGGAAGTGTGTTGGAACCCTTGCTTTTCACCCTGTATATTAATGACTTTGCAAACGATATTAAGAGTAACCAAAGGTTTTTTTGCATATGATGGAGTCCTCTATAATGAAATACTGTCTGAAAGAAGCTGCATAAATTGTCAGATCTTGATGAGATTTCAAGGTGGTGGAAAGATTGACAACTCGCTTTAAATCTTCAAAAATGAAAAGCTGTGCATTTTACAGAACGGAGAAACATGATATCGTATAACTATAATATTAATGAGCCAATGTTTGAATCGGCTAACTCCTACAAATACCTGGGTGTAACACTCCGTAGGGATGTTAAATGGAATGATCATATAGGCTCAGTCGCGGATGAAGCAGGTTGTAGCTACAGTCTGCATGTGCGAGGACCCTGAACTCCTGCAGCAGCATCTAGTAAGTGATGAGACTCACCCTCCCTGACTCCAATGGGATCTTGTGCCTACACTCACTTACGTGCCAGTGCCGTATGACCTTTCTCATGAATGGCAGTACAAACGAGGCGTATGCTGTATCACAAATGCAAATATCGCTCTGCTAGGTAATGACAGAATAGTCTGTTCCAGAGTGAATAAATTTTGGTGTTTCTTCGTTTTCACAGGGCAGAATTTGTTACAATTTAACTGATGCTTGTATATAAGGGATGTGTTGATTGAACCTAATAATTTATACTTGAACTCTTTCATCCCTATACCTGCATGCAACACAAACATACATAAGTGTGCACATACAGACCAATGTTACAGGGTAAACGGAATACCATATGGATAAGAAAAATTTGAAATGATGATCAGCCACTCATTCAGGTTGGTTTATTGGGAACTATGTAACACCCCGAACAGAACAGATTTATATAGTCTGAGGAAGTACAAATACAGTGACACACCCATGGTGGAATACATGAAATGTCGCAAACAGTCATATGTATATGTCGTTTTAGTGTTTCAGTAGTAATATATAACATATACAGGTGTACACTTTGCTACAATAAAACTTTTGAGGGCTGTTTCCATGTTGTAACAAGTAATACTGTGTAAAATGCAAGAAGGGGTCTCCAGAGAAGGACGAGTTTCACATTATGTAATTAAATGTAATTAAAATTTTCTAATGTTAGAAGTTCTGTTAGGGTGCATACGTATAAAGAGCCAAAGAAACTGGTACACCTGCCAAATATCGTGAAGGGCCCCCGCGAGCACGCAGAAGTGCCGTAATACGACGTGGCATGGACCCGACTAATGTCTGAAGTTTAGGGGGGAACTGACACCATAAATCCTGCGGGGCTGTCCATAAATACGTAAGAGTACGAAGGGTTGCAGATCTCTTCCGAACAGCATGTTGCAAGGCATCCCAGATATGTTCAATAATGTTCGTGTCCGGGGAGTTTGGTGGCCAGTGGAAGTGTTTAAACTCAGAATAGTGTTCCCGGAGCCACTTTGGAAGTGTGGCTTACCGCATTGTCCAGATGGAACTGCCCAAGTCCGTCAGAATGCACAATGGACATGAATGGATGCAGGTGATCAGACAGAACGCTTACGTACATAACACCTGTCAGAGTAGTATCTATACATATCAAGTGCCCTATACACTACTGGGAAAAAAATCGCATCACCAAGAAGTAGTGCGACATAAACGAAAGTTGGTAGATATGTATTAGTGCTGAAAGATGATATCGATTCATATTTCACGACAGCCTCATAAGAGTACCCATAGGAACTCCACTATGAGAATGCGAATCAGATTTTCTTTAAATACATGCTTGCCGGTCGTTCAATGGTTCAAATGGCTCTGAGTACTATGGGACTTAACATCTGAAGTCATCAGTCCCCTAGAACTTAGAACTACTTAAACCTAACTAACCTAAGGACATCACACACATCCACGCTCGAGGCAGGATTCGAACCTGCTACCGTAGCAGTCGCGCGGTTCCGGACTGTAGCGCCTAGAACCGCTCGGCCACCGCGGCCGGCCGTAACGGTCATCACAGCTAGTTACCATTGAGACTGCACATGGTAAGTTGATGTTGGTCAAGAATGCCTTTAAGGAGACAAGACCCCATTATTAACACCTCGCTGAGTTTGATAGAGGTCATACAATACCGTTACGAGAAGCTGAACGTACCCTTTGCAATACTGCAGAAAGACTTTCTAGGAATGTAGCCACCGTACATTCCTTCTGGCAGCAGAATGTGTGGTCGCTAGAAGACTGGGCTCTGGATGACCACGTGGCATTACCAAGAGGGAAGACCATCATTTATGGCGTATGGCCCTCTAGCTTTGCATCTGCAGCAGCATTCTGAACAGCAGTTGGCACCACAGTGACCCAACGAACTGTTACAAATCGGTTACTTCAAGAACGCACATTGAAATTACTCCAAATCACCGCCATTTGCGTTTTAGTGGTGTCAAGAGGTCAAGAGAGAGCTCATTGGAGGGCAGGGTAGAGGTCTGTAGTGTTTTCTGGTAAAAGATGGTTATGTCTTGGTGACAGTGACGACCGTGTGTTGATTAGAAGGAAACCAGTTGAGGGTTTGCAACAACCTGTCTGCGTGCTACACACAATGGACCTACTTGTAGAGTTGTGGTCTCGGGTGCTCTTTCGTATGACAGAAGGGGCACACGCCCTGACTGCAAAATTGTACGTCGATCTGGTGACTCGGCCTGTTGTGCTGCCATTCATGGACAGCATTGCAGGTGGTGTTTCCCACCAAGACAACGCTTGGCCACATACCTCTGGTGTAATCCATCATGCTTTTCATGGTGTCGACATGTTGCCTTGGCCAGCACTATCATCAGATCTGTCTCCAATCGAGCACACATGGGAGACAGGGACGACAACTCCAGCATCATCCAAAACCAGTATTAACCATCCCTGTATTGACTAACCAAGTGGAAGAAGCATGAAACTCCATCCCATAAACTGATATCCGGTGCCTGTACTGTACAATGCATGCACAAATGCGCGCTTACATTTAACATTTTGGTGGTTACCCCGGTTATTAACGTACCAACATTTTAGATATGCACTGGCTTATCTCATGCTTACATTAACCGGTAATATTGCAATGTTAATCACTTAAATATATTACCTAGATAAATGTATTCCCGAAATTTCATTACTCTACACTAATTATTTTTTAGTGTTGTGATTTTTTATGTCGGTCTATTTTCCATTGTGTATATTTAGTTTTTTTTTTTTTCATCTTGGGAAGAATTAAATTGATACGCTTTCCTTCCTATACAATGCAGTTTTTGTAGACAGTAGAAATGTCACGAATGATAGAAAATAGAGTTAAAACTCAAGTGAGATGTAGGCTTGGAAATCCTTGTTACCAGCGAGGCGGACGTGACCGGACGTAGCTTATGTGTAATGTTGACTCTGCAACAAAAGCGGACTATGCCGCATCGCAAGACGCAACCCTTGGATAGCGGCATACGGCCTGCTCGTCACGTAGGCCTCACGTTCTACCACGTGACACATACGCAAAGCTCAAGAGTACTGGAAACTTCTAGAACAAGTGGTGCCTGGTGCCATACAGCTATAAAAAGGTTAGCCGCCATATTGTAGACAGAGTGCTGGGAGTGATGGCAGTGATGGAGCAGCAGGTCGGTCGGTCAGATATGGTTTAGCTGGAGTTCTGATGCTGTGTGATCGCAGTGCAGTGCTGCATAACTACGAGGAGACTTAGATTTTGAAAGGTCTCTGTTGGATTCCTTTCATGTTAATTTCTTAAATCTGTTGTCATTTACAGCATACATTCCACTTCTAAATTTACTGTGGTGTTTCTGACTCTATCTGGGAGGAGACTGAGCAGTGGAATGTGTTACTTTTACACATAAACGAGAACGATCTGTCACACTACTACACTTTAAAACACAGTTTATATGTAATTCATGTCACACAGTCTCATACGGAACCTACATCCGCTTTCTTTTATATACTGTATATGATAAGATACTGTCATCCCCCTTACCTTCTGTGTGAAAGGATGAATGAGCAAACGTATTTCTAGTTGCATGCTTGATGGTAGCAGACAATCCTGTCTGCTAGAGAACAGTAGGACCAACGTCGGAACAGGTAGCTACGCTTTCTAAAAGCAAAGAGGTTTCTATTCTTGGTATGGTCCTGTCCATCCCTTGTCATGCAGGTATAGGAAGCTGCTTCTCTGGTCACTTCCGATTGTATCTACGAGGTACCCTTGGTAGGGGCCCATGCCAGTCAGTCCATGGCGAGCGTCTGAAGTGGTAAGATCTCCGGCTAAGTGCGTCTCTGCTAAGTCTGTATGGAAATGGATTTCTTAAGTTCAGCCTAAACTGAAAATTTTATCACCTTTGTTTCAGGTTTAGATCTAAAATATCTTATGTTATCTTAAATTGCAATGCAGTGTAATTCGAGTGTGAAGTTCAGAATATCTTCCAGTAGTTGCTTTGTCACTACTTTGTGAGCAAAGTGGAACCACGTGTTGGTGATCCGTAACTCTAAGATTATCAATCTTAAATGCGAATGTGCGTGAGATTATAACGTCTCATCTTAACAATATTTTTCAATATAGCAACTTTTCTTTATGTTCAACCCACGTGGGGTGTACTTTGTGAGACCAGTACCACGTGCTTATATAATTGTTTGACCCATCAGGTTAATAGTATGACGATAGTAACCAGTTCGAGGTTTTACTTTTGTAAATTGCGTTTTGATGTAATTTATTTTAATTATCAAAATTATTGTGGATTTACACTCTTTGTGTAAACCAAGTTGACCACGTGAAGCATGTGGTGTAATCATCAAAGTATCCTCAGCTATTCGAAATTTCGAGAAGATTTCACAGACAATTAGTATGAATTTAGTATACCAGTGTGTGGTATTTTCATGACGGACAGGATTGCGCTAAGATCGTAACTTCTTTGGGTGAAAATTGAATCGGTTGGTTGTGGTTAATTTGCTCTTGCATATGTTTCAACGTTCTTTGTGTGTTATTTTATGAATGCATTGTTGTATGCAGTCTCCCAATCTTGGCTCCATATTTGATGTGTTCTGTAAGATTACAAACTCACATTTTCACAATCCCAAATAAGGCACCAGTTTAGTTATGAATCAAGATTAATACATTGAAATTTTAACGGCACAATGATCAATGTTAAAATAAATGTCTAAATATAAACTGATTTATTTCTTTTTATTTAAATTCTCTTTTTATGTATACATATCACCGGTTGTCGTAAGATAACTATTAAAAGATTATAATTAATGATAGTCTGGTTGAGAATTTGGTAAACTAGACTGGATACCTGGTGAAACAGTTGGGCAGTAATGCAAGGATAACTTTCCCAGATAGCTCACAGCTTTTAACCCACTTTTATTATCTTGAATATGAGCACCGCTTTCAGAACAACTTAATGCATCAACTTTACAACTTATTTCCATGTAGTCAACACTTAGTCCGGCGCGCCCGCCTCTGCTATATTCGGACTTAAACTCGGGGAACTATGAGAAGTTACACTACTGAGAAGGCATTAGTAAACCTTGTGTATAGAATCTGCATAAAACGGATGTGCCATGGGTGCTTCCAGTGTATATATCCGCATGCACGGATTTATGATTGCATCCAGTGTACCCTGTGATCTCAGTCGAGTCCCGTATTCCAACTCGCCCTACACCCCTCTTTTCAGTGGAGCAGATGCACAGAAGGCAGCCCGTGACCACGAGACCTCCTGTCAAGTAAGTTCTTTGACGCGCATTCTTGCAGTCCTTCTACTCCTTCTCAGGACTCGTCAGTGGGACATGACACAAATCTTACGTAGGATGAGGAACCATTAACCTTGATAAAATTTTGCTTTGGAAATACCACACTAGCTATTATTCAGTGTCACCTCCTGTGCAAAATTTTCATTGTGAGGAGGGAGTTGCAAGAGGTGTATAGCCTGAACAGCTAGGCAAATCTCACCCTTGAATAAAAATAGGAAAGATAAAGATGCTAATGAGAGACATGATGTAGAAAATACACACAGAATCATACGGTTAGACAAGCAGTTATTGCCGAGGTAGTACTAATCATCTATACATGCTTTTATTTACTGGAGTTGAATGTGGAGGCTTAAAAAGATGGACACTCGACCGTTCTCGATAGACGTTAATGAGACAAAATGGTGCTGATGCAATGGATACCTCCTCAGGACCTCTTGGGACCCCTGCAGCAGAGTCTTTTAGAGTACAGCTCTCTTGCACAGTAACGAGAAAGCAGTTACGCGAGCTTAGTGCAGGTGACTGGAGTGGTGCCAGAAATGGCTCTGTCCAACATAGGACAATGCGACCAGATGGGTCTACAGCGATAAAAATACGAACCCCCACTGTTTCCGCCAGCCCACTGTTTCTGCAGACAACATAAATGTTCGTAGGTGGATGTGAAAACCGCGGCAGTGGTGTGAAGAAACTCAGAGAAACGTTCCTCCGCCTTAAAGGAAAACGGGCTATGAAGGAGGATATCATCTTAGGGAGCTGACCAGAAAATACTGTAATCTGGGACAGTAGAAGGGTAAAGGTGACTCGCCCAGGCATTGCCAAAAGAATGGAACTTAGTTTTTCTTTTTGCATTCTCAAGGTGAAGAAGTGAAATGGAGGAGAAGTTAATACTGAGCTGAAGACGGGAGGAAGAGATATCTTATTAAGTTTATAGCACTGGTGGATATTTACATTAACCCTTTGTTGCCTGACGGTACTTAAAAGAACCAGTAAGTTTTGACTCTCATTATTTTCTCGTGGTGCAGTTTCGTGATCTGAGAGCCTGTCGGTACGTAACAGTAACTCTGCTCTACTGTTTCATAGATGTTATTGTGCAATACATAGACCTCTCTGGCGGTCAGAGCTTGAAATTGTTTTTCGCGCGCTGCTGTGAAAACAGAAGGTTGTATGTGCTTGTTTCCATGGTGTTGCCTGAATTTGTGCGCAATTTATTGAAATTTCCGTTGAGTTTTCCATTGTACGTACTTACCTTCTTTGTTTTTTTATAATAGTTTGAAGCATTACGTTACAAGTGAATGAGATAAAGTGGAAAATATAAAGCGGACTTATTAGTACCGTCAGGTTGTGCGAATACTCTATTGTAGCAACAATGCGTTACCTCTCACTAGTTGTTCTGTCCACTTTTTCTCACACAGAAATCGGTAAATACATTTGCCTGTGGAACAATTAGAACAAACAGGAAAGGTTTGCCAGGGAATTTACCCAAAGAAAAATGTCTAAATCAAATCACAGAGTCATCTTTAGACCTAACAGTATTTCAATGGAAGGAAAATAAAGTAGTATATTTTGCGTCAAACTTCCATGGCATTGAACAAAGCGTAGTGACAAGAAAACAGAAAGATGGAACTAGTATGACTATATCATGTCCAGTTATTGTATGTGATTACAATAAAAACATGGGTGGTGTGGATCATGCAGACAGATTACATTCAACTTATGGTCTTGACAAGCGATCAAAGAAATGGTGGCACCGTCTCTTCTGGGGAGCAATAGAAATTGCTTTTGTCAATCCTTACGTCATTTTCAGTTATCTACATGGGGCACTGCCACTGCTGGAATTCAGGTGTGCTGTGGCACTAGGGCTAATGAATGAACAGCAAGTGCCAAATCTCAAAAAGAGAAACTCTGGTAAAGATGAAATAACTCTCCCAAAGAGAAGGAAGGATAATTTTTCTGTTCCGAAGGATGTACGTCTTGGCAACCGAGGAAACCATTTTGTAGTGTTCAGTTGTAAAAGAGGACGATGCGAAATGTGTGCGAAAAATAAAATTCAGTCGAGACCACATTCACAATGTAGTACATGTAAAGTGTATTTGTGCTGCAATGAGAAAAAGAACTGTTTCCTACAATTTCATGAGGTATCACTAACACTAAATATGTTATATGTATATACTGTCAAAAATGTATAGCTAAGTTACTATGTATTGTGAAGTTTCTCTACAATTAATTTATGCGAAATTAAAAAAAAAATTCAGAAATATATTTCGGTTCATTAATTTTCTAATGTAAAAATATTTAATATTTATGTGGAATAAGGCACAAGTTATAAAAATTGGAGCATTTTTCTGCGCATGTTGTGATTCTGTACATGGAGTCTGACGGTACTTCTAAGTACCAGGAGAGAAAAAAGTTGTGAAAAAAAAATAAAATTTTACAAAAAATCCTACCGTCATTTGAGGCCACAATAGCATAAATTCTGCAAAGAAAATGTTAAAAAGTAAATTTTTTCTTATGTCGGGAAACAAAGGGTTAAAGGGAGAGATTGGATTGAAGTTGGAAGAAGCGCAGAAAAATTGTGAATGGCATGGTCTACAGATGTTCAAGGCAGGCAGTCGGGACTCTGAGTTTAGGGATTGAGGACTCGGTTCGAGAGTTAGGAACAGTGCGGCACATGCTCGCAGGTATGAACAGTATGAGTAAGAACACATTGCAGCAGCGTCTAACACGGGATAGATAGGTGTAACGATCCTTTGGTTTGATGCAAAGTGAAGGCCTCCGCAAGGGTCGCCCTACCCCAACAGTAACATTATCTTCAGTCACTGTCAGTTCAATGTCACACAATCACTGCTTACCTACCATACACCTTTGCATGTCTCTGAATGATAGCTCGCAGCACCTCCTCCTTAATATGCTTATTCGTCACCAAACCTTACCAAACGTAATGATAAGTATTTATGTGAACTTTTGTCTAGTAACTGATATGCCATTATGTACCAAAATTATTAACCCCTGCAAACCATAGTTTTAGTATTATAATAAAGTCTAGATATGGTAATTGATGACATTTATTTCTCAGCTATTAAATCCTATGTCATACTAAAGATTTAGAGAAAAGTTAAAAAGACCACACTCAGGACTCACCTCATCTTATTATCCATTGTGCAACTTTATTAATTAGCATTGTAATTGGAGGAGGAATCTGTTATGGGGGCAGACCCACGAGATCCGAGTGTGGAAACCCATCTGAGGCAGAAGTTACTCTGTCGATAGGTGGGGTTTTGCAATAATCGTTGGCTTGAAAACTCACAATCAGTCACGTTCCAACCTAACCTAGACGTCAGATTAAGCTACAGATGAATCTACAGCCACAACCAGGTTTTTTAGTCCCACATTCGTTGCCTTCGCCAACTCATTACCAAACTATTGAGAGGTGGTATGCCACTCTTTCACTTTAACAATATCGTCAGTCAGATTAACGTTCGTATTTTAGGTTACGATCTCAGTGTTTCACAGTACTAAATTTGCTACATGTGGTTAATAACTTTTTGCATGAAGAAATTATGGATGGAATGTTCATGTAACTGCATGTATAAGCTGTAGAGAACTTGCACCTGAGGGACCATAGTGGAGACAATAGAGAACAGGGATAGAGACAGCTTTGGTGCCATAAATCCTGAGTGCAGCGACCTGGCCCTGCGAGTGATTCTGGGAAGTAGCGCTCAGTGGATTCTACCTGTAGAGGGACTTCTGGAAATAGCAATCTACTCCTCCTGCTTACGGTCAGACAGGAGGGCACTGGTTATCAAAACATTTTACCTGGGCCAGGCGGCAGTCCGTCGCGAGGGCAGCCAGTTGGCAGATAGTGGATGGAGGAAGCCATTTAAGAGAGACTGCTTTAAACTGAGCCTTTGTGAAAATGGTGAGAAGGTCATAAAACTCCGTGCATTTTCATGTTAGAAGCTGGTATGATCCGGACAGAGCGGCTGGTGCATTTATTTAGTGAAGGCAAGACTGTAACTCCCCTGATGCCAGGAAATCACCACGTACTTTTAGCGAGCGGCAAAAAACGTATATTTCATGAGCAAGATTGTCTGGGAAGCGTAACAGTCTCCTTTCAGAAATTGGAAACGGTCGGCCCGGAAATATTACATGTCTCTGTAAATGAGGGACTGTGGTCGTGTCTAGGTAGATGTTTTTTGCCAAAACACAGCCAAGCTTACAATGATAATGACGCCTTTCTAGCCTAAAATCTTTTTCTTTCAGTCAAGAGAATTTTTGAGTCGCTGATTGGCTCTTTTCAGGATATTCAAAGTGGGGGCTTGTTCCCCGGGGTGGGAATCGTGGTGCCGTGCCTGGAATGGCTACCAGACCAACTGTACATTCAATAACGGAGATTCAATGACTAGAGGATAGTTCAACTGGTTTGTGGAGATGGTTTCGTTTTTGCTAATTCGGATTCCATACCAAGGATGGGTGGAAAGTGGTTGTGATTCTTTGCCTTCTTCATCTTCTGGTCCTGCCCTGCTGGAGAACTACAAGTCTTTACCTAGTGGGTGAGATTTTTGGTCTGTATCTTGTGGTAGACTAAGAGCCACTGGCAGTTTCCAACTGTACCGACAGTGGAACTGCATATCACCTTGGACATAGCATTCCTCATGAGAGTGAACTTATTCATTCTGAGTCGGTCGTGTCACGTTTGACGATTCCAGCTCGCACCGACGTGCCTGTGAGTCAAACTGGTCTGGCCAAACCAACGAATGGTGCAACTCACTCTGAAATCTGCCGGGATTTCAGGGCTCTGATACGGAAGTTTCCTGCGTTCTGATAATCAGAACGCCAGACACGTAGTTTGCAAATTTTCGTGGAGACCTCAGAACGTCACAGCTGCCGATGTGCACCGCTCCTTGCCCACTGCCGGCCGTTTTCTGCTGCATCCTGAAATCAGGCGAAAGGGTAAAATACAGCTGCACTGGTGTAGGGTTGATAAATGATGTTCACAGCTCCCTGTTCTCCAGTGAACCATAGTTTGTGGTATACTTGGTCATAGTTAATTCTATTTGAATAGAGTTAGGCATAGGCATAGGTAAAAAAGTGCGATTTTAAGGTTATTGAGAAGATTATACGTTCCTCTATGTAAAAATAATAACTTTTAGCACCACTGAGGCATTCGTCACTAAAGCAAGCAGTGGTTTGCACCGTCACCTTCCAGTCTAACCTAGACCTTGGACTAAGATATAGATTGCCCTCCTGGCTAGCCGTGCAGTCTACCACACTGCTTCCCGAGTGGGAAGGTGTGCCGGTCCCTGGCACGAATCAGCCCAGCGGATTAGTGTCGAGGTCCAGCATGCTGGCCAGCCTGTGGATGGTTTTTAAGGCGGTTTTCCATCTGTCTCGCCGAATGCGGGCTGATTTCCCTTATTCCGCCTCAGTTACACTATGTCGACGATTGCTGTGAAAACAACGTCTCCACGTACACATACACCATAATTACTCAACCACGCAAACAACATTTGGAGTTACACTCGTCTGGTATGAGACCAGTGTGGCCGTGCGCTTCTAGGTACTTCAGTCTGGATCCGCGTGACCGCTACGGTCGCAGGTTCGAATCCTGCCTCGGGCATGGATGTGTGTGATGTCCTTAGGTTAGTTAGGTTTAAGTAGTTCTAAGTTCTAGGGGACTGATGACCACAGATGTTAAGTCCCATAGTGCTCAGAGCCATTTGAATCATTTTTGAACCGGGTGGGGTGGGGGGGGGGGGGTTGTCCACTGGGGGCCGAATCGCACAATATCCCTGGGTTCGGTGTGGGGCGACAGTAAGATGGGTGGATTGTGAACCACTGAGGGCTACGGCGGGACGAAGCCTCTCTGTCGTTTCTAGGTTCCCAGTTCAATACACAATACAGAAGGCATAGATCAGTTTGTTACCACAGCCAGGTTAAAACCTTCAGATACATTGGCTTCGTCAACTCACTGACAGTCTGTTACCTACCAACATAAACTGGGCCTCAGGTCAAGCTACAGATCTGTCTTATCGCCACAATCAAGTTTTTTTTTTTCTTTTATTATAGCTGGCTGTGCCAGTTCACAACCAGATTGTCGTATTCGAATCGAATGTAGATCTCGCCTGAAGATGAGCCAACTAATGTTGAAACTGGTGAAGGGAAAATAAATTATCGTAAAAAAGCAACTTGTTGCAGTTTTTTCAGCCGTTCAACATGTGGTACAACTAAAAGAAGGAAGGAAGAAAAGCTTGGTTTAACATCCCGTCGACATCAAGGTCATTAGAGACGGAGCACAAGCTCGTATCGTGTCAAGGATGGGGAAGGAAATTGTCCGTGCCCTATCAGAGGAACCATCCCAGCAATTGTCTGGAATGATTTAGTGAAATGGCGGAAAGCCTAAATCTGGATGGCCGGACGTGGGTTTGAACAGTCGTCCTCTCGAATGAGGATCCAATGTGATGACCACTGCATCACCTCGCTCAGTGCTGTACAGCTGATCTCTAGTAACACATGTAGTAGGACTACAGCACACTCTGCAACACTGCTAAGCCGGAAACAAATCCTTTGTATGCCTGTATGCTACACTATGAAAGCCGCTTATCCCAACAAGAGACCCAGGCTCCACAGAATGTCTCTCTGCAGCAAATGTCATTCCACACATGTGTTCCAACCAGCCCAACATCGAGCGAGGTGGTACAGTGGTAAGACACTGGACTCATGTTAGTGAAGACGGCGGTTCAAATCCCCTTTCGGTCATTTACATTTGGTCTTGATATGATCCTCCCGTGCAGGCTAAAGGCAAATGAGGGGATGGTTCCTTTAAAAGGGCACGACTGATTTCTTTCCTCATCCTTCTCCAATCCAAGCTTGTGTCCCTTCCTCCAAACTTCGAACTGGCTTCTACAACCATCTATAGGGGGGCCTATAGACTCTATTCGTCGTTCAGACGTCCAAGAGTGATGTTGTTCCAACAATTTACAAGTTTCCAGAGACTGAATGTACACTGTACTATTAACTACAGGCTAAATCTTCCGGACAATGTTCAAATTCTATGTATTAAGTAGTATTGTACAGTTCATGATATTAACGTTATGTCGAGTGGGATAGATTATCATGTATGTATTCACACACATGTTACAATTTAAAAACGTCTTACGTCTGGTGATGATTAGTAACGATAGAAATAGGTATCAATAACTAAGATTTTAAGTATATGACGGTGATGCAACAGATATCTGCAAGATGTGAGGGACTAACTGCTGAAAATCTTAACTGCTATGTGAACTATAGAAGTTTCCAGGAATTACACGACCTGACAAAAAAGTAAAGCATCTAAATGGCATAGTCAGTCGTCAGTGTATCATCGCACATGTACGCACCACCGGCGGGTATATCATAGTTGAAATTCGCTGTGACAACCAGAACGGCCAACTGACTGCATTAGTGTTGTTCTGTGTAATGTTATTGGTAGGGCATACAAGGGGCGTGAACAGAGTCAGATATTGAGCGATCACTGTGAAAGACACGGAGATGCCACATACTCGTATGAGACAGCGTGATCAGCATCTGACAGAGTTTGAAAGATGCCTCGTTGTGGGTCTCAATTTGGCCGGCTGTTCAATATCTAGATGTGTCGGACATTCGGACGTGACAGTCGCCCGAGCTTGGATTGCGTGGGAACTTGATGACAGGCACATTCGTCGTGAAAGTGCCGGTCAATCACGTATAACCACGGCAAGGGAGCATCAACGTATTCTGCAGCAAGCACATTGTAACCAATTCGCATATGTGCTTTCCATTTAAGAACAAGCAATTGACTTCGTGCCACATTCTGTGTAATCCTGTATTGGTCTCACATTGAACGGAGACTAGCACCAGCTAGACTAGGGAATTATCGTCCCACGCTTAGGCTCTCGTTAAAAATATAACACAAACGGCTGCATTTGGAGTGGCGCCGTGACTGGGAATCAGGGACTGCTGATGAATGACATCGCATCGTGGTCAGTGATGAATCGCGGTTTTGGATTACCACAGTTCAAACTGCACCTAGTATGGTGGCGACCTAGGGAGAGGTCCAATTCTTCCTATGCTTTTGAGAGGGACAGTGGAGTTATTCCTGGCGTCATGGTGTGGCGATTCATCAGGTATGACTGTAGGTTAAGGACTGTATTGACTGAGGGAACTCTGACGGGACAGCTGTACATCACGGACATCCTGCTTCCTCATGTGCTCCCTATAGGAGCGCGGTGACATTTTTCAACACGACAATGCTCGTCCACACATGGCGTGTCTCTGTGAATTGTCTGCCTGATGTCAAGCTACTCCCGTGGCCAGCGAGAACCCCGGATCTGTCCTCGATACAAAACGTGTACCACCAGCTCGGATAACAACTCCGTCCCGGTGGCAGTATCCAGGGTATGAAGGAACAGTAAAAACAGTTGTGGGCAAACTTGCCCGAGGAAACGACACAGCGAGTGTATGACACCCCTCCCAACCGAATCAGTGTATGCATCCAGGCCACATGGGATGCAACGAGATGCTGATAAGTGCGCTCATTTTCCCAAGTCCTTTGTTGATTTCATTCGATTCTTTTAATCAGTGAAATAATATCACAGACACGCTCAACCCATGAAGTTTCATTTCGTTTGCATCTGCCCTTCCGAGGGCTTCAGTTTTTTGTCAGGCAGCGTATGTTTCCCGGGTTTAGCAAAAACCACCCATTGGATAATATGTGTAAACACAGAAGAGTATCTATCACTTAAGTCGCGTCATCTTGTGTGAACAACACACGAAAATACTCCTCTGACAGTTAAAATCTCGTTCTACGCATCGCAGATTCCTACGCCTCGCATCATGTCACTGTCTGAAATAAAAGTCTAATCAGATAATTTATTGCTGTAAACAGGGTCTGAAATTATACTGGAAATTGTAATAACGGTGAAATATGTAGGAGCCGCCGTTCTGAGTGGCCTAAAGCGCCATGACCCCATAAAACTAGATGTGGGAGAACCAACTGGTAGACTGTAATTTTTTGAAAGAAAATGTAATTCATCAAACACAGGGCAGACTGGCAACACACTCCCCACTCTGGTACTACAGGATGAACTGACAGAAGCTATACAGAAGATCCAATAAAGTGCGACGTGTTTCGACACGTGTAGGAATGGAATAGCGACTTTGGACAAAAATTCACCTTTGACTTTAAGATTTCCTACATGCAGAGATATGGGCAAACTACATTATCAGGTCTCTGCCCTCTCCAAAGCCATGCCCCATCACTTTCCCCTTTCCTGTCCCGCCCACCTCCCCCTCTCCCCTCACTGTGCGACGTGGAGTAGTAGTTAACGCACTGAATTCACATTCGGGATGACGATCCCTCCGCATTTAGGTTTCTCACGATTTCCCTAAAGCGCCCAAGGCAAATGCTGATTTCTTTGAAAGGACAAGGCCGACTTCCTTCTCCATCCTTGAAACATTCCGGGTTTGTACTCCGTCTCTAATAGCCTCCATGGGATCGATGGCGAACTGACGTCAAACCCCAATCTTCTTTCTTTTCTTCCCCTTCCCTCCTCTTCCTTCCCGCTTCTCCTTCCCCTCTTAAGCCCCCACCCCCATTTTCTTGGAAACAGTTGAGTCAGAGACCTTCTAAGCCAACACTCACGTTTAGTCCACTTACAGCTCAGTATCATACCATCACATTTTCGACCCTCCCAAGCCCTGCCCACTCACCTTTAAAAAAAAAAAAAAAAAAAAGGCCAATCAGAAAGATTCTGAGTCAACACACACACCACACATTTAGATATTCCAGTCACATGCCAGTATTTTACTATTATAAAAAAGAAATAGCCAGTCAGAGAGGTAAGGATTCGCAGCGACGTGACATCATTCACGTCCAGTGGTGATGGCAGCTGCTTAAAGTCTGCACGTGATTGTGTATCTGCTTATGCTTTGCTACACATTATGAGCATTCAAATAAGGTTTGCTTTAAATACACGCTGTAACGGTTGTGACCGTTGGTTATCTTTGAGACTGGACGTGGTAAGTTGATGTTAGTCAATATGTCTTTAAGGCGACAAAGACGTCGCTGTCAATACCTCACTGAGTTTAAACGAGGTCATGTAATAGGGCTACGAGAAGCTGGATGTTGCTTCTGTGATATTGCAAAGAGACATGGCAGGAATGTAGCCATTGTACATGATTGCTGGTAACGGTGGTCAAGGGAATGGACAGTCGGAAGAAGACCGGGCTCCGAACGGCCACATGGCATTACCGACAGGGAAGACCTTCGTGTTCGAAGTATGGCTTTTGTGCATCGTGCTACATCTGCAACAGCAAAACAGCAATTTGAGCAGCAGTTGGCACGACAGTGACACAACGAACTGGTACAAATCGGTTATTTTGATAACTTTTCTCGTGGAGAACAGAGGTCTGGCTAAAAGTACTTTAAAAGTGGACACAAACAGTTTCGACTTCAAAAGCATTACATCGATGTTAACCAATTTCGATCAATTTTTGACCATCCTCAAGACCCTCATACCACGATGGTCGGCGGTTCAAATGGCTCTGAGCACTATGGGACTTAACTTCTGAGGTCATCAGTCCCCTAGAACTTTGAACTACTTAAACCTAACTAACCTAAGGGCATCACACACATCCATGCCACAGGCAGGATTCGAACCTGCGACCGTAGCGATGGTCGGCGGTGGCAGGAACGGAACGGGTGTTGTAACTCCACATGACATTCGTGGAGTTACAACACCCGCTCCATACACAGCCACCGCCTACCGTTATGGTATGAGGCCATTAGGATGGGCAAAAACTGATCGAAACCCGTTACAATCTAAACAAATGTTTTTGCGGTCGAGACTATTTGTTCCCTTTTACGATGTTACAGACAGGTTACTTTAAGGACACCCGCGCGGAAGACGCCCTGAACTGTGCATTAACTGATCCGAAACCATCGTGGCTTGCGACTTCAGTGGTGAGAAGTGAGAGCTGATTGGAGGGCAGGTGGAGGTTTATAATGGCTCTAAACACTATGGGATTCAACATCTGAGGTCATCAGTCCCCTACACTTAGAACTACTTAAACCTAACTAACCTAAGGACATCACACACATCCATGCCACAGGCAGGACTCGAACCTGCGGCCGTAGCAGCAGCGTGGTTCCAGACAGAAGCGCCTAGAACCGCTCGATCAAAGCGGCCGGCGCAGGTGGAGGTATCCCGTGTTTTCTGATGAAACTTAGTTCTGCCTAGGTGCCAGTGATGGCCATTGGTGGTTAGAAGAAAGTCAGTTGAAGCCTACAACCAATTTGCCTCCGTGATAGACACACTGGACCTACACCTGGAGCTATTGTGGTCCCGAGTGCGATTTCTTATGACAGCAGGAGCATTCTCGTGGTTATTCCAAGCACCCTACCTGCAAAGCCTTACGTCAGTCTGGTGATTAGATCTGTCGTGCTGCCATTCTTGAATATAATTCCGGGGGGTGTTTTCCAACAGGATAACTCTCGCCCACATACCGCTGTTCTAACCCAACATGCTCTATGCAGTTTCACATGTTGGCTTGGCCTACTCGATTAACAGATCTGTCTCCAATCGAGCACATATGGAACATCAAGAGATGACAACTCCAGCGTCATCCAGCATCAACCGTCCCTGTATTGACTGACGAAGTGCAATAGACATGGAACTCCATCCCACAAACTGACATGCAACACAATGCATGCACGTCTGCATGCTCGCATTCAACATTCTGGCGGTTACACCGGTTATTAATGTACAGCGTTTCACATTTGCAATGGCATATCTTGAGCTTACTTTAACCTGTGATGTTGCAGTTCCCGAAATTTCATTAGCTACATTAATTATTTTTTGGTGCTGCGACTTCTTGTCCGTCAGCGTATATAGTGTTTCAGAGATTCTCAATAAACCAATAAACTCCAATAGCAGACGTGTACAAGAGAGGCGTAGAGTAAAACGGAGGAAAAAAAGCTGGACGGTGAATTGGTTCTTCACTACTACGTCTAGGAAATTAACAAAGTGATGGATTACATCTGATACGGAGACTTACCGATAGTTCTTCCTCTGCACCATTCGCGAATGGAGCAGGAAGGGGTCAAATGAAATGATTGTGATGCCAGAACGACACTTCATTGCATATCAAAAGATGACTCATCAAGTATAACTGAAACTGTAGCTACTGTAGATGTGCATCAGTCGTTGACAACTGAGTTACTTGTCATTTACCTTGGAGAAGGTGTAAACACATTATCTGTACCTATTATCCTTCCTTTGTCGGTTTCTCTCCGTGCTTCATCCGGTCGAGAAGAGTCCTCTGCTCAAACGGAACCGTTTTCGTGGCCGGTTCCCCAAAAAACCAGTAGGGTGGCTGTGTAGGCCGTAAAGCCGCAATGACATAACTGCTCGACGAATGAAGGAATGCGCGCTGCGTGCAGGGGCAATTTATATCTGCTCTCCTGCTTTCGCACGCTGTCATTATCGCTAATTTTTAAATACAGAGACGACATTCTGGTGGCAGTAGGACGGGGATAATGACGAGGGACCGCCGTAATCGCAAACCCGCCGGCTACCGCGCGTCATTAATAATGATAATGTTCCCGCCTGACCCAGAATTACTGGATGGAGCAATTAATGTGCGCTTCAGGGCCGCGGGTCCGCGAAACGCCTACAGCCTGTCGTAGAAGCGCGGTCATTAGTTTACAGACTGACCCACTCCTTTTAGGTCATATCGAAACAACTGATAGTTGTTGCACAACCGTTTATATGAAGATAGGGTACCGGTGGTAGAAAACGCATATTTCTTCTGTTATGGACATTCACAACGTAAACCGCATAACAACAATGTAGCTCGTAGTAATTGTTCAAAGCGACGACCGCCGATCTCAGTGGATGTGTTGCACCGGCCCATGCGGACGTTGAGTGTCTGTTGTACTCTAGAACAGGCAGCGGGGATAAACAACGTACACACGTGACTATGAAACGTATATACTGTACACAACTTATCTCATAGCGCGTATGCCATGTGACGACCGCTCACATCGCACTGGCGCAGTAACCTGTGCCCCACGCACACCCCTGTCCTGGTGTCCATTGCGCCAGGCAGCTTGTGATGTGCACGAGGCGAAGAGTCCATGACGTGTAGTTATAAATCGAACGTTACTCGTCGTGAGAGTTGGCAGACATACGGGGCGGCAGGACATAGTGCCCGTAAAGCAGAACGAATGCACAGAGGACGCTCTTCCCACAGGCTTCATCTTAATTAGACGAAGATTACCTCCATTGATACCAGTTTTCGAGAGAGGGGTCGTTCCTGCCACGGAGAGCCGGCGAAGGTTCCCGCCAAAGACATGTCCGAACACCAGACATTGAGGAGATGGTGCTGGATTGTGTGGCCGACCATACGGCAATAAGCATCCGTCAGCATGGCTCTGGACCGCACATTGCGAAGGCTGTGTGGTGTGGAGAGTGCTGTTGGAACAGGTATTACACCCCATCATATAG
Organism: Schistocerca piceifrons; assembly: GCF_021461385.2. Classification (NCBI taxonomy): domain Eukaryota; kingdom Metazoa; phylum Arthropoda; class Insecta; order Orthoptera; family Acrididae; genus Schistocerca; species Schistocerca piceifrons. Next base: position 365,141,036 of record NC_060141.1, read on the forward strand.
GATGTGTGCAAGCACTGGGACCAACGGATTTTGAGCCTCGCGTTCACTTCTGTCAATGGATTATTCATGGTAGTGCTGTAGCGCCAAAATTCGTGCAGTTTATATTGTTTACGAATGAGGCCTCATTCACCCACGAGGGTGTTTTCAACAGTGACAACAGCTATGTCTGGAGTGAGGACAATCCCCACGCTACCCAAATGGTTCAAATGGCTCTGAGCACTATGGGACTCAACTGCTGTGGTCATAAGTCCCCTAGAACTTAGAACTACTTAAACCTAACTAACCTAAGGACATCACATACATCCATGCCCGAGGCAGGATTCGAACCTGCGACCGTAGTGGTCGTGCGGTTCCAGACTGTAGCGCCTTTAACCGCTCGGCCACTCCAGCCGGCCCCACGCTACCCACATCGTTGACCATCAGAAACGTTTCTCTGTCAACATGTGGGAGGGCACTGCCCAAGATCATCTTATATGCTAACATTCCGTCTGACTTGTCCACGTTTCTTGGTATTCCTGCGAGGTGCGCTGCTGCAGTTCATGAACACAGCGCCCCTTGTTGTCTGCGAAAGGATGTGGTTCAAACACAATGTTGCAGCAGCTCACTTCAATGTTAACGTCCGCATGCAGCTGTACAACACGTACCCTCATCTTTGCAGTGGAAGGATAGCTCCTGTAGCATGGCCAGTACGATCGCCATATCTCACACCTCTGGACTTTGTCCTCTGGGATTACGTCAAGAGCCGGCCGCTGTGGCCGAGAGGTTCTAGGCGCTTCAGTCTGGAACTGCGCTATCGCTACGGTCGCAGATTCAAATCCTGCCTCGACATGGATGTGTGTGATGTCCTTAGGTTACTTAGGTTCAACGGGAGCCAGAACGATGAAAATGACAAAATTAACGGTTTTTCGGTTTTTTTTCATTATAATATTATTTGGAATTTTCTGAATAAAACAAATCAAGTTTCACCCTTCTAATTGTGTTTTTTATCGCTGCAAAGTTGACGCGCTGCGTAAACGGTTGTAGCGACTTGGTGTGTCACTTCTGACAGCGCCGCTCGCTGGTTGCAAGCAGGGTAACTTTGCCGAATTAGACAGTGTTTTGGTTTACAACGTTGTATGGCTTTATCTCTGTGACAAGTGACTGTTCATATCGGTAAACATAAAAGCTATACCGTGTCTGTTGACTTGTGGAGTTCGCTTTGTTTTGTTTAGCTGCCGTCCGGGGTGGCCGAGCGGTTCTAGGCGCTTCAGTCTGGAACCGCGAGACCGCTACGGTCGCAGGTTCGAATCCTGCCTCGGGAATGAATGTGTGTGATGTCCTTAGGTTAGTTAGGTTTAAGTAGTTCTAAGTACTAGGGGACTGATGACCTCAGAAGTTAAGTCCCATAGTGCTCAGAACCATTTGTTGTTTAGCTGTTCAATTTTGCGTAATTGACGAATTTTGCTCGTACCTGTTTTACGTATTTGGTTTGTGGATATCAATATGCCCCGTTTCAGCAAGCGAGTGTTTAAGAAAAGGCACAATGAGTGTAAGAAGAAATCTTTTGTTGTTTCGAAGGGAGATGCTGCTCAGGTTGCTTCACCGACTACTCCAAATGAATGTGATCGAACTTCTTCCAGCAAGAAACTTTCTGACAGCAGAGAAAAATTTGAAACCTATGAAAGTAACAGTAATGATATGAATGAAATAATTACCATTTCCTTGCTCTCTAATATTTTGAAACACAACGTCTTACGCCAAGTTTGCAAAGAAAGAGGACTGGAATTTAAAATTGGTTTGGCATGTAAAATGTTACTGAAGTGTAACAAATGTGCTGCAGCAGTTTGATTTTCTAATTCTAACAGTATTCCTCGTAGTGGCAATAGTGAAAAGAAGGTGTATGATATAAATGTTAGGCTAGTATATAGCTTGCGTTGCATTGCCAAAGGCAGTGCTGCAGGGACAATGTTATGTGGAATTATGAACTTGCCGAAACCACCAACCAAGTTTGGATTTTATAATGAATTGGTGGGATCTTCTGCTGAAGTTATTGCTCAGCCAACAATGAAGATAGCAGTTGAAGAAGCTGCAACAGATAATGTGAATTGTAGAGATTTAACTGTTGCTTTAGATGGATCATGGCAACGTAGAGGTCATAAATCTCTAAATGGAGTTGTGATAGGTATCAGTGGAGACAGTTGCAAAGTAACTGATGTTGCTACTCTCTCAAAACGTTGTAGATACAAGGGCAACACCAAGGACGAATATAGTGAAAGTTGTGAAGCAAATTTTCGCGGCACGAGGGAGCGATGGAAGTAGAGGGAGTGAAAGAAATTTTTTCCAGATCATATGAGTGGTATAATGTACGATACATTTACTATCTAGGGGATGGTGATTCTCTCAAAAAATGGCTCTGAGCACTATGGGACTTAACATCTGAGGTCATCAGTCCCCTAGAACTACTTAAACCTAACTAACCTAAGGACATCACACACATCCATCCCTGAGGCAGGATTCGAACCGACGACCGTAGCGGTCGCGCGGTTCCAGACTGTATCGCCTAGAATCGCTCGGCCACCCCGGTCGGCATGGTGATTCTAAGGTATATAAAGCTGTGGAGGAACTCAAACCTTATGGCAATGAAATTCACATTAAAAAACAGGAGTGCATTGGACATGTGTAGAAGCGCATGGGTGCTCGCTTGCGCAAACTAAAGCAGACATTAGGATACCAGAAGTTTATTGATTGCAAGACCCTTGGAGGAAGAGGGAGATTGGCAGATGAAGCAATTGATAGATTGCAGAGGTATTATGAGTGTGCAATTGGGCAAAATACAAGAAGCATTGAGCATATGAGGAGAGCAGTATGGGCATTAACAAATGAGCACCCACAACATGCACTGTGCCCCACAGCTGTTGACTCATGATGTAAGTACCAAACAGGAAAGGAATAAGCCCATAAAAACAGTTTGCCAAATGCTGTAATTGATGTAAATAAGCCCATATTCAGAGATTTATCACAGCCAAGTTTATTGGAAAAGTGTTTACATAGGAAAACACAAAATCCAAATGAAACAGTAACTAATTTAATTTGGATTAGGATTCCCAAAAGAGTGTTTGTACAGATAAAAAGAATCCATTTGGAGTTTATGATGCAGTGGCTACATACAATGAAGGAAACATTATCAAATGTGATGTGCTGAAACGTTTAAGTTTCTAACCAGGACACAACACCATTTCCACAGTGCACCTAATTGATGAAGAAAGACTAAGAGGTGCAGGAAGAAGAGACAAAAGCCTACAACATACAGCAAAAGGGAAGAAAAATCCAGTGAAAAGGAAACTATGAGTGGAAAAAGAAGAGGATGCTGATAATCCATCATATGGGGCAGGAATGTATTAAAAAACTTTGGAAGCCGTTTCCCGTAACGTTAAAATTTTCATCTTTGAGGAACATTTTCTCAAAAACTGCTACCAGTATATCAATGAAATTTTTACACAATATTGTTTACTTCTCTTCCTTCAATTTTATAACAAATTGTAAACAAATATTGTATAATTCAAGAGTTATAGAAGAAAAAGTGCAAAATTTTAGAGAGAAAATAAGCATCTGTTTAAAAAATTATAAAACAAAAACCAATAAATATTTCTTAACATGGCATGATAACTTTGTAGAGAAATATTCACTAAACATGTAGTCCAAATTTCAGAGCAATATGTTTAATGGTTTTAGAAAAAATGTTCCTTCTATTTGCTAAAATTAACATGGGGGAGATGGATCGTTCCGGCTACCCTTAAGTAGTTCTAAGTTCTAGGGGACTGATGACCACAGATGTTAAGTCCCATAGTGCTCAGAGCCATTTAAACCATTTGTTACGTCAAGAAGTCGGTGTATGAAACCCCCAAAAAACGGACGAAGGCTTCTTGCTAGGGTCCAAGCTGCCTGTCTCCTAGTACAACAGACATCAGGGATCTCTGAGAGAATGCGGTAGAACTGTTTGCGCCTTTGCCATGCATGCACTAAGATTAGCACAGTTACTAGGAGCTACGTTGATGTTATACATTATATGTCCATAACGCAATAAATATACATTTCTGACCATTGGTTCCCTATCTCGATATAATCCTTACGGACCCACTCTTAACTGTTTTAATTTGACCCAAAAGCTTCGAACAGTCAGTATACCAAAGTCTTTTCGCTTCACATTTTTGTTTATTCTTCTCTAACTGTCTAAGTGAGGTGAGCGGAGTCGGATGACTCTGGAATACCAATCTGGTGGATAGAGGTTCAAATATCCACCCGACCATTCACATCTGGTTTTTTCCCTTGTATCACTAAATCGATAACGCCGACATAGATCCTTTGTAAAGAACACGACCGATTTCCTTTCAGAATCCTTGTCGAGCCCGAGTTTGCGCCCCGTAATTAATGATATCGTCGAGTCGGCGTTGATTCATACAGGCTATTCACCTTCCTTTTTCTACAACATATTTTATTACACTGAGATGAAAATAGTCGCTGGATAGTCCCTAGTATTGTGTCGGACCTCCATTTGATCAGCGTAATGCAGCAACTCGACATCTATGAACTCAACATGTTGTTGGAAGTATCCTGCAAAAATATCGAGACATGCTGCCTCTACAGCCACCCATAATTCGTAAGTGTTGTCGGTGGAGAATTTTATGCACGAACTGACCTCCAGATTATGTCCCATAAAGGTTCGATGCGAATCATCTTGGGAAATCTGGATGGTTAAATAATTCGCTCGAACTGTCCAGAATGTTCTTCAAAAGAATAGTGAACAATTGTGGCCCGATAACATGACATCATTGTTTGCGAAAATGGCGTCAATGAATGGCTGTAAACGGTCTGCAAGTTGTCGAACATCCAGAGGATCCAGTCCATTCCATATAAACACAGCCACGATCATCTTGCACAATGCCTTGTTGACAACTTGGATCCATGGCCTCGTGGGGCCTGCGCCACACTCCAGCCCTACCATTAGCTCTTACCAGCTGAAATCTGCACTCATCTGACCAGGCTACGGTTTTTCATTCGTCTTCGGCACAACCGATATGGTCACGAGTCCAGGTGAGGCTCTGAAGGCGATATCGTGCTGTTAGCAAAGGCACTCGCGTCCCTCGTTCGCTGACATAGTGCACTAACGCCAAATTTTGCCGCACTCCTATCGAATACATACGCGGTACGTCCCACATTGATTTCCGCAGTTATTTCATGCTGTGTTTCTGGTCTGTTAGCACTCACAACTCTACAATAACGCCGCTGCTCTCGGTAGTTACGTGAAGGCCATCGGTCACTGCGTTGTCCATGGTGAGAGGTAATGGCTGAAATTTGGTGTTCTCGGCACACTCTTGACACAGTGGAGCGAGGAATATTGAATTCCCTAACGATTTCCGAAATGGAATGTCCCACGCGTCTAGCTCCAATTACCATTCCGCGTTCAAAGTCTGTTAATTCCCGTTGTGTGGGTGTAATCACGTCGGAAACCTTTTCACCTGAATCACCTGAGTACAAAAGGCAACCCCGCCAATGCCCAGTCATTTTATATCTAGTGTAAGCCATACTACCGCTATATATCGCTGTCCCGTGACTTTTGTCAACTAAGAGTATCTCCCATAATTATTATAGTTCGATTAGAAATACGCTGCATCCAAGCTGCTTACTTAATTCGCGATAGTAATAATATGGAATCCAACAAAAGATTGTATGTTAAATGTTTTTTATTTCAGTCTTTGATCACAATATGAATTCTTTAGACAATGACCGGTTTCAGTCCGGAATGACCATCCTCAGATATATAATATACAAATATATACACCTAGTGAGCAGTGTGTCTTTCAACATAATACAGTAATACGTATCATAATATACTATCATACAACCAAGGAGATGTACAGAAAATACGGTAAAACGTACCTTTTTTACACCATGTCCTAAAGTGATAAGGCCATAATGGCATCGTCAAAACATATAAATATAATCAACATAGCATCGTCATATAGATCTAAAATAGGGTGTAGAATAGGCCGCATCGTCCACACAGTCGTTATGCGGCCTATTCTACACCCTATTCTACACCTTATTTTTTTATCTATATGACGATGCTATGCTGATTATATTTATAATTTTCAACGATGCCATTATGGCCTTATCACTTTAGAACATGGTGTAAAATAGGTACGTTTTACCGTATTTTCTGTACATCTCCCTCGTTGTATGATTGTATTTTGTGATACGTATTGCTGTATTATGTTGAAAGACACACTGCTCACTAGGTGTATATATTTGTGTATTACAGATCTGAGGATGGTCATTCCGGACTGAAACCGGTCATTGTCTAAAAAATTCGTATTGTGATCAAAGACTGAAATAAAAAACATTTGACAGTATTGGATCACTGTTTGTATACGCGACCATTTCGCAGTTGGTGATTGTATGTTAGTTTACTGCACTTAGTTACAAAGCATATAGCAAACTGTATGGCATCATAAACGCTGGTGGTAAAGTCTACTTCCTAAGTACTACATACAATGTCGAGGCAAAACGTTATTCGCACTGCCAACAGCAAGACTGAATGCTACTTCGTGGCGTTGCAGGCACGTGACTTAAGTAAAATACACAAGGTGCCCAAGGGGAAATGATCAATAAATGGCTCGGAGCACTATGGGACTTAACATCTAAGGTCATCAGTCCCCTAGAACTTAGAACTACTTAAACCTAACCAACCTAAGGACAGCACGCACATCCATGCCCGAGGCAGGATTCGAACCTGCGACCGTAGTGGTGGCGTGGTTCCAGACTGAAGCGCCTGGAACCGCTCGGCCACATCAGACGGCGGGGAATGATCAATATTCAGGGATATAACAGGAAAGATCATTCTGAGCAAAAGAAGTGTAGTATAGGTTAACAGCTATGAGCGCTTCTTAATCTTCGATACTGCAAAACGAATCTCTTCTACTGCAGACTCTTTACTTTCCATAATTTGAGAGATGGTAGTATGGACCAAAACAAGAAAAAAAGCCTTGAAAACACCGGAACTAAAGTGCATATCTACGAGCGTTGTTCGTCTTCGCTATTGCGAAATATATCTCTTCTAGAACTGCTCATATTCTTAAGTTACGCATTCTAGTGCCCAAGTTAACTGAACAATTTTTTCTTATTTTGGCCCTTGCTACATCCTCCCAAAATACGGACAGCAGAGAGCTTCCAATAGAAGAGAATTGTTTCACAGTATCGAAGATGAAGAAGTGCTCACAGTTCTTAAGGTATGCATTTTACGGCTTTTGTTTGCAAGAGACATCTTTCCTGTGATGTCACTAAACATTGACCATTTCGTCCTGAGACATCCTGTATAATTGGAGAAGAGATGAATGGGGAATTACTGTAATGACGATTTGGGCCACAAATGGGAACATCCACTGACATAAGCGACTCTCAGAAAAGGCAGATTGTTGTGGCTCGGAACCTGGGATGCAATACCTCGGAAACGGCGATGCTGGTTGGATGTTCTCATGCCGCACTCTTGAGCATCTATGAAAACTAGTTGGATCACGGTGAAACCACCGGTAGGTGAGGAGGTGTTGGACGTCTTCACCTCAGGACGGGGGTTTACCCGCACTAAAAAGAATGATAGTAGGCGATCGGTGACTAATCTCACGACAGATTATAGTACTGGTGCAGGCGCAAATGTTTCAGAGCACATCGTTCAGTGCCTGTTGTTGAACATGAGGCTCCACAGCAGACAACCGCTCTGCGTTCCCATGTTGAGCCAATGACATCTCCATTTCGGATTTCAGTGGGAATGGGGAGGTCGAGATTGGATCATAGATCAGTGGAAACGTGTAGTCTGGTCGGTTGCACCAGGTTGATGGTCAGGACCAGATATGTCGTCGTCCAGGCGAACAGCTGCTCGAAACGTGCACTGCGCCACGGACGCATCCGGTGGAGTCAGTGCTATGTTACTGTAGATATTCATCTAGGCTTCCAGGGGACATTTGGGACTAATCAGCTGTGGACTACATGAACATTATTGTTGGACAACCTGCATCCTTTTATGTTTTATGCCTTCCCTGGCGGCGATAGTATTCTCCTACAGGATAGCAGCCCGTGTCACCAGACCAGAATCAAGCTTCCATTGGTTTGATGATCATGATAACGAACTCAGGTTGATGTCTTGGCCAGCAAATTGACCTGATCTGCTTCTGGTGCAACAGATTTGGAACGCTGTCGGTTGCCAGCTCCGCACCCATAAAGCACCACGTCGTAACTACCGAGAATTATGTGACCTCTGCATTGATATGTGGTGACCCTTACGTGCAGAAACCCACCAAAGACCTGTTAGTTCCATGCCACGCAGAATTGCTGTTTCACTGCGTTCCAATAGTGGATCAAGATGCTATTAATTAGGTAGTGATAATGTTTTTCTGATCTTTGCTAATCATCATCAGCATCATAGTAGTGTTGAAGAATTAGGCCTTTTGCCCTGTTCCTCCTCAGAATTGTTCACTCCATCCCTTTAAGGGACGTCCAACGTTTCTCTTACGGGTTGGGTTTCACTGTATTGCCGCTTTAGTTACTCTGTCTGGAGGATAAACATGGAGTTGGATCAGTTGCGTAGGGCGGTCACTCTGTCCGACATTGGATTGGTTTCTGTCGAGGGTTTTGATAGGGGGGATTTCACAAGGCATGGATTTCACAAGGCATGGCCTATACCTCAATAGGAAAGGGAAGGGTAAACAGGCAGGGTTTTTAGCGAAATCCATAAGACAGGACACTAGTACTCATGGATGTACCTCTTTTTTAGACTAATGAGATATTCAGGCAGGCAGGTGCTAAAGAGATCCAAACCTCACAAGATTCTCAGACCAGGAAAGTGAATAATAATGTTACCATATTTAACCAAAATATTGGTGGATTAAAGAAAAAAGTAGATTCTCACAAAAGTAGAGTAAAAAATAATGTTACCATTTTCACTAAAATATTCCAGGATTGAAGACTGAAGTAGATGAGCTCCTGATTTGTTTAGATGACATTCAATCCGGTAATGTAATAGGTATACTATGCCTGTCGGAGCATCACATTGTGTCTGGTATGGAAAAGGTAAATATTAGTGGTTATAAACTAGCTGCACATATAAGTAGAGAGAATAAGGTGAGAGGAGGAGTTGCCATATATGTCAAAAGTTATCACTGTGTAAAAAGCTTAGATACAAAAAGGTTTTGTCTTGAGGAACATATAGAAGCATGTGCCTGTCAACTTAAACTGAAGGAGGGCCCTTTTATAATTGTAACAGTGTATAGGTTCCCTTCAGGAAACTTTCAATTATTCCTGGAAAACTTGGATGCCATGTTGTGCTTTCTGTTAGACAGGGGAAAGCAAATTATTATTTGTGGGGACTTCAATATTGATTTACTGAAAGAGGCTAATAGGAAGAATGATCTGAAAGTCTTCCTCGGTTCTTTCACTTTGACATCTGTCATTAATTTTCCTACTCGGGTAGTAAAGGACAACAGCACATTGGTAGATAACACTTTTATAAACCAAGATAAGTTTAAAAACACAAATTTTTGTCCTGTTGAGAATGGTCTTTCTGATCACGGTGCTTAGCTAGTTACAGTGTATGACATAGCTCCATTCAGTAATTCAAAACTACCCTCCAAAGTCGTGCGCTCAATTAATGACTCAACAATTAGAAATTTCAGAGAAAATCTTCATCAGTTACACTGGGATGAGGTGCACAAGGAAACCGATGCTAATTTAAAATATAACTTATTTCATGATACACTTGTAAGAGAATTTGAAAACTGTTTCCCCAAGAAAGTAGTTAAATCTAATTATAAGAAACCATGCAAAAAACCTTGGCTTACTAAAGGAATAAAAATATCTTGTAACCACAAAAGGGAACTGTATCTAACAACAAGAAAGCGTAATGACCCAGAAACAGTCAAATATTATAAAAACTACTGTGCTACATTAAGAAATGTTATTAAAAAGTCCAGAAGCATGTGCATCATGTCTGAGATTAATACCTCTGATAACAAAATCAAAACAGTTTGGAATATCATTACAAGGGAGACAGGGCAACCAAGAGTACAGAATGATGACATTACCATCAAAGCCAATGGAAACTTGACAAACAACAAGCTGGAAGTCGACAACATTTTGAATAATCATTTTTTAAATGTTGTAGAGAAAATAGGATCTAAATGTTCATTAGAAGAAGCAAGGCAGTTAATGGTAGAGGCCTTACCCACACAATTTGATACAATTGAAATTAAACCCACGTCTCCTTCTGAAATTAGGAAGATAATAAACTCTGTCAAGAATAAAAGCTCACATGGAGTTGTTGGCATTTCCAGCAGGATAATAAAAGCTTGTTCTCAAGAGATAAGTGGGATTCTTAGCCACATATGTAATAGCTCTCTGAAGCAGCGTATTTTCCCAGATAGACTGAAGTATGCCATTGTTAAACCACTGCATAAAAAAAGGGATACGTCTGATGTCAATAACTACTGCCCAATCTCTCTTCTGACTGCCTTATTCAAAATTCTTGAAAAAGTAATGTATTGTAGAATAGCTTCACACCTTTGTGAAAATAAAGTCTTAACAAAAAGTCAGTTTGGTTTCCAGAAAGGTTTTCAACGGAAAATGCTATATATTCTTTCACTAATGAAATATTAAATGCTCTGAGTAACCGGAAGTCACCTGTTGGGATTTTTTGTGATCTCTCAAAGGCTTTTGATTGTGTAAATCATGGAATACTTCTAGATAAGCTCAAGTACTGTCGTATGAATGGGACAGCGCTCAAATGGTTTAAATCATACCTAACTGGAAGAGTGCAGAAAGTTGAAATAAGCAGTTCACATACTATGCAAAAAACTGGTGATTTCTCAAACTGGGGAACAATCAAGAATGGGATGTCACAAGGTTCGGTCTTGAGTCATCTGCTGTTCTTAATATATATTAATGACTTGCCATTCTACATTCACGAAGATGCAAAGCTGGTACTTTTTGCCGATGATACAAGTATAGCTATCACACCCAACAGACAAGAATAAACTGGTGAAATTATAAACGATATTTTTTAGATAATCGTTAAGTGGTTCTCTGCAAACGGGCACTCATTAAACTTTGTCAAAACACAGTACATACAGTTCAACACAGTAAATGGAATGACACCATTAATAAATATAGGCTTCGATCAGAAATCGGTAGCTAAGGTAGAATATTCAAAATTTCTAGGTGTATGCGCTGATGAGGGGTTGAACTGGAAAAAACACACTGAATATCTGCTGAAACGTTTGAGTTCAGCTACTTATACTATTAGGGTCATTGCCAATTTTGGCGATATACATCTCAGTAAATTAGCTTACCACGCCTATTTTCATTATCTGCTTTCGTATGGCATCATATTCTGGGGTAACTCATCATTGAGTAAAAGAGTGTTCATTGCACAAAAGAGTGTAATCAGAATAATTGCTGGAGCTCATCCAAGATCATCCTCCAGACACTTATTTAAAGAGCTAGAGATCTTCGCTGTAGCCTCACAATATATATATTCACTTATGAAATTTGTTATCAACAATCTGAACGAATTCAAAAGTAATAGCAGTGTACATGGCTACAACACTAGGAGAAAAGATGATCTTTACTACTCAAGGTTAAATCTATGTTTGGCTCAGAAGGGGGTAAATTATGCTGCCACAAAAGTCTTTGGTCACTTACCTAATAGCAACAAAAGTCTGACAGATAGCCATATAGCATTTAAAAGGAAATTAAAAGAATTTCTTAATGGCAAGTTCTTCTACTCATTAGATGAATTTTTGGATATAGTAAGTGGGTAATTCCTACAAACCCCACAAAAAATAAAAAATAAAAATATTAAATGTCATGTAATATTTTGTGTAATGTAATATCTTGTATAGACACCTTATATTAACCAGACACGTTCCACACCATTACGAAGAGTCATATTCATGATCTATGGAACAAGTACTAATCTAATCTAACTCTGTCATTATACATACGCTTGACATGGACTTTCAAGTTGTCGATATTTTTCAGTTATATTCGTAATAGGTTCAACATTTTTGTTCTTGTGTAATATCGGCTTTTTATGATCTAACAATGAATATTGAAATGTTCCCGCTACCTTGGGAAGCAATCCAATTACTATCGATTTCATTAGCGAGTTGTTCACACGTTGAAGATTGCATCGAATAGTAATATCCGCACTTACAGCGTTAAGTACATGCTTCATTGTCTCTTCCACCACCGGATAAACATCCGGAAAAAAAAACAAAAAAAACTTGTATTTATAGAGACAGTTCTCTGTTGCTGGTTAAGGAATACTTACCCAAAATTCTTTAGGATGTATGTTGATCTGCTATGAAAGAGAATCCTTGGTCTTATTGCAGCTGGTCTTCCTATATGTGTATGTTGCAATAATAATCTGCATAAGTTTTGAGTCATCGTCGTTTATTCACGAAAAATACAAAACATTTCCACTGTCCAATCGTTCCCTCAACACCAGCCATGTGCATTCAGCTGCCGTTAGCACTTCCCTCCAAAACTCATCTCCTCCAAAGAACAAACAATTGACAAAACATTAACATCTTTGGAAATGGAAGATTAATGATTTAACCACTAAAATTAATATCAGTAACTCTATCACACTAGGAAATGCATAATTAATATTTGATTAACAATTGGCATAAAACCAAAAGTAGGCACTAATATCTGACATAGTAAAAATGTGTAATTAAGATCTGCACATAATTTACATAAAAACGAAAGTAGACACTAAGATCTGCACATAGTAATGGGAAGGACAGAAATGGGAAGGTGGTTCCATTTCAATATTCCGCTACAAAGCAAAGGAATTTAATTTCTTATGAAGTCCATTTGTCGTAATTGATCAGATGTTAGGGTCCAACATTTGCTACCATACAGATTTATAACGTTCCATAAACACTGCACGAATTTCAAATCAAAAGTCTCCACCAGGAGCAACCATCTGAGAAAACTGGCCGGATCACAGTAGGGCAGCCAAGCTGAAACCACCCGAACTTCTGCAATGGCATTCGCTACTCCTCTGCAGAGTATACTTGTCTTGTTTGGTATAAGTCAATACATGCCAAACATGAGGATATTGCCCTAAACGACACATGCATAATTATAAAAGGCTGCTTGAAGTCAACTGCAGTCGAATGGTTCTACCACCTGGCAGGAATTGCACCACCTCCTTTTCAAAGAGAAATGCCAGCTAACAGAGAAAGAACGAAAATGGTGTGAAAAAACGCATCCCATGTGTGGGCATCAACCCTACCCACAACGACTAATGTCAAGGAAAAGTTTCCTCAGAACATCGGAGAAACTAACAACCACTGACGAAGAAGCCAGGCAGCAACTAGGGAGGGCTGAGACATCCAATCTTCCTGGTTGGAAAGATTTTCAGAATCCTTATCCCCTGGTTACGATGAGAATTAGCCAATCTGGAAGTCCTTGAATAGGCAGAGGTCAGAAGTGGGCAAATCACAGGTTAACCTGGCAAAATGGGGATGACTGAAGAAAACGAAACAAACGTGGCCACGTGAAAGAATAAAATTTTCAACATATGCTTCAGTGTCGTTGTCCACCCACCTGAGCAGAAGATGACCTTCTCCAGGCAATGGAAAATCCATAGGAAGTGGCCAAATTTTGGTCAAAGGTTATATCAACTGTATTGATCTGTCAATAATTGATAATCTGTGTTTTATGCATGTTTCCGATACGAGAATAATAATAAGCAGCAAAGATAATGCTCATACTTTGTAGAGTTTAATTAATGTTTTGTAATGTTGATGCATTAATTTGTTCTGAAAGTAGTGCTGTATTCAAGATAATAAAAGCGGGTTAAAAGCTGGGAGCTATCTGGGGAAGTTATCCTTGCATTACTGAGCAACTGTTTCACCAGGTACCCAGTCTAGTTTACCAAATTTCCAACCAGATTAACATTAATTATAATCTTTTAATAGTCATCTTACGACAACGAGTGATACATATACAGGGTGAGTCACCTAACGTTACCGCTGGACATATTTCGTAAACCACATCAAATACTGAAATGTGAAATGTCGTGTGGCTAGGGCCTCCCGTCGGGTAGACCGTTCGCCTGGTGCAGGTCTTTCGAGTTGACGCCACTTCGGCAACCTGCGTGTCGATGGAGATGAAATGATGATGATTAGGACAACACAACACCCAGTCCCTGAGCGGAGAAAATCTCCAACCCAGCCAGGAATCGAACCTGGGCCCTTAGGATTGACATTCCGTCACGCTGACCACTCAGCTACCGATTCCACAGACCGAACGTGAGGAGAGCGGCTAGTGTAATTGTTTAATACAAACCATAGAAAAATCCACGGAAGTATGTTTTTTAACACAAACCTACGTTTTTGTAAATGGGACCACGTTAGTTTTGTTAGCACATCTGAACATATAAACAAATACGTAATCACTGCCGTTTGTTGCATTGTAAAATGTTAATGACATCCGGAGATGTAACCTAAAGTTGACGCTTGAAGCCTCCGACGTTCAGTTGCGTGTTGTAACAAACACGGGCCACGGTCGGCGAGCAGCATCTGCAGGGACATGTTTACGATGACGACCGTGTTTACGAGTGTGGCTGTAGTGTACTGTTGTGGTTTGGTCTAGCTGTCGCAGTGTCCGCATTTAGCGCTTGCTGTTATTGTTATTCTGCATTCGTCTCCGCACGCAGACCAACTGTAGTACACCGTGTTACCAGACGTCTGTGATAGTGTAGTGTTGTAGGAACTGTGACCATGGTGTATTCGAACTCTGAAAAGGCGGAGATGATACTCATCTATGGCGAGTGTCGACGAAATGCAGCTGAAGCCTGCAGGGTGTATGCAGAACGGTACCCGGACAGAGAGTATCCAACGTGCCGCACATTGCAAAACATCTACCGCCAACTGTATGCAACAGGTATGCTCGTAGCACGCAAACGGGTCCGTAACAGGCCCGTCACAGGAGAAGCGGGTGCAGTTGGTGTGTTAGCTGCTGTTGCCATGAACCCACACATGAGTACACGGGACATTGCGAGAGCCGGTGGACTGAGTCAAAGTAGTGGTATGCGCATACTGTATCGTCACCGCTTTCACCCGTTTCATGTGTCGCTACATCAGCAATTACATGGTGATGACTTTAATCATCGAGTGCAATTCTGTCAATGGGCATTAACAGAGAATGCGTTGCAGTTCTACCTGTTTACCGATGAAGCGGGTTTCACAAACCACGGGGCAGTGAATCTACGGAACACGCGTTACTGGTCCGTGGACAATCCTCGTTGGCTCAGACAGGTAGAGCGACAGCGGCCGTGGACTGTAAATGTATGGTGCGGAATCATTGGCGACCACCTCATTGATCCTCACTTCATTGCAGGGGCCCAAACAGCTGCAACATACATCGCGTTTCTACAGAATGATCTGCCAACGTTGCTCGAAAATGTCCCACTGGAAACGCGTCGACGTATGTGGTATCAGCATGATGGTGCACCTGCACATTCCGCAATTAACACTAGGCTGACCCTTGACAGGATGTTCGACGGGCGTTTCATAGGACGTGGAGGACGCATAAATTGGCCAGCCCGTTCTCCTGATCTTACACCTCTGGACTTCTTTCTGTGGGGTACGTTAAAGGAGAATGTGACCCGTGATGTGCCTACAACCCCAGAGGATATGAAACAACGTATTACATCAGATGTACTGCGGCGTGTACGAGATTCATTACGCCAGAGATTGTAATTGTGTGCAGCAAATGATGGCCACCACAGTGAACATCTATTGGCCTGACATGTCAGGACACACACTATTCCACTCCGTAATTGAAAACGGAAACCACGTGTGTACGTGTACCTCACCCCTCATGGTAATGTACATGTGCGTCAGTGAAAAAGACCAATAAAAAGGTGTTAGCATGTGGACGTAATTTCCTGTTCCAGTCTCTTCTGTACCTAAGGTCCATCACCGTTCCCTCTGGATCCCTACGTAATTCGGTGCTCTCCGATACACACGATCGAACAGCGGAGGAGTGGTACTCAAGCGTCAACTTTAGATTACAATATCTCCGGATGTAATTAACATTTTACAATGCAACAAACGGCACTGATGACGTATTTGTTTATATGTTCAGATGTGCTAACAAAACTAACGGGGTTCCATTTTAAAAAAAACGTAGGTTTGTGTTAAAAAACATACTTCCGTGCATTTTTTATGGTTTGTATTAAACAATTACACTAGCCCCTGTCCTCACGTTCGGTCTGTGGAATCGGTTCGTCAGTATTTGATGTGGTTTACGAAATATATCCAGCGATAATGTTAGGTGACTCACCCCGTATAAATAGAATTTAAATAAAAAGAAATAAATCAGTTTATATTTAGACATTTATTTTAATATTGATCATTGTACCGTTAAAATTTCAGCATATTAAACTTGATTCATAACTAAACTGGTGCCTTATTTAGGATTGTGGAAATGTGGGTTTGTAATCTTACAGAACACATCAAATATGGAGCCAAGATTGGGAGACTACATACAACACTGCATTCATAAAAGAACACACGAAGAACGTTGAAACATATGCAAGAGCAAATTAACCACAACCAACCGATTCAATTTTCACCCAAAGAAGCTACGTTCGTAGCGCTGTCCTGTGCGTCATGAAATTACCACTCACTGGTATACTAAATTCATACTAACTCTCTGTTAAATCTTCCCAAAAAGAATAGCTGAGGGCTACTTTGATGTTTACACCACGTGCTTCACGTGGTCAACTTGGTTTACACAAAGAGTGTAAATCCACAATAATTTTGATCATTAAAATAAATTACATCGAAACGCAATTTACAAAAGAAAAACCTCAAACTGGTTACTATCGTCTTACTATTAACCTGATGGGTCAAACAATTGTATAAGCACGTGGTACTGGTCCCACAAAGTATACCCCACGTGGGTTGAACATAAAGAAAAGTTGCTATATTGAAAAATATTGTCAAGACGAGACGTTATAATCTCACGCACATTCGCATTTAAGATTGATGATCTTAGTTAGAGTTACTGATCAACACGTGGTTCCACTTTACTCACAAAGTAGTGACAAAGCAACTACTGGAAGATATTCTGAACTTCACACTCGAAATACACTGTGTTGCAATTTAAGATAACATTAGATATTTTAGAGTTAAACCTGAAATAAAGGTGATTAAATTTTCAGTTAGGCTGAACTTAAGAAATCCATTGTCCTGCGGACTTAGCAGAGATGCGCTTAGCCGGAGATCTTACCACTTCGGACGCTCGCCGTGGGCAGACTGGCCTAGGCCCCTACCAAAGGTGCTTCACAGATACAAAACGGAAGTGACCAGAGAGGCAGCTTCCTATACCTGCATGACAAGGGACGGACGGGACCATACTAAGGATAGAAACCTCTTTGCTTTTAGAAAGCGTAGCTACCTGTTCTGACATTGGTCCTACTGTTCTCTAGCAGACAGGTTTGTCTGCTACCATCAAGCATGCAACTAGAAATACATTTGCTCAGTCATCCTCTCACACAGACGAGATGGGGGATGACAGTATCTTATCATATAGAGTATATAAAAGAAAGCGGATGTAGGTTCCGTATGAGACTGTGTGACATGAATTACATGTTAACTGTATTTTAAAGTGTAGTAGTGTGACAGATCGTATAAAATAAATAAAATAAAATAAAATAAAATAAAATATTAATTATTTTTATCTGTATGATGTCTCTCCTATGAGTCGTCAGGTTTTAATTATTCGGTCTCAGACGCTTGACAATGGCTTTTTCGTAAAGGCAATGTTACACGTAGTTGACCGTGAAATAAAACTGAAATAATCGGACTTCGTAATTAAATCGTTTCCAAAGACTGCTGCGGTAGGTGCGGACTCATAAACTAAATCTCAATATTACAATAATTTGCCAGCCATGCCAAAACGTCGTACAGAGGTGATTGTCTACTAAACAAAAAATTACACAGTTAGTTAAATAAGATATATTCAATGAATAAGCCTACAGTTCATAATCCTACTTACTTTTATAAATATAAATTGTTTTCAGAATCGAGTGCCTAGTATGGTTGCAACTCGCAGTAATTTTCTATATCATGAAATATGGCGGTGTGCCAGACAATAAACTAAAATACGTGCTTCTCGCACCACTTCAACCAGGGCTCTTCTTTCTTAATCAAACATACGAGTAACGTAATTGTGCTTTTGTTTTATCAGCGACACAGCGCTGCAGGCTTTATTTATTTGTTACTGATTATTTATTTAATTAATATCTCGCGTTTCCGAGGAAACTCACGCTCGGCATGCAAATGTGCCTTTATATTGCCCCCTGAATTGCGAGGCGAAAGGACACACCTGCAGGCGAGCAATTCACCTAAAGGCACAAGAAAATCTAAGTTATCTACAACTATTTACATGACCTACATTATACACATTATATACAAACTTTGAATGACGCGGGTGCGCCGTAAAAGTTCTTATGTTGGCAGATAGAGTGCGCGCATGCGCAGAAGCGTCTGTGTGACTGCCGTTATATCGTACAGTTAAATCACGCGGCACAGTATTGCAGTTCATATTGTTCGTGTGCGCGCGTTTCTCAGTCGTTGCACAAAGAAAATATTCAACCAAGATTACATATGAAGACTACATTCTATGACAGGTAACTTAGTTTTAAATTTACAATATTCTTTATAACACAATACAACTTAGATTGTTGAATGTTCTTAGTTACATAGTATTGTTTTGATATACTTCAAAGAAAAATGTCCGTATGTTTCAGGTGCGTTGACCTATACACATCGTGTCGTTATCGCAGTTCATATTCATCTGCTGCATAATAATTTTTTACAGGTTAGTGTCGTCGTGGTAAAGTTTTTTTTGATCAGAGTAACATCGTTGTATAACAACGTGATTAATACATAAGCGTGTCCATTTCCTATTTCCATTATAGTCGTTGTGATGCAGTTCGTTGTGAGTAAAAGCATTGCTTATTACAGATCAGACGTGACCCGTCGAGTAATTGGTCCACGTGCAGTTCGTTTTTTACATTCCGTGGAAGCTTGGTTGCAGGACCTCGGACGGCACATCGCTGGCGTCGATCCTTGGACAGTCCAGGTAAGAGTGTCCGTCACATTTCGAGAACATTTCATTCCCTGAAGTTCCAACCAAAATTCTTGCACCCGTCGTGTTGATTTCTGGTCAGGCACTTTGTGTCCATTTAATCCAGTTAACATCTTGAAGTTGGGTACTGTAGTAATGTCACTAGACGATGCACGAATTATTCACTTCACATTTTCAGTTTTTTGCTGAATATAGCTCACCTAAATGTTCGTAGTTATTAATCAAGGAAATCGTTTATCGCGTTTACATAGGTACGATGCATAATGAATGGCATTAACCGTTTCCTTCACATAGGTTTCTGCGTAGTTGCAGAGTTAGTAATGTTCGTTAATGTCCGTGAACAGAGGTTTACTATGCAATGTCTTTTTGGCACTCGTTTTGTTCAAATTTTTACATGATACATCAGTTAAAAAAAATAAGTAATTATACATACACACGTCACATATTTTCTTAGTATAAACATAATACAGTTGCACATAAACACGTTTACATCATCATTACATAGCTATAGGTTATTACATTGTGTCACATTTGATTACATGAATTGCAGATATTTACGTCCTCTTTATCGGTTTTGTGATGTCATCTGAAATTAAGATAGGTTAGACACAACATTCATTACATCAGTAGGCAAGACCAGGCGTTTTCGCTACTCAATAAATATTCAAAATAGTAAGAGAGAGAAAATGTTCGATTCCTCGCGTTTTTTGCGTGTGTGTAGAGTGTCTGTGTGGCCTTGACTACTGATAGATGCTTTTCGTGTTGAGAGATGTGCGTCTAATCTATTTCTCAAAGTAAAAGATCGCTTCACAGATGACGTCTGTCGGTTCGTCAGGTGTCATACCAAGTCAGTGGTACCTACAGTCACAAATGTTCCGTGAAAAATTTATATATCATTCACTGCTACGTAATCATAAATTTTACTTTAATATTCAGTCTTCTCGGTGGTGCCGCGGCGTTGAAAGAAAAGTTCTTCTGTCTTCAACTGCGTCACTGGAACCGCTGAAATGAAAATTTCTATACTACTTATAATCTATGTTGTAATTTGTTTTAGTTCTTGCCACACAGCAGGTCGTTGAGATAACGGTACGTTATATGTCTTGTGGTAGAAGATCTTGTGAGGCTTAACTCCAATCTTGTACACATACGTGTTGATAACACCTAATCGTTTGGTAAAAACTTGTAAATATTTGGATAACACTTCCTGTAGTTTTATACGTTCATGTACACTGAGAGCTGTAGCTTCACTTATCTTATGATCAAGCAATGTTTTCAAGTCCATTAGCTCTGTGTCAGATGAGTGTGTTTGCATATCTTGAATGTCTTTGTCAAGTACTAACTGAACCTTGTACCCTGTACAGTGTTTGTCATGCTTTAGAGTTCTCCTGTCCAAATCAATAATAATTACACTGCCTTTATCATTTAAAATACATTTACCTTTGGAGAAGTCTATAATGCAGTCCTTCTCGTTCATAATATCTATTCCTAATATGCAATTAGTCACAAGGTTTTGTACAAACAGGAATGGCCATTGTACGGTTCCATTACCTATTTTAACGTTTACAAAAACTTGCTTTGTAACCCTACATTACTTATTACCTAGAGCGGTAGTTATTTTACAGTTTTGGGCAGGAAACTCAGGCACAGGCTCCAATTCACACATCTTTTTATAGAAATTAAAAGACAAAACGCTCACAGCTGCACCTGTATCTAAGATAATAGTAGTTGGAATCCCACCTACTACACCAGTAGTAGATGCTAAAACAATTTCATTTGTGTTTAAACGACATTGTGTACTGTCTTGTAAAAGTTCATCTGATATATTGTCATTGTGGTTGTATCTTATAAATAAAACAGGTAGCTTTTGTTTAGAATTATTAGGCACATCAATATTTTGTTGTTCAATTGTGGTGTCAAATAACTGATTAACATTGAAGTCGCCCCCCAAGAATTCTTCAGCCACGACCTGGGGCAAAGTAGTGACTGTTTCTAGTTTGTTGGATTATCATTTGTACTAGGTACTGACACAGATTGGGGTTGTGCATCAGGTGTCATTTCTATTATATTCACATTCGGATATTGCCTATTATGATCTCCAAACTTTTGCGGTTGTTGTTGCTGTTGCGCATTATAACTTACCTGTCGGTCGTAAGGTATGCTCCAATTTTGTCCTGGTGGCTGCTGTGGTAAAGCAGTATTTGAATGAAAGTATTGATCGCTACGAGTCCAGCCTTGATGCTGTCTTGGCTCGTAGTTATTATTATTTCTATTTCTGTTTGTGTTTTTGTTGTTACATTTGTATCCGTTGTTACCGTTGTTGTTATTACCGCGGTGCCTTTTGTATGGATTGCCGCATGAAGTGTTATTACTGTTGTAATTGTTGTTTGTATTGGAATACGCGTGTTGATTTTGATTTCCGTATTGAGACGGCATGTGAGTTTGCTGTTTTTGCTGTACCGCGTATCCAACTGTGGGCGCGCCAGAATTGTGTTGGCAAGCCTGCATGTTTTGCATACCACTAGTGTAAACATTGTGGCTGCTGTTTTGCCGCGCGAAGCGCTGATCTTCAAGTAACATGTCAACCGAATCTAAAGCTGTTAAAAAATAATCTGAATCGTCATCCGGGATATGTAGAAGTTTTTCCTTAATGTTGAAAGGCAATTTGGCCTTCAACGCTCGGAGTATATCACGCGTTGCGACTGGTTCGTCTAAAAAATGTCCCATGTTCAAGTATTTTTCAAAATATCTGCGTAAGTTACCATTTTTACTGTTAAAAGTTTCAGGTTCTAAAATTTGTCTTCTGAGTCGCTCCTGAACGGATTGCGACCAGAATTTGTTCAGAAAAGCACGCTCAAACTCACTGTACGTGGTACATACGTCAGCTTGACTGTATGCCCAGACAGCTGCATCGCCTTGGATGTAACCGACAATATATGAAATCTTTTTCCGGTCACTCCAAGTGCGTGGAAATGCGTTACTAAAAGATTTGAGAAAAATCACCGGATGAATGGTTCGTTTTTCTGGGATAAAAATCTGAAATTGCCTGTGTTTCATTAAGCTTTCGTCTTCCTTTGCATTATGATATGGATTTGTCCCACTATAATTACTGCTATGTCCAGCTGGCGAGTAATTACGATAATGTTGCTGTGGTTTACCATGATAATAGCTTGTGTTTGTGTTTCCACATCGTGGTATGTGTTGTAGTCGTGGTGTGTTTTGTTCTTGTGTATTTGTCGTGTGCGGAATGTGTGTATCATACTCGAATGTATATTGGTTTCTGAACTGTACATTTTGACTGATATTTTCGTTACATTCAGACTGTGGTCGATCGGTGAATTGTCCCATGGGTGCAGTGACGGATTGTACTGCGTCACTGATCAGCTGTTTGTTATTAGTAATGTATTGCGCTACGGAGTCGTGCACCATTGTTGGTAAATTTTCACGTAAGCATCTATCAAAATGTTTGTCTTTGTTGACTACCCAATCATGAAATTCTTTATTAATATTTTGAAAATGAGCTGCGGCATCAGATTGTAAGATGTCAGTCAGGTGTTGTTCAACATTGTCAAATTTATTCTGTACGTCAGTAATTCGTTTTTCAAGGTTGTCATGTACTGAAGGATATGTTTGTATTTGTTCAGTAAGAACTTCACACGTGATATTAAGGTTTCTTACTTGTGTCTGTAAAAGTGCTACGTCAGTTGTAATCTTTTCTTGTCTCGTATTAAGCTGGGAAAATTTAGCACTGAGTTCAGTCATCTGTTTGGTCAGTGTGGCGTCTATAAGTTCCACACGCTTACATAAAGTGTCATTACTTGTCTTGAGTGCTATGAGATCAGATTTGATTCCGTCATTTTGTGTCTTTAATTGTTCATTTTGCGTCTGTAAGGTTGCCATATTTTCTGCGTTTTGTTTCATTAGCATTTGTAACATGTCGGCAATGTTTACCGTTTGCAAGGTCTCTGCCCCCGCCGCGTCATTAGACGTGACGTCATGCATTAACATGGGCTCTGATTGAGACTTTGAAATTTTTGTGGTGGAAGGCCTATTGTCAAAATTTTCGTCAACACTTGCGTCAATGTTTGATGAATCGTCACTACCGGTTGCTGTCGTAAAGTCATTTTCTAACATTTGTCTCTCGTCCGAGTCAGATTGCGTCTGAATAGTACGTCTTTGCTGTTCCATTTTTGCGTATTGTTTTCTAGTTATTACCATGCCACACGTGATATATGTTTCAAGAAAATATTTGACACTGATTTTAAAATAAAATGCAGTTGAGCATGAATCGGTCGTAGCAACAATGGCTATCTGTTAATTTAAAAATATAAACTGAATTTGAGATTATTGGTAATGGCTGCTGGCCATGTTACATGATATCGTACAGAAGTCCGCCATATTGTACACTCGTGTATTGGCATTGTTGCATACGTTATTGTTTAGGGAAAAGTACTGAGAATGAAATTTATCACTGAAACTGTTATGCGGAAAAGAAACACTACAGAATTTTACTGAAAAGCTAATACACTGAATTATACGTCTGGTCAAGCCTGCTAATGCAAAGATGCTGCGTCTTACCTTATTTTGCTGGAAGCTTCTTTGCGTCTTCCCGCAAAATTTTATAATTGGCAAATACCTTCTGATTTTTGTTATTTCTCATATAGTCAAGTCCAGGTCCAGAAAGTTGATTTTTCACATGAAACAAAGAGAACAATGTAACAAATGACAAAATAACAATTCCGACACGCAGTCGCCAATATAAAATAAATAAAATAAAATAAAATAAAATAAAATATTAATTATTTTTATCTGTATGATGTCTCTCCTATGAGTCGTCAGGTTTTAATTATTCGGTCTCAGACGCTTGACAATGGCTTTTTCGTAAAGGCAATGTTACACGTAGTTGACCGTGAAATAAAACTGAAATAATCGGACTTCGTAATTAAATCGTTTCCAAAGACTGCTGCGGTAGGTGCGGACTCATAAACTAAATCTCAATATTACAATAATTTGCCAGCCATGCCAAAACGTCGTACAGAGGTGATTGTCTACTAAACAAAAAATTACACAGTTAGTTAAATCAGATATATTCAATGAATAAGCCTACAGTTCATAATCCTACTTACTTTTATAAATATAAATTCTTTTCAGAATCGAGTGCCTAGTATGGTTGCAACTCGCAGTAATTTTCTATATCATGAAATATGGCGGTGTGCCAGACAATAAACTAAAATACGTGCTTCTCGCACCACTTCAACCAGGGCTCTTCTTTCTTAATCAAACATACGAGTAACGTAATTGTGCTTTTGTTTTATCAGCGACACAGCGCTGCAGTTGTGTGCCATAGGCTTTATTTATTTGTTACTGATTATTTATTTAATTAATATCTCGCGTTTCCGAGGAAACTCACGCTCGGCATGCAAATGTGCTATTCAGACATTTCTGTGGAACTATACAACGCACATTAAAACATAACATACGAAATGAAACTGAAAGGTTTTTGTTGGATTCCTTTCATGTTAATTTCTCAAATCTGTTGTCATTTACGGCAAACATTCCACTTCTGAATTTATTGTGGTGTTTCTGACTCCATCTGGGAGGAGACTGAGCAGTGGAACGTGTTACTTTTACACATAAACAAGAACGATCTGTCACACTACTACACTTTAAAATACAGTTAACATGTAATTCATGTCACACAGTCTCATACGGAACCTACATCCGCTTTCTTTTATATACTCTATATGATAAGATACTGTCATCCCCCATCTCGTCTGTGTGAGAGGATGACTGAGCAAATGTATTTCTAGTTGCATGCTTGATGGTAGCAGACAAACCTGTCTGCTAGAGAACAGTAGGACCAATGTCAGAACAGGTAGCTACGCTTTCTAAAAGCAAAGAGGTTTCTATCCTTAGTATGGTCCTGTCCGTCCCTTGTCATGCAGGTATAGGAAGCTGCCTCTCTGGTCACTTCCGTTTTGTATCTGTGAAGCACCTTTGGTAGGGGCCTAGGCCAGTCTGCCCACGGCGAGCGTCCGAAGTGGTAAGATCTCCGGCTAAGCGCATCTCTGCTAAGTCCGCAGGACAATGGATTTCTTAAGTTCAGCCTAACTGAAAATTTAATCACCTTTATTTCAGGTTTAACTCTAAAATATCTAATGTTATCTTAAATTGCAACACAGTGTATTTCGAGTGTGAAGTTCAGAATATCTTCCAGTAGTTGCTTTGTCACTACTTTGTGAGTAAAGTGGAACCACGTGTTGATCAGTAACTCTAACTAAGATCATCAATCTTAAATGCGAATGTGCGTGAGATTATAACGTCTCGTCTTGACAATATTTTTCAATATAGCAACTTTTCTTTATGTTCAACCCACGTGGGGTATACTTTGTGGGACCAGTACCACGTGCTTATACAATTGTTTGACCCATCAGGTTAATAGTAAGACGATAGTAACCAGTTTGAGGTTTTTCTTTTGTAAATTGCGTTTCGATGTAATTTATTTTAATGATCAAAATTATTGTGGATTTACACTCTTTGTGTAAACCAAGTTGACCACGTGAAGCACGTGGTGTAAACATCAAAGTAGCCCTCAGCTATTCTTTTTGGGAAGATTTAACAGAGAGTTAGTATGAATTTAGTATACCAGTGAGTGGTAATTTCATGACGCACAGGACAGCGCTACAAACGTAGCTTCTTTGGGTGAAAATTGAATCGGTTGGTTGTGGTTAATTTGCTCTTGCATATGTTTCAACGTTCTTCGTGTGTTCTTTTATGAATGCAGTGTTGTATGTAGTCTCCCAATCTTGGCTCCATATTTGATGTGTTCTGTAAGATTACAAACCCACATTTCCACAATCCTAAATAAGGCACCAGTTTAGTTATGAATCAAGTTTAATATGCTGAAATTTTAACGGTACAATGATCAATATTAAAATAAATGTCTAAATATAAACTGATTTATTTCTTTTTATTTAAATTCTATTTATACGGGGTGAGTCACCTAACATTATCGCTGGATATATTTCGTAAACCACATCAAATACTGACGAACCATAGGAAATGGACATGCTTATGTATCAATCACGTTGTTATACAGCGATGTTACTGTGATCAAAAAAAACTTTACCACGACGACACTAACCTGTGAAACAGTACTGTGCAGTAGATGAATATAAACTGTAATAACGACACGATGTGTATAGGTCAACGCACCTGAAACAACAGAACATTTTTCGTTGAAGCATTTCATTGCAATGCTATGTAACTAAGGACATTCAACAATCTAAAGTTGTATTGTATTATAACAAATATTGTAATTTTAAAACTAAGTTACCTGTCATAGAATGTAGTCTTCATATGTAATCTTGGTGGAATATTTTCTTTGTGCAACGACTAAGAAAAATACTATTTGCTTCACTTACGCAATTGGGAGTCCAACACATCTGTACATGTCATTACGGCAATTTTCTCATTATGCAAAAATAATAAAACAAGGCTCAGTACTTGAGGAATGGGACAGAATCTGCTGATATCAATCAAGGACTCAGTCAAGGCTGCCCACTGGCCCCCGCCCTTTTAAATATTTATATTGTCCATATCATTTCTAAATGGTTTATTTTATTAAACGACACATTAAGAACTGATAATTTTAATATTATGACGATGCTATTTGCTGATAATCAGATAATAGTAGGTGAATCTGAAGACAAGGTTCAACTTTCAGTACACAAATTGAGTCAAAATGTCGATAAATACGGAATATCCACAAATATAAAAAAGTGATGTCATTTCAAGGATTGGAACCCATAACAGCAAGATGGTTATAGATGGATAAATAACTAAACAAGTAAGAGAGTTTAAACATTTAGACCGCAATTTCAAATTTCCTAAGTCATGTGATGCATAGCTAAAATTGTCCATATTCAGACATTTCTGTGGAACTATACAACGCACATTAAAACATAACATACGAAATGAAACTGAAAGGTTTTTGTTGGATTCCTTTCATGTTAATTTCTTAAATCTGTTGTCATTTACGGCAAACATTCCACTTCTGAATTTATTGTGGTGTTTCTGACTCCATCTGGGAGGAGACTGAGCAGTGGAACGTGTTACTTTTACACATAAACAAGAACGATCTGTCACACTACTACACTTTAAAATACAGTTAACATGTAATTCATGTCACACAGTCTCATACGGAACCTACATCCGCTTTCTTTTATATACTCTATATGATAAGATACTGTCATCCCCCATCTCGTCTGTGTGAGAGGATGACTGAGCAAATGTATTTCTAGTTGCATGCTTGATGGTAGCAGACAAACCTGTCTGCTAGAGAACAGTAGGACCAATGTCAGAACAGGTAGCTACGCTTTCTAAAAGCAAAGAGGTTTCTATCCTTAGTATGGTCCTGTCCGTCCCTTGTCATGCAGGTATAGGAAGCTGCCTCTCTGGTCACTTCCGTTTTGTATCTGTGAAGCACCTTTGGTAGGGGCCTAGGCCAGTCTGCCCACGGCGAGCGTCCGAAGTGGTAACCCCTCATGGTAATGTACATGTGCGTCAGTGAAAAAGACCAATAAAAAGGTGTTAGCATGTGGACGTAATTTCCTGTTCCAGTCTCTTCTGTACCTAAGGTCCATCACCGTTCCCTCTGGATCCCTACGTAATTCGGTGCTCTCCGATACACACGATCGAACAGCGGAGGAGTGGTACTCAAGCGTCAACTTTAGATTACAATATCTCCGGATGTAATTAACATTTTACAATGCAACAAACGGCACTGATGACGTATTTGTTTATATGTTCAGATGTGCTAACAAAACTAACGGGGTTCCATTTTAAAAAAAACGTAGGTTTGTGTTAAAAAACATACTTCCGTGCATTTTTTATGGTTTGTATTAAACAATTACACTAGCCCCTGTCCTCACGTTCGGTCTGTGGAATCGGTTCGTCAGTATTTGATGTGGTTTACGAAATATATCCAGCGATAATGTTAGGTGACTCACCCCGTATAAATAGAATTTAAATAAAAAGAAATAGATCAGTTTATATTTAGACATTTATTTTAATATATCATTGTACCGTTAAAATTTCAGCATATTAAACTTGATTCATAACTAAACTGGTGCCTTATTTAGGATTGTGGAAATGTGGGTTTGTAATCTTACAGAACACATCAAATATGGAGCCAAGATTGGGAGACTACATACAACACTGCATTCATAAAAGAACACACGAAGAACGTTGAAACATATGCAAGAGCAAATTAACCACAACCAACCGATTCAATTTTCACCCAAAGAAGCTACGTTCGTAGCGCTGTCCTGTGCGTCATGAAATTACCACTCACTGGTATACTAAATTCATACTAACTCTCTGTTAAATCTTCCCAAAAAGAATAGCTGAGGGCTACTTTGATGTTTACACCACGTGCTTCACGTGGTCAACTTGGTTTACACAAAGAGTGTAAATCCACAATAATTTTGATCATTAAAATAAATTACATCGAAACGCAATTTACAAAAGAAAAACCTCAAACTGGTTACTATCGTCTTACTATTAACCTGATGGGTCAAACAATTGTATAAGCACGTGGTACTGGTCCCACAAAGTATACCCCACGTGGGTTGAACATAAAGAAAAGTTGCTATATTGAAAAATATTGTCAAGACGAGACGTTATAATCTCACGCACATTCGCATTTAAGATTGATGATCTTAGTTAGAGTTACTGATCAACACGTGGTTCCACTTTACTCACAAAGTAGTGACAAAGCAACTACTGGAAGATATTCTGAACTTCACACTCGAAATACACTGTGTTGCAATTTAAGATAACATTAGATATTTTAGAGTTAAACCTGAAATAAAGGTGATTAAATTTTCAGTTAGGCTGAACTTAAGAAATCCATTGTCCTGCGGACTTAGCAGAGATGCGCTTAGCCGGAGATCTTACCACTTCGGACGCTCGCCGTGGGCAGACTGGCCTAGGCCCCTACCAAAGGTGCTTCACAGATACAAAACGGAAGTGACCAGAGAGGCAGCTTCCTATACCTGCATGACAAGGGACGGACAGGACCATACTAAGGATAGAAACCTCTTTGCTTTTAGAAAGCGTAGCTACCTGTTCTGACATTGGTCCTACTGTTCTCTAGCAGACAGGTTTGTCTGCTACCATCAAGCATGCAACTAGAAATACATTTGCTCAGTCATCCTCTCACACAGACGAGATGGGGGATGACAGTATCTTATCATATAGAGTATATAAAAGAAAGCGGATGTAGGTTCCGTATGAGACTGTGTGACATGAATTACATGTTAACTGTATTTTAAAGTGTAGTAGTGTGACAGATCGTTCTTGTTTATGTGTAAAAGTAACACGTTCCACTGCTCAGTCTCCTCCCAGATGGAGTCAGAAACACCACAATAAATTCAGAAGTGGAATGTTTGCCGTAAATGACAACAGATTTAAGAAATTAACATGAAAGGAATCCAACAAAAACCTTTCAGTTTCACGTATTCTACAAACCTCTTCCCTCTTTGTTAATGGGGGTTGACGTCGAAAGAAACTTCGTTACACATATACAATTGACAGTTTTCGCCTTTTACCATTTTCTGTTTCCAAAAGTGAGGTGAAATGTAAACAAAGCCAATACTGCGCAAGAGAAAGTGCAGAAAGACAAAAACTGTTCAGTGTATATATGTAATGAAATTCCTTTCGACTCATCCTCCGCTAACAGTGAAGGTAGAAGCAGTGGTTTGCAGATTAGATTAGATTAGATTTACTTTGATTCCAATTGATCCGTAGTGAGGAGGTCCTCCAGGATGTGGAACATGTCAGAAGAACAACTATACATGACAAATATTTGCAACTAAAACAAATAAGCTAAGGTACCATTCCACAGGTCCCAAGTGGAATGATCGTCATTTTTTAATGAACACTATACGAAAGAGTCATTTTACAAATACTAATGCACTGAATTTAAAATAAAAAAGGTTTTTATTTATTTATAAGGCAATAAACATGTCATACAACTACTATAATACTTATTTACAATGAACACATTACTGCACTGAAATTGTGCAGAAGTTATATTGTACTTATATACAAATCAGTTGGTTTTACTGAGAAATTCATCAATGGAGTAGAAGGAGTTGGCCACCAATAAATCATTTAGGCTTCTCTTAAACTGAATTTCGTTGGTTGTTAAACTTTTTATGGCTGCTGGCAAGTTATTGAAAATGTGTGTTCCTGAATAATGCACACCTTTTTGTACAAGACTAAGTGACTTTAAATCCTTGTGAAGATTATTCTTATTTCTAGTATTGATTCCATGAATTGAGCTGTTGGTTTGAAAAAGTGATATATTTTTAATGACAAATTTCATTAAGGAATAATTATATTGGGAAGCAGTAGTTAGTATCCCTAGTCCCCTAAACAGGCTCCTGCAGGATGTTCTTGAGTTCACACCACATATAACTCTTACTGCACGTTTTTGTGCCCGGAAAACTTTAGGTTGGCTTGATGAATTACCCCAAAAAATAATCCCATATGACATTATGGAATGAAAGTAAGCATAGTACGCCAGCTTTTTTATTTTTATATCCCCTATGTCTGACAAAATTCGCATTGCAAACAGAGATTTGTTAAGACGCTTCAGCAGTTCTGTGGTGTGCTCCTCCCAGTTGAATTTATTATCAAGCTGTAATCCCAAGCTTGTGAACTTGTGAACAAGAGGCAGAAATACCGTACATAAATGGTGCGCCAAATTCATGAACAAAATACTGTTTTTAAGCCGAAACAACCAAAAATGTACAAACATATGTAGCCATTTCTGCAGAATGACTAGAGAAGATGCTTTGTAAATTAAAGCTTAAGGAAGAGAAACCAGTAATACTTTCAGTAAGATGGTCTTGCGGGGACGGAGAGGGAGGTCATGAACCCCGAGAAGCTTCTAAACCCCCCCCCCCTCCCCCACACTTAGATCCGCGCTATAGCGTGTAGAACCGTCAAGCGTCCGTAATGGGTTGAGTGGTCGGGCAGAAATGTTGTCTAAATTACTTCCACCCTACACGGCGACCGCGAGCTGAGTACTACCTGTAATTTCATTTCGGCGTCTCCGCTGCCTCCTTCACCCTCCCACCCATTTTGTTTTCCCAGTCTACAGTATTTTCTCAACGTTTCGCCCTTTTCTTCCTTTTTCCAGCCGACGGCAGCCGCCACGACTCTTAGTTTACGGGAGGTTCGCGAGAAAATGGGGGTCGCCGCGGCGTTGAATACGGTCGCGGGGTTCCTGAAGGCTCCGATAAATCGTCTGGCCCGTATTGCTTTTCAACAATGGCGGCTGCTAGGCGGCGAGGCGGCGACACGGGGCAATTTTCATAAATCCGGGTGGCGGCATAAGTCAGAGGAGCCGGGGTGGCCCGAGTCTGTGCGGCCGCGTGTGTGAGAGAGCGGGTGTCGGTGGCGGGACGCGCCGTGGCCAATGGCGGCGCCTTTGATGTGGCCCGCCCGGCAATTTAGCTAATGAATTACCGGCGCGCCGGTACAGGTGCGCGCACAACGCGTGCCACTCACTGCCACACACCTCTCTCTCTCCCTCTCTCTCCCTCCCTCCCCTCCACGCCACAACCACTTCTTTTTTTCGTTTTTCGCGCTGCTTCACCGCGAAAGCTCTCGCCTGATACGTGGCAGTTTTCGCGCCAGTTCCCCCGGAGGTACACGGAAGCATTGTTTATTTTAATTGTGATTGTACATTATTAGTCCATAAATCATTTCTTGTGCATCTGCATCTACACTACTGGCCATTAAAATTGCTACACCAAGAAGAAATGCAGCCGCCACGACTCTTAGTTTACGGGAGGTTCGCGAGAAAATGGGGGTCGCCGCGGCGTTGAATACGGTCGCGGGGTTCCTGAAGGCTCCGATAAATCGTCTGGCCCGTATTGCTCTGAGCACTATGGGACTTACCTTCTGAGTTCATAAGTCCCCTAGAACTTAGAACTACTTAAACCTAACTAACCTAAGGACATCACACACATCCATGCCCGAAGCAGGATTCGAACCTGCGACCGTAGCGGTCACGCGGTTCCAGACTGTAGCGCCTAGAACCGCTCGGCCAACCCGGCCGGCAACGGGTATTCATTGAACAAATGTATTATACTAGAACTGACATGGATTACATTTTCACGCAATTTGGGTACATACATCCTGAGAATTCAGTACCCAGAACAACCACTTCTGGCCGTAATAACGGCCTTCATACGACTGGGCATTGAGTCAAACAGAGCTTGGATGGCGTGTACAGGTACAGCTGCCCATGCAGCTTCAACACGATACCACAGTTCATCAAGAGTAGTGACTGGCGTATTGTGACGAGCCAGTTTCGCGGCCACCATTGTCCAGACGTTTTCAATTCCTGAGAGATCTGGAGAATGTGCTGGCCAGGGCGGCAGTCGAACAATTTCTGTATCCAGAAAGGCCCGTACAGGACCTGCCACATGCGGTCGTGCATTATCCTGCTGAAATGTTGGGTTTCGCAGGGGTCGAATGAAGGGTAGGGCCACGGGTGGTAACACATCTGAAATGTAACGTCCACTGTTCAAAGTGCCGTCAATGCGAACAAGAGGTGACCGAGACGTGTAACCAATGGCATCCAATACCATCACGCCGGGTGATACGCCAGTATGGCGATGACGAGTACACGCTTCCAATGTGCGTTCACAGCGATGTCACCAAACACGGATGCGACCGTCATGATGCTGTAAACAGAACCTGGATTCATCCGAAAAAATGACGTTTTGCCATTCGTGCACCCAGGTTCGTCGTTGAGTACACCATCGCAGGCGCTCCTGTCTGTGATGTAGTGTCAAGGGTAACCGCAGCCATGATCTCCGAGCTGATAGTGGATGCTGCTGCAAACGTCGTCAAACTGTTCTTGCAGATGACTATTGTCTTGCAAACGTCCCCCATTTGTTGACTCAGGGATCGAGACGTGGCTGCACGATCCGTTGGGATCCAGCACAGCGTTCCATATTACCCTACTGAACCCACCGATTCCATATTCTGCTAACAGTCACTGGATCTCGACCAACGCAAGCAGCAATGTCGCGATACGATAAACCGCAATCGCGATAGGCTACAATTCGACCTTTATCAAAGTAGAAAAACATGATGGTACGCATCTCTCCTTCTTACACGAGGCATCATATCACAACGTTTCACCAGGCAACGCCGGTCAACTGCTCTTGGTGTATGAGAAATCGGTTGGAAACTTTCCTCATGTCAGCACGATGTAGGTGTCGCCACCGACGCCAACCTTGTTTGAATGCTCTGAAAAGCTAATCATTTGCATATCACAGCATCTTCTTCCTGTCGGTTAAATTTCACGTCTGTATCACGTCGTCTGCGTGGTGTAGCAATTTTAATGGTCAGCAGTGTACATACAGATTCCGCAAGCTTCCACGCCGTGCACGAAGGAGGATATTTAGCACCTCTATTAGTCATTCAGTTTCCTATTCCAATAGCAATTGGGGCGGCGGAAGAACGACTGTCTATATGCTTCGGCATGCTACCTGGTTTGTCTCAACTTCTTGGTCCTTTA
Source organism: Schistocerca piceifrons (assembly GCF_021461385.2). Taxonomy (NCBI): domain Eukaryota; kingdom Metazoa; phylum Arthropoda; class Insecta; order Orthoptera; family Acrididae; genus Schistocerca; species Schistocerca piceifrons. The sequence continues at coordinate 365,174,841 of NC_060141.1, forward strand.
GGTACCTTCACTCTGAAAACCAACTCCAACGTTCTCGACTGACAATTGATTTAAACTCGAACTTTGACTTAGTCTTCAACTCTTGTCAACAGTTGCTTGAAATCACGAATTTGAAAAACTAGTAGAGGGAAGTTTGTAGTTTATGGTCAGTGGGCCAAATCCCGGCAGAGTTGGGTGACTGCTGCATGCACATTTCCGTGACGTCCGTTTTGTTTCTTTCTTGTGTTTATACGAAGGGCTTATTTCAGTAGTGGTACAAGTCCATTTTTGTTCATTGTGAGATACAGAGAAGTTAAATGAGCGCTGAAAAATCTGCAGTTGAGATACCAGAAATATTGAAGCATATGGCTTCATTAGTTTCAGAAGCATTATAGGCAGAAAAGTGGAGGTAATGGACTTGTACCACTACTGAAAAAAGCCCTTCATACAATGGCGACTCCTGAGTACTTACTTTTACAAAAGTCTTGTCTTCATTCACAATAAACCAGCACAGTCTAGGCATAATTTTGCTTATCGTGGTCAGTGTTATTCCATGAGACTACATTAAACTTGTATAACTGCCATCTATTGCTAAATATTGAAAGCTTACAAGAACTAGTTCTGTTGGTGATCCTGCAGCTCTAAAATATGTGTCTTTCCGTTGAATATGTGGTGCTGCTAGGCTCAAGAGCTCTTCAAATTGCCCACGTGTCATTCAGACGAAATTCTTGAAACCTTCCTATCTGTCCACGTCGATAGCTCAGGGGTACCGGCACGGTAGCTCAGCGTGTTCGGACAGAGGGTTAGCTACCCTCTCTAATAAAAAAAAAAAAAAAAGAAAAAATCTGAGTGAAACGATCAACGAAGAACCTAAATGGGTGTCATCGGTCGTCCGCCCCGAACAAATCCAACGAACAATATAGAACAAAATGAGATAAAAAAAAGCTGGTCAGTGGAGCGGAATGCTGTGCAAAGAGGCCCGGGTTCGTTTACCAGCTGAGTCGGAGATTTTCTCCGCTCGGGGACTGGGTGTTGTGATGTCTTCATCATCATCATATCATCCCCATCGAAGTACAAGTCGCCGAAGTGGCGTCAAATAAAAGACTTGCACCAGGCGACCGGTCTACACGACACACGACATTTCATTTCATTTTACCTGCCTCAATTTCCAATGCAAAATTGTAAGCTCCACGGGTTCCTCTTTGTAACAAAAACTTTCTAGACCACATGCGTCTTTTTGGGTTGATTTTCGTAATGAATCTTCACACTCAGAATTCGTTTCCTTCCGTGTAATATTCAATAATAAAAACGCCGAACGTGTTTTTCACAAGAGTTTGAAAATGTTGTCAACATCTTGCAATAGTTAACAATTGTTGTAAGTTTGCCAAACTGTCAACAGTTGCGATTTTGCCAAACTTGCAGCAGTTGTATGTTTTCGTTTGTTGGAGTTGGTTTTCAGTGTGAAAGTACCTAGGCGAGACCTAATGTTAAATGTAGTTTGCATCTGACGCAAAGCATTTACTAATTTGTCACTCCTTCTTTCACAGACCATCGGCAATTTATTGCTCTTTGTTGTTATTGTATTTGTTCAGTTTTTTGCTATGTATTTGTTTGATTTTGTGCCTACATTTGACTTGTGAAAATGCCGGCGAAAAACTGCCAACAGGATATCGCGATGTGTAATGAGTGAAAAAGCCGACGTGAATAATTTGACTGATAATACTAGCGACACTTAGTGTCATAATGATAATCCTTCAATTACAGATAATCAGTGCGTGCCGACTACCAGTAATGATTCTAATCTAAATGATGAGCAAACAAATTCAATTATGTCCACAGTAAATTTAACAACAATTGATGATGGAGCACATTCTGCAACAATGAATGCTGCCCAGTTTTACACCACTGATTTGCAAAATTTACACAGATAAATGTTTCTAACGAAGATGAACAATGTACTCAAAATACGTCAGACTTATTTGATTCCGATGTAGGGACCAACAGTTCACATCCAATTAGAAAACCTTTTCATGAATCAAACAATGACCAAATGGTTACAAAAAACGTGACAAATGCAAACACAGCACAAAGAATAGAGTCGCTTATTTTGGCATGGATCAAGTTGTGGCATTATTGCTACAACTTAATGAAAAACGCGGCAAGAATTACAAACAATTTAATGAGAAACAAGGCAACTATTTTAAACAGTCGAATGAAAAACAAGACAACAGTTAGAGACAACTTAATGAAAAACACGATAACAGTTACAAACAACTTAGTGACCAGATTAAAGCTGTTGCCGTCCAAAGTAATAATATCAAAGAACAGTTATGTGAGGAAATTAAGGCTTGTGCTAGGAATGGTAGAGAGGAAATTAGATCCGTTGCAGAAGAAATACTTAATACACATGCAGCCACAACTAAATTACTTTAAGGTGAAATCAGTGCAGTCGCTAAACAATGTTCAGAAAACGCAACAAAGTTGCACGACGAGTTTAAATTAATGTCAGCAGAACTTTCACGCACTCTGGATGCAAAACTCGAGAAGAAATTTCAACACAGCAGCCAAATTGACGAACGCTTTAATCACCACCTACAAAACAGTGAAACGCATTACTCTAAATTCATACAGGAAAATAAGAAAGTAAAGTGACAATTCATGGAAACAATTACTACACAGAGACACGAAGACAAGCATAATTTCTTTACGAAAGCAAAAACCTACATAGACACCAACATTGCTACAGTATCAGATTAAATCAATACTATCAAACAGTTGAACACTGAATTGCATGGTGAAATCTCCGACCTAAAAACAAAAACAGACACTAATACTCAGACCTTGAAAAATAAATACACAGTAGACGTTCAGTGACCAGCATACTTGAACAATTGGAATTAATACAGGATCCCGATGCCATTAAAGCAGACCTTAAGAAATTAAACAAAGCCACACATAAAATTCAAAAATAAATTGATGCCTGTAACACTAGAAATGACGATCAGGTAAAAGCACTGACTGAAAAATTTGATGAATTGGCCTGTCGAATTGACGTTATCGAAAATAACGATGACACCAAATCAAACAATACGTCACCAGTTTTGTTCAATCAAACACCCGAATTCCAAAATATACAGCAGACAATCAGTGAGACAGGTACGTCCAATAATACATTACGTAGAAAATAGTCATCTTTACAGCAAGAAGGGACAGAAATGAAAAATGTTTCAACCTCTAACACGTCACAGCATACGCCACATTCTGAACATTTGCCACACTCGCACAGCCAGTATAACTCAGGTAATTTACAGAGAGTATGTGACTTAGATTACGAACAGACACAGACTAACAGATTCTCTTACAATCCTGAACCTGCTCAGACATTAGAGATGATAATTTTGATTATAAGCACTTTCTATACGTGAGAAAATTTAAGGTATTTAAAAATGACAGAACACAAATAAATCCTTTGGACGGGATACAACAATTTGCTTTTGCATTTCCACCAGCTAGGCAGCTTTTGACCTCAGGGGATTCATGCACAGGGCCGCTAGCCATAGTAGTGCTATTTCTTCTTTAGTTTTCTGCACTGCTGCCTACTCTTTTACTATCCTTTATATCTATCAAAACAACTTTTCAACTATCGATCTATCTAGGATTATGAATGAGTAAAGAAAACCTGATATGAAAAGTTTTACCTGAAAGTGACAGTTTTCATTAGACACTCCCGAAATGACAAGAACTACCAGCATAATTTTAATAACAGACAATTTTAATCAGTAGTATCATCATAATTATCAACAACCACAAACACATTTTGGCAACAATCGAGGTTTCTCCTCACAACAGCAACAAAATCAACCAGCTAGCATACCTAACCAACAATTTGGTTCACAAGGTCAATCAGGCTTTATTGTTTCCCCGCCTACACGTATAGCGTCGGCTCCGCCAAATAGTAACGCACAGCAACAAGAAAATCACGAAGTACAGAAGACACATCATTTCAACTCCTATCTCAACGCGCCGTATAGTAATGTCTATCATGACAGACGTAAAAGTAATGAGCACAGTTTTCAGCGCACATTTCATAACAGTAGGTTTTGTCAGCAGCAGAATCATCCACAACCACAGATGATCATGAATGAACCAGACAGTCCATATCATCCACAACCTAATACGTCAGGACGAAGTAACAGAACAGTACAGATAATTGAAATGCCACAGCATCCTCGCGCAAATAACAGCACGTCAGAAAGAATTTGACTAGATACAGTACAGGTTGCATCTTCCAGCAACGTAAGCAATGCTTTTGATACACAAAATCTTGTTCACGAAAATGTTATTACTTTTGACGACATTCGAGACACACTTTTACATGAAAAACCAGTTATATGAAAAACCATTTCCCACCCTGTTATTGAAGTAAAGATTGGATCATCCACATTTTCACATATTCGATTCTGGATCACCTATGTCAGTTATAAATGAAGAAACTTTTTAACGAATGTAAAAAGAGAACACCTATCCTACGTTACCATTAGGCAAAACTAAAGTAAAAGGAGCAGTATCTGGTAATGGAGTAGACGTAAAATTACAGACACACTTATCAGTTTGTATTGCAAGTCATACGTTCCACAAAAATTTTTGGATTGTTCCCTTATTGACAAGAGACGTTATTTTAGGTACGAAGAGAAGATGTATACGCGTTATCTGGCGACATCATTGAGTTACGAATTTTCAGTTTATTCAGAATGGTTTTTCAGGGCCATGACGCAGCACTGCTGACGTCCAGATTTACCAGTTTATATTCACAGTCAGTTAATTATTAAAAGGTTACATTACGAGATTTCTTTTGAAAGGTTATATATGTGTCACAATTTTATTGGGAGGTTAGTCACTTTTTTTTGGGAGGTTACGGAATTTATCTGTTGGGAGGTTACAACCTTCTTTGATGAGCACCTGGAATGGTGTCCAAATTTTCAGACGGTTCATATACACTCCTGGAAATTGAAATAAGAACACTGTGAATTCAATTTCCCAGGAAGGGGAAACTTTATTGACACATTCATGGGGTCAGATACATCACATGATCACACTGACAGAACCACAGGCACATAGACACAGGCAACAGAGCATGCATAATGTCAGCACTAGTACAGTGTATATCCACCTTTCGCAGCAATGCAGGCTGCTATTCTCCCATGGAGACGATCGTAGAGATGCTGGATGTAGTCCTGTGGAACGGCTTGCCATGCCATTTCCTCCTGGCGCCTCAGTTGGACCAGCGTTCGTGCTGGACGTGCAGACCGAGTGAGACGACGCTTCATCCAGTCATGCTCAATGGGGGACAGATCCGGAGATCTTGCTGGCCAGGGTAGTTGACTTACACCTTCTAGAGCACGTTGGGTGGCACGGGATACATGCGGACGTGCATTGTCCTGTTGGAACAGCAAGCTCCCTTGCCGGTCTAGGAATGGTAGAACGATGGGTTCGATGACGGTTTGGATGTACCGTGCACTATTCAGTGTCCCCTCGACGATCACCAGTGGTGTACGGCCAGTGTAGGAGATCGCTCCCCACACCATGATGCGGGGTGTTGGCCCTGTGTGCCTCGGTCGTATGCAGTCCTGATTGTGGCACTCACCTGCACGGCGCCAAACACGCATACGACCATCATTGGCACCAAGGCAGAAGCGACTCTCATCGCTGAAGACGACACGTCTCCATTCGTCCCTCCATTCACGCCTGTCGCGACACCACTGGAGGCGGGCTGCACGATGTTGGGGCGTGAGCGGAAGACGGCCTAACGGTGTGCGGGACCGCAGCCCAGCTTCATGGAGACGGTTGCGAATGGTCCTCGCCGATACCCCAGGAGCAACAGTGTCCCTAATTTGCTGGGAAGTGGCGGTGCGGTCCCCTACGGCACTGCGTAGGATCCTATGGTCTTGGCGTGCATCCGTGCGTCGCTGCGGTCCGGTCCCAGGTCGACGGGCACGTGCACCTTCCGCCGACCACTGGCGACAACATCGACGTACTGTGGAGACCTCACGCCCCACGTGTTGAGCAATTCGGCGGTACGTCCACCCGGCCTCTCGCATGCCCACTATACGCCCTCGCTCAAAGTCCGTCAACTGCACATACGGTTCACGTCCACGCTGTCGCGGCATGCTACCAGTGTTAAAGACTACGATGGAGCTCCGTATGCCACGGCAAACTGGCTGACACTGACGGCGGCGGTGCACAAATGCTGCGCAGCTAGCGCCATTCGACGGCCAACACCGCGGTTCCTGGTGTGTCCGCTGTGCCGTGCGTGTGATCATTGCTTGTACAGCCCTCTCGCAGTGTCCGGAGCAAGTATGGTGGGTCTGACACACCGGTGTCAATGTGTTCTTTTTTCCATTTCCAGGAGTGTAAGATTTCAATTAGATTCAAATACTGGCAACCTATAAATGTTCTGAAATGTGAAACTGCGCAAGGCATAGACAGAAAAACTGTAGTACATATTGTGCTGATGTACACCTTCGCCAGCACACCGGTTGGCACTAGATGTCAAGAGAAGTCTTAAGACACGCCCCCAGGCTACGCGCGTATGGCGCCCCCTGGGCAGCGTGCATATAGGCCACCGCCGCTGACCGAGCTGTCTCAATGTCGTCAGTACCTCAGCACGTCACATCGGGACTCAGTTCGCATTGCACCTCAATATGTCGCACTGTGCTCTGGTCTTCCATAGTGATAGTCGTCGCCTCGCACCTTAGCTACCTGTGAGGAAACATTAGTCATTGTGCATAATTGTGACATGGACATGGACAAGATAATTAGTACATGTTATTTGATTGCTATTAACCATGGAACTTCAGAATGGACATCGTTGAAGTTAAGTACTCAATTGGTTCCTGTAATAAAGTGTGTTTTAATCACGTGTGCATTGACCAGCCACTCACCTATCACACCATCGTCTCCTCATCCAGCCAGGAACCACAAGACATTACAAGAGAGCACAGCCTCAACACAAGTGACTACAACATCAGAGAGTCATTATTGGATCAGGAAATGCATACAAAAGCCAGGGTGTAACAAATTGTAAGAATATGACACGGAATAATCAGATGGGCTCAGTTGTTGGTAAAGCATGCCGCAGATTTTGGCTCATTACTAGGTGGTGGGACAATGTAGTCATATATATGAATGCGTGGTGTCTGTTCTTTGGGACATGTCCGAAAGAAAAGATATCACGCATCCATACATGTAACTGATTTACTTCGATGGGCAACGAATCCACCTTCTTCAGAGTGGACGCACAATTACGTTTTACCTCTTATGGGTACCTCAAAGAAGCGAGTGTGGAGGGACAGGAAATTTAGATAGGTGGCGCTCGGTGGGGTATTCGTAGGCCGAGAGGCGTGCCGAGATAGCCCGTGAAGTTGTGACAAACGCTACGTCCGGATGGCGCAGTAGTTAATGCAGCTGTATGTTACGCAGGAGATCCTGGGCTCGAATCCCGATCCGGCACACATTTTCACTCGTTGCTGCTGATTCCGCAATGCAGCTGACATCAATAGTCTCTTTTTTTTTTTTTTTTCCTTTCTCCCTTCTCCACCTTCAATTTACGTACAATGTGGTCAGCCCACACAAAAAATTGTTTGCGTACTGCTCCTGCGAATCACCCTAGAATAGGACCATAGGAGATGCTGAACATATACAAAGAATGACAGTAACAATGGAAAAGGAAAGGGTCAATATTAATGTAGACGAATAAGTAACATTCTTTCCAAAAATGAAAAAGTCAAGTTATTTTTTGGACAGACTTCGTAAAATGTGCATTTCTCTATTTAGTGTAAATGGTGTTGTTTATATCTTAAATTGTACTTTTCTCTACTTAGTGTTAACTGGTACTGTTTACATTTATGAGCCAAACAATTATGACAACCTGATTAATAACTTGTTTACCGTATTTGAAAGGAAATACATCACTGATTCTGCGGATCAGGGATCCCACGTTTATTGGTAGGTTTGTGGAGGTATGTGGCATTAGTTGCCTATGCACAGGTCATGTAATCCGCGTAAATAACGGGCCGCTGATTTGTGTATGCGATGATGGCGTCCGATAGCGACGCAGATGGTTTCCATAGGATTTATTTCTGGCGAATTTGGTAGCCGAGGCATCAACGTGAGTTCACTATAATGATCCTCAAACCACTGTAGCACGGTTCTGGCTCCAAGACACGGACAATTTGAAACGTCCCCTTAGAGAAATTTATGAATTACTGTGCTGATAAACCTTTTATTTGATTTTGCCGGCCGGGGGGGCCGAGCGGTTCTAGGCGCTACAGTATGGAACCGCGCGACCGCTACGGTCGCAGGTTTTAATCCTGCCTCGGGCATGGATGTGTGTGATGTCCTTAGCTTAGTTAGGTTTAAGTAGTTCTAAGTTCTGGGGGGACTGATGACCTCAGAAGTTAAGTCCCATAGTGCTCAGAGCCACATGAACCGTTATTTGATTTTCAAACAGCTGAGCAAAACTGAAACGTGCTCAGACATTTCTCTCTTTACTTATTCTGATCAACACTAAACTGACAAACAATATTTTTATCGCAACGCAATCTGACTTTCAAAAATCCCTACAAAAGAATGGCCCTGACTAACAATAACCTATACCTTTCATGAATCACTTACCTCACAAAAATCTTCGTTACTCGAATTACTGCAATACAGCGAGCGCCACTACTGCCAGCTAAATAAAAGAGTCTAACTACTGAAGGCACTAACTACTGATAGGCACAGTTGGCAAATGAAAGATTTTGACAGAGAACAAACAATGTTTTACCTTAATAGTGTTCAAAAGTCATAATATATATGTCAGTTCATGACATCCAGTCTTACAAATTTACTGTCTCTGATGGACACACGTCCAGATCATCCGCTCTCAAAAATCCGCCATCTCTCTCCCCACATCCACCACTGCTGGCGGCTCACCTCCAACTGCGCAACGCTACGTACTGTTCACATCCAACAGACCAACACTCCAATAACGACTATTCCAACAATGCCAACCAGCCACAGACTTCACACAGCACAGTCCGTGCTTTTCATACAGAGCGCTACGTGACGTTACCAACATAAAAACCTTTAGCCTACTTACAAATTATACTACTGAAAGGTGACATCGTCGTCGGGGAAGTCATCAAGCATGAAGAGATGCTGGTAGTTCGCAGCTATTAGCATGTCTTCGATTACTACTACAGATCCTATGCAAGCGCGAGAGAATGTCTGCCATATCATAATACTACTCCCACCGGACTGTGTCTGTGGCGCGCTGCTCGTTTCGAGCTGCCATTCTCTCGAGGACGGCACCTGTGGAGACGATCATCGAACTAGAATAGCAAAAATGTGATTCACCCGAAGAGCCGACACGTTTCCATTGATCAACAGTCGAATCCCGATGGCCCCACGCCCACTGCAATCGTAATTGACGATTTCACTGGGCCAACACGTGAACACGCAGTAGTGATCTGCTGCGGAGCTCCATGTTCAACAATGGACGATAATCGGTGTGCTCCGAAACACTTGTGAGTGCACCAGCATTGTGCTCTTTCGGCGGAGAGGCTACAAATCACCATTTATCCTACTTTTCAGAGCAGACAAGCCTCCAAACCCCACATTCTGTCAAAAGTCATGAAGGTCCAACCATTTAGCTCGCAGTGGTACTTTCACTGCCCTTCTACCTGGAAGCCCACGACAGTAGCACGTGAACATTCAGTCTGCTTCGCTGTGTTCGAGATACTCGTTCACAGGCTCCGCGTATTAATAATCTGCCCTGTGTCAAAATCGCTTATCTCAATAGGTTTCCCCTTTTTGCAGCAAATATCTTCGCTAGGGTGATCCCCCGTCCGTGTCTGTTCCGCTGACATACTTTTGTTACCGTACCATGAGCCCGCAACGCCACCAGGCGGCATCCAACTTCACGGAGGGCAGTGGTCATGATCTTTTGGCTCATCAGTGTATGTTTGCTATCAGTTATATCGATCATTATACAACACTACTGGCCATTAAAATTGCTACACCACGAAGATGACGTGCTAGAGACGCGAAATTTAACCGACAGGAAGAAGATGCTGTGATATGCAAATTATTAGCTTTTCAGAGCATTTACACAAGGTTGGCGTCGGTGGCGACACCTACAACGTGCTGACATGAGGAAAGTTTCCAACCGATTTCTCATACACAAACAGCAGTTGTCCGGCGTTGCCTGGTGAAACGTTGTAGTGATGCCTCGTGTAAGGAGGAGAAATGCGTACCATCACGTTTATGACTTTGATAAAGGTCGGATTGTAGCCTGTCGCGATTACGGTTTATCGTATCGCGACATTGCTGATCGCGTTGGTCGAGATCCAATGACTGTTAGCAGAATATGGAATCGGTGGGTTCAGGAGGGTAATACGGAACGCTGTGCTGGATCCCAACGGCCTCGTATCATTAGCAGTCGAGATGACAGGCATCTTATCCGCATGGCTGTAACGGATCATGTAGCCACGTCTCGATTCCTGAGTCAACGTTTGCGAGACAACAACCATCGGCGCGAACAGTTCGACGACGTTGGCAGCAGCATGGACTATCAGCTCGGAGTCCATGGCTGCGGTTACCCTTGACACTTCATCACAGATAGGAGCGCCTGCGATGGTGTACTCAACGGCGAACCTGGGTGCACGAATGGCAAAACGTCATTTTTTCGGATGTATCCAGGTTCTTTTTACAGTATCATGATGGTCGCATCCGTGTTTGGCGACATCGCGGTGAACGCACATTGGAAGCGTGTATTCATCATCGCCATACTGGCGTATCACCCGGCGTGATGGTATGGGGTGCCATTGGTTACACGTCTCGGTCACCTCTTGTTCGCATTGACGGCACTTTGAACAGTGGACGTTACATTTCAGATATGTTACGACCCGTGATTCTACCCTCATTCGATCCCTGCGAAATCCTACATTTCAGCAGCATAATGCACGACCGCACGTTGCAGGTCCTGTACGGGCCTTTCTGGATACAGAAAATGTTCGACTGCTGCCCTGTCCAGCACATTCTCCAGATCTCTCACCAATTGAAAACGTCTGGTCAATGGTGGCCGAGCAAGTCGCTCGTCAGAATACGCCAGTCACTACTCTTGATGAACTATGGTATCGTGTTGAAGCTGCATGGGCAACTGTACCTATATACACCATCCAAGCTCTGTTTGACTCAATGCCCAGGCGTATCAAGGCTGTTATTACCGCCAGAGGTGGTTGTTCTGGGTACTGATTTCTCAGGATCTATGCAACCAAATTGCGTGAAAATGTAATCACATGTCAGTTCTAGTATAATATATTTGTCCAATGAATACCTGTTTATCATCTGCATTTCTTCTTGGTGTAGCAATTTTGATGGCCAGTAGTGTAAATTTAAATAATAATTGTAGTACTTCATTCGGACATGAATACATAATCTCATTCTTAAAGTAGCTAATTAGCCACTGTGTGCTCTCCACTGTGAAATTACCAGTATCCTGCGGTTATGTGAGTATTGACTAGCGAAAATGATATTTAAGCCTATTCTTATAAAAGTGAAATTATTGTTAAAACGAATTAATACTTTCAATAATTTGATAATACTACTAGAATATATCAAGGTTTCGCTGAAAAGGCACTCTACGACTTTGAGAACATGGGGGTCTAACTTTCCAGTTCTGCTCATATGATTACCATAGAGTGGTCAGCGGCAACAGTGATTCTTTGCAACGAAACTGAGGTGACTGCTGGTTGGATATCTCCAAAAAGCATGTACAGCTCAAAGAATATTTCGAAATAACATTTTTATATGTGAATTTCAATTCTATTTTAAATAATATATTAATCACATTTTCCTAAAGGAGACCAACAACAGCAAAGAAACATGCTTGCAGTTTGTTGTTAGCGGCTGATGGCGTTTGGATAGCGTGTTGAGGAACCAGCTGCAGGACAAGAACTACTCTGCGTTGAAGGCTGTTCCTGTGTCAAGCGTCTGTGATGGCCGACACCAGAACGTGGCGGAACAAAAATGTAGAAATAAAACTTTTATTCATTCTGGATTTGGAACACTGCGACTATCTTGTTAAAGGTTTCAGGAATTACTTCGCCGGCCGCGGTTGCCAAGCGGTTCTAGGCGCTTCAGTCCGGAACCGCGCGGCTGCTACGGCCGCAGGTTCGAATCCTGCCTCGGGCATGGATGTGTGTGGATGTCCTTAGGTTAGTTAGGTTTAAGTAGTTCTAAGTTCTAGGGGACTGATGTACTCAGATGTTAAGTCCCACAGTGCTCAGAGCCATTTGAACCATTTGAACCATTTGAACCAATTACTGCAACCAATTGCCGTTTTTCTTCTATTTTTATTTATTCATGACCGACAGGCGATTCGAAATCGGTCATAAATAAATAAAAATTGAAGAAAAAACGGCGATTGGTTGCAGTTATTCCTGAAACCTTTTTACAATGATGTAGCTTTAGTGGTAATCATAACATTAGAAAAGATATCATCGTGGAGCAATAGCGCGAGGATATGTGCTCTAATTTTTGTAAAAGTGCATTGCACGTAGTCTATCTTTTTTAGAAATTAATACAGTTACTCTAGTCTCTAGGGAGAAAAATAAAAGCTGAATACCAATAAAAAGAATAAACCATTTCTCTGTTTCAAGACATCTTTCATCAGAAAAAATTTAGAGGTGCCATAAAGAGGAAGGAGTAAAATATACGTCCCAAACAACTAACGTCAACAAAAAACAACAGACTGAAGTTTCATTTTAGTGCAGAGTGATTAATAACAGTCACTACAAAGTGCTACAATGGAACTTCCATTCAAAAGAAACTAAAAGTTTTACTGCAATATATTTCCGAGACTACTATTTTTTTTCCTCCTTAACAGCGGGAGACGGCTCATATTATGACTACAGTTACGTCGTAAAGATTTTTATTCACCCTGTTAGAAACATTTGACACTTAACTGCTTCTTCGCTGACGTGGTAGCAAAAGCTTCTTCTCAACCCACGGGCCCACCGTCTTTCGTTTTCTCTGTGCATTCCAGAAGTGCTTCTGATAGTTGGCGTCACCGAAGGACTCGTAATTTCTATTTGTTTACTTGGAAAAGACAGACGAACTGGCGACTTTTTGTCGCCAACTGGCCTTACACTAATTTCCAATCTCTTTGAATGGGTGGAAACATTCGTTGTTTCTAATAACCTAAATAAACAATGACACCCCTAGAATGAAATCATTCTGGAAACATCCCCCAGGCTGTGGCTAAGCCATGTCTTCACTGCATCCTTTCTTCCAAGAGTGCAAATTCTGTAAGGTCTGCAGGAGACCTTCTGCGAAGTTTGGAAGGTAGGAGACGAGGTACTAACAGAATTAAAGCTGTGAAGAGGGATAGTGAGTCATGCTTGGGTAGCTCAGATGATAGAGCACTTGCCCGCGAAAGGCAAAGGTCCCGAGTTTGAGTCTCTGTCGGCCGCACAGAGTTAATCTTCCCGAAAGTTTCAATGACATCCCTAGTTAGATCGTCATACTACGCAGGTCGAAGTGAGACCACGAAATGCGCGCTAGACAGTTACACTCATAGATTCGACTATGATCGTCTTTTAATCAATAATGGTCGAGAATCGGACCCATTGACACTCTGCTCGACTTTGCATGTATTCATTCGCCGTTATTGATGAATGCTGTGAATATTCATAACAAGAATCATAAAATAAGAGAAGTAGTACTTGCCAGACGAAGACTGCAAAATTTTGACTTTCTCATTTTCAAGTTCCATAGAGTCAAAATATTAAACAGACAAAAAAAACTTATTCCATCCACCGTTCGCTGCTTTTCTCGAAAAGTGGTGAATAGCTGAATACTTCAAAAGATCACCAATATTCTCCTGCTGATTCCAATTTTTTGAAGCTCTGTTCCAAAATCATGTTCTAATTGGGGATCTACAACTATTTGAGCACTACAAATAGTCAGGACTTAATGACGAAAACTGAGAACTCCGTTTTATGTGTTACTTTGTCCGTTTTCAAGGGCTACAAGCAGATAAAGCCATATTATGTAGACGCAGACAGCAGATCAACTACTTTCTATTTTTATTGGATACCATGAGTTCGCAGCTCGTGGCCTCGCGGTAGTGTTGTCGCTTCCCGAGCACGGGGTTCCGGGTTCGATTCCCGGCGGGGTCAGGGATTTTCACCTGCCTCGAGATAGCTGGGTGTTGTTGTGTCGTCTTCATTTTCATCATTCATCCCCATTACGGTTGGAGGAAGGCAATGGTAAACCACCTCGCCTAGTACAGCGGTGTGGGTCTCCGCATCGTCCCCTATGCTGTCAAGGAGTATGGGACTTCACCACCACCACCACCATGAGTGAACTGTTGTTAAGTTTCTGCTTTATTACTGCTGCCATTATTTCCTTTCTCTTTTATTATTTTTGTAGGACTGCCAGACAAACCATTAATCTGTCAAAGCAAATCAAGCATTGTACTTCACTGCTACATCGCTTCGTAAAAATATTCCCAGACTAGGATTGGTGTCATTTTGCAATACAACGGATGTCCGACGTCGACAGCGAGGAACTACTTATAGACCAAATGGAGGCAAGTCTTGCACGGAGCAAGCACATGGTTACCTTAAGGGGAGTACGTATATCCTAAACTTGCAGTGTTAAATTTGCAATATTGATGACCCATTATCTTAGAACCTTTGACAGATAAATATTTGAAATTTTTGGTAAGTATAGTTTCAATTGTTTTCTGATTACTGAACCAGAATCATGATATACAGACAAACAATTAGTTACGATTTTTTAAAATTTTTGATCAATTTTTTTAAATTCACTTCTGTTTCTGTAAGTAAAAAATCATTGCAGTTAAAATGTTTTGGTGCTTCAGCAGCAGCATTATACTAAGAGGTAACATTAGATAAACGTATCTGTAATAGTTCCTGAGGTAATGGGTCAAATATTTAAAAAAAAAGGTCATTTTCGAGAAATCAACATTAAACGTTTCATTTGAAATCGGCTCACATATGGAGGCATGTCAGCTCCTAGAAACAGCAAGGTCCATAATCAGCATTATCTGGATTCTGTTATTGATCATCCTGCACACCTAAAAGCTGCTTTCTTTTTCTGCCTCTTGCTTCTTTAGTCATCTCCCTTGCTGCACGCTATGCTTTCATGATCCAAAATCGATCCATTCACTGGAAGTCTTGCAGTGTGTTGGCTCCTGGAATGATACCACTTTGCTCTAGTACCATAATTCTTCTCTTGCTACCACCATGAAACGTTATCACAGCGTCGCAAACACCCAAGCATAGAATTTTCTTCCCTACAAAGATTTATTTTGTTTGTATGTGGACCCAAATGACATTATTGAAAGAATCATTCGGATTTTTCGTTCCTCCAAGGAGACATTTGTAAAGAAGAGCATGATGACTAACTCTCTACATATTGGTTGAATAGCTTCAATCACTGCAGATGGTATGCTATTTTGATGCTTAAATTGTTCCTCTACAGCCGCTGCCGGACCTTTGCTGTACTTGCACAATGAATCAGCACTAGGTGGGCAAAGACCATGTATAGGTGTACCATCAGTGGATAATCTTTGGAAGAACGTAGCCTACGCCGATTTCATTTGTTGGAGGTGATGTGTATTGTTTATTATTGCCATTCCATAATACTGCTGGAGTTGAATGATTTTGTCTCTAAGTCTTCCTTTACCATTTAGAGACTTTCCATCTGATCTCTTTTCCTTTTGTCTGCTTCAATTTTGGAAGGCGTGTTCCCATCCGTTTTTGTACGTGGCCCACACATTCAATCTTTATAATCTGCTTTTCGCCATAAGGTTGACTTTCCACTACTGATTTTAAAGCCTTCGAATCACTCTCCCCCAAGTACTAAGTGTAGCGCACAACTGCCCCTCCCCCCCCCCCCCCCCCCCCCCCCGCCCGGCCCCCTGCTGTGAGTGTCTGAAGTTTGAAATAACTGCTGAATCTTCCATACCCCCACCAGTTCCCTTACAATTCTTAGCACAATTTGATTTATGACTTCCACTTGTCCCATTGTCAACTGATTTACACTGATGGCAGTTATCTAAAATTTTATCTTTGTCTACATTAGTGACAGTTGCAACTGAATTTTTAGATGTGTGGCCTCTCTTCTGTCATGTACATTCCACTGCTACCGATAAGTCTGTTATGTTATTTAATTCTACTGCTTCTTTAGCGGTAGCTTTCACAGAAGCAAAGGCAAAAGATTTAGCACATTCATCAATTACTTCGGTGTGCTTAATTGATCTGGTTGGTGGGTTTGGCAAGTTTAGGGTCGCACATAACACTTGAGCTGCAATCAATCCTTTGCTTATGCACCTCAGCCCATACAAGACTCTAACATTGCTCTCAAACAAGTTATTCATACACTTTTGTGAAGGCCAAAATGACACAGTGAGCCTGAAAACTTTGTACTGAGAGTCCAGTCTTTGCAGATGTGTCTTTACAGATGCTAGTTTGGCCACCATGAATCTTACACGAAACAGCGTCTTGTAAAACTTTGTCCTAATTCACATATTAGCTAAACTATTTATATGATCTTCTTTGTCAATAAAGAAATCCTCGTGGTTTCCATGTTTCCTCTTCGAAGCGCTAGTGAGCGTGTTCTTATCATTTGTCTGTGATTCAGATGTATGCTGATTTCCATGGAAACGTCGCTTCTTAATACAACCCTTTCTTTTCATCATGTTGAAAAGAGGTGCAAGGACCGGTAATAACGCACCAAACCACTATCGTTATAGTTCAAAACCTATAGAACAATACAATTTCGAAGTAACTCCACAAAATGGATGTTGCAATACCGATATTTCTGTTTACACACCGCATCCAACCTCATAACACGAACATTAACATAAATTCAAGGACTAAATAACTGAAAACCATAGTCTTCTAGACTGAATAGTTCCGGAGATAAAGATACTTAAGGAAGTCAGTGCAGAATGACTGAGTTTTTTCTTTTTTTTTTACATTTGCCTTATTAACTTCGAAATGATAAAACCTACAGTTCCAATTTCTATTAATCGAAAAATGAAGCATCAAATTATTCGGAAGAGATCAAATACTATTAAGAGATAATAACCGGAAAATGTCACTTTCCTACCAGTTTCACCATACGTATTACCCTAAACCCACTACACATGGGAACAGGGACATTGTCTTAGCAATGCCACACCAATACTCTAGTCACGTGTTTTTTGCTCTATTCTGTCGGAATTGTTAGTAAAATAGCGCTAATCTCATTTTTCGTATCAAACTAATGCAAATTTTACGAATAAAAATTACTCCTTTTTTGAAATAGGTTTGTATGAAAACGAAAAATTTTAGAACTGCTGCCATGACTGCTTGATATTTCGTTTCTTCTATTCTTTTGCGGATAAAAAAATTAAAAAAAACTTGTTGTAATCGAGACCAATCAAATACCGAAAAGTACCGGTTACTCAGAACTAAAATACCGGTACCGGTTTTACCCGGTCGTTTTTTCCCATCTCTAGTTCTAATGCAATGTACGAGGGTTGAAACTTAAATAGTGGCAACTATTTATTCACAAATGAAACAAAAGAGTTACAAGTTTTCATCTGTTACTGTCCTTCAAAGTAGTCACCAGCGTTGTGTAGAACCCGTTGCCAGCGATGTGGAAGGCGTAGTATACTTTTAGCAGAGTCTGGTCTGTTGACGGTGTGAATGGAGTGGTCTAAAGTTATGGTGATTCTCGTGTACGACTGTGATGGTCTTAACCTAACGCATTACGTTCCTCAACGGCAGACCGTCAATGCACAGTATGACTGTTCGTTTTTGGAGCACCAGCTGTGACCAGCTTTGCGAACTAAGCGGCGACACTTTCTGCGCAACCCACCCATCATTTTGCACGACAGTGCGCGGGCGCATACAGCGCAAGCTGTGGCTGCTCCGTTCGGTCGGTGGTACTGGGAAGTACTGTACCATCCACCATACTCCCCGTACTTAAGTCCTTGTGACTTTGATTTGACTACGAAGATGAAGGAACCACTTCGTGGCATTCGCTTCAGAACTGTTCCATAGATTCGACATGCAGAAGACCGCTCCATTCGCACCATCCACAGAACAGGCTCTGCTAACGGTATACTACGCCTTCCACATAGCTGGCAACGGGTTCTACACAACTTTGATGACTGCTTTGAAGGACAGTAACAGGTGTGCCGGCCACGGTGGCCGTGCGGTTCTAGGCGCTGCAGTCCGGAACCGCGGGACTGCTAAGGTCGCAGGTTCGAATCCTGCCTCGGGCATGGATGTGTGTGATGTCCTTAGGTTAGTTAGGTTTAAGTAGTTCTAAGTTCTAGGGGACTGATGACCTAAGATGTTAAGTCCCATAGTGCTCAGAACCATTTGAACCATTTGAACAGTAACAGGTGCAAACATGTATCTCTTTTGTGTCGGTTGTGAATCAATGGTTGCCGCTATTTAAGTTCCAACCATCGTATTTAAGATGTGTCAGTGTAAAACAAGGTCCGCCCCCGGTAGCTGAGTGGTGAGCGCCACAGAATGTCACGCCTAAGGGCCCGGGTTCGATTCCCGGCTGGGTCGGAGATTTTCTCCGGTTAGGGACTGGGTGTTGTGTCGTCCTAATTATCATTATTTCATCCCCATCGACACTCAAGTCGCCGCAGTGGCGTCAACTCGAAAGACTTGCACCAGGCGAACGGTCTACCCGACGGGAGGCCCTAGTCACCCGACATTTTTTATTTAGCGTAAAACAAGCGGCTACCAGAATATCAGTATCGCGAATATCCATGTAAAGAAGTGACAGTACTCACCCACATGCTAAAAGGCCGCCATATCGTATTGAAAATATGCTGTTTAAATGAATATAAAAACATTTGTGCAGTGAATTACTTTCAGATCATGTCAGACTAAACAGTTCAATAGTGTAGTATTACACATAAGTTCCGCTATTGTACCAATAATGCAAATGAAGCTCTGCGCCGCCAAAATCGTAAGTGAACAACTGACGTATAAAGAGCGTATCACAGAATTATCGCATCATAATAACTGAATCAAAACTATTTGCATCGCACACAGGCTGTGGTGTTAATCACAACAAACAACGAGACACAGTTCCTCGCCAACAGACGACACCTTTGGACATCGATTTCCCGCCACCTACTGCCATCCCCCCCCCCCCCCCCCCCCCACACACACACCGTCCCCCAAAAATACCCCAATACCTACTCCGGCAATGAGTACTGAAAAAAATTATGTTAATTTAGATTAGCACACTTTATCTCTGCATAACAAATCTTCTGCACGCATAAACGCCTGATGATGAGCAGAAACGGCTTGAAACGCGTTGCAGTATCTTGTATTAAACATAAAGCAAATAATAGTGACTGTTAGTATAAAATATAATTAATTATCCCACACAGTCACGCTTCGTAAACTTAGTCAGTGTAGCCAAAATTAACCACAATAAATTGTCTTGGAATTTATTTCACACTGAACAGAACTCTTATTTCAGTTAATGATTGCATTTGTGGACACCATATTCTTCTCTTTCCACTAATTCGAAAGTTTAATCATGTCTGTCACTATTAGTCATGCTGAAATCGGTTTCATGATGTTACAACTTACTTATTCATTTCCAGTGGTGTGAACGTTGATACGTGTCACTTGCGAATATGATGAAGGGATAAACAATGCTGTATTTCTGTCTCCGAAAACAGTAAGTATCGATTAGTTGAAGAACAGCGCCCGGTGCCATAGCACGTAGGTTGTAGATCAGCATCGGCAGGCGGTTCTGTTTACCTAGCACGCCGTGGAACAGCCCAACTTGTTTCTGCAGTTTCTGCTGTGTGCAACAGCATGGTGCATATGGCAAAGCGAGCAGGGCAGATACCTCTGAGACGAAATAAAACGCTTTATGATTACTAATCCAGAAAATTAGAGGAATGAGTATGGGGGGGGGGGACATGTATGTCTTAGTGAAAGAGCTTTTTAAGTTCAAATAATTCTCCTTTACAATTAAGAATATAGACAGTAGTAATCCCTTGATTGCTAGGTCGCAAGATCAATATTTAGTAAGGCTCGTTTGAGAATGTTGTGTTGCAATTATGACAGGAAAAATATTAGCTGCTAATGACTCACCATATGCATCAGAGGGGCGACAGAAAGTGATTGTCCGGGAGGTGCAGAGATCAACTTTCTATGGGATGTATGCATTCCACTTCACAAAATCGACACCGTCGTCATTCAAGAAACGTTCGAAACAAACCAGTACCTTGTACGATGAACACCGAATGAAAAATTGCGCGCCACAATGATCACAAAGGATCGTACCATCAAGATCGAAGGCGACCTCCTTGGGTGTTACAAACTGTGCAGGACCTTCAGCTACGCATCCACTCTTAAAGAATGCACATAGAATCATATTGGTGTAGCGGGGTGATGAGAACTGAAGGAATGTGGCGCCATGCAACCGAATGCGGAACAGTCTGTCGTGGAACTTATCGTGAAACCTGCTACCCTTTAAGGGGTAGCTGCTCATAGTGTGATAATGTGTTTCATGGACACGGAAAAAACAAACATTCAGGGGTTTAATTGGTCCAGTGGTTCTAGGGAGTATGAATTACAATGTTACACACTTTTCAGGTGGGATAGTTTTCCCGAGGACATGCAGCTTTCCTGTATGATTAAATGATGATGGCGTCCTCTTGGGTAAAATATTCCGGAGGTAAAATAGTCCCCAATTCGGATCTCCGGGCGGGGACTACTCAAGAGGATGTCGTTATCAGGAGAAAGAAAACCGGCATTCTACGAATCGGAGCGTGGAATGTCAGATCCCTTAATCGGGCAGGTAGGTTAGAAAATTTAAAAAGGGAAATGGATAGGTTAAAGTTAGATATAGTGGGAATTAGTGAAGTTCGGTGGCAGGAGGAACAAGACTTTTGGTCAGGTGATTACAGGGTTATAAATACAAAATCAAATAGGGGTAATGCAGGAGTAGGTTTAATAATGAATAAAAAAATAGGAGTGCGGGTTAGCTACTACAAACAGCATAGTGAACGCATTATTGTGGCCAAGATAGACACAAAGCCCATGCCTACTACAGTAGTACAAGTTTATAAGCCAACTAGCTCTGCAGATGATGAAGAAATAGATGAAATGCAAGACGAGATAAAAGAAATCATTCAGATAGTGGAGGGAGACGAAAATTTAATAGTCATGGGTGACCGGAATTCGTCAGTAGGAAAAGGGAGAGAAGGAAACATAGTAGGTGAATATGTATTGGGGGGAAGGAATGAGAGAGGAAGCCGCCTTGTAGAATTTTGCACAGAGCATAACTTAATCATAGCTAACACTTGGTTCAAGAATCATAAAAGAAGATTGTATACCTGGAAGAATCCTGGAGATACTAAAAGGTATCAGACAGATTATATAATGGTAAGACAGAGATTTAGGAACCAGGTTTTAAATTGTAAGACATTTCCTGGGGCAGATGTGGATTCTGACCACAATCTATTGGTTATGAACTGCAGATTGAAACTGAAGAAACTGCAACAAGGTGGGAATTTAAGGAGATGGGACTTGGATAAACTGAATGAACCAGAGGTTGTAGAGAGTTTCAGGGAGAGCATAAGGGAACAATTGACAGGAATGGGGGAAAGAAATACAGTAGAAGAAGAATGGGTAGCTCTGAGGGATGATGTAGTGAAGGCAGCAGACGATCAAGTAGGTAAAAAGACGAGGGCTAATAGAAATCCTTGGGTAACAGAAGAAATATTGAATTTAATTGATGAAAGGAGAAAATATAAAAATGCAGTAAATGAAGCAGGCAAAAAGGAATACAAACGTCTCAAAAATGAGATCGACAGGAAGTGCAAAATGGCTAAGCAGGGATGGCTAGAGGACAAATGTAAGGATGTAGAGGCTTGTCTCACTAGGGGTAGGATAGATACTGCCTACAGGAAAATTAAAGAGACCTTTGGAGAGAAGAGAACCACTTGTATGAATATCAAGAGCTCAGATGGCAACCCAGTTCTAAGCAAAGAAGGGAAGGCAGAAAGGTGGGAGGAGTATATAGAGGGTTTATACAAGGGCGATGTACTTGAGGGCAATATTATGGAAATGGAAGAGGATGTAGATGAAGACGAAATGGGAGATAAGATACTGCGTGAAGAGTTTGACAGAGCACTGAAAGACCTGAGTCGAAACAAGGCCCCGGGAGTAGACAACATTCCATTAGAATTACTGATGGCCTCGGGAGAGCCAGTCATGACAAAACTCTACCATCTGGTGAGCACGATGTATGAGACAGGCGAAATACCCTCAGACTTCAAGAAGAATATAATAATTCCAATCCCAAAGAAAGTAGGCGTTGACAGATGTGAAAATTACCGAACTATCAGTTTAATAAGTTGGTTCAAATGGTTCTGAGCACTATGGGACTTAACATCTATGGTCTTCAGTCCCCTAGAACTTAGAACTACTTAAACCTAACTAACCTAAGGACAGCACACAACACCCAGCCATCACGAGGCAGAGAAAATCCCTGACCCCGCCGGGAATCGAACCCGGGAACCCGGGCGTGGGAAGCGAGAAGGCTACCGCACGACCACGAGATGCGGGCATTTAATAAGTCACAGCTGCAAAACACTAACGCGAATTCCTTACAGACGAATGGAAAAACTGGTAGAAGCCGACCTCGGGGAAGATCAGTTTGGATTCCGTAGAAATGTTGGAACACGTGAGGCAATACTGACCTTACGACTTATCTTAGAAGAAAGATTAAGAAAAGGCAAACCTACGTTTCTAGCATTTGTAGACTTAGAGAAAGCTTTGACAATGTTAACTGGAATACTCTCTTTCAAATTCTGAAAGTGGCAGGGGTAAAATACAGGGAGTGAAAGGCTATTTACAGTTTGTACAGAAACCAGATGGCAGTTATAAGAGTCGAGGGGCATGAAAGGGAAGCAGTGGTTGGGAAAGGAGTGAGACAGGGTTGTAGCCTTTCCCCGATGTTATTCAATGTGTATATTGAGCAAGCAGTAAAGGAAACAAAAAAAAATTCGGAGTAGGTATTAAAATTCATGGAGAAGAAGTAAAAACTTTGAGGTTCGCCGATGACATTGTAATTCTGTCAGAGACAGCAAAGGACTTGGAAGAGCAGTTGAACGGAATGGACAGTGTCTTGAAAGGAGGATATAAGATGAACATCGACAAAAGCAAAACGAGGATAATGGAATGTAGTCAAATTAAGTCGGGTGATGCTGAGGGAATTAGATTAGGAAATGAGACACTTAAAGTAGTAAAGGAGTTTTGCTATTTAGGGAGTAAAATAACCGATGATGGTCGAAGTAGAGAGGATATAAAATGTAGACTGGCAATGGCAAGGAAAGCGTTTCTCAAGAAGAGAAATTTGTTAACATCGAGTATAGATTTAAGTGTCAGGAAGTCGTTTCTGAAAGTATTTGTATGGAGTGTAGCCATGTATGGAAGTGAAACATGGACGATAACTAGTTTGGACAAGAAGAGAATAGAAGCTTTCGAAATGTGGTGCTACAGAAGAATGCTGAAGATAAGGTGGGTAGATCACGTAACTAATGAGGAGGTATTGAATAGGATTGGGGAGAAGAGAAGTTTGTGGTACAACTTGATTAGAAGAGGGGATCGGTTGGTAGGACATGTTTTGAGGCATCGAGGGATCACAAATTTAGCATTGGAGGGCACCGTGGAGGGTAAAAATCTTAGAGGGAGACCAAAAGATGAATACACTAAGCAGATTCAGAAGGATGTAGGTTGCAGTAGGTACTGGGAGATGAAGAAGCTTGCACAGGATAGAGTAGCATGGAGAGCTGCATCAAACCAGCCTCAGGACTGAAGACCACAACAACAACAGTTTGCTCTAAAAGGGTATGATATTTATACACAGAGCAGGAGTCAAGCAAAAGCAAGTTATTTTGATCAGCCATTGGCCAAAAGCGGTGCTCACACCATAGGTCTCTTATGCCCGTTTTCCCACCCTTGTTTGCTGTGACGTAAATATTCTTATACCTTCGCAATACCATGTATATGAGAAAGAATTCTAGGGGGCAGAGCACCTCCAACTTCTCGCAACACAATAAATAGCTTTCCGCCAATTTACCATTCAGATTAACATTCGGCATAATTGTATTCGAATACGCTAAGACAATGATGCTAGGTGATCTTCATAGAACTCCCTTGGTATCTCTAATTTCCAGGATTCCTCTTATGTGCATTTCCTCCTCAAATCTCAGTTGGTTGGGGTTGAAGACAAATTCCTTACTGAACAGTGAGATAAGTTTGCTTATCTCATTTACAAATTTTCGGGGCGATTCCGCATTTTGCTGTGCATCGTCAAGGTAATGCTTTGGTTGAATTTTCGTCCTCTTACGTCTTCCAGTTCTGTAGCACTGTTTGAACTTACCCAGCCATCCATTGCTTCTCTTGAAATAACTGTAGCGTGCAGTTTTATGTGCATAACGTATTAGGTCACTATCAAGCACATCCTGTAAATTGTATCAAGCATCCTTGAAAGGCGCAAACACCAGTTTTTGTGACAGTTGCGCCTTGTCCTCCCTTGAATATCTGTAATTTTCTTATACACTACACGGTCATATTGCTGCGGACTTATTCGAAATCTGTTCATAATTGTTTTTGTTTTTACTAGGTTGCGGATGATCTTCCTTGTACGTAACTATGTTTAGTACCCGCTCCTTGGGCAACGATTGTTCTTTATTACGTTTCGTTGGGAAGGAGATTTGTAGCTCTCTGTCCGACAAGGACGATGAACTACACCCATTTCAATATCACTTTCATCTGTTAAGCACTTATCTTCATTATTTGTACTTGTCATGTACAATGTTCACACAGTCGAGCATATGCGACACCACACATTCCACTGGCTCATCTTGCGGAAACACTATATTTTATCTGCCACTTCTTTCTCACTCTATGAAATTCGTTGGGTTCCTTTCTGAAGAAATGTCAACTCTGGCAACAGTTGTTGTGATTATAACGAAATGTTTTCTTTGCTTATCGCTGCCATCAACATCACTAGCACTTGAGATACTCGTCAACTAAGCAGTTCAACTACGCTCCATAGCCTCATGTAATGCTCACTACTGGATACCTCCAGCCCCACACCCTTTGCCATTATCAGCTAATTTGTGGTTGCATGGCAGAAAATATGTGGGGCATCGAATGCCGTAAACATCGTTGCCCTATTGCGACCTCGCATTCGAGGGGTTCTTCGTGAGATGTGATAAGAAATCTTAGTAAGCCGACAGCTCATTTTCGACAAAGGGTTGATCTGCGAATAAAGAACGCCCAAATAACCTCCTTCTCAAGAATGAATAAATTCTGTTGTAAAAGCGGGGGCAAATCTGTGATGATTTTGACAGCAGCTTTACTGCATTAAATTTGACTTAGATTTGCTCTTTAGTGGCGAATCAGCTACTATGTCCTTTGTCACTGGATGGACGGCTGGATGGAGACATTAGCCATCGTCCTCCTGAATGCGAGTCTAGTGTCTCGCCACCGCGTCACTTCGATCACTTTGATGATTCTAGACAACTATACCATTTGATCTAATGCGTCCGGACACACCTATGTGATACGGAATTGTCCACTAGATGTCACGAGAGGCTGACCTGCCAGTATGAAAGGAGGCGGGGAGTGTTGTGTTGTCAGCGGGAAAGTAGTGACAGCAGAATGGATCGGCAGGAGAGTTCATTGGCTTCAAACGTGCATTAATCGTTGGGTATCACATGAGACACAGCTCCGTCAGGAACATTCTGACGCTTGTAAAGTGGCCCAAGCCGTTTATTGGAGATGTGATTCTGAAGTGGAAACGCGATGGACAGCTAAACCAAGGCCAGACAGACCTCATGTACTGGTTGACAGGGACCGTTGAGCATTGTGGAAAGTGGTTGTAAAAAAAGCATGAAATCTGCAGAAGGAATCACTCGCGACTTCCGAAGAGCTACCAACAGTCCAGCTAGAACAATACTGTGCATAAGGAATGGGCTACAATGGCCGAGCACCTCCTCAAAAGCCCACCATTTCTGTAGCCGATTTACATCAATAATACATCTACTTCCTCAAGCAACCAGATGGTGTGTAGCACAGTATACTTCTGGTACCACTAACTGATCCTCCCTCCTCTCTCTGTAGATAGATATTCAGCGATCAGAGGCCCTGCAGACTACGCGCTGCTTCCACAAACTGCCTTCATTCCTTCCTGTTTTGTGCCCGGTTCCACCAGGTGTCTTCAATTCCCAGGGCTGCTAGGTCCTTCGCCAGGTCGTCCATCCAGTGCTGCCCTGGTCGTCCAATGGGGCGTTTGGTGTGTGGTTTCTCCGCTAGTGCCATCTTCGCCTGTCTTCCATCTGTCATACGGGCTACATGACCCACCCATTGTATTCTTTTGCTCGTTATCTCCTGTAGGATAGTTGGTTGTCGCCTCAGGAGGTAGATTTCCTCGTTTTTCCTCCTCCTCCATTCTCCATTATCTAAAACTGGTCCCCATATCTTCCTCATTACTCTTGTTTCAAATATTAATAGTTTTTCTCTTTCTCGCTTAGTCATGCTCCATGTTTCTGAACCGTACATTACTGCTGTGCATATCACTGTGTTGTAGATTTTCATCTTCGAGCTCACTGAGATCGATTTAGAGCCAAGCGTCTTTCTGAGGGTATGTATGCATTTCGTTCCCACTGCTATTCTTTCCTTGATGTCCATTTTTATGTTGTTGTCCGTGCTAAACCACGATCCCAAGCATTTGAACTGGTCTATTCTCTTGAACCTCTTGCCATCTATCTCAAGAAATTCTATCTGCTCTTGTCTTCTTCCTAATTGTATGAACTCTGTTTTGTCTCGATTCACTTTGAGCCCTACCTTCTGAGCATAATTGTCTATTTTCTGGTACATTTCTTTCAACTCGTGCTTTCGTGCTTTGATTCACTTAATAGTACTATGTCATCTGCATATGCGAGACAATTGAAGTTACCGTCCATCTCTACTCCAGCCCCCTCCTGTTGCCTACACTCTTTTATTACTTTCTCTAAGATGACATTGAACAGAACACATGAGAGAGCATCCCCTTGTCTGAGGCCTATCTCAATCTCGAATGTTTCTGATGTGGCTCCTCGGAAACACACTGCTGCCTTTGACCCTTCCATACAAGCTTGCACCATTCTCTCTAGCTTCTCAGGGATTCTGAAATCCCGCATTGCATTGTATAGGCTATTCCTGTGGATGCTATCATATGCATGTTGAAAATCGACGAACAGGCTGTAGATATCTTTATCATATTCCAAATGTTTTTCAAACAATTGTCTTAGTGTGAAAATGTGATCTATTGTCGATCGGTTTGGTCGAAAGCCAGATTGGTATTCCTGTATGTTATTCTCTATGAATGGTTGCTGTTCTCTGAGGATAATGATGGACAGTACCTTATACGATACATTCAACAAGCTGATTCCTCTGTAGTACTGCATTCCATTTTGCTTCTCTTCCTGTATATTGGGCATATAATAACCAATTTCAATTCTTCTGGCTGTGTTTCCTTCTCTCATATCTACTGGATCAGTGTACATATCTCTAAGCCGGCCGAAGTGGCCGTGCTGTTAAAGGCGCTGCAGTCTGGAACCGCGAGACCGCTACGGTCGCAGGTTCGAATCCTGCCTCGGGCATGGATGTTTGTGATGTCCTTAGGTTAGTTAGGTTTAACTAGTTCTAAGTTCTAGGGGACTAATGACCTCAGCAGTTGAGTCCCATAGTGCTCAGAGCCATTTGAACCACATATCTCTAAGTGTAAGCTCTCACCTCGCTCCTTGATTAATTCTGATGTTATTCCATCCTCCCCTGGGGCTTTGTTGTTTCTGAGTCCATTGATTGCGATTTTCACGTCTTCTTCACTAACTTCCCATTCTTCTTCATTTTTCCTTTCCTCCGTAGTGTTTGCAAAATGGCTCTGAGCACTATGGGACTCAACTGCTGTGGTCATAAGTCCCCTAGAACTTAGAACTACTTAAACCTAACTAACCTAAGGACAGCACACAACACCCAGCCATCACGAGGCAGAGAAAATCCCTGACCCCGCCGGGAATCGAACCCGGAAACCCGGGCGTGGGAAGCGAGAACGCTACCGCACGACCACGAGATGCGGGCGTAGTGTTTGCAGATAATATCTCATCTTGGTCTGGGCAATTCAACAGTTCTGAGAAGTATTCTTTCCATCTTTCTACAATTCTTTTCTTATCATTTATCAAGTTGCCGTTCTTATCTCTAATGGAAAAAGCTGGGCTCTGAAATCCACATTTCCGATTTTTTATATATTGGAAGAATTGCCTTGAGTTCTTGTTTGGCTCTTTGCCTCAACTTGTTCTAGCAAACTGGTTAGACATAGTCTCTTCTCTGCTCTTAGGATTCGCTTCGCCTCCCTTCTGATGTTGATAAAATGTTCCCCTTTCTGCTCATTCTCCCTGTCAGCAAGCCACTTCTCTCTCATCTTCCTTCTCTTTTCTGTAGCCTTCTGGCACGTCTTGTTGAACCATTTCCTCTTCTTCATTATCTTCTTTCTTCTCAATATATCCTCCGCTACGCTTAATACCGTGGACTTTATTTCTTTCCCCCTTTCCTCCACGTTCTCTCTTGGTTCTAGGGTCTCTAGGACCTCAAAACGGTTTTTGATTCCCCTCTCTGTATTAGTCCTAATTTCCCGAATTTTCTCATTGTCCTCATTTCGCGAGACGTATGTAAGAGGAAGTAAGATGTCTGATTCTTCCCGGAAAGCACTCAGTCGAAATTTCAGTAGTAAACCGCACCGTGATGCACAACGCCTCTTTGTAGTGTCTTGCACTAGATTTTGTTTAGCATCCCTGTAACACTCTCGCACCGACTGAACAATCCCGCGATGAAAAGCGACGTTCTTCGTTAGATCTTCTCTATCTTTTCTATTAGTCCTACCTGGTAAGGCTCTTACATTGATGAACAGTACTCAAGATTCGGTCGAACAAGCGCTTTCTAAGGCACGTCTTTAGATGAATTAAATTTTCTTAAGTTTCTTCCTATGCATCTCAATCTGGCATCTGGTTTTCCTATTATCTTACTGTGTGGTCATTCTACGTAAGGTCGCTCTGATTAGATACTCCTAGATGTTTTACGGTGGTTACTTTTTCAGCAATTTGTCACCAGTAGTGTAGTTGTACAGTAGTTGATTTCTTTTCCTATGTATGCGCAATATGTTGCATTTACTTACGTTCAGAGTCAACTGCCAGTCACTGCACCATTCATCAATCCTCTGTAGGTCCTTCTGTAGACCGTTACTATCTTCTGCCGTTGCTACTTTCTTATAGACAAGCGCATTATCTGCGAACTGCCTTCGTGAGCTTCCGACGTTTTCTACTGCACTCATGCTCATAAATTAAGGATAATTGGAAAACGTGGTGCCACACAACGTGGCACTACACAAAACTGGCGCTAATAGCATAGGCACAAAGGGAACACACACGACGGCATTGGTGATAAGTTGAGAAAACCGTCCCTAAACACATGTGCTACAAAACTGTTTCCTGCGCATGTACCCCGACATCAATATGGGATATGATCACCACGCACATGTACACAGGCCGCACAACGGGTTGGCATACTCTGTATCAGGTGTTCGAGCAGCTGCTGGGGTATAGCCTCCCATTCTTGCACCAGTGCCTGTCGGAGCTCCTGAAGTGTCCTAGAGGTTTAAAGACGTGCAGCGACACGTCGACCGAGAGCACCCCAGACGTGATCGATGGGGTTTAGGTCTGGAGAACAAGCAGGCCACTCCATTCGCCTGATATCTTCTGTTTCAAGGTACTCCTCCACGATGGCAACTCGGTGGGGCCGTGCGTTATCATCCGTCAGGATGAAGGTGGGACCCACTGCACCCCTGAAAAGTCGGACATACTGGTGCAAAATGACGTCCCGATACACCTGACCTGTTACAGTTTCTCTGTCAAAGACATGCAGGGGTGTACGTGAACAAATCATAATCCCACCCCACACCATCAAACCACGACCTCCACACAGGTCCCTTTCAAGGACATTAAGGGGTTGTTATCTGGTTCCTGGTTCACACCAGATGAAAATCCGACGAGAATCACTGTTCAGACTATACCTGGACTCGTCCCTGAACATAACTTGTGACCACTGTTCCGATGACCATGTACTGTGTTCTTGAAATCAGGCTTTACGGGCTCTCCTGTGACCAGCGGACAGTAGAATGCACCTTGCAGGTCTCCAGGCGAATAAACCATATCTGTTCAGTCGTCTGTAGACTGTCTGGAGACAACTGTTCCAGTGGCTGTGGTAAGCTCCCGAGTAAGACTACCTGCAGTACTCCCTGGCCGTCTGTGGGCACTGATGGTGAGATATCGGTCTTCTTGTGGTGTTGTACACTGTGGACGTCCCGTACTGTAGCGCATGGACACGTTTCCTGTCTGCTGGAATCGTTGCCATAATCTTGATATCACACTTTGTGGCATAAGGAGGGCCCATGCTACGACCTGCTGTGTTTGACGAGCCTCCAGTCGTCCTATTATTCTACCCCTGATAACATCATCAATGTGTGTTATTTGAGCCATTTTCAACACACAGTCACCGTTAGCACGTCTGAAAACGTCTGCACAGTTATTCGCTGCACCGTACTCTGACATGCACCAACACACCTCTGCGTATGTGGACTGCTGCCAGCGCCACCGTCCAACGACCGCAGGTCAAATGCACAGTATGGTCATACCATGAGGTGATTTAAACCCGCAAATCCCACACCAGAGTGTTGTTTCACCATGCATCAGCATTATCCTTAATTTATGAGCATGAGTGTAGATCATTTATGTACACTGCAAACAGTAGCGGTCCTGTCACGTTTCCTTGGGGTACCCCCGAAATTACCTTTGCATCTGTCAATTTTGTCCCATCAAGAGCTATGTGTTGAGTTCTGTCTGCAGAGAAGTCTTAAATCCAGTGAGCATAAAACATGTTCCATAATTCTACAAGAGACTGACTTCAAAGACATAGGCCTATAATTAGGTGCATCTGTTCTACGACCGTTATTCAAAACGGGAATGACCAGCGCTTTTTTCCAGTCCTAAACATCCTCCGTTGTTCCAGCGGCGTACGATAAAATGCTACTAGAAGAGGAGCAAGTTCTCTCGCATTATTTCCGTAGAATTTTGCGTGTATCTCATCTGATCGTGTTGCCTTTCCACAAAAAAGCGACTGTAGTTGTTTTTCTATTCCACAATCAGCTATCTCAATATTTCCCATTTCGAATGGTTGAAACGAGGGACTGCGTTATGATCTTCCGTGGTGAACCAGTTTAGGAAGACAGAATTAAGTATTTTAGACTTCTTTCTGTCATTTTCCGTTTCAGTGCCATTACGTTCATAGAGTGACTGACTAGATGATTTCGGACTGCCTACTGATTTTAAGTAAGACCTTGGGGTTTCTCGTCAGATCGGTTAACAGCATTTCACCTTCAAAGCCATTGATCGCTGCTCTCATTACGCTCATTTTCGCTTCATTAAGTTTTTGTTTGTCAGCTAGGTTTTGAATTCTCTTGAATCTGTTTACGTAGCAGTTTTCTAACATGGCTATGAAAGCACGGTGGATCTTTTCTTCTCTTAAGACGTTGCTCGGAACATACTTCTCTAAAACATATTGCACGATGCTTTTGAATGTTTTCCGTATATGCTCCACATCTTCATCCCTAGTACTGAATATTATATGTTAACTACTCAAGTGCTGGGGTTTTGTATCCACCATTGCTAAGCAATAACATTTGCGTACCTTTCTTGACATTCCTTGTAATTCCTGTGGTCGTAAATGCTATCGACGCCTTGTGATCAATGATATTCTTCTCTGCGTTACCTCATTTTAAATTTTCAGGTGTATTTGTTGCTAGGAGGTCTACGACATTACTGGTTCTGTATCTGCACCAAGTAATCTTCAGACAAGACAGTGAGAGCAACGTCACACGAGTCTCTGTCTGTGGCACCTTTTTTTATAGCATGACTCTCCCAATCTATACCTGGCAACTTGAAGTCACTCCCCATTACAGCACCACGTTGAGGATATTCTGCAAGATATCTCTGAAGCGCTCTAGCACTGCAGCTCCTGACGCAGTGCTCTATAAACGTATCCGATTACCATTATTGACCCAGCTTTGATACTTAACTTCACCCAGATTAATTCACATTCGGAATCTCTGATAACCTCGCTGGATTCACTCTAAGTCAAAAAAAAACGACGCACCACGAATGATTAATTCCAATGGAACGGAAATTAATAAATGTTATGTACATGTACAGACAAACAAATGATTATAATTTCAGAAATACTGGATGATTTATTCAAGAGAAAGAGCTCCAGAAATTGAGAAAGTCAATAGAGCGTTGGTCCACCTCTGGCTCTTATGCAAGGAATTATTCGGCTTGACATTGATTGATAGAGTTGCTGGATATCATCGTGAGGGTCATCGGGCCAAATTCTGTCCAGTTAGCCCGCTGCATCTTGAATTTTTCATTTTCCGACTTATCATTACAATAAATATTGCAATCTAAATATAGGATTTCGTTGCTATTTACTTCCTATTTCAACCAACTTTCTGCTCCTAGTACTATCTGGGCATTACACCCTTCACTAAGCGACACTAATTCTGGGACCATGGAACGCTCCTCAGTTTACTAAAATCATATTATCTTTTCTATTTCCTACACGGGGAGACGAGCTTCCCCTGAAAATCACGTGACTGATGTATCTTCGATTTCTGCAGACAGTTCATCCCTGATCCCAAGAGGACGGGCGAGGAGGGGCAGCCGGCCGCGGTGGTCTCGCGGTTCTAGGCGCGCAGTCCGGAACCATGCGACTGCTACGGTCGCAGGTTCGAATCCTGCCTCGGGTATGGATGTGTGTGATGTCCTTAGGTTAGTTAGGTTTAAGTAGTTCTAAGTTCTAGGGGACTGATGACCACTGCTGTTAAGTCCCATAGTGCTCAGAGCCATTTGAGGAGGGGCAGCAGAACAGACGGAAATTATTATGTGTAAGTCTGACATGTGATTGTGCTATCCACTGAATTATCATGTTGAGGTGTTCCCATTTCTGTTACAGACTCCAGACCCCATCAACTAGGAAACCGGTAACTTACGTTTTTGACGGACGCTCGTTTCGGTATAGACATTACATGTTCCCACAGGATATTCAAATAATTTAGGGCGAATACAGATAAGCCTCCTTCAACAAAGGCGTTTGAGTGGATTACATAGTAGCTGTAACCCCAACAAAATTTGAAAGGAGTGCTGTGATACATAACGTTATTTCCGTTTTCTAGCATTGTGGGATATACACACAGTATAGAGCGTACAAACAACGGAAGTGTAAAGTCCCTTTCCTCTGACGCTTCTTAAAGTGAATATTGTACCAACAACGCATAAAATAGTGAATATAGTATCGAAATGAATAGAAACAGTACCCACCGTTAAGAACAACATGCTGTTTGCAAGGAACTCTTCAATCAACTGATAAATCCGATATCATATTCCTTATATAACTCATGTGTGACATCTCAGAACAGTACCGAACACTAACTTTATGTCCCAACACGTACTTGACAACTACTTCGAAAAGCAGGTAAAGATACAGTGAGGTGACAAAAGTCACATATATGTACATATAAAATAGCGGCAGTATCGCATACACTAGGTATAAAATGGCAGGCATTACATTGACGGAGCTGTCGTTTGTACGAAGGCCATTCATATGAAATTGTTTCGAACGTGATTATGGCCACACAACAGGAATTAACAGAGTTTGAACGCAGAATGGTACTTGGAGTTAGAGGCGTGGGACATTCCATTTCGAAAATTGTTACGGAATTCAATATTCCGAGGTCGACTGCGCCAATATTGCGCCTAATTTCAGGCATTACCCCACACCACGTACGCCGCAGTGGCCGACGGCCATTAGTTAACGACCAAGAGCAGTGGCGATTGTGTTGAGTTTTCTGTGCTAACAGACAAGGAACACTATGTGAAATAACCACGAAATCGATGTGGGACGTACGGCACGTATCCCGTAGGACAGAGCAGCGAAATCTGGCGTTCATCGGCTATGACAGCAGACGACCGACGCGAGTGCCTTTGCTAACAGCATGACATCACCTGCAGCGCCTCTCCTGAACTCCTGATCATATCGGTCGGACCCTAGACGACTGGAAAAGTGAGTCCCAATTTCAGTTCGTAAGAGCTGATGGTGGGGTTGGTGTGTGGCGGAAACCCCACGAAGTAATAGGCCCAAGCTGTCAACACGGCACTGTGCAAGCTGGTGGTGGCTCCACAATGGTGTGGGCTGTGTTAAGGTAAAATAATTGGGTCCTCTGGTCCAAATCAACCGATCATTGACTGTAAATGATTACGTTCGGCTATTGGAAAACATTTTCAACCTTTCAGGGTCTTCATGTTCTAGGCGCTTCAGTCTGGAACCGCGCGACCGCTACGGTCGCAGGTTCGAATCCTGCCTCGGGCATGGATGTGTGTTATGTCTTTAGGTTAGTTAGGTTTAAGTAGTTCTAAGTTCTAGGGAACTGATGACCACAGATGTTAAGTCCGATAGTGCTCAGAGCCATTTGAACCATCTTCATGTTCCCAAATAACGATGGAATGGTCATCGAGGCACAATTGTCATTGATTGCCTTGAACTATATCCTGGACAGTTCGAGCGAGCAGTTCGAGCTCTGGCAACACGTTCGCAATTATGGACGGCTATAGAGGCAACGTGGCTCAGTAATTCTGCAGGGGAGTTCCAACGGCTTGTTGAGTCCATGTCAAGTCGAGTTGCTGCACTAAGCCAGACAAAAGGAGATCCGACTTGATATTAGGAGGTATGCCATGGCTTTTGTCACTCCACTGTATGTTTACCATAGATTGAGTCTCTCCATAGCAGTCTATATTGGAGCGCAGGTTCACGGCACTTTGATCCATTAAAGCTACTTGACAGACAACACTCAATGCACGAAGGCACATAATCGTTCTCCCATTGTTCCATTTGCGAGTGTAACTGGAAAGGAAGCGACTAGCAGTGAAATAAATATACTCCGCAATGTACTGTATGTTGGTTTGCAGAGAATACATTGTCGCTTTTCTAAGTTTTGTAGCTTAGCATAAGCATCGTGGAAGTCTTTAGCTTGGACCAATATCTGGTAGGAAGCTGTTCCACACATAAATTGTAAGCGTTTTCTGTTGTACGTAGAATATTCAACACAGTCAGCAGATTTCTCAGAGTCCTATGTGGTTTAACGTTATCTGGACCTATGAGCCGTTGAGCTCTATGTTATCGTAAGGAAGATGAACATATATACTCTCCGAATAGACCTCGCGAATATAGATATGCGTCATTGTCTCCTACCTGACTTCACTGAGAGATACATTTCGTTTTCAAGGAGAACCACCAACAAAGCTATGCAGCGGTTCCTCAACAAGCTTTGCAAATAGCACTAGATTCGAAATTTCCTGACAGATTAAACTGTGTTCCGGACCGATACTCGAACTCGGGACCTTTTCCTTTCGCGGACAAGTGCTCTACCAACTGAGCTACCCAAACAGGACTCACGACCCGTTCTCACAGCTTCAATTCTGCCAGTACCTCGCCTCCTATCTTCCAGACTTCACAGAAGCTCTTCTGCGAACCTTGCAGAACTAGCACTCCTGGAAGGAAGTTTTAATTTGTCAGCGCACAGTCCGCAGCAGAGTGAAAATCTCACCTAGATTCGTTTATGATGTATCTTTAAAAATCTCTTTAAGTCTAGAGGCAGTTACTTCATATCAACTGCATAGGTTTTTTCAAACATGCTTTAGTTTTAATCACTGTCTGCGGTAAACTATCGGCTTTCAATATTACCACTCAGTTTTACGAAAATGCAATTATTATCAGTGCACATCTCACAGAGAAATGGTGTGCTTCACATCATCCGGAAACAAGGAATCTTAATTTGACATTGTAATGGTTTGCATCTAACCTAAATCAATTGTGGTCCATATAGCAGCTTTTCTAACACTTCAGTTTGTAGCTTAGCAGAGGTAGCCTGGAAGTCTTGTATTTACGAGTGTCGCAAACGGTTCTAGATAAGGCAAAGTAGCCCTTTCGAGTTGGACTGCAAATGTCCTACATATCAATATACATGAATGACTGACATATACATCAAACGTTTCCAAGGATTTCAAAATCATTTCCGATGAATTGTAAGGGTGCTTACACAGGAAAATACAGACATGTGGGTATATGTTGCTCGGTTGGTAGAGTACTAGTGGTTGTAGCAGCAGTGGATTGAATAGATTCAAACAGTAGATCCCATGGCTAATTCAGTAAGGTGATAGCAGTGGATTCATACTACACATTGCAGTAGGTTCCCAACTAGCTGTAATAGAAGACTCATTATCATGGATTCTCGGCCAGCTGTACCACAGCTACTGTGGGCGTGCCTTGGTGTGATGGAAATCTGATATCGATGTACAGTAAACAATAGCCACCAACCATCGTTCCTATAAACAGAACGTGATCTATTTTCCAGGTTAGCACTGCATTTTTAAGCGATTCCTCGCATAAGCTATAAGTACGATATTACCGGTCCTGTGTTATTCCGAATTACGATACAATGTTCCTTATGGACATGGATGCATGTCCAAAGGAACAGGCACTACAGCAACTTCAGCCGTTATGAAATACATGGAATGTATTCGCAATTGCGAATATTGGCAACCATCGATTGTATAATGGAATGACGACAGTGAAAATTTGTGCCGGATCAGGACTCGTGGAACGCACTCCACAAATAATTGGAAAAATACTGTCGATACTTTGCGTCACGGAGGATCTTGCAATGTCGTTCCTGCAAATAGTTCCAAAAGTCTAAAGTGTCCTTACCATTAGGCTATCTGAGCGCTACTCATAGACAAACCCAAACTTCCATGCGCCGTCAACCATGTATCATGTGTTGGTTGACGATATATGGAAGTTTGGGCAACTGCTCGCTATAAGCGGGAAATCTGGATTCGCGTTCCGGTCCGGCACAAATTTTCATTGTTGTTATTACATTATACAGATGATGGTTCTCCGCATTCGCAATTGCGATCACATTTCGTGTATAAATTAAAAGTGTTTCGCACTGTACATGGGAAATCTAACATTTCCACCAGATTTCTATCCACCGCTTACTCTTAGCGTCCAGGTTTACTACTCATAAAAAAGCAGGCAGAACTGTTTCCAGACAAGCTCTTTGATACACTGGAGCAGGAGACTTTGAGTTTCCACTACGGTTCAAATGGCTCTGAGCACTATGAGACTTAACATCTGAGGTCATCAGTGCCCTAGAACATAGAACTACTTGAACCTAACCAACCTAAGGACATCACACATACCCATGCCCGAGGCAGGATTCGAACCTGCGACCGTAGCGGTCGGCTGAGTTTCCACTATCTCCATTGTCTTGACCACTAGCATCACACAGCACACCAATTTACCTGCTGTTACTCTCTGCAAAGTTAAATGTGTCGTTATAGCATGGTCAACAGATGGACAGTTCAGTGTAGTGTTACTTTATGAAAATCGACTACTTCCTAACATGAAAGTAGTGCTGTCACATTATGATTGATATCAGTTATGTCATAATTCAGTACAAAAATAATTGCAACATCCAACTCTCAAGTGCTCATAGTGATGCCGTCCGCCCAGACAGCTGAGTGGTCAGCGTGACGGATTGACGTCCTACGGGCCTCGGTTCGATTCCCGGCTGTGTCGGGGATTTTCTCCTCTCAGGGACTGGGTGTTGTGTTGTCTTCATCATCATTTCATCCCCATCCGGCGCGCAGGAAGCCCATTGTGGCGTCGAATGTCATAAGACCTGCACCAACACGGTCGGTCCTGTTCCGTAAGGAGCCCCCCGGCCAATGACGCCAAAGGCTCATTTCCATTTCATAGTGATACCGGATTGAAGAAGTATGTAAGAACTACCCAAAAACATTGAAAATATACAACAATGAGAATACCATACAGTATTCTTACTTTGAAAAACCTGATGCATATTTAAAATTCCCGCGATTTTATACAAAGGCAATTGGCCTTTGTCACATGGCATAGGGGGACGGGGGGAAATCCGATGCCTCGTCGATGAACTCATAGGTGATCTTTTTTTTAATGCTTTATTTTGGCTTTAGGTTACAAGGGCGATACAGCCAACAACGGCTATAAAGTGCCAAAGAAACATAATCGCAAAAACGCAGAATAGAAGAAAATTACGATGTTCGCATATAAACACATTCTTAAAGTAAAGTAAAAGCACAATTAGACATACACTAGACAGCTGACGGCATTGATGAGAATCACACTGGAGCAGAATTACATACAGCTCTGTACGGCATCATTATGACAATCATACATACGCTCTTATAGAAAAGGCAAAACATTAAAGGGCAAACACCGAACATCATACAATAAGTACGACAATAGTTGAAGAACAGAATTGCAAGTAACATCACATAACAATGTGACAATTGTCGCATATACACAGATGTACTTAAAATAAAAGAAATACCCAAAATGACAAACACAATACAATCAACGGTAAGTACAACAGTGCCAGTAGAAAGGTGACATAAAATGCATAAGAGAGCAGTAATGCCATAGGTGACCTAAGCTCGCCAGAATGCGCACTATCTACCTACTAACAACCCCTTAGCACCATATTTCAAAATAACACACGTTTAACATGAAAGAAGAGCATAAGTGGGAGGAAATTTCCAAATAGCTCTTGAAATAGTATAATTTCATTTCACAACACTCGATTTTGAAATGGAAAGTGAGTTCGATATCTAATAAAGCAAGCTCCCGATTTTCCGGGTGCGGTTTGTCCATTTCTCGTCGATCGACGATTTGAAAATATTCAAATGTAACAAAAGGAAGCCTGTAGTATTCTGTTACAATTAGAACAAATATTTTCATTTAGAACACCCAATTGTGCATGCGACTATTTTTCACCGTCGGAAGACGATGCGGGCCGTAATCCTACAGACGGACATCCGTGAAATATTTTTTTCTGTAGTTTTTCATTTCATCATCAGATAAGTCCAAAGATACTACCTTTGTAACACGTCAGCGAACGACTTCCAGCCTATATGTCAACCTTAGCCCTTTCCCTAGGAACTAAAGGTCAGTAATAACCAAAACCCGCTGCTAAAAGAAAATGATTTTGGTTTTCTTCATAGGCGATTCCCTTCGCAATTCTTCCTTTCTATTGATACTTAATGAGCGAATAATGTTAAACATCTCCAAGAGGAATGAATTCTTCATCGTACTTTTCTAGCCTCCGTCAGATCTCTAAAATACCATAGCTTCCCAATGAGTGTCAATTTATATCAGGTATATTATTGTTGCTGAAGTCACGGGCGATTTACGTGTGCCAGGAAGATGACAGATAAGCGCAGCGTGCTGGCCTAATAATCTAAAAGAAATTAGACGGTTTAGATAGCCTACAAAAGGGGGAACCCAAAGTAAAATTTTCTCAGAATGATGGGATAGGCGTATAAATAGTGAGAAACTAAAAAAAAAGAAAAAATATTTGCAACCAAAGCTGACAAGAAAGCCACGCCTGCACAGGATTATCTGCCTGAATCTTCAGCTTAGGCGAAGCAGAATGAAGCACTGCTGTTGTCGTACTAGCAGAAGACAGCAGAAAGGGTTCCAGTATCACATCCGACGTAAATAGCGAAAGCAAGATATCCATGAAATTCTGAAAACAGAAGAATAATTTAACACTTCATCAGGATGACTGATCCTATTCAAACAGCGCTACAGGATTTGTGAAAGTTCTATTCAGGGAGATAAACGTATTTGTTGACAATGACACAGCGTTGATGTTTTCTGCAATAAATTGTTCAGTTACATCGAATGAACGAGTTCTCCACCGAAACAGATTTACGACGCTGATAAAATTGTACTGTGCTGGAAGGGCACTTGCCTCTCGAAATGAAGCGGAAGCAAACTTTGGATCGTCGGTGTTTTTCGGTTGCCCATGCAGTCTCGTATCCCCAATAACCCATATAATAGAGAACTTCCCGCGTTACCAAGTAAACACAAAGAAAATACAATCGCCGGCTAATAGAAATACAAACAAGACATCGAAATTACATTACTGACCGTACCAAACTTGGCGGCCGTGGCGTCGGGACGGAAGTAATGTGGCCATGGAGCGCGCGCTCCACGCGGAGCTCCTTTTTGCTCTGCAGCCTTAATTGATTAACAAAAGAGGCAGCTCTGGACCCGGCGTGCCGGTGCTTTTCACTTAATTAAGTAACAGCTCGCGTTTAATGAGCCGCTTGTTCTTTGCTTAGGGAGCACCGACTGCGGCGCCTTGGGACGCTCGCTAATGAACGTGTGGATGGCGCCTGCAGACACGCTTTCGTAGACGCCACTACGACACGTGCCGCAAATTTTATGACACTCTTGAAAGGTATTCGCAGTTGCGAATACACACAGGGTGTTTCAGAATTAGTGTTACACACTTCTAAAAATTGTAGAGGGCACTTAGTTGATCAAGTTTTATGTAGGAACCCATATCCGGAAACGGTTCGTTTCCAGATACAGGGAAATCAAGTTGAACAGATTTCATTTCTTTTTACTGTGATTTACCACAGTTGTTCGGTGTGACGACCACCAAATTCAGAGCACACAGTATATTTGCGCAGTAAGTTCGCACAACTCTGTTCAACATGCGAGGTGTATGGTTAATTATTTCTGCTGCAGCCATGATCCGTACAACTAGATCTTCCTCCGACTGGACAGAGGTCTCATGAATAAGATTTGTCATGTAGCCCCGCAAGAAAAAGTCCAAAG
Organism: Schistocerca piceifrons; assembly: GCF_021461385.2. Lineage (NCBI taxonomy): Eukaryota > Metazoa > Arthropoda > Insecta > Orthoptera > Acrididae > Schistocerca > Schistocerca piceifrons. The sequence continues at coordinate 365,215,814 of NC_060141.1, forward strand.
GGGCTAATCCTGTGTATCTTGGTGTCCAAGCATGTGGCCCACCTCGACAGATCCAACCGTCCCCGTAGACTGCGTTCAGGTAGTTTCGGACGCGAACTGCAAAATGTATTGCAGCGTCATCATGCTGGAACCACAATTCATGTGGAGCGTCCAATGGCACATCTTCTAAAAACTCGGCCAACACTTGTTACAGGAATACCAGATATATGGGCACCCGTTATCTGGGAAGGAAGGATGTACGGCCCAATCACACGACCATCACAGATACCTGCTCAGACACTGGTGCCGAAGGCGTGTTAAAATCTTTGTGTACACATGGGTCTGGGATTTTCTTGATCCCAAATGTGGCTGCTTCGAAAGTACAAAACACCTCCCCTGTTGAAATGCACTTGGTCACTGAACAAAATTCGTCTTGGAAACTGAGGAAAATTCACACAACGATGTAAAAACGACGTACAGAATTTTATACGTGGCACAAAATCCGCTGGGAGCGTGGCGTGTAACTTCTGATGGGTGGAGTCGCTGTTCGTGCAGAATATGCCAGAAAGACGAGTGAGACACATGCAGGTCACATGCAATACCTCTAAAACTCGTCGATGGGTTCTCTTCAACTCATTGAAGCACTTCCTCTTCCAGTACGACATTGCACCGCTTTCTGGGACCACAACAGTTTGGAATGAGATTGAGTCACACGATTTGGAAAGTTCTCGTGGTGCACACACGGTGAGCACCTCTTCTATTACAGCGAGCTTCACCGTAAGTTAACAACATATCGGTGTACTCTGCGAACATGTGCTCAGATATCCTGTTACTACAGTACCAGTCACCGTAATGTCAACTGACACATCACCAGGAAGCATGAAAATAAGGCATATGGAAACAGAGGACATCACGTGACATCACATCACCGTATCACTCATGAATGTAGAAGCCTACCATAACAGGTGAACTGTGTAAGAATCATCTAGCTCGCAACTGAGTAGTTCTTGTTTACCTTGTAGCCATTGTTTACCTTGTAACCATTTCCGGGCATGGATTCCTATGTATAACTTGGCTTACTAAAGCCCCCTGTACAAGCTCTAGAAGTGAGTAATAAAATTGTGAAACACCCTGTACAACCATCAGCTTTATAATGAAATGACGACAATGAAAATTTGTGCCGGACCAGGACTCCAACCGGATTTCCCACTTTACGCGAGCGGTCCCCTTAACAGCTCTGGCTATCCGTACACGACTCACGGCCACACCAAAACTTCCAAATGTCGTCGTTCCTGCGTCGTAGCCTGTACTCGTACGCACATTATGTAATTCCCCCACAGGGGAGGACATTTTCATTTGAGGTCGTTGTAGGCACTGACGGATAAATACGATATTGCAGTGGCAGTGTTGTTAAGGAAGATCATTGCAATGTTTCTTCGGACACGCTTGCCTGTCTGAGGCCGGCCGCTGTAGCCGAGCGGTTCTAGACGCTTCAGTCTGGAACCGCGCTACAGCTACGGTCGCAGGTTCGAATGCTGCGTCGGGCATCGATGTGTGCGATGTCCTTAGGTTAGTTAGGTTTGAGTAGTTCTAAGTCTAGGGCACTGATAACCTCAGATGTTAACTCCAATAGTGCTTAGAGCCATTTGAACCATTTTAAGCCTGTCTGAAGGAACATTGCATCGTTCCTGTTAACAACATAGGCACTCCAATACTGTTTTGCGAATTGTTTAGTAGCTTTAGTATTAACTCTTATTACATACCTGGCAATAAAGTTGATTACGATCTGAAAAAATGGCTCTGAGCACTATGGGACTCAACATCTTAGGTCATCAGTCGCCTAGACTTAGAACTACTTAAACCTAAGGACATCACACACATCCATGCCCGAGGCAGGATTCGATCCTGCGACCGTAGCAGCAGCGCGGTTCCGGACTGCAGCGCCTAGAACCGCTTCGGCACCGTGGCCGGCTCCGATCTGAAAAAAAGCCTTTACGATGTAAAAGGAGAACACAAATCAGTACCGTAGAGAAATTCACTCACAAAGTTCATTCGTCAAAAAGAACCTCTTAATGTTTCGCAGACTATCCGCTCATTGGTTGTAAGCAACTTGTTTGATCACCCACATTAAGCCACGCGTCTCCTCTTCCTACTAGAACGAGGTATCTTGCCGTAGGTGTAAATTTTTGACCTGCTTCGTCCAAAGGGAACGTTAGGTTACAGAATTCGGTTCTTTGCTAGGCAAGGATACTACTTCTTTCTTGTTCGTCGTCTAGGTTAGCACGTTGTAATAAGCAGTTCTGCAAAAATTTCTCTAGTGTGAATATGAAAGCATTCAAGCAGCAAACATCAGTATTGTGATGAGGTCCCAACCAGCAGCAAGCATTGCAGTTGCCGTAATACGATTACTGACTCTAACAGAAGCCAGGTTTGGTAAGGAGGTACCGTTTTCGTGTGTAAAAATTGGAAATTTGTGGTAAGTTCCTATGGGACCAAACTGCGGAGGTAATCGGTCCCTAAGCTTACCCAATACTTAATCTAACTTAAGCTAACTTACGCTAAAGACAACACACGCACCCATGTCCGAGGGAGGACTCGAACCTCTGACGGGGGAAGCCTCGCGGGCCGTGACAAGACGCCTTGACCGCGCGGCTACCCCGGGCGGCTTTTCGTGTGTTTTTATGTGCTAATTTCACATGCATAATATCAAGTCTTCATTCTCATTTTACGTGATTCAAAACACGTGGTGAAGTGAATACGTCTCAGTACTAAATTCAAGTGATTTTTCATTAGTAGCCACGTTTTCTGTGAATCTGTAACTTTATTTCTTTTGTGAATCTGGAATATTGTTCAAAAGAAAGTTAGTTATTCTTACTCGATGTTGGTTTCATCGCCACCAAGGTAAATTGTATATATAATCCGGTAGCAAATCATACAGTTTATCTATTGGATTTAGATTTCGCGAATTCATTAACCTTTCCTAGCCACATGTATGAGCCACCGTGTTAGGGTTCTCGTGCACATTCATGCGGTGGTGTGGTTTGTCCTTTTGCTGGGTCTTGAATTCAGGTTACATTGCGCAAGCGTTCCCGTCAGAGTTTCTTTTTTTCTTTAATCGGACCTATAAGGTACGATTTATATGACTTGGACCTTGCGATGTCTGTAGTTAATCATTTCACGCAAGTGTTCAGTGTTCAGTTGTTACTTACGTGTGAGTTTCCACGTTTTCTTGCGCTCTGCGTGGGCTCGCCCTCTCCTATCATTAGTCTGATCATGCTATCATTGGCTCACATTCATTTTCAGAGGATACATTTTAGGGCATAAAGTGTGTTCATCATTTTCCATAAACATTCGTAGTTAACAGATCTAAAAGTGTGGCTTACTAAGAGTGAGCCAAAGAGTTGAGAGCCCCTTAGGAGACAAGGAGATGACGCCACGCCATGGTAACACCAACTACATCAGCCATAGCTTGGAACTGTAGGCTCAGCAGCGGACGAGAATTCTTAGCCGTTATACCCAGCAGAAGGTTTGTATCAGGGTCGATTCAAAACTTCCATCAGAACATCAAACCATCTCCTCTGTGCGACGATGAAGAGGTTCCACACGTTCCTTTAGGTACGCAATATCTAGCTGAGGCCACTCACTGGTGTTTAAGCCCTAGAGTAATCAAACTGATTTTTGTGACGACTCCCAAACCCAAGGTCCTCGGCGGTACTTTTGGGGCAGCCACCACAAATTGTTTAAAGCTTGGGTAGTGACAAGGATGTAGCTATGTCTGTTGGCCGAAAAATAATTAATGACAAGAATTGCGTCAGCTAGAATGAAGAGATAACTTATCTTTATTTCTGACGAAACGTGCACCAGCAATACAAGTCCAAGTAATATTGAAGAGTAATCCGTGTACTGAACGTGGTCGAATACAATAGCAAATATCACACTGCAATGGGTCCGCTATAAACTCCACGAAAGGCTAGTAGTAGACAATCGACAATAGACTGTCCGTCTCGGGGCCAGCGCTCCTCCTTATATGCAAAAGGCAGAGGGCGCTGCGGACCCGAGCTCAGCCATGGCGCGACCTCTCCCGTTGGCGGTAACGCCCTGAGACGCCGACGGCCGCGACAGGAACTGTGGCCAGCAATATCACGGTCGGGGCGCGCGTGCGCGAGTTGGTTGGTTGGTTGGTTGGTTGGGTTCGTGGATACAACACTGATGGCATTTAAAAAATGGTTCAAATGGCTCTGAGCACTATGGGACTTAACATCTGTGGTCATCAGCCCCCTAGAACTTAGAACTACTTAAACCTAACTAACCTAAGGAGAGTACACAACACCCAGTCATCACGAGGCAGAGAAAATCCCCGACCCCGCCGGGAATCGAACCCGGGAACCCGGGCGTGGGAAGCGAGAACGCTACCGCACGACCACCAGCTGCGGACTGATGGCATTTAGATTGTTACTTATCACCTGCTATTCCAATTATCTAAAACTAAAATGGTTCAAATGGCTCTGAGCACTATGGGACTTAACATCTGTGGTCATCAGTCCCCTAGAACTTAGATCTACTTAAACCTAACTAACCTAAGGGCATCACACACATCCATGCCCGAGGCAGTATTCGAACCTGCGACCGTAGCGGTCACGCGGTTCCAGACTGAAGCGCCTAGAACCGCACGGCCAAACCGGCCGGCTCTAAAACTAAAGTCTACGCAAAAATGTAACTGATGAACAAGGAAAAGCTGGAACAGAAGACCAAGGAACGTAGTCATTAGAGGTGCTAGGAAAGCAAAAGAAAGTTTTCTTGAGGAAATGTGCAGAGAAGTGGAAGAAAATAAGCGAACTGGAAGAGCCGATATAACCTACAGAACAGCAAATAATTTTTTTAACAAACTCAAAACATAAACTGGGGTACACTGGAACACAAAGAGGGAAAACTGCTGTTTGGTGAATAAGTGATGAAGAGATGGAAATAATACATTCTGGAATTGTATGACGGAACACCTTTATCGGAGGATGTAACAGGAAAAGAAGAAGAAGCAACGAAGTGACCAAGGGGACAACATTCCACAAGAAGAATTTGAGAAAGCTTTTAAATATCTGCCACAGGACAAATCAACGGGTATTGAAGACATTCCTGCAGAACTAACCAAAAATGTTGGGGATAACATGAAAATGATGCTGCAGAAACCGATTACGTCATCTATAACACAGGAGAGGTACCAACCGACTTCCAGAAATTCTTCGTAGTTCCTATACCGAAAAAGGCGGCAGTTACAAAATATAAACAATACCGAACCTTAAACCAGATATCACATGCATCAAAAATTCTCGTAATGGGAATTGTGAGGAGACCTGAAGAAGAGGTGCAAGTTTTGTTGAGTGTGCGAGGTGCCAGGGCAAGCAGTGTATTTAACACTAAATTCTTCTAGAATCTACATATGTAAATGATGCTCTAAGCCCCCCCTATTCTAACTCCGACTTTTGCTGTTGCACAAGGATTAAAAAATATACACGAACTGACTGTAATCAACCTTGCAAGTGGAGTAGAAAAGAGTTTGGCACCTGCAATAATTTAATTTGATAAATAAGTTAAATAAAGGAAGGTTTCATTAACGTAGTGAGAAATGATGGGTTGCTCTACAGATTAACAGAATGAAAGTTCTGTCCAAAATAACAATATGATTTATTAAGACTAAACACAAAATAATAAACAAAAACACATGAAACATTTATAATACATCAAATTGGCTCAAATTGGATACCCAAACAAACGCTGTGAGGGTGAAGTTGTCCCTAAACTAGATTGTGAGGTTTATGACGAAGTGGTATGTGGAGCCAATTCCTTGCCACTCAAATCTTAAGGGAGACACACAGCTAACCCAACATTAATTGCTGCTACTCAAGACAGAACAAAGTTAGAAAAAGACGAACAGGCGCACTCTGCTGGGCTCTGATTATCACCTAGGAAAATCCCTATCTGCCGGTGCTGCAGACATACATTACCAAACTGTCTTCTTAACTGCCAGAACACGATCTGGCGTACCGGAGGCGAGGGCTGGTTGCTTCGATGTCCTCGACCGAAAGGCAAGAGCCGACTACCTAGAGCACCCGTACAGGCCGAACACACAACATTCCCGCCCCCATGACAGTGGCCGTGGTTAAACGTTCCAATCAGCAACTCCAAAACCGGCGGAAAATTCCGCTCCATTGCCGGAGCACTACCATTCCACCAATGGAGATTCTTGGCGCCAATTTCTGCGCTGATTTTGCTACGTCACGGAGCTATGCCCTGAGCCAGCCAATCACAGTTACTATTTTGCAGAAAGCGCGGGAATTTTCCCGCCACAACTGCCTGGGTACACAAGTCATTCCCACGCCTCGCTGGTAGCCCGCCAGAAAGTGTTTTCGCTAAGATTCTGCGAAGTAACGGAACCTCTAGCCCAGCCGCTACTTCAGACCCCTCCGGGCGTGTCTTTTGACAATGTCGGCGTCTGCAAAGCATTCACTCGACTTCCTCACACCCATCGGCTTAACCCTTTCCAGATCAGGAGTGCCCGCCTCTCACCGGACCACCCGGGTGACGAGAGACGCTGCGTGGGAAGTCCGCGTGTAAAGGAATAGCAACTTTTCACCCCATGCAATTAGAGACGAAAATCGTAAGATAGAAATATGAGAGGGGGCTCATGCCACCTCTCATAGCCCCTACGCCATTTTAGATTGTAATTGGTGAGTGGTTGGCTCACTTAGGAGCAAGGTAGTGAGTCAATCGCCCAAGAACAATCTTACAAACTGACTCCACATGCCGCACTCTATAAAAAAATCACTGCAACTGAAAAATGCAGCTCATAGAGGGAGGATTATTTATGGTGTAGCCAACTTCACCTTCTTCATATGGAACACTAACACTCACATCACACATCCATACCCAGGGAGCCCCTTCCAAACACCGATTCACACAGACATTCACGCTCTAAATATGGCCCGGGCATGTGAGCCAAATATGGAGCAGTTTATTCTTTAGAATCAGAGTTGGAGTGCTCCGCAATTAAATGCTCAAGATGTTACAACAATTTGAATCATTAAACTAACCTGAACTCACTCACACATGATACTGTTTAAGTTAACAATCTCTTTTTGTGAGCTTTCAGAATCTATTTACAACCTCCGATTCATTCTGTCTCCCTGCACCAAGAATAACCTTTACAAAATGTTCCCTGAACTGATGGTCCATTCACAATGACAGTGGTGGTATCTGCTTCAGTTTATGGGGACTTCAGGCACACTGTTTGAATACACACAACAATAAATATAAAATACAAAAAAAACATGGTGTGGAGAACAATACAGTAATTTGTAATAAGAAATACAGTGTAAAACACAAACACATACAAGGTATAACATACATTACAAAAACAACACTAGAGAAAAATTTAAGAAAGAAAAGAAAGAAAAAAAACAAGGTTCATGGGGCATCAAGTTGTGCGTGCACATTGCACAATGTTCACGACTGTGCTGAGAATGAGGCACTAAATCACATTGTTAGAAATATTCGAAGCACTTCACAAATTCCACAGTACTGACATCACATAGGGCTAAACGTCGGGTGTTGTTGCTACGTTGTTGCAACGGCAATAGGGTATGGTGGAGCATCTGCAGTACTCTGTTGAGATTGGACCAAGACCCACGCATATGATGACGGCAGTACGGTAGGAAGACACAGTGATAGGCTCTCCTCACGTCGATTAATTGTCTCTGAGGTCTACTTCTTGGGATACATCACTAGTCTAGGTCTCTTCTCTCGCTGGACAGTACTTTTACGTTTCCCAATATTGCAGTCCGACGAGGGATGATGGCATGTGGAGTGACTCCACATGTGTGTGAGGTCGTCCATACAGGATCGAACTAGGAGCGACGATTGCTACACCTGCTCTCTAAGAGAGAGGAGAAGTTAGAAATGAGAACATTCATTTGTTAGAGTGTGTGGCACGATACTGCTTTGTGTATGCAGATCGGCCAATGCTAGTGAGTTGTAAAAACCCAAACAGGTGAGTATATAGCGTCCCTTTCTGTCCTGAGGCACATGAGGCGCAGGTTCTGACACGATATGTGATCTTCTTCGTGTACTCACGACAACGTGGTCTGCCGCAGGGAATCCCTCCAAACGGCTGCCGCGTCCGGAGAGCTAGCAGGCTGTCGTGTGTGGGTAGCGTGTCAGTGTCAACGGCCAGCCTCACTTTCGCTTGTGGCCCGGCGAGGATTGTCTGCCGCCTAATCCCTCAGGTATATGGCCTGGTGACTGTCAGCTTGTAGGACCCGATCCTCTCGCGCCCTTCACGTCAGGTGGCGCGCTGACCCTCTCTTCTTGCAGGTAGCCGATGACCTCTTGGTTTTGCTCCGGCTGGCCTCTGCATTGCCACGATACCCGTCATCTGCACAATTCTTACCAAAATCTTATACCTAACTTTTCCCTATGACCTTCTATGTTATAATAAATTTACATAACGATACATTGATGGTCTGTCATTTCAGACACTCTAATTTTAATTTTATAGTTATTTATCTGTAGCTATCATAACAAAATCATGGAAATAATTTATCTTGATATTTGTGTAGAGACCGATCTCACTATTGTACATGGTGTGTGACGCTATATTGGATGAAGAAATAAATGTGCGGGCCCGCACTAATATTACTATTAATTATATAGATCGACAGTAGACATGCTCAGAAATAACTACCATTTGCCAACGATCTACATTCTATGTCTTTTAATTCAATTATGTTGTTATGCAGGTCTAAGTTTTACTGTGCTATAAAGAACATGCAACTATGCTACTTTCGCTCGCCCGTCGTCCCTCCATCTCCGGTCTGTGGTTTGGTGACCTGAACAATAGCATCTCAACAGGCACGCGCCCAACACTTGTGGTAGAAAACCGCCACAATATTAAGGATCTAGTTATTGTAAAATCCTAAAGTTTAATTTATCCTAGTATATGGTACTCTCTCTATTATTATTATAATTTTTTTTTCTTATACAACACTCTTACATAATTCCTGTTACGCTGAGATGTCTCGCTGCTCGCCGCTATTGACGACAGTGATGTGCGCGCCGTACGACATGGCCTCCGAGTTCTCACTACGCCTCACTGAAACTCCAGAGACTGGGTTAGCCATGGCTATACAAGACAATAAATTTATAGTTGCAAATTCTTTTTCTATGTTATGCAGTATTCGCGATCAAAGCACACCTTTCCAAAGGCAATGTAATATGACCAAGCCAGGACTGGTTCCTGTTGAGGATTCAGTCGCCCAACACACGCCAGCTACACAGTATGTCACGAATATCCAAGTATAAGTCCCTGGTTATTCATCTGTGACAGTCTCGAACAGCACGCTAAATCTCCAACCAGCACATTGGCATGGTAGGCTTTATGCCCGCATTTTCTCGTCTAGGGCACCATTGGAGTCAAACGCTCACAGGTTCACCCCGACTTGCAAGACAACGATGCTGGCGCAGCTCTGCAAAAAACTATACTGCCCATATTCATCCTCGAAATCACGCAATATACCACAATCTTGCAGTGCACTGACGCGTGCCTGCAAGCATTGGTAAGAACGTCTCACGAACTGGTTGTGGCCGCTATGGAGCGTATCACGACTTCTCAGAACGCTTCTAAGACCACGTTCTTGTATGCGCCCGTTTGTGCGACATCTCGTCACTCATCTTTATCCCTTAACATGGACACCAGATAGGAAAGCACAAAAACATTGCTCATGGAAAGGTAGTGCCTCTTATCGCAACGACAGAGGAGATCCCGAACATAGACAAAAAAAGTTAACAGCAGTAAATTCTTATGCGAGAAAACGCAGCGTGTTAATACTTTAACAATCTTAATCTTTTAATGCAACGATTATTGTTCCCCGAAGAAAGGTTCATATATTTGCCTATTCTACTATGTACACCACTTACACTACTACTATAGCAAGGTTCATGTATTTGCCCATTCTACTATGTACACCACTTACACTACTACTATTCCACGAACTCCTTTATGTGAGAGATGTTGTGGAGTCCTATGGACTTCTTTCCTTTCAGCGTCTCCAATTCATAAGCATTGTGGTGAGCTGCTCTCCTTATACGGTACGGGCCGTTGTAAACAGAATAGAATTTTTGGCATTTCATTTTTTGTTTCTTCGAAAGTCGGAAAGACTTAACGAGCACCTTTTGTCCAACTTCGAAGTGTCGTAGACGAGCTCCCCTGTCGGCACGTCTCTTCCTGACCTCTGCTGCAGCCCGTATCCTCTTGAGAGCCAAATCCACTATGGCTTGGTGCTGCGTTCGCGCCCTTGGTGGGAAGTTTACGACCTCGGTTATCAAGTCCATAGGAATCCGGTTTTTCAGTACTGTAATGGGTGCCAATTTTGTTATCCCATGGGGTGCCTCATTGATCACCTCCTGGAAGTCTTTAAGGAAAACGTCCCATGTCGTGTGCTGTTTGTTACAGTACAACCGGCACAAGTTTCCGAGTTCCTTAATAACCCGTTCTGCAGCATTCGAGCTCGGATGGTGTGAAGATATAAAAATGGGATCAATTTTACATCCACGCAACGTCTCCTTCCATGTTTTTGACTTAAACTGTGGCCCATTATCAGAAATAATTTTACTCACATGACCAACCTGTGGTAGGAAATCCCGGATTAGGGCTCGTGATACAGTTCGTCCTGTAGCCCTCTTCAGTGGCGTAAAGGTAACGTATTTGGACGTTAGTTCAACAAACACTAATACGTAAGTATATCCTCTTCTTGTTCTTGGCAAAGGTCCCATTAAATCTGTTGCTGCTAATTGTCTTAATTTGGTCGGTACGATTGGGTATAATGGTGCCTGCATGCTCACAGTGGTGTGCTTAGCCTTTTGGCAGTCTTTACACACCGACAGTACCCTCCGTATTCGACGCTCCATGTTTCGAAAGTAACACATGGTCCTTAGCTTGAGATTGCACTTGCGTGGTCCGAAGTGTCCATAGCTGAGGTGAGTATGCCATATAACCTTGTTTATTAGGTGTTCAGGGATGCATACCCCCCATTCAGTGTCATTGGCATAATTTCGGTGGTAAATTATGCCTTTCCGCAAGAGGTAGAACTGCCTGATGGTGGCGTGTCTTCTGTCTATCCATTTCTGTTTCAATAACATTAGGGCAGGGTCCTTGTCTTGCTCCTACTTGATGTCCTGCATACTACAGGTAATAAATTTTCAAAGGCTACTTTCTGCATATAGAAAAGGCAGTAGTGATTTTCCTCCAGATCTTCTTCCATGCTGTGCTCAAATCCGATCGGTGACCGTGATAAGGCGTCTGCAATAATGTTCTGACTGCCGGGGATATATTCTATCGAAAAGTTGTACTGCTGCAGATATGATGCCCACCTAATGAGCCGCCTGTGATTAAGCTTTGCAGTCATCAAGAACTCGAGTGCCTTGTGGTCTGTGTAGACCCTCGTCTTGCGACCAAACAGAAGGTATCTGAATTTTTCAAACGCCCATACAATAGCCAGCGCCTCTAACTCGGTTACTGAGTAATTCCTCTCACTCTTGGCTAGTACTCTGCTACCAAACGCAATTGTCTTCCACACCCTGTTTCCTTCATGTACATAGTCTTGGAACACCATGACACCCAGACCTGAGTATGAACAGTCCGTTACTATGCAAAGCTCTTCTGCTAAATTAGGGTGTGATAGGATGGGTGCTTGTAATAATGCGAATTTTTATGCTATCCATTCGGATTCGGCCGCCTCATCCCATTCCCAAGGAATCTTCTTTCCTGTAAGTTGATGCAACCTAGGACTGCTCTGAGTTTTGACATGTATAAAGCGGTTGTAAAAATTTATGATCGCCAAGAACCCCCTTAACTGCTTCTTTGTCGTAGGAATGGGAAACTTTTCAATCGCTTCGATCTTTGTAAGAGTTCCTCTAATCGTTCCGGTCTGTCTGTTTCGGGTTCTATTATGGTATTAATTTGTCGCGAGTCCAAGACTAAACGAATACTACCATCTGCCTTCTCGACTACTCTTAACGGGTTATTATAGGCTGAAGCCGTAGGTTCTATTATTCCTTCACTCAGCATTCGCGTAATTTCAGCTGCTACTTTCTGTCGATATGCCACGGGGATTGGATAGGGTGGCACACGAAACTGGTTGTGCGGACGTACACGACATTCATATTGGAAGTTCTTTATTGATCCTGTCTTGGGAAGGAAGACCTCCGTATGTTCTACTAGTAATTTATGAAGTTCTTTGCGGTGGTCGCACCTTATATTGTTTATTGCTTCCACTTTTTCTCCTATTATCTACTTTATTTCTCCGATTATTCCGACTTCATTCTCATCCGTGTCCTCTCCCCTACCCGCAACGTCGACCTGTTCTTCCTTTCTGTCTTTCAGACACGCATAGTTTATCCGTACACAGTTAGACGGTAGTTGAGCTGGGATCAGCTGGTCGTCGAACTTCATGTGGACGGGATTCCCTTTCCTCAAAACCACTTCACCTCGTCCTAGATCAACTATCGCTTCATGTTCATTTAGGAAGTCCGTTCCTATTATCATGTCTATCGCCAGATTTGGCACGATCCAGAAGTTAGACTCTATTTTGTGTCCTTGGCAGGAGAATTCCAGTCTTGTTTGTTGGGTGACCTCCGTACATTTACCCGCTAATGCCCCTTTTATTTTGGTTTTCTTAACTGATAGAACAGGCCAGTCCATCTCCTGAGAGCACCTCTTGTATGCTGCCTCAGATATTGCTGTTATGTAGCTTCCACTATCTATTATCGCATTCATACCCTTTTCAGCTATTGCTACTGTGATAAGAGGCTGCCGATCTTGTCGAGGAGTTGCTTTATGTTCCTCGAGCAGGATTTCTGATAAATCTTCGTAATGTATCATCCGTAGTTGGCCAGGTCCGAGATTACGTGCGAAATTCCGGCGGCCTGTGTTCGCACTAGTCTGGCGTCAATCTCTTGTTAAGCTCCCCCTCCTCTGACGTGCATTACGATTTGCGGGTCTAGTTTCAATCTCCTGGTTCCACTGTTGTCCTTGGTTTCGCTCTCTCCAATTATGGTCGCTTTGCCGTTCGTTATTCCTCCTATCCCAGATTCCTTGTCTAGATTGACTCTGCTCCCTGACGTTCTGGTTTCCGTGTCTTTGGTTTCCATAACCTTGAATAGCGTAACCTTGACTTCCGTAACCCTGGTTTCCTAACTGACCAGTGCGATTATGCGATCTGTTGCCGTCTTCCCTTCCTGGCCCGTGGTATTTGTTACTTTGCCCCTTCTTCCTGTCCTTTGCGTCTTGTTTATCAAAGACTACTTCGAGTTCGCGCAATAGACTCTTGAATGCTTCTATGTCAGATCCACACTTCCCGACAAGTGTCTGTTGGTACCTAACTGGCAATTTGGAAAAGCAAAATTTAATGATTTCTCCGTTGCTATATGGACTATCTAAAAATTGATTCTTCTTGAGTAAATCATCAATAAATTTGGTTGCGCTCCTATGCCCAGACACTTCCAGTTCAGGACAAAATATTACTTCCTCTTTAATCCTGTCTTGCGTTTCCTTTGACCAGTAGGTCCGCAGGAATGCACCAACAAATTCCTGATAAGTCCGACACGTCACTGCCACACCCCGCATCTTTTCCGCGGCTTGGCCTTCGATGTGTCCACACATGAATTCTAATTTTGCCTGGGTTGGCCATGATGCCGGTAATGAATTTGTAAACTGCATCACCCAGCTCTTCGGATGCATCGACCCTCCATTTTCTTTGAACTTCTGGAATTTTAGTATCGACAGGAAGTGATTATGATCAAAATCCTGTCTGATCCTTGCACTGGTGTTGTCACTCGTTTCCGATACTTGCACGTCTGCTGAGTGTCCTGTTCTATCTTGCTGATAACTGTGATGTGCTACCTCTGTATCACAGTGGAAGTGGCACTCAGAATTCACTCTCCTAAGTGGGCTATAGTTATTGGAGCTATTACTCGCTGTTTCTGCGTGTGCATTGTTAGTTCCGCACTCTGTCATTGGGCTAGAGCACGACGGGCTTTTCCTCGGAGACACAATTCTGTGTATTCCATCATTGGTATCCGAACGCGCAGTGCTGGTGTGCCCGTTTTGCTCTAGTTTTGCTATCCGACTCTCTACTTCTTCCATTCGTTTCGTGGTGTTCGCAACCGCGATATTACCTTGAGTTTTTAAGAATGCTAGGGATTTTGAGTGGGATTGTGTTGTACGTCGCAAGCGCCCTGCGAGTTTAGAAGTTGCTTCCGCGAATTTCGTGGCCCCTATTGCTGCCGTTTTGGCCAGGCCTGCTACTTTTTGTGCAGCCATTGACATTTGTTTTACTTCTCCACATTCTTTCTTTATTGTTAGTAATTCCCCTCGAATTTCTCCTATATGCGAAATTATTTCCTGAGTGTCCTTCTTACGCTGTTCGTCAGCTTCTTCCTTCTCCTTCTTACGTTGTTTCTCCTCTTCTTCCTTCTCCCTCTTACGCTGTTCGTCAGCTTCTTCCTTCTCCTTCTTACGTTGTTTCTCATCTTCTTCCTTCTCCTTCTTACGCTGTTCGTCAGCTTCTTCTTTCATTGATCGTAGGAAGCTCAGTATTGGGTTTATGTCATCTTTTTGATCCTCTTCAAACATGGGCGATGTAACTCTGGACACCTGGGCGCTAGAGCTCTGACGTGGCCGAGCTAGCCCCTGTCTGCTCTCGTTCGTTTGATTATAAACTTCTGCTACGGTCTCGACTTGTGTGCCTGTATCTGTTTCATCCTCTACCTCGCTATCATAATCATGGCCGTGACTTTGCTCTAAGATCGCGTCCAAATCACCGTCCTCATCAATGACCCTGTCGTCCGGTCCTGCTAAAAATGTGCCAATTCATCTCCTAACCTATCCCCGTCAGTAACGTGCCTCTTATCCATTATAGTATCCACTTTTGTTTTAGCTTCGCTCACTAATAGACGTGCCTTACTTCTCGTGATCATTCATGAGAAACAAAATTTATCTAAAATACACAATAAAAATAATCTGCTCCCTGTATTTTTACACATAGACATAAAATTTCAACAACGCCTCTCCAACGCTGTAATTATACGCACGATTTGTTGTGGTACAGAAACCGCACACAAACCCGACGAAGTGTGATGTGATACGGACACACTATCAAAGGAACACAAAAACAATGAACAAAAGAATATATACACTGAAAACCAAAACTGTAATCATGCGCCGCTACTTAAAACTAAACGCGGAACTACCAGAAAAAAAAATTGGGTATTAATCAATAAAAAAATTAAACAAAAAAAATTCTGAGTGTCCCTACTACTAATAATAATTGCTTATCAGCGATTCACAGGAAAGATCCGAGGCTAATGGTCGCCATTTTATGTGAGGTGCCAGGGCAAGCAGTGTATTTAACACTGACGTGTTTGAAACCGATGATCTTTGACAACGGGTGACACTCACCTCCGGTCCTGTCAGTTGGTAACTTCTTAAACGAGTGGTAAACGCCACCGTGTTACATAACTGCGAATCGTACACCATTCCTTGCTGACTCATTATACAGTACGAGTCCGTGCTGATACGAGTACACCAACAAATCTGACAGTTTCATTCACAGAGTGCTTATGGACACGTTCCAAACGTGTTCGTTCCCTTCTGCCATTCTCTTGTCACGGTTCGGGCGGCTCGCCCCGTCGGAGGCTCGAGTCCTCCCTTGGGCATGGGTGTGTGTGTTGTCCTTAGTGTAAGTTCGTGTAAGTTACATTAAGTAGTGTGTAAGCCAAGGGACCGATGATCTCAGCAGTTTGGTCCCATAGGAATTTACCACCACAATTCTGCCATTCTGTCGCGTCTGATGTCGACTCAAATGTATGTCCTGATTCCAAACTGCAGACTGGTACATATACTCTACTTCACTGCCGTGACATGACAGCATGGTAACACCTACACTAGCTACGGCGCTCCAAAGTGACCTATGTGTTCTTTTAATGAGGTAACTAACGTTTTGTCTGGTGAGCTTATCATATTAATATTTTCGGGTCCCTTGTAAGTAGGTGGCCGAATGTGGACACGGTAGAGTCAACACATTTTAAAAATTATATTACACTTTAAACATCATGTTTAATTCCGTACTAGTTCTTAGAGAGGTTAGAATTGAATGGAAGTGAGAGGGACAAGCAATCGATTATGAACTTATTCTAGGAACAATTCCAAGAATTCTTCACTGTCATTCACTACACCAAATGGCAATTTTGTCCAAGTCTTCTGCTATTTTCCTATGATAGTTGTGACTGTACACAAGTGTCGCCGGCCGCTGTGACAGAGCGATTCTAGGCGCTTCAGTCCGGAACCGCGCTGATGCTACGGTCGCAGGTTCGAATCCTGCCTCGGGCATGGATGTGTGTGATGTCCTTAAGTCAGTTAGGTTTAAGTAGTTCTAAGTCTAGGGGACTAATGACCTCAGATCTTAAGTCCCATAGTGCTTAGAGCCATTTGAACCATTTTGAACACAAGTGTCGAATGGGTTTCCGAATGCGTGGTTTCGTTTAAGTCAATTGGTTTTCTTTATCATGTAGGCGCAGTCAACGCATGTCACAATAAGCTGTTACTCTTTGCTCTATCTTATCAATAGGGTAAGCAAAAATGCAGGCAGGATTTCAATGTGTGGTGATAAAGATTCACATATTGTTCTCAACTCACTTGAGTTTTGGTTCAAAATAAAAATAGCCAGAATGTGGTCCCCAAAGTGCTTCTCCAGGACATCAAACGCTCCATTGGTTCGATGGGGTCGAGCTCCATCTTGCATGAATACATTTGTCGAAATCAGGGTCACTTGTATAATGGGGATGATATCATCTTCCAAAAACTTTACGTACCGTTCGGTAGTCACCGTACCATCAAGGAATACCGCCCTGATTATTCCGTGACTGGACGTTACACACCACACAGTCACCCGCTGACTGTGAAGAGACTTCTCGATCGCGAAATGCGGATTCTCGGTCCCTCAAATGAGCCAGTTTTGCTTATTGATGAACACATCCAAATGAAAGTGGGCTTCGTCGCTAAACCAAACCATACGGCGCATTCTAATTCCCATCATTCTCTGCGTCCAACCGTGCAGATTGTACGTCTTCACGAAAATAGTTCAGATGTTGTGACGATTTTATTTCATATAAGTCAATAATTGTCACCCAATAGATAACGTCTGCGCTGTTCCAGCTCTCCAGAACGACCGTCTCAGCCCAAGCCGTAGCTGTACCAAAAACCTGGGTTAAACCTCGGACTGCTGTGGAGTTTAGGCCCTACCGCCGTGTCTCCACATTGCATGTTGACGTTTTGCTGTCTTCTCATGTGGCTTGCTGAGAAGAAAAACAAAACACATAGCAGCCCAAGTGGGGGCTAGGTTTCTCCCACATGTGCGATAACGTAGCATGAATATTTTGGTGGCGTCAGGCTATCACTGGATTGACGCCACTCTTCTCCCTTGTTGCCGTTGGTGGTGCCCGATGGTCTATTGTGTGCGGCTTCTGAGTTCTATGGCCGCCGCAGGAGTCGGTGTTCAGAACGGCTCGTGGAGTTGTGGTTCAAAATGGTTCAAATGGCTCTGAGCACTATGGAACTTAACATCTGTGGTCATCAGTCCCCTAGAACTTAGAACTACTTAAACCTAACTAACCTAAGGACATCACACACATCCATGCCCGAGGCAGGATTCGAACCTGCGACCGTAGCAGTCCCCCGGTTCCGGACTGAGCGTCTAGAACCGCTAGACCACCGCGGCCGGCTGGAGTTGTGGTGGGCGTCTTCTTATCTTCTACGCTGGTGCCACTTGAGCAAACATATCCCTGCTGCTAATCCATTTTCGTAGGTTACCAGCGAAAGGAAAAAATGAAAAGAAGGAACTCCGCCTTCTTGTTCTTGTAGCGTCATAGCGAATGGATGCAAGTTAGAAACACGATCGCGTCTTCTATCCGACTTTGCACAGTAGATCCATAGTGATGAGTGAATAAAAAAAATTAATATTGCCTACATTACTTCAAGATCAACTGATTTAATAATATTAATTTTTCAAGCTCATCCAGGAAGCAAAAACTAACAAAGGGTTCAACAGTCCTGTTACTCACTGCTTTTGATCAGTGTTAGGTATGTTGCACGCTAGAAAGACCTGTCCTGAGTACCTGGTTAGCGGCTTTGCATAGGACGGCCCCTACTTTCCGAGAAAATCGATGTTGAAGTTTTATGCGTAATCCCTACACCTGTAATTTTAGCCCTGTTTCAAGCAAGCAATCGTAAGAGCAGCGGCTAAGATTCACCGTTGCTATACTGGGTGGTACACGCTCGAATCACCCCTTCATGCTTTTCTTTTCCCCCAATATCATCATACAGAATATCATTAAATAGTGTACGCCATGCATAATTATTCAAAAATAGTCATTTCTGCAGTAGCAGTTTCATTAATAAATCAATCATTACGACACACTTTCTTCAAATTTGTAACACTTTCGTGGTTCATAGTTCAAATTCCAAATATTTGACCAACTTCGCTTCCTGGCTCTCCTAGACGTGCCTTTTCCTCTTGTTGTCCTCTCTCCCTAACAGACATGACATATACTATTTAACATCATTCTGTACAATTAAAATGAAAAAAAAGATGTGAACAGGTATAATCCGAACCCTAGCCGCTGTGCTACCCACTCTTGCTCGAAAGATGGTTAAAGTTACAGGTACAGGAATTGCAGATATAACTTCAACATGATTTTCTCAGTAACTAGGGGCCATCGCACGAAAAGCCGCTAGGCAGGCACTCAGAACAGCTTTCTCTACAACATACCTAAGGCTCATCAGAATCCGTGATTGACAGACCTGATGCGGAGAGCACGTTGCAGATTGCAAAAGATTTGACATTTAACAACGAGAGACAGGATTTTTTAGAGTGTTATAATTTTTAGGCATTGTGCTAAGATTCTGAATACTAAAAATCGCAAGATTAAGCCATTGACAATAGAACCTCGTTAATCTGTCCCCTACAGGGCTGGAACCACGGTCGAAACGCAAAAAGGTCGTATAGTCTTTCCTTTCAGGTTTTTTTACCAAGCAAATCTAGATTTCGGTAGTGGTGGTGGTGGTGGTAAGTTCCTATGGGACCGAACTGCTGAGGTGGCTGGTTCAAATGGCTCTGAGCACTATGGGACTTAACATCTATGGTCATCAGTCCCCTAGAACTTAGAACTACTTAAACCTAACCTAACCTAAGGACAGCACACAACACCCAGCCATCACGAGGCAGAGAAAATTCCTGACCCCGCCGGGAATCGAACCCGGGAACCCGGGCGTAGGAAGCGAGAACGCTACCGCACGACCACGAGATGCGGGCACTGCTGAGGTATCCCTGGACTTACACACTACTTAATCTAACTTAAACTAACTAATGCTAAGGACAACACACACACCCATGCTGTGGGAGGACTCTAACCTCCGACGGGGGGAGATGCACAAACCGCACAAACCGTAGCAAGGCGCCCAGACCGTGCGGCTGCCCCGCGCAGCTCGCATTATCTGAGGAATGCTTTTATTGACCCATAAGATCACAATACGGTACAGCACAACTTTAATTATCACCGTATAATACTGCCTGAAATATTGTTCCAAGTTACAGAAACAAAACGGAAAAAATGTTGACACATGAAAGTACAGTGTACAGCACTGCCTGTACTGTAAAATATGTTTATATGTTACGGTAAAGTATTGTTCCTACTGTAAGGTGGCGTGGTCTCCTGACCTTCATTTCTTACATATTCCGTCCTCACAATCGTATTATGCACATCAATACGCTTCATTCGAACCCAAACTCGATAAGGTAGAGTCAATTTTGTATGAATTCACGTAAGCGATTCGCAAATCTAATAAGTAAATCGCAAGTTCACACCGAGGTTGAAAAAGTCGAGGCTGGCATACACAACACGACGGTCACAGGAATTTTCGTTCTAAAGAGGAAACCAGCCCGCTGGGAAGACTGTCCCTTCAGAGGGCTGGGTCAACAACATACCTACTTCGGCCGAAACGACCGCCCAGAGAGAAGACAGCTTTCGCCAGAGCAAAGGGATAACGGTTAGACTTAAAAGCAAATTCCGCTACATTGTGTGGGAGCGCCCAGAAGACACATTTTTTCATGGACCAACTGCATAATTACGGAGTTCTCACAGGAGAACAGTGTATGCCTAACAAAGATGCTACAGATTTCCACATTGGTCGACTCAAACGAAACGTCATTCTCCTGATTGGTGGAATATTTCTGACAGAAAGAGTCAGAGGAGTGAGGGAAGGCAACTTTTCCAGAAAAAGGGGCCATCCCGTTGTCGCTCTTGGAATGAGAACACGTAATGAGAGTGAGTGACAGAGTACTAGTTAAACGCCTGCGAGCGAGTATTGAGTGGCATCGGAGTGGACTGGTTATCTTACTGGTGTACAACGCCAATATTTATACTAGGGATGGATAGGAGTCCTTGACTTCATCAAGGCATAAGGAAAGTTTGATTGGCGAAGGTCAATCCAGATAGAAAGAGATAGTTGTGTTATTTGTCAGCAGCAAGCGACGCAGGCAGCAATCGTCGCAGCTCACGGTATTGTGTGCTACAGCGTATGCGAGCCTCATCTGTCCTCCATAACAGTACACTCTATTACATTTCTCACGCGACAGCCTTGACCGTACCTAGAAAAGTTATTCAAGTTGTGTAGGCGCGGCTCTCAGCCATTCTGCCGAGTAAATAACATTCTTAAAGAAAAGGGAGAAAAGAACCTTTCCATACTTTGTAAAATAATAGCATTCCTATCCATAAGAGGCAATCTACTGTTCCGAAAAGAACCCGGAAATTTATTATTATTTTATAAGAAAAAGTTTCACTTGATTTCTCAGAATTTTTTTGCAATAAATAATATTTTTCGTTCGTTTAATGTTTTTCTTACACAAACTAGCAATACTCCCATACCCAAGCATTCCACTAGTTACGTAAGAATATATAGAATATTTTTGTGTTTTTTCCTTACAGCGGACGACTCCAGAAGATATATGCTGCTGAATGTTTTTCAAGCAGTTCTTGTTGGTACATTAGGAGCGTCTATCTGACTTCTGTAGTGGTGTGAGGTGGAAATTGTTTCCTGCAGGAGCCAAAGGGTACTTGTTGGATCAAGCCATTGTGCAACTTGACAGAATAAAACCCACACACTCACACTACGAGTAAACGTTTAATGACTCTACATACCTTATTACAGTACTGCACTGATACACAAATAACTTCCACTTACCTGTTTAAAACTAGAGAAATCGCACGGTAAAAAATATTTTGTTCTTAAGCAGGACGAAAAAGGTCTGTAATGTTCTGTTGCTTAGCAAACGATAGCCATGAGTTTGCCGATGCGTTCCGCCATTTCCGAATCCACAAAATGTGTACTGGGATAAAGGTAAGACTTTGTTTGATATACTGAAGGGTTGTATCAAATGCATTTTTAGCGTCTGTATGTGGCAGCCGAGCCGTATGTTCAGTGCCTTCGTTGATGTCATCTTCTTCCTTGTTCTCATCGCTTGTTCGAGTTACAGCGCTAGTGATTTTGTCGTCAGTTAGTTCTGCTTCTCTTGCGCAGTCAATTCAGGTATACTGATCCACTCACACAAACAAAATACTTACAGCACATACTTTTGGATATAGTTTATTTTTTCCTGCATTTTCGAATACATACTACGTTAGGAGCATTTTTAAATTAAACTTAACACAATTTTTGACATTTTTGACACTTCAGATTATAGGGTACAAATATGGAACAGTGCATTCGTTTCAAGTTCGTTAAAGGTAAAACAAATGATGGAACATCCAATAATTCATTGGCAAAGAGAACACTATAAAACATAATAACACAGTAGAAAGACACACGAAATATATTTTCAGTTATTAAATTCCTTACTCCAAGTAATTTCACTTTCAGAAATCGCACACATATCGTCCTTTACAGTAACCTGCACATTCAGTGTGTGCCCTCATTTCACACATTAGACACATTACCAATTCTTCCCCTGCTTCATCCTGCGAAAATTTACCCGTGCAAAATAGACATTTGCCATCTTCATAAGTGGGTACACAGTTGTCCAGAACGCTACTGAGGGGATACGAATCATTTCTCACACTAAAAACGTCATCCTCAGAATCAGATGATTCTTGGTTCCTAGATACTTCAAGAGGTCCGTTGTGTGAAGACAAGGTTACGACTGCTGAAGGATCTCCTTTTCTTCGCCTCCTGCCTGGCCTCTTTTTTTTGTGCAACAGACGAGATTTGCGAAGGCGTAATTTCAGACGTGGTGGCAGATGTTCCTCCTGCGACTCTAACGTTAGCCTTTCCACTTTTAGAAGGCACTGCTCCGGCAGATGGTTCATTGACTGGATCATTGGGTAAATTCTCAATTATCCCTTCATTGCTGGCAATGAAATATGCGTCCGTGAAAACATGAGGGTTTAACGCGTATATTTCCACCACCCTAAACTCATTGACTGCTATCTCCCACCCGGCCGGTGTGGCCGAGCGGTCATAGGCCCTTCAGTCTGGAACCGCGCGACCGCTACGGTTGCAGGTTCGAATCCTGCCTCGGGCATGGATGTGTGTGATGCCCTTAGGTTAGTTAGGTTTAAGTAGTTCTAAGTTCTAGGGGACTGATGACCTCAGAAGTTAAGTCCCATAGTGCTCAGAGCCATTTGAACCATTTGAACATGATGTCATCTGAAACTGTGTTAGCGACTGTTAGTAAACAAAATACCAAAAGACGAACTTCGTATGTCAGCAATATATTCTTTATCATATATTCTTGATCATAAACAAAGTGCGAAAGTTTGGTTTTTCTGTGTATAGAATCAGCTACATACCATCCAACGAACGTGAGTACACGCATAACTAAGTAACAGCCAAGTACACACCAAATAACTGGATTCCACAAAACTACCGCAAGCCCAAGTGTATATTGCTGACATATGAAGTTCATCTTTCAGTATTTTGTTTACTAACAGCCGCCCGCAGTTGCAGATGACATGATGTTCGTTGAGAAAAAACGGCAACAGAAAATAGCACAGAAAATATGTCGCAAACAGAGACAATAATTCTCAAAAACATACAATAACATACAGTATACAAGTATGAAAGTATGAAAGTATCCATAGAAAACTATATTTCAGAAACACGAATAGTGAAAATGTCATAATGTGTCACTGTGTTTGTACAACTATGCTATTTTCTGCATGTTTTCGATTAATAAACCTATTACTGATGGTGATGTTTGTCGCCGAAACTAATTAGGGAAAATAAACAAGTAAACAAATAACAAGGTGTTTTGCATCAAGGCGGACACAGTTTCTGATATTGTTGTTTTTCTATGCAAACACGGACAAAATGGAAGAGTAACAAGATAAAGTTATGAAATACTAAGGTACAAATATGGAACACTAGTATTCCACATTAGTGACACAAAATGGTTCAAATGGCTCTGAGCACTATACGACTTAACTTCTGAGGTCATCAGTCGCCTAGAACTTAGAACTAATTAAACTTAACTAACCTAAGGACATCACACACATCCATGCCCGAGGCAGGATTCGAACCTGCGACCGTAGCGGTCGCCCGGTTCCAGACTGTAGCGCCTAGAACCGCACGGCCACTCCGGCCGGTTTAGTGACACAGCCATCTTGAAATTCCAAAAAGCAAATAAAATCGAAAATTAAATTTAAATAGGGAACAAACATGCCATTTTAAGACTTAATGTATTAGCTAAACGTCTGTCTACAAAATACATTAATAATTTTTGTATTACGACAAGAATGAAACTGAAAACCATCAACCTGCGACAATTAACCCCCGAATGATTTCGTTAAAACAGCTTGACTCACTTGCAATGGTTGCCAACTGTAATATGACTGCATCCCAAAGCAGTTTACAGTTGGTGAACATTGTTTTTAAACAGCTCACGAAAAAACAGCGAGAAACTGTAGTATTTCATATTACTACACCTATTCCACATTTCTACCTCTTCCTCCACACACTTTAAATATGTACGATGAACACTGTCACCAATTTATAAAAGAAATGCTTGCGCAGTAATACTTTTTGATCGAATTAGAAATAAGTTATTTCAGACCGAGTCAGGTGGTACAGCGATAAGCACACTGGGCTCCCATTCGGGAGGACGACGGCTCAAATCCGCGTCCGCCCAACTTGATTTAGGTTTTCCATTGTTTCAGGCAGCCGGTCGGGGTGGCCGAGTGGCTCTAGGCGCTACAGTCTGGAACCGAGCGACCGCTGCGGTCGCAGGTTCGACTACTGCTTCGGGCATGGATGTGTGTAATGCCCTTAGGTTAGTTAGGTTTAAATAGCTCTAAGTTCTAGAGGACTGATGACCTCAGAAGTTGAGTCCCATAGTGCTCAGAGCCATTTGAACCATTTTTGTTTCAGGCAAGTGCCGGGATAGTTCTTTTGAAAGTGCGCGGCCGACTTCCTTCCCCATCCTTGGAACCGATGACCTTGCTGTTTGGTCCCGTCCCACAAATCAACCAACCAAGTTATTTCACTCTAAAATTGACGGAAGTATCGCTCCTAGCAACGGTCAAGTACCAACTGATCCATATCGTAGACGATGAGTCATCGACAAGTTCTGTAGCAGCGACCCAACAGGCATCGCAAATGGGATGGTCGGACTAAGCGGGGAATCTGACCATCCTAGGTCCGATTAGCGATGTTGTAATGTACATCGAAAAAAAAAAATTTGTTTAGTCGTCGGGCTATGCTACTCTTCATAGATAGGAGATGGGTGTGCTGTGCCAGCCTGCCAACATGCGAGCAGCGTGCAGCAGAGAGAGAGGACAGCGCCACGTCTCTGTGTTCTCGGCGCCGGCCGGCCAGTGTTTACACTGCACGGGCTGCGAACGCACGTGCGCCACACGCGGCCGCCGCGCTCTGTTTACACGTGGCTCCACCCACGGCCGGCAGCTGCGCGGCTCGAGCCACACGTCTACGTGGCCAGGCGAACATCACGGCCAACTTTCGTCGCGGAGGCCGTGGCAGGTAACATTTAAGGCCGAAAACGAAAATTAGTAGGAGTTGCGGAGCACGCCTCATAAAAATACAGCAGCAGTAAAACAGGTGTTATCAACTCTACGTTGCGGAGTAGAGTGAAAAGTATTGTGACGATATTGAAAACTGCATACAGCCGAAAATCACGTAAACCGTTATTTCAAGGCCTTAGGATCCTATCCCTGCCATGAATCTATATACTCGAGGTTGTCATGTATGCAAAAAAGAGTGTGCTGAAAAAGGTAAACGTATTTATTCAAAATAAAACTATACATGAATACCATAAAAGGACAAGCAGTGACATACACAGAAATCATTGTTATCCCACCCTGTATAAGAAAAGTGTATATCATTATTTTTATCATGGCAGTAACACCAGAAACCGTTACGAAATTGTCTCGAATGAAAAATAGCCCACAGTTGCACTAATAATGTTTATGCTAAATCTTGACCATGGTTTCTGCTATAATAATACAGCCTTCTTCATCTGTCATAAGCTTTTAAAAATGAAAAAAGGCTTAGCCCAGCGGCTGCGTCAAGACCAATAAAATAACTTCAACTTCAACATAAAATAACTTCAACAAAATAAAATAACTTCATCATTTATGATCGAAACAGGCTTATGTCTGTTGAAGTTAATTTATTTTATTGATCTTGACGCAGCCGCTGGGCTAAGACTTTTTTCATTTCTAAAAGCTTATGACTGCTGAAGAAGGGTATATTATTATAGCAGAAACCATGGTCAAGGTTTAGAATAAACGTAATTAGTGCAACTGTGGGCTGTTTTTCATTCGAGTCAAAGGTGTATATCATTCAGGATCACAATTATTTAATAGGTTGAAAAAGTCACTTAAACGCCATTAACAAAATACATAGCTTTAAGAAATCTGTAACTTAATATCTTCTAGGAAATTGTTTTTACTCAGTATCACAGTATCTTGTAAACTGAATTTGTAAATACACTGCACATCTGATGCCAAGAAGCTATCTCCTGGAAAATATGTACATACAAGTAGTGTAAAATGAGAATGCAAAAGTGCCAAATTGAATTAAGTGTATTGTATTGCACTGAATTATATGTTAAACATATCCTACTTAACAAAAGAAAATTATGTAAATTGCCCATGATAAACATTTCTGTTGTAAAATGTGTAATTCTGTACTCTGGAAAACTGTTTTTACTCACTACCACAGTATCTTGGAAAGTGAATATACTGCACAGCTGATGCCAAGAAGCTCTCTCCTGGAGAATATGTATACGCACAGAATTTTATCTGTTGTTAGATACGCTTGTACAAACATCATAAAAATTACCCTGGAAAATAACATTTGATGTAATAATGTTTAAATTAATGAAATCTTGTCCAATATCTAGGGTATAACATATGTACTTCAAATACTTCAGGACGTAAATAAATAAACAAATAAGAATAGATTACTACGTAAACTTTATAATTGCATTTCGTATCAATTCGCCATTTCCACCGGTCTGGTATTGTCAGTATCAGGAGTAAAACAGGACATTTTGTACTCACTTTGTTTAAGACATACCACTGGATGATGATGATGATGTTTAGTGTATGGGGTGCTCGACTGCGCGGTCATCAGCGCCCGTACAAACTCCCAATTTTTACACACTCCAATTTTGTTCACAGTCCAATCTAGCCACTGTCAAGAATGATGATGAAATGATGAGGACAACAAGTAGTTGGGCAGCTCCCGAGCAGAGAAAATCCCCAATCCGGCCGGGAATCTAACGTGGGTCCCCGTGATACAGAGGCAGCAACGCTAGCCACTAGACCACGAGCTGCGGACCATACCACTGGAAACCTTATAATTGTAATTACGTGTAGCGTAAACTATGAATTATGACTTCCTTTGAGTAACATATGGAGTAGTAAAAATTACGTTTGCTTCGTAACAATGTAACATTTTCCCGGCTTTAGTGTTCTAGGGTTAAGTAACAGAATCGAATACACTGTCCTGGACGGCGAATGTTTTACAGAGACAGCGGTATCCTCAGGAGTGGCAAGAAATGTGATAGGACCGCTTTTAATCTTTATTTACATTAATGATATGACAGACAAGGTGTGCAGCAATTTACAGCTGTTCGCTGATGCCGCTAAGTGTACGGGACAGTGTGTGTTTTGTGTGACTGATGGAAGATATGGGATGACTTGGATAGAATTTCTGTTTTGTGTCATCAACGGCAGGCTGCTGTCGATGTAAAAAATATAAGTTAATCCAAATGAATAGGAAAACAATCCTGCAATGTTCTAACACAGTATTAGAGGTGTGCTACTTGATACAGCCTCGTCGATTAAATATCTAGGCGTAACGTTGAAAAGCATTATGAAATGGAGCCAGCACGTAAAGACTGGAAGTAGGGAAGGCCAATGTTCGACTTCAGTTTACTGGGAGAATTCTGGGAAAATTTGGTTCGTCTGTAAAGAACACCTCGTATAGAGCACTTGAGTGACCCATTCCTAGGTATTGTTCGAGTGTCTGAGATCTCCACCAGGTTGTATTAAAGGAAGACATCGAAGCAACTCAAAGGCTTGTTGCTAGATTTGTTGAAAATTTGGAAATTTGCGGTAAGTTCTGTGGACCTAACTGCTGAGGTCATCGGTCTCTTAGCTTACACACCACTTAATCTAACTTACACTAAGGACAAACACACACATCCATGCCCGATGTAGAACTCGAACCTCCGACGGGGAGCCACGCGAACCGTGACAACGTGCCGCTAGATTTGTTGCCGGTCGGTTCGGTCAACACGCGAGTACGGAGAGGCATCATGAACTTAAATGGGAATCCCTGGAGGAAGCCGACGTTGTATTCGCGAAACACTGTTGAGGAAATGTAGACAACAGTGTAAGACGTCGTGGTCTCCTGACCTTCATTGCTTACATATTCCGCCCTCACAATCATATTCCGCACATCAAGACGCTTCATTCGAACCCAAACTCGATAAGATAAAGTCAATGTTGTATGAATTCATGTAAACGATATGCAAATAACTAATAAATCGCAAGTGCGCACCGTGGTTGAAATACTCGAGGCTGGCGTACACACATACATTCCAGACACGACGGTCACAGGAGCGTTTAGTTCGAGAGAGGCAACCGCACGCCAGGAGGCCAGTCCCAACCCATCTACGTCGGCCAGTAGACACCCGTGGAGCAGACAGCGTTCGCCGGAGGGAAAGGAGGAACGACCTCGTGTTCAGCATAAAAGCAAATTCCGCTACATTGTGTGTGAGCGGCCAGCCTACGCATTCTTTACACATAGCACGCAGTTTCAGAGATTTTCACAGGGAGACAGCAAACGCCAAACGCCGATTGGTCACCTTAAACGAAACGTCATTCTCCCGTTTTAGAAGGGCAATGCTGATTGGTAGACGATATTTCTGACGCCTTGAGCTGAAGGAGTAATGGAGGAGACCGAAAGATATACCCCTTCACATCTGGCATGGAGAGGCGCCGTTCTGTTGTCGCTCTTGGAGCGAGGAACAAGTCTCTCCTCAGTACTTCACTGGGAGAGAACCTCTGTCGAGAGCGAATCGAAGTGCGACTCTCTATATTGAGTCCTTGCTATTAAGCATTGTTCACTGTGTTGGTCGACACACTTACTGTGTGGTGCGAATGAACACTGTTATAGTTAAACGCCTGCGAGCGAATTTTTGAGTGGCATTGTGGTGAACTGGTTATCTGACCAGTGTACAACGCCAATAGTTAGACTAGGGGTGAATAGGAATCCTTGACTTCATCAAAGTGTAGGGAGAGTTTGATTGGTGAAGGTCAATCCAGATAGAACGAGAGTTATCTTATTTGTCAGCAGCGAGCGGCGCAGACAGCAGTCATCGCAGCTTACAGTATTGTGCGCTACAGCTATTGCGAGCCCCATAGTTCCTCCACAACAGAACACTGCATTTCACACGTGACAGCCTTGACTGTACCTAGCAACATCTTAAAGGATAATTATTCAAGTTGAGTAGGCGTGCCTCTCAGCCATTCTGTCAAGTCAACAACAATCTTAAACTTTGTATAGGAATTTCATTAGCGAATCCTATCCATGAGAGGTAATTTCACGTTCTGAAAAGAACCAGTGTATAACTTGTTCAATTCATAACTAAAAGTGCCATTGTGATTTCTCAGAATTTTTGCAAAATAAAGAATAACTTTCGTTAGTTTCATGTTTTTCTTACACTAACCAGCACTACTCCAGTACCCAAGTATCCCACTAGTTACGTAAGAAATTTTGCGAATTTTTGCGTCATTTCCTTACAGCGGACGACTCCAGAAGATATTTATTGCTGAAAGTTTTTCAGGCATTTCTCTTTAGAACGTTAGGAGCGTCTGTCTGACTTCTGTAGTAGTGTCGGTGTGGAAATTGCATCTTGCAGGAGCCACAGGCTGAAGGGTACATCTCAGATTAATCCGTTGCGCAGAATTACAAAATGTCAGATCGACCACACACGCATCACAGAACAGGCCTTTGAACGGCTTACTGCAGATCGATATTACTGCCGCCAACGTACGTGTTTCTTAAGGACCTCGAAGACAAGACAAATATAGCAGTGTTCACACGGAGGCATATAGACAGTTGTTTGTTCCATTTGCGAGTAGAACACGACTCATAGTGGTAAGAGGTACCATCCGACCTTCGCCATATAGTAGTTTGCAGAGTATCTATGTAGGTGTAAATGTACACTTTTGTCTGTGTGGCCAGTTACTCCAGAATTATACATAAATATTCGTTTTATAAGTTCAATACACCTTTCTACTCCTACAGAATTATATTTATTTGCGTTCCAGACGCGATACATCGTTTATATTAAAGGCACTTTCATTGGATCTATTCTGGAGAATACAGTTTTGTTTCTACTTAGAGGGTCTAAGCGGCACACATCATGATCTTTGCACAAATAAAACACTATTTTATTCTTCATCTTCCTTGCCAAAATCTGCATTGCCTCTCATCTTGCCACGGTGGCAGGTCGTAATGAATGAGTTACAAATACAGGTTCCAATCGATACTTTGATAATTTGTAAAACGCTTGTTGCGAAGTTTAGTAACTGTTGTACATGTGTGCATGTGCGCATGTATAAAACTGACAAAGTATTGAATACAGAAAATCAATAACAATGTACATTAAATGCATTCTGTCACGGAAGGCATTCGGAATAGGGCATATCTCCATTCGAAATTTTTTACATCAAATTATCGTTCCCGTCTTATCCCCGAAAACTGACCACTCCTCCCTGGACACCCTGTATTAATGATCTAGTCCTAGTGGATAACGTTATAGTCTCCGTGAGGCTAATCGCTGATTATCGACAATTGGTGCAGGGACTGGGAGTTGGCGCTGAACGTAAGTGAATTCTCGAATTGTGCATAAAGAGGCGAAGAAACTCACTACTCTTCAATTAAACGGTTGGTGACAAATCACTGGAAACCGTGTCTATTGAATACCACTAGGAATAACCAACCAGAACGACCTAAACCGGAATGATCACATAAAGCACTTTGTAGGAAAAGCAGGTGCCATGTTGTGATTCACTGGGAGAATCTTGTTGTTGTGGTCTTCAGTCCTGAGACTGGTTTGCTGCAGCTCTCCATGCTACTCTATCCTGTGCAAGCTTCTTCATCTCCCAGTACCTATTGCAACCCACATCCTTCTGAATTTGCTTAGTGTATTCTTCTCTTGGTCTCCCTCTACGATTTTTACCCTCCACGCTGCCTTCCAACACTATATTGGTGATCCCTTGATGCCTTAGAACATGTCCTACCAACCGATCCCTTCTTATAGTCAAGTTGTGCCACAAACTCCTCTTCTCCCCAATTCTATTCAATACCTCCTCTTTAGTTATGTGACCTACCCATCTAATCTTCAGCATTCTTCTGTAGCACCACATTTCGAAAGCTTCTATTACCTTTTTGTCCAAACTATTTATCGTCCATGTTTCACTTCCATACATGGCTACACTCCATACAAATACTGTCAGAAATGAATTCCTGACACTTAAATCTATACTCGATGTTAACAAATTTCTCTTCTTCAGAAACGCTTTCCTTCCCATTGCCAGTCTACATTTTATATCCTCTGTACTTCGACCATCATCAGTTATTTTACTTCCCAAATAACAAAACTCCTAATTCCCTCAGCATTACCCGACTTAATTCGACTCCATTCCATTATCCTCGTTTTGCTTTTGTTGATGTTCATCTTATATCCTCCTTTCAAGACACTGTCCATTCCGTCCAACTGCTCTGCCAATTCCTTTGCTGCCTCTGACAGAATTACAATGTCATCGGCGAACCTCAAAGTTTTTATTTCTTCTTCATGGATTTTAATACCTACTCCGAATTTTTCTTTTGTTTCCATTACTGCTTGCTCAATGTACAGATTGAATACATCGGGGAGTGTCTTCAACCCTGTCTCTCTCCCTTCCCAACCACTGCTTCTCTTTCATGTCCCTCGACTTTTATAACTGCCGTCTGGTTTCTGTACAAATTGTAAATAGCCTTTGGCTCCCTGTATTTTACCTCTGCCGCCTTTAGAATTTGAAAGAGAGTATTCCAGTCAACATTGTCAAAAGCTTTCTCTAAGTCTACAAATGCTAGAAACGTAGGTTTACCTTTCCTTAATCTTTCTTCTAAGGTACGTCGTAAGGTCAGTATTGCCTCGCGTGTTCCAATATTTCTACGGAATCCAAACTGATCTTCCCCAAGGTCGGCTTCCACTTGTTTTTACATTCGTCTGTAAAGAATTCGTGTTAGTAGTTTGCAGCTGTGAATTATTAAACTGATAGTTCGGTAATTTTCGCATCTGTCAACACCTGCTTTCTTTGGGATTGGAATTATTATATTCTTCTTGAAATCTGAGGGTATTTCGCCTGTCTCATACATCTTGCTCACCAGATGGTAGAGTCTTCTCAGGACTGGCTCTCCCAAGGCCATCAGTAGTTCTAATGGAATGTTGTCTACTCCCAGGGCCTTGTTTCGACTCAGGTCTTTCAGTGCTCTGTGAAACTCTTCATGCAGTATCGTATCTCCCATTTCATCTTCATCTACATCCTCTCCCATTCCCACAATATTATCCTCAAGTACATCTCCCTTGTATAGACCTATATACGTCTTCCAACTTTCTGCTTTCCCTTCTTTGCTTAGAACTGGGTTTCCATCTGAGCTCTTGATATTCATACAAGTGTTTCTCTTTTCTCCAAAGGTCTCTTTAATTTTCCTGTAGGCGGTATCTATCTTACCCCTAGTGAGATAAGCCTCTAGCCATCCCTGCTTAGCCATTTTGCACTTCCTGTCGATCTCACTTTTGAGACGTTTGTATTTCTTTTGTCTCCTTCATTTACAGCATTTTTATAATTTCAATTCAATATATCAATTAAATTCAATATTTCTTCTGTTAGCCAAGAATTTCTACTAGCCCTCGGCTTTTTACCTACTTGATCCCCTGCTGCCTTCACTACTTCATCCCTCAAAGCTACCCATTCTTCTTCTACTTTATTTCTTTCCCCCATTGCTCTCAATTGTGCCCTTATGCTCTCCCTGAAACTCTGTACAACCTCTGGTTTAGTCAGTTTATCCAGGTCCTATCTCCTTAAATTCCCACCTTTTTACAGTTTCTGCAGTTTTAGTCTACAGTTCATAACCAATAGACTGTGGTCAGAGTCCACATCTGCCCCTGTAAATGTCTTACAATTTAAAACCTGGTTCCTAAATCTCTGTCCTACCATTATATAATCTATCTGAAACCTTTTAGTATCTCCAGGGTTCTTTCATGTATACAGCCTTCTTTTATGATTCTTGAACCAAGTGTTAGCTACGATTAAGTTATGCTCTGTGCAAAATTCTACCTGGCGGCTTCCTCTTCCATTTCTTAGCCCCAATCCATATTCACCTACTACGTTTCCTTCTCTCCCTCTTCCTACTATCGAATTCCAGTCACCCATGACTATTAAATTTTCGTCTCCCTTCACTATCTGAACAATTTCTTTTATCTCATCATAAATTTCACCAATTTCTTCGTCATCTCCAGAGCTAGTTGGCATATAAACTTGTACTACTGTAGTAGGCGTGGGCCTCGTGTCTATCTTGGCCATAATAATGCGTTCTCTATGCTGTTTGTAGTAGCTTACCCACACTCCTATTTTTTTAATTCATTATTAAACCTATTCCTGCATTACCTCTATTTTATTTTGTATTTATAACCCTGAATTCACCTGACCAAAAGTGTTGTTCCTCCTGCCACCAATCTTCACTAATTCCCACTATATCTAACTTTAATCTGTCCATTTCCCTTTTTAAATTTTCTAACCGACCTGCCCGATTAAGGGATCGGACATTCCACACTCTGATCCGTAGAACGCCAATTTCCTCTCTCCTGATAACGACGTCCTCTTGAGTAGTTCCCACCCGGAGATCCGAATGGGGGACTATTTTACCTCCGGAATATTTTACCCAAGAGGACGCCATCATCATTTAAACATACAGTAAAGCTGCATGCCCTCGGGAAAAATTACGGCTGTAGTTTCCCCTTGCTTTCAGCCGTTCGCAGTACCAACACAGCAAGGCCGTTTTCGTTAGTGTTACAAGGCCGATCAGTCAGTCATCCAGACTGTTGTCCCTGCAACTATTGAAAAGGCTGCTGCCCCTCTTCAGGAACCACACGTTTGTTTGGCCTCTCAACAGATACCCCTCCGTTGTGGTTGCACCTACGGTACGGCTATCTGTATCGCTGAGGCACGCAAGCCTCCCCACCAACGGCAAGGTCCATGATTCTTGGGGAGGGGGGGAAGAATTTTAGTGAAATGTAATTCATCCACGAAAGACGTGGCTTACAAAACATTTGTGAGATTGATTCTTAAGTATTGCTCTTCAGTCTGTTGGTTATTGAGTTGGATTAATAGATAAAAATGGAGAAGTACGAAAAATGAGATGCACGTATCGTAACAGGAGCTTTTAGTCAGCGCGAGAGCGTTTCGGAGATCCCCAACAAACTCCAGGAGCAGAATTTACAAGAGAGGCGTTGTGCTTCAGGGAGAAATTTGCTGTCAAATCTCGCGAACATACGATCTAGGAAGAGCCAGGCAACATAATATTTACTCGGGCACACGTCTCGCGAAATGAAGACGGCGGGAAAATAGGAAAAATCAGAGTTCTCACGGTGGTTTATCGACATTCGTTTTCCTACGCATCTATTCGTTACTGGAAGAGGTAAGACGAGAAAAGATCTTGGTCCATAAGTACCTTTCGCAACACACCGTGTGGTGGCTTTCGGAGTGTAGTCGCAAGTTAGAGGACACACTTCCACTACACTCAAGAAAACTTGGCACGTATTCACTTCGAGATCTTTCGGTTTTGTACTTTCCATGGTTCGTTTTTCGTAAGCTAAATCATGTGATGATACGATAAACGATCTGATGATAAAATCTTTCGAGAATTTCACTTATACCTTAAGAGAACTGTGAACAATGTTTTCGTAACACGATTTGTGCACTAACTTTTTCAGTGGGTTTGATTTTTGGTTTAGAGGTCATTTAGAGGGAACACGAGGAAGGAGAAAAAGGGTTGTCTGGCGTTATACTAACGATCATCTGTTATTTTGTTGCTCTACTGTTTTTTATATTATTTTCGTTTGTTACGTTCACTTGGTTATGTAAAATGGTTTTCTTTTTTGCTTTGGTTGTGTACACATAACAGTTTTCTGATAGGGGAATCAGGTGTTTTCTATTGTATAGCCTGACTATTCACATCTACACAGGAAAGGCAAAAGACGCCTAATGAACAAACAGTATACAATGAAAGTCTGTTCGTGGTTTCGGGAAAAAATCGACTAACAAGTATTCAAATTGAGAAACGAATCGATGAACATAGCGCCCACTATTCACGGCTATTTGCCCACCGTGCAGTCAGTCCAATAGTAATGTCCTTACAGTCATTAATACTGCGGTTTAAAATTTTTCCCGATAACGAATGAGAGCACTATTTCAGATTCGTCCGAATTGCATCCTAGCAATCCTGTAATTCTTTCTTTACAGATTTTCATTCCTTGACGTGTTTGTCACGCAAACGATAAAGCTTTTTTAAAACAGTGTTCTTGGAGATGTGGTTCGTCTGCACAGCTATATGGAAGGCTGTCTGTTTCGTGCCGTACGCGTTTCGATTCTTTATGCAGCATCTTCAGTGACCTGTAACATTTGTTATTTTATTCACATCATAATTGCGTTATATTAGGTTTGCAGATATGTCACTGTGTTATATTTTTTCGTTATTCTGTTACTGCTGGGTAAGAAACGATTTTCTGAAGTGCAAGTTTCGTGGATTTAAATTACTATT
Organism: Schistocerca piceifrons; assembly: GCF_021461385.2. Taxonomy (NCBI): domain Eukaryota; kingdom Metazoa; phylum Arthropoda; class Insecta; order Orthoptera; family Acrididae; genus Schistocerca; species Schistocerca piceifrons. The sequence continues at coordinate 365,251,290 of NC_060141.1, forward strand.
TGGTCGCACTTTTAATTTTGTGGTCTTATTATTACACATATGTCATCCAGGAGTTTTACTTAGTTGTCATGCGTGCAACAGGATGTCCATGTTGTATAGGTTAATTGCCGTGTCGCAACTGTAATAAAAGTATTAGGACTATATGCGTTTCGCTTTATTTTAAAGCATCTTCAGTGGTCACTGTAACAGTATGGTTTTTTCTCCTACAATTTTGTTTGTTACGATCGTTAATAGTTCGCGTGCCTCACTTATTACTATAAACAGTTTTTATTCTTTCCATTACTGCAGGTTTTTTGTTGTTTATTCGATTCTTCTTCGTCTTCCACGTGTATGTGTTGAGTATTTGCACACGGCACTTTCACAGCGCTTTACACATTTACGATTGTGTGTTAGGAAGTATCACTGTCCCCTCGGCATTTTACGTGTTATGTTTTGGCATTGTCGGATGAATTCGTCTTTTATCTGTTATGATAGTGTGGAGGCATCTGCTATTGCTCTGTGAGTGTTTATGTTTTCCTTCTAGGAAGAGAAATAAAAAGAGAGAGAGACAATGTTTTTTTTTAAATTTTTATCTTTTTATTTTAATTAATTTATTTTTATTTATTTATTTTATTTTTGTTTTTATTTAAAGTGGAGATGTTTATCTTTGTTTGTTTGTGTGCATGTGCGTGCGTGCGTGTGTGTGTGTGTGTGTGTGTGTGTGTGTGTGTGTGTGTGTGTGTGTGTGTGTATGTGCGTGTGTGTGTGTCAGGCTTGATGGTTACTGCTGCCCTTTGCTGAATATAGATAGCACACGATGTTGCTGTTGTCTGTAATGTAATTCCCAGGTATTTATATTTCCCTACTATTTGTGACGGTCCATTTTATAAAGCTGTGCTGTGTTTGGTGTGATAATTTTCCTATGTTCCTGAATGTTATTAGAACTGTCTTCTCTTGGTTTACTTCTAAGGCCAAGTTTCTGTACTTTCTCTACAGCCTCTCTTACTGCTGGTTCTACCTCCATGTTGTTTGCATAAAAACTCATTTCTGCTTTTGAGTCTACCTGCATTCTGTTTTCGGATCTGTTGTATGGATGTTGAACAGTGCGCACTCACAGTGTCTCCATCAGGAACTCCATTCGACCGTATAATTTTCTCTGAAATTTCAGCATTGTTGTTTATTTAGATCAGATTTCTCTAAAGGCATGCCTGGATTGCTCTCAATAGTAGGTCTCCATCTCTGGAATTCCTTTCAATTTCTCCATTAGTTTTCCTCTACTTACCAGAGACATGTAGCTACAGGGCACCCGATACGCGGGTTTCATTATAAAATATGTACCAACAAACTTCACAAACCGAATGAAGAGTGTAAATGTGAGTTAGGCTGCAAGGATGTAAAAAATACCGCATTATAACATGTGTGAAGGGAACGAAAATTGTAAGAGACTGTAGCAAAGACTAAGACTTGTATACACTTGTGTATTAACGCTCTATCTTAGTGAATTTTTCTCATTAATATAAAAGTGTGTGTTACATTGTTTTACTCAGAAAGTGGTCGCATGTCACCGACACCTTTCCCTAGCACAATGCTGGTATCTTTATCCCGACAACTCACTCAAGCACATATATCTCAAACGTTTTTTTGGCTTAAGTGCAGTTTACGATGGGTCAATAACTAGGCCAAAATTTACTGCTTTACTGTTGCCGTCACACTTGTACAGCAGTGCCAGAGTGACACACGCGTCCTCTGCGAGAAGAGTAACATACATTTTGATGAGCATACTTCTGATTAGCCTCCATCTAACACGTCAGCGTACAAATAACAATGAATCAGCTGTATGGTGATGAGCTATTGTCGGGAATCCAATCATCTGATAACGTCGACTGCTATTCATATTGAATGCGTTCCACCGATTATACATTTACATTTATATTCTGCAAGTCACTGTGACACGCATAGCACCATGTACATTCGATCTCGAAACTTTGATTTGATTACCGACGTTTCACCTCTGGCTTGCAGCATAATTAACTACTTAGCTTCATTACATTACTACAGTGCTGGTGACGCACTGAAATAATGCATCAGATATAGGACACTATACACATTCAAAACATTGACATTTAAATAACTTACCTGTGGCATAAACTGTTAATTTCCCCTCAGTTATTATGTACACCCCTTAACCAATTCGTTTTTACTCGCACCAATAAATACCAAAATTCGAAGGCAACATATACACGCGGTAAATTTAATTTCATTATCCCAGGAGAGGAACTACATCAAGTCCCATTAACGTCGATCAGATACGAGGCACTAATTCGGTTGGACAAGAATTAAGGAAGGAATCGGCCATAATCTTGTTGAAGGGGACGTCTTATGATTCACTGTAAGGAAATCCCAGCATTCGTAAATCAGGAACAGTGGATGGAGTTTTCATGAGCACATTACACTGAGATGATAAAAGTCATGGGCTACGTCTTAATATAGCGAACAGCAGCTCGACGTGGCATCGACTTAATGTAATATTTCTGGCTTAGTCAGCCATCATATTAGGCTCCAAGAAGCTGTTCCCAGAGCAGTGTAGATGCAAGAAGTATATAGATGACGAAATGTGGTGTGAGGTACCTGTGACAGATGTTAGATACGGTACCATTCCCGCGAGAAAGACCGCCTGCATAATGCTACTGCTCTGTGATTGGCTGCTGTCTTCGGACCAAGGGAGCCAAAACGTTAAAGTATAGTTATTATTATTAGTTAAACTACTCACTGGAATGACTTAACTTTTTAATATAAATATCTTTCAACAGCTGACTATCAGTCAGTCATTTTAGAATTATTAAAAACAATTTAAATCAAAAACAAAAGACTGACGAAATTGCAGACGAAGCACTTCGGAAGCGTTCGGGTCACGCCTTTTCTGGTATGGCGCGCTAAGTGTTTCGGACTGTCGTCACTCTGGATTAGGCAGTCGAGAAGAACAGACATGTTGTCTGTCGTAGGATGTGTTTCCAATTTTTATTTAAGTTCCTGTTCGTCACTCTGGATTAGGCAGTCGAGATGTACAGTCATGTTGTCTGTGGCAGGATGTGTTTGCCAGTATCCAGTATTAAAAGATTCACTCCGGTAGTCATGAGGCGCAGACACGTGCCACAAATAGTGTAAAGATACATTTTCGTAAACATTGTGTTTGATAATGTACTTTACTGTATCAGAAGGTGTTGTATTAAGACCATGTAGTCTTCTCGTGTGGCTATATTAAAATACGCGAGTGGCATCCCACAGAAGTGATACATTATTTCAGAACAGAACCTCGCTAAAAGTCAGTTTCAGCCTCAAGATACAGAACCTACGACCTGCGTGCTGTTTTCTGCGCTGGGGACATCAGCTTGAAGACAGCAGGTTAGTGAACTATAACAGAACCTTTGTATTCCACACAGGTGCAGTGGAAACAACTAGGCGCCTCACGTGTACTGCATGCACACAACAAATGTGCTCAGTGACACGTCATCTGCAGTAATGCAGAGGTGGTAAAGGAGGATGATTGTTATTAACACCAACAATCGATTCATTCTTCCTTTCTTGGCGTATCAATTACTCATTGAAAGCCCCCAGAGCAAATATTAAGCCATTCTGTCTCTACAGCCGTCCATAACTGAGAAACTGTCGTCGGTGAAAGATTTTGTGCACGAACTGACCTCTCGATTATACCCCATAAACGTTTGATGGGATTCATGTCGGGTGATCTGGCTTGTTAAATCATTCACTCGAATTTTCCAGAGTGCCCTTCAAGCCAATCGTGAACAATTGTGGCCCAGTGACATGGTTGTTTGGGAATATGACGTCCACGAATGGATGCAAATGGTCTCTAAGTAGCCAAACATCCAGAGAACCCAGTCCATTCCATGTAAACACAGTCCACACCATTATGCAGCCATCACGACCTTGCATAGTTCCTTGCTGATGACTCGGGTCCATGGCTTTGTGGGGTCTGCGCCACACTCGAACCTTACCATCAGCTCTTATTAACTGAAATCGGGGCTTATCTGACCAGGCCACAGTTCTCCAGTCACGTACCGTTCCACCAATATGGTCACGATCCCAAGACAAGTGCTGCAGGCGATGTCGTGCTATTGGCAAAGGTGCTTGCGTAGGCCGTCTGTTGCTACAGCCCATTAACACTACATTTCGCCTCACTGTCCTAACGGATTCTCTCGTTGTACGTCCCACATTGATTTCTGCAGTTATTTCACGCAGTGTTGCTTGTCTGTTAACACTAACAACTCTACGCAAACGCCGCGGCTCTCCGTCGTTAAGTGGGGTTCGTCGGCCACTGAGTTATTCGTGATTAGAGCCTGAGATTTGGAAAACTCAGCAGACTCATGACACTATAGATTGCTGAACACTGAATTTTCCTAACGATTTCCGAAATGGAATGTCCCATGCGTCTAGCTCCGTCTACCATTCTGCGTTCAATGTCTGATAATTCTCATTGTGCGGCAGTAATGAAGTCGGAAATATTTCCACATGAATGACCAGTGTACAAATGAGAGCTCCACCAATACACTGCCCTTTTATACATTGCGAACGCGATGCTACGACCATCTGCATATGTGCATATCGCTAACCCATGGCTTTTGTCACGTCAGTATAGTTTGATCTCTGAGATTGTGTAAATGATGTGTGCATAACAGAAAACGAAGGGCCGACTACGGCCGCCGTGCTTGGACTCACAACGTATGCGTTGATATATGGCTCCCCTGCGTCATATACTTAGAGCAAACAGTCGTTGACAGGCTGATCGTGAAGTCGCAGTAGAAAAAGGGGCTGGTGACGCTGCATTTGACGCTGTTGTTCATGAGGTCGATGAGGTAGATGTCGTTGGTGCGGTTATTCCTGCCGTTCAAGCAGTAGTTGAACAAGTGAAGGAAAACATTCGACCCCACGCAGAGTGGTTTGAGGAGGACAACGAACCACAGGAAGCTTAGCCATCGTCGCCAGTGCTGCCGCGGCTGCTGACAGCGCAATCGTTCAGTACTCCGCTGGGTAAGTTGGACAAGAAATCGCCCATTTTTTCGTAGACGGTACTGGTACCCCAGGAAGAAGACGTAGAACGAGATTATTTAATTACCAGTCTTACAGTGTCAGACAATATTTACACCACGGAAACACATCAGAATTCAACAGTTGGTTCTGGCTGTGGCAGTGATGATAACACTGCAGGTATAGGTAAAGCTGATGAAGGACAATCTGGTTTTATGATGTGGAAGAGCATGGAGAAGACTGTGAATGGCGTACGTGAAACATTTGTACTGAACGAATGGAAAAGTACTTTCATTTGTTCTATGGGCAGTTATTTGCTGTACACATGAGGTATTCAGTATAAATGCTATGACGATCCAAACGTGGCTCTAAAGAAACTGTGTAATCAGGTAAGTGTTTAGTTACAAGTGCTGGTAAGGGCCAGAGACATCTTTTACGTGTTTTTGTGTCTTCTGTATAGTTTAAAATCTTACCTCCACATGTTTATGTCATAGACACTAACGTTGCATTGATTCCAGTTGTTCGTTTGCAACAGGTGCAACAGTTACTGTAAGTGGATCATTAACCCATGTCCCATTTCTGATCAATAATATTGGTCGAAATCAGGCGGTTGATCATTAAGCTCTGAGTGTTACGTTAGGTATTCTAAATCCAGGGCAACAAGCAAAAGCTGATTCTGTTCAGTAGGGAAATGTTGGTTTGTGTACAATTATTCGGGGTACTGAAGATGAAAAAATTATATTCACTTGTATTTTTTTTCCATTATCTGTTGCTGTTTTATGAAACTGGTCTTTTTATGGTTTTTGGAGTATTCATTGTATGGGTGAAGCAACAGCGAAAGGAATATATTGTCAGCTACCCCTGGCGTTCTACGGATCGGAGCGTGGAATGTCAGATCCCTTAATCGGGCAGGTAGGTTAGAAAATTTAAAAAGGGAAATGGATAGGTTGAAGTTAGATATAGTGGGAACTAGTGAAGTTCGGTGGCGAGAGGAACAAGACTTCTGGTCAGGTGACTACAGGGTTATAAACACAAAATCAAATAGGGGTAATGCAGGAGCAGGTTTAATAATGAATAGGAAAATAGGAATGCGGGTAAGCTACTACAAACAACATAGTGAACGCATTATTGTGGCCAAGATAGGTACGAAGCCCACGCCTACTACAGTAGTACAAGTTTATATGCCAACTAGCTCTGCAGATGACGAAGAAATTGAAGAAATGTATGATGAAATAAAAGAAATTATTCAGATTGTGAAGGGAGACGAAAATTTAATAGTCATGGGTGACTGGAATTCGAGTGTAGGAAAAGGGAGAGAAGGAAACATAGTAGGTGAATATGGATTGGGGGACAGAAATGAAAGAGGAAGCCGCCTGGTCGAATTTTGCACAGAGCACAACATAATCATAACTAACACTTGGTTTAAGAATCATGAAAGAAGGTTGTATACATGGAAGAACCCTGGAGATACTAAAAGGTATCAGACAGATTATATAATGGTAAGACAGAGATTTAGGAACCAGGTTTTAAATTGTAAGACATTTCCAGGGGCAGATGTGGACTCTGACCACAATCTATTGGTTATGACCTGTAGATAAAAACTGAAGAAACTGCAAAAAGGTGGGAATTTAAGGAAATGGGACCTGGATAAACTAAAAGAACCAGAGGTTGTACAGAGATTCAGGGAGAGCATAAGGGAGCAATTGACAGGAATGGGGGGAATAAATACAGTAGAAGAAGAATGGGTAGCTTTGAGGGATGAAGTAGTGAAGGCAGCAGAGGATCAAGTAGGTAAAAAGACGAGGGCTAGTAGAAATCCTTGGGTAACAGAAGAAATATTGAATTAAATTGATGAAAGGAGAAAATATAAAAATGCAGTAAGTGAAACAGGCAAAAAGGAATACAAACGTCTCAAAAATGAGATCGACAGGAAGTGCAAAATGGCTAAGCAGGGATGGCTAGAGGACAAATGTAAGGATGTAGAGTCCTGTCTCACTAGGGGTAAGATAGATACCGCCTACAGGAAAATTAAAGAGACCTTTGGAGATAAGAGAACGACTTGTATGAATATCAAGAGCTCAGATGGAAACCCAGTTCTAAGCAAAGAAGGGAAAGCAGAAAGGTGGAAGGAGTATATAGAGGGTCTATACAAGGGCGATGTACTTGAGGACAATATTATGGAAATGGAAGAGGATGTAGATGAAGATGAAATGGGAGATATGATACTGCGTGAAGAGTTTGACAGAGCACTGAAAGACCTGAGTCGAAACAAGGCCCCCGGAGTAGACAATATTCCATTGTAACTACTGATGGCTTTGGGAGAGATAGTCCTGACAAAACTCTACCATCTGGTGAGCAAGATGTATGAGACAGGCGAAATACCCTCAGACTTCAAGAAGAATATAATAACTCCAATCCCAAAGAAAGCAGGTGTTGACAGATGTGAAAATTACCGAACTATCAGTTTAATAAGTCACAGCTGCAAAATACTAACACGAATTCTTTACAGACGAATGGAAAAACTAGTAGAAGCCAACCTCGGGGAAGATCAGTTTGGATTCCGTAGAAACACTGGAACACGTGAGGCAATACTGACCTTACGACTTATCTTAGAAGAAAGATTAAGGAAAGGCAAACCTACGTTTCTAGCATTTGTAGACTTAGAGAAAGCTTTTGACAATGTTGACTGGAATACTCTCTTTCAAATTCTAAAGGTGGCAGGGGTAAAATACAGGGAGCGAAAGGCTATTTACAATTTGTACAGAAACCAGATGGCAGTTATAAGAGTCGAGGGACATGAAAGGGAAGCAGTGGTTGGGAAGGGAGTAAGACAGGATTGTAGCCTCTCCCCGATGTTGTTCAATCTGTATATTGAGCAAGCAGTAAAGGAAACAAAAGAAAAATTCGGAGTAGGTATTAAAATTCATGGAGAAGAAATAAAAACTTTGAGGTTCGCCGATGACATTGTAATTCTGTCAGAGACACCAAAGGACTTGGAAGAGCAGTTGAATGGAATGGACAGTGTCTTGAAAGGAGGATATAAGATGAACATCAACAAAAGCAAAACAAGGATAATGGGATGTAGTCGAATTAAGTCGGGTGATGCTGAGGGAATTAGATTAGGAAATGAGGCACTTAAAGTAGTAAAGGAGTTTTGCTATTTGGGGAGCAAAATAACTAATGATGGTCGAAGTAGAGAGGATATAAAATGTAGGCTGGCAATGGCAAGGAAATCGTTTCTGAAGAAGAGAAATTTGTTAACATCCAGTATTGATTTAAGTGTCAGGAAGTCATTTCTGAAAGTATTCGTATGGAGTGTAGCCATGTATGGAAGTGAAACATGGACGATAAATAGTTTGGACAAGAAGAGAATAGAAGCTTTCGAAATGTGGTGCTACAGAAGAATGCTGAAGATTAGATGGGTAGATCACATAACTAATGAGGACGTATTGAATAGGATTGGGGAGAAGAGAAGTTTGTGGCACAACTTGACCAGAAGAAGGGATCGGTTGGTAGGACATGTTCTGAGGCATCAAGGGATCACCAAATTAGTATTGGAGGGCAGCGTGGAGGGTAAAAATCGTAGAGGGAGACCAAGAGATGAATACACTAAGCAGATTCAGAAGGATGTAGGTTGCAGTAGGTACTGGGAGATGAAAAAGCTTGCACAGGATAGAGTAGCATGGAGAGCTGCATCAAACCAGTCTCAGGACTGAAGACCACAACAACAACAACAACCCCTAAAATTTTAAATCCGTAACTGACGAAGATTTACTCTCAGGTGTTACAAATAGTGTAGTTGCTACACGGCCATTTCATAATCGTTATCAACCTGAAAACGGTTTTCTAAGGAGTGAAGTAAAGTTTGCACATATTTTCTTTACTGAAGATGATGGAGAATGTTGTTCATGGTAATTTAATTAAAAATTCATCCAACTGCATATCTGGAGACAATTTACCGAATTTTATGCATTTGTGTAGTATAGATAACGAGTAAAAGCACTCCAGAATGATTTCGATTCACAAATCAGAAAAAGACCTTTTTTTTACCTTCGAGCTATGCAACTGATGATATGAAGTAAAAATAAATTTGGCTATTTATCTTAATCCTACCATAATCATCATCATATTGGTGTTCTAAAATTTCATATATTGTTTCAAAGGATCACTAATAGAAAAGTAAAATTTATCAGTCACGTGCATGAGCTTCAAAATAAACATTTTTTGCGTCAAATATATATGGGTATAGTTCTTGTATACAGTATTTCAAAACCACGGTTTGAGTATGAGTCATTAATAATCTGAACACATTTTCAGTCATTCTACACAAAGTCACATCTGCCAAATAAAGTTTTGTCTGCGTTATTTCGTTCACTGGCAGTGTAACATTCCGCTCTATGAGTTGTACGAGGTCTTGCAGAGTCGGACGTTTCCATCGACCCGGTAGTTGCTGTTCTTTATATTGTCAAGGTAGGTATAGATCACAATCGCCTTCACCGCAAGATCCAGGGAACACGATGGATAGGCTGGACTGCAATACGTCGTGTTGTCGCCTGTGCTGTTCTGGTACTGGCACGTTTTCGGTAACTCCTTCGTTTTCTCTATTGTGTACAGCCATAAAATAAAGTGATACGATTTCTTCGTTTCCCCCTTCCATGCAACCGGCATGATGCGCCGATCTTTTATTATAGAGGGGCTCCAGGGTACTGTGTTTTTGTTGTCCGTCTCTTGGTTGGACGACTTTGATGTACTCGGGTCGTCCCACTACAGCCATGCACTCTCTCCCATAGAGGAGGTGACCGGTTCAACATGGACATTTGCAGTTGGTATCATATGGACACATAGTCTGATTGAGTTGACTTCGGCACGAGTATACCACAGTCGACTGCATCGTGGCCTCGACAAGTCAAGCTTTTAACATATTTCATAAAGGCTTTTCTATGTGTGTCAAAGAGAGACCGCTTAAAGATGTGAAGTGAAAGATGGTTGTACTGTGATGTGTTATTGCGCCGATCAAGGATGCCTTTGCTTTGGTTTCATCGACAAAAGCTTAAAGGCTTCGTAAACTGTTGACCCCGTGTTTTTTTTTTTTTTTTTTTTTTTTTTTTTTTTTTTTTTTTTTGTAAGTATCAACCAACAAGCGAAAGTATTTTCTCCATTCGTCCACTACAATTTCCGAACGAATTTCACATAAAACAATAATTATGCATTATTCCAACTGCAGAACAATTTTGTTTCTTACTTTCTTCTGATTCATCAGTTTTGAATCGTAAATTTTAAATACTGTTTTAGACTTGGTTGTTGTTGCATTTTGTCCTTTTCCTGGTCCTCGGCGAGTCATCTGAGAACACACAGCTGACACTTCATCTGGGTTGACGGTTGCGTCGTTGGAGAACGGAAGTCCGCTGCGGTCCCATTGTACCTATAATTAGATCATCCGCGAGATTCTGTGCGCTGTCTGCTTGAAGTTCTTTTTCTTGTTAAGAGTCGCAACCACTCCTCAACAGAATATGGCTTGTCCCGTACAAACTTCCCATAAAGTCACACGCTAAACTACTTGGAGTCTATTTTGATTACAAACTAACATGGGACCGTCACGTTGAGTACAGTACCTAACAAACAAGTCGAAAATATACAAATACATTACGAATAGTTCCTAGAGTCTCGTGAGGAGCGGAGACAACAATACTTTCGACTCTGTATAACGTCTAGATCCGCTCCGTCTTCGACTCTAAAAGCACTGTGTATAGCAATACACCGAAATCTACTTTACAGAAACTCGATGTTCTCTATTATAGAGTGAACCGCCTAACTCTTGTTGACAAGATACCAGCTCCACCAATGCACTCTTAGTGGAAGCTTCCGAAATGTCACTAAAGATATGAAGGCAGATATTGTCAAACGTACTTCTCTAAAGTCATTTTTTGATACTTGATCATAACCCCATAACAGCAGCGACTACATTCTGGGGGCTAACACGAGCACCTCACAGAAGGGCCACAGACCAAACCCCTCTGCTAGTAAGAAGCAACGGGAAATGGCGAAATCTGTTACCAATAAGCCTAGGGAACAAAACTGTTTTCTGTATCATATTACTTTGCTTTCAGTATCCATTTGATATATTCTTTAATTCAGTCCCAGTGTCCTACCTGCCACACGATTTAAGAAATGGGAAGGACATCAATTACGAGCTAAAGCAAATTATTGAAAAATAGTAGCCAGAGGACGCTTGTTTATACGCAGATGATCCTAAGACAGTAGACGCAGATGGATACCCCTTCTTCAGCCATTCTGGTGGCACCTATAAACTGACTGCACTTCGATCTGAAACTTTTACCTATGCAACAGTGATACTGGCCATAGGAGAGGCCATTTATTATGGTATACAGACGTTTAAGCTCATATTGATACTTACGGACTCCCAAGGGTTATGCAGAAGTTACAAAATCCAAAATACGATAAGCAGACTAACAGATATATTTTAGATATATAGAAGACAATAACAGAAACAAAAAAAAATGATATAGATGTCTACTTGTTATGGACAAAAGTACATCACGAAATCGCACATAACGAAGTAGTCGACCATCTAACAAAGAGGAGCATTACTAAGGACTACTTCCGTCTGACACCAATCTCTCACACTGATTTCAAACCTATGCCCAAGAAAGCCACTTACCTTGACTGGAAATGTGAATGGTTTGTGTGTCGTGCAACAGGACATCTCTCCTCGATCATGGTTCGGCAACGTGAAACTAAGTACACGTTATGTGATGGCCAACATTCGAATGAGGATGGGACACGAATGTCCACACATTTTCATTAACTAAAAATTCTAGTTTCGGGACATTCCAATGAGGATCTTACTGATGTGGCAGAGCTGAACCATGTAATAGTAGTGTGCACTAAGAAGTACTGTTCAGAAAACTGGTTGCAAGGTGTCACCTTATACCGTCAGTTCGATGTAAATGAGTACAATTTGAGAGTTGTCAGATTTTATTTAAACGTCAACGTGAATTTGTAATTATTATTTGCCCTGCGTGAATGAGGAATGGAAATGTGTAAAGTTCCACGTCTGACAATAATATCACTCTGATTTAAAAAAAAAAAAGAAAAGAAATTAATTACTCTTCCTACAAATCATAAGAAATCAGTTTTCTAGTATCGGACCGCTTGTTTTAAGATATTTTCTATCGTCTCCTAACAACTATACTGCAATGCTCCTGTTTGCAACAGACAACTTTCGTCGTCTTGCCACTGCAAGTACATAATCAGCAACAACATAATTCGGAACAAATACTACGATCCATGCAGATTGCAATGCATGGTCACAACTACTGAACCAATTACTGCCATTTTTTTATATAGAAACTGAATGATCAGGAGGGGATTGGTCAACAAGCCGTAAGCGGTGTAAAATGAAAGAAACCAATAAAAACTTTAATTTATTGTAGTCACAAAATTGATGATTTAAACATTGACAGATTTTACACAGACTTCTCCTTCTGTTCGACTGTACGATTAGCAACAACTTTAATTATTCCGCAACGTCTATAATCAATAATCACGTCTCTGGACACAACATACGAATATTACTTTCAATGTATGCATACAAAAATCTGACAAAATTCATCCAGTGCGCAAGTAAGCAACAACTACGTGCAGCAAAAAGGCAAACTACCAAACCAATCCTCAGTTACTACCAGAGCCTCCTCCGGCGCTACTAGCGCGATCGCGGCACGATGCGACCTCTCACGTCGTACTGCTTCTCTCCACCGCCCACTGCGTCCGACGACTTCCGACTCCCCTCAGTAACTGTTCATTCGCTACAACTCACGATAATAGTATCTCAGACTCAGAGTTTATGTATGCACACCACAGCAGGATCAGAGGCCAACTTTCCAAAGAAATATTAACGTCCAACCTTCATATTTGATAGCAGAATACTTTAAAAAAGGTGGTATACTGATACAAAATATAAGTCCATATGGCTCAAATACTCTTGTGGAAGCAGCACAGTTAGAATAATGTAACTTTGTAAGTATATATACAGGGTGATCCAGAACTGCACGGACAAACTTTAAGAGGTTGTTTAGGCACACCTTCTGAGTGTTTTGGTATAAGGGACCCACGATCTCCCACGGTTCGTTACACGGCAATAATGTATTTATGATTTATCCAACAGTTTCTGAGAAAATACCTCCACAACAGTGAAAAAGCCTGTAATATGCGATCACCAAAACGTACAACACAAAACACAGGTGTTGGTTTTTCAAAGGCGACTGCGTGCAGTTGACATGTTTGGCGTCACTGCGGGAACAATTCTACTTTGCGTCGTTATGCCGCTCTTCCATTGCATCCATTGAATCACACATGAGGTGTATATCCGCCAATTCTTCATCAGCAAATCAATCAATAGTACTGCCGTGTATCACTGTTAATGCCCGCCTAACACTGCTGGCGAACAAAACCCTAGTGAGAAACGAACAGCGCTCAGTATAGATTAGAGGACATCAAGCTGAAGTTGTTTACGAGCTGTTAGCATCGTGTACCGTGACAGAGTCGAAACATTTGTGCTGTTGAGCACTGTTGTCAACGCAGCACAGGTACAAAATGTAGTGTGGCAAAAAGCAAAGGAAATTCAATAACTCTGTAACGAGATGTTGGAGACAGTGGGTAATCTACACCAAAATACTTAGAAGCCATTCCTGAAGTGAAGAACCTCTGAAAGTTTGTTGGTGGGATTGTGACTCTCCTTGTATAATATTGTAAGTCAAAAGCTTATATTTGTACATGAAAATTCAAATTATTTTTCCTTTGTGTAATTTTTAAATTACAGACTGATACATGTATATACTGACTCAAACTATCTTGAATAAGATAGTCCATATGAGAACAGTGTAAGAACAGACTTGCACATAATGTGATGTCCTTAATGTATTGCTTATCGCCAAAGCTAAGCTTACTCTGTCATTTTTGTCTTTTTTGCTAACTTTGTACTGTTCTAGTTATTCCTAGATGAATGGCCAATGTTGCCTGGATCCAAAATAAAGGAATAAATGAATATAAACTGCCTCATCTAATTCCTGAGACGTTTTGTCCATCTAGAATGTGTGTGCTCCCCTGCAAATAACCATCTAGACACTGGTATGGCATTCAGGTTTAGTCATGAAGCAGTTGTCAGTGAAGATGACCCCAATACAGAATTATTATCGCCTGATGCCATGATTTACATCTATCACTTAGCTGTTAAAGAGCAGACTATTTTGGTGCTTGTGAAAGTGCAAGTCGTTTATATTCAGTTGCATATCAGAGACGGAAAGACCCTATATAGCTTGCCTACTTGCAGCAGGAGTAACAGCAGTAGCACCGTACATATGGCCACTAACCCCCTAATATGCAATTTGGGTCTACAGTTTACCACACTTTGGCGAACTGTGAAGTATTTTGTGCTGTTATTACTGTTGTCAGGGGTAGAATCTTGGACAGTTAAAATATCATTGGATATCAGGCTGATGACATTTTAAATATGCTTGTGCATACTTCACTGACTTGTGCAGCTGAAGATATTGAGATGTGACAAACATGTAAGTGGGGCAATTTAACGCATGCACTCAGCAGGAAATGTTGTAAGCATGTTTCTAAATTAAACAATCTCAGGCTAAATATCTCATGGCTAGGTCATGCATATAATAATGAGGTACTTCAATGTGTTAGCAAAAATCTATAAGTCATAACCACAGTGCGGCACTGGAAACCAGCGTAATGGTTAAATATCTTCTGTAGCAAGAAATACAGCTTGATGCAAGTCAACCTTGAAAGAAAAATGTGAACCTGATCGAGGAAGAGTTTCTTGGTCGCAGCACCTAAAAATGTGGGTCAACATCTCAAATATTGCCACACTGATTAGCACAGTTGCGAATCTACATCTACATCTACATCTACATTGATACTCCGCAAGCCACCCAACGGTGTGTGGCGGAGGGCACTTTACGTGCCGCTGTCATTACCTCCCTTTCCTGTTCCAGTCGCGTATGGTTCGCGGGAAGAACGACTGCCGGAAAGCCTCCGTGCGCGCTCTAATCTCTCTAATTTTACATTCGTGATCTCCTCGGGAGGTATAAGTAGGGGGAAGCAATATATTCGATACCTCATCCAGAAACGCACCCTCTCGAAATCTGGCGAGTAAGCTACACCGCGATGCAGAGCGCCTCTCTTGCAGAGTCTGCCACTTGAGTTTATTAAACATCTCCGTAACGCTATCACGGTTACCAAATAACCCTGTGACGAAACGCGCCGCTCTTCTTTGGATCTTCTCTATCTCCTCCGTCAGACCGATCTGGTACGGATCCCACACTGATGAGCAATACTCAAGTATAGGTCGAACGAGTGTTTTGTAAGCCACCTCCTTTGTTGATGGACTACATTTTCTAAGCACTCTCCCAATGAATCTCAACCTGGTACCCGCCTTACCAACAATTAATTTTATATGATCATTCCACTTCAAATCGTTCCGCACGCATACTCCCAGATATTTTACAGAAGTAACTGCTACCAGTGTTTGTTCCGCTATCATATAATCATACAATAAAGGATCCTTCTTTCTATGTATTCGCAATACATTACATTTGTCTATGTTAAGGGTCAGTTGCCACTCCCTGCACCAAGTGCCTATCCGCTGCAGATCTTCCTGCATTTCGCTACAATTTTCTAATGCTGCAACTTCTCTGTATACTACAGCATCATCTACGAAAAGCCGCATGTAACTTCCGACACTATCTACTAGGTCATTTATATATATTGTGAAAAGCAATGGTCCCATAACACTTCCCTGTGGCACGCCAGAGGTTACTTTAACGTCTGTAGACGTCTCTCCATTGATAACAACATGCTGTGTTCTGTTTGCTAAAAACTCTTCAATCCAGCCACACAGCTGGTCTGATATTCCGTAGGCTCTTACTTTGTTTATCAGGCGACAGTGCGGAACTGTATCGAACGCCTTCCGGAAGTCAAGAAAAATAGCATCTACCTGGGAGCCTGTATCTAATATTTTCTGGGTCTCATGAACAAATAAAGCGAGTTGGGTCTCACACGATCGCTGTTTCCGGAATCCATGTTGATTCCTACATAGTAGATTCTGGGTTTCCAGAAATGACATGATACGCGAGCAAAAAACATGTTCTAAAATTCTACAAGAGATCGACGTCAGAGATATAGGTCTATAGTTTTGCGCATCTGCTCGACGACCCTTCTTGAAGACTGGGACTATCTGTGCTCTTTTCCAATCATTTGGAACCCTCCGTTCCTCTAGAGACTTGCGGTACACGGCTGTTAGAAGGCTGGCAAGTTCTTTCGCGTACTCTGTGTAGAATCGAATTGGTATCCCGTCAGGTCCAGTGGACTTTCCTCTATTGAGTGATTCCAGTTGCTTTTCTATTCCTTGGACACTTATTTCGATGTCAGCCATTTTTTCGTTTGTGCGAGGATTTAGAGAAGGAACTGCAGTGCGGTCTTCCTCTGTGAAACAGCTTTGGAAAAAGGTGTTTAGTATTTCAGCTTTGCGCGTGTCATCCTCTGTTTCAATGCCATCATCATCCCGTAGTGTCTGGATATGCTGTTTCGAGCCACTTACTGATTTAACGTAAGACCAGAACTTCCTAGGATTTTCTGTCAAGTCGGTACATAGAATTTTACTTTCGAATTCAATGAACGCTTCACGCATAGCCCTCCTTACGCTAACTTTGACATCGTTTAGCTCCTGTTTGTCTGAGAGGTTTTGGCTGCGTTTAAACTTGGAGTGGAGCTCTCTTTGCTTTCGCAGTAGTTTCCTAACTTTGTTGCTGTACCACGGTGGGTTTTTCCCGTCCCTCACAGTTTTACTCGGCACATACCTGTCTAACACGCATTTTACGATTGCCTTGAACTTTTTCCATAAACACTCAACATTGTCAGTGTCGGAACAGAAATTTTCATTTTGATCTGTTAGGTAGTCTGAAATCTGCCTTCTATTACTCTTGCTAAACAGATAAACCTTCCTCCCTTTTTTTATATTCCTATTAACTTCCATATTCAGGGATGCTGCAACGGCCTTATGATCACTGATTCCCTGTTCTGTACATACAGAGTCGAAAAGTTCGGGTCTGTTTGTTATCAGTAGGTCCAAGATGTTATCTCCACGAGTCGGTTCTCTGTTTAATTGCTCGAGGTAATTTTCGGATAGTGCACTCAGTATAATGTCACTCGATGCTCTGTCCCTACCACCCGTCTTAAACATCTGAGTGTCCCAGTCTATATCTGGTAAATTGAAATCTCCGCCTAAGACTATAACATGCTGAGAAAATTTATGTGAAATGTATTCCAAATTTTCTCTCAGTTGTTCTGCCACTAATGCTGCTGAGTCGGGAGGTCGGTAAAAGGAGCCAATTATTAACCTAGTTCGGTTGTTTAGTGTAACCTCGACCCATAATAATTCACAGGAACTATCCACTTCTACTTCACTACAGGATAAACCACTACTAACAGCGACGAACACTCCACCACCGGTTGCATGCAATCTATCCTTTCTAAACACCGTCTGTACCTTTGTAAAAATTTCGGCAGAATTTATCTCTGGCTTAAGCCAGCTTTCTGTACCTATAACGATTTCAGCTTCGGTGCTTTCTATCAGCGCTTGAAGTTCCGGTACTTTACCAACGCAGCTTCGACAGTTGACAATTACAATACCGATTGCTGCTTGGTCCCCGCAGTCCTGACTTTGCCCCGCACCCGTTGAGGCTGTTGCCCTTTCTGTACTTGCCCAAGGCCATCTAACCTAAAAAACCGCCCAGCCCACGCCATACAACCCCTGCTACCCGTGTAGCCGCTTGTTGCGTGTAGTGGACTCCTGACCTATCCAACGGAACCCGAAACCCCACCACCCTATGGCGCAAGTCGAGGAATCTGCAGCCCACACGGTCGCAGAACCGTCTCAGCCTCTGATTCAGACCCTCCACTCGGCTCTGTACCAAAGGTCCGCAGTCAGTCCTGTCGACGATGCTGCAGATGGTGGGCTCTGCTTTCATCCCGCTAGCGAGACTGGCAGTCTTCACCAAATCAGATAGCCGCCGGAAGCCAGAGAGGATTTCCTCCGATCCATAGCGACACACATCATTGGTGCCGACATGAGCGACCACCTGCAGATGGGTGCACCCTGTACCCTTCATGGCATCCGGAAGGACCCTTTCCACATCTGGAATGACTCCCCCCGGTATGCACACGGAGTGCACATTGGTTTTCTTCCCCTCTCTTGCTGCCATTTCCCTAAGGGGCCCCATTACGCGCCTGACGTTGGAGCTCCCAACTACCAGTAAGCCCACCCTCTGCAACTGCCCGGATCTTGCAGACTGAGGGGCAACCTCTGGAACAGGACAAGCAGCCATGTCAGGCCGAAGATCAGTATCAGCTGGAGACAGAGCCTGAAACCGGTTCGTTAGACAAACTGGAGAGGCTTTCCGTTCAGCCCTCCGGAATGTCTTTCGCCCCCTGCCACACCTTGAAACGACCTCCCAGTCTACCACAGGTGAGGGATCAGCCTCAATGCGGGCAGTATCCCGGGCAACCACAGTCGTAGTCCGATCAGGGGATGCGTGGGACGAGCTGGCCGTCCCCGACAAACCCCCATCCGGACCCCCACAGTGATGCCCATTGGCAACAGCCTCAAGCTGTGTGACCGAAGCCAACACTGCCTGAAGCTGGGAGCGAAGGGATGCCAACTCAGCCTGCATCCGAACACAGCAGTTGCAGTCCCTATCCATGCTAAAAACTGTTTTGCAAAGAACGTCTGAACTAATCTACAGAGAGCGCAAACAAATCGACAAAATTTAAACGGTTATTAAAATACAAGATTGCCTAGTAAATGCAGTAATGCTGCTACTTGCGCACTGCCGACACTGCTCGGCGGTGGAAGGAGACAAAGCGAAATTACACTATTCAGGTACTAAAACGCGATGCTACACTCTCAAATACTATAATACGCCCGAATTTATGAATTAAACAATGCAAGAACACGCAAAGAAATTAAGAATTAAACTATGTAACAAACGAGTGAGCTAGGAGTATACGACTTGCTGCTCAACTGCTTATCCAACGGCGGCAGGGAGCACACTGACTGTGACCAACCGACACTGGCTGTTCAAAACAAAAACAGTAGACAAACGACTACGCGAATTTACACTATTCAGGTACTAAAACGTGACGCTACAACTCTCAAATACTATAATACGCCCGAAATTTATGAATTAAACAATGCAAGTACCAAAAACACGCAAAGAAATTAAGAATTAAACTATGTAACAAATGAGTGAGCTAGGAGTATACGACTTGCTGCTCAGCTGCTTATCCAACGGCGGCAGGGAGCATACTCCATGACTGTCGCAATCCTTCTGCAAGGAGGCTGTAAGTGGAGCAGTTATCACTCATTGGATATACACGGGCTATTTATTTATAGTTTACAGTAGTATGTGGGCACACTGAGTGCACTTGAGGAATTTGCATAAGCCTACTTTTTGTGAGTACACTTTTCCAGAGGCATCACCAAAAATCGCCATTATGTCTAAGATGATATCACCACAGTGGAATAATAATTGGCAGCGCAAAACCTTTAAACTAAAATTCCAGATCATGAAATTCATTACTATTATTGTTGCCAAGTTTCTCCATTTCTTTGTATCTCAATTTAACATTTCCAGCTTCAAAAAATTGAAAATAGCAACCAGTAATTAATCTATCGTATCTGTCTCACAAAACGATCTTTAACTCATTATTGAGCTCCATACAAACTTTTCCTCCTTATGCATTGTTCAAATATTCACATCCAGCGATGTTATACAAAACATTTAATTCTACTCGCTAATCTTTTTAAACAAATTAGGATTGTTGAGCATCTACAGTAGTGCTTACATTTATGTTGAAAATATTTCAATAATTTAAAAAATTATGTTATAAATGGACAACAGTGTAAGATAAGAAAGATTTTAGCGAAATTATTATTCAAGCTACATAATTATATAAGTTATATTTTTTTAAAAAACGAAGAAAAACATCTACATTAAAAAAGTGAATGTAGTTGCAACTATAAATTGTTTAAAAAAAGAATTATGGCTAAAAACTCAGATGAAAAAAATAGAAATAGAAAAAAATTGTTATCCTCACAAGGAACAAAAGATTCATAAAAGCATTAATAAAAAACTTAAGAACAATCAAACAAAATCTATATGATAAATAGAGATATTTATGTAATAATTATAGTATTCTTCAAAAGTAGATAAAGAATTAAAAGAGGAAGGGACATGTTACTTACATTTAATTAAAGTTGACATATTTTTAAAAAATTCTCAGATCTCTTACTTTCTGATTATGACTTTGACATTATTCATGATTCTCAAAATTATGAATAAAATGATTTGAAAAAGAAAACTAGAGAGGAAATAGATACAGAAGACACATAATACAATAAGAAACAGTTATTGCATTTATATAATCGTTTTAAAAAATTTCCAACACAAATTTTATTTTTACATTAGAAGATATAGAAAACTTATATTAATTTTTTACTTTTATTTTATCAACCAATTTTAACATCCATATGATACAGTACAATAACCTTCTAGAACTACTCTTCTATCATACTGAAATGACAATTCTTTACTAACTAGCATACAGATTAAATTTTCGTACTGCCATCTCTGTTTATCTGATTGTTTCTAAGTGTATCTTTCGTTCACTTCACTTTCAATTAATTTTAACACAGATTCGCCATTCAGCCTTTGAATATTCCTATAGTTTGAAATGTATATATGTGTAGCAGTGTTACTTTCTACATTATGATCCTAGAAGTTGTACTTCATCTGAATCAAATTCTCATTATTTGGTGACTATATTGTCTAATCCATGATACAATAATATCACATAAAATTATTGTAAATCTGTAGAATATTCCTTTTTATTCATGTTTTTCATGGTTCAAAATTTTCCACATAATGAATTCAGACATATCCTAGCGAAAGCAAATTTTCCTGGATTTTGCTTTATCTTATCATAATCAACTTCAATCTCCATTTTTTCCTTTTGTAGTTTTTATACATAACTCTTTGCTTTCAAAATTGTGTGCACTTGTCTCTAATTTTATTTTCTTGAAGTCTTTTACATACGTTTTAAGCAATGTATTGTTTTTATTTATAAAATTCCATACTTCATAACA
Organism: Schistocerca piceifrons; assembly: GCF_021461385.2. Taxonomy (NCBI): domain Eukaryota; kingdom Metazoa; phylum Arthropoda; class Insecta; order Orthoptera; family Acrididae; genus Schistocerca; species Schistocerca piceifrons. The sequence continues at coordinate 365,272,549 of NC_060141.1, forward strand.
TCTAAAATTTTACATTTTTTGTATGGTTTTATTTACTTCATCAGTTGCCCAAGTTCCAATAAAACTTATATTATCATCATTGTGTTTACATTTTTTATGTTCTCTTCTGAACACTTTACATATGAAGTAAACAACAGTTTTTCATTTTGAATAATCTTTATTCAAAGCAGGATGATACAATTGTCTAGATGCTAATATTTTACTTTTTATTACCATTTTTAAAGTAATACCATGGTTTTTGTATTTTACTGAGTGTTGTTCAGGGTAATAAACGTAATATTTTACTGTTGGATAAAAACTGCACACATCAATACACTTTATTTCTCTGTTAACATGTGAGGCCCTTGTCACATGACATTTACATTTTACCATTTGCTTTAACTTTCAGTTTTATTGTATTAGTTTGACCATGACAAAAGGCATCTCTTGGATTCAGTGGTTCGATAACAGCAGGTAACTAATATAATTTCTTAAGTTATGAAGATTCTACTGAGTTGATCCAATCACATTCTCACATCTCAACTAAACAGTGTCTTGCATTTTGTATTTTTGTACCTATTGTTAAAATATTTTGATACAGATCACCCATGGATTTTTTATATTTATTGTCAATCATTTTAGTTTTGAACATTTTTACAACCTTGCCAAAAACAACTACGATACTGAAAAACAGTACTGTTTCCTTTATGAAAATTGTCTACATTTGCTCCAGCTATACTCACTTCACCACCATTAAGAGGATATTGAATATTATTATTGGTTAAACTGTTTAAACAAGCTATAGAGTCATATGTTCCTTATGTTCTTTATCTAAAACAGCGGTTTTTTTAAACAGGCAAATATTTGGATCTGTACATCCTATCTAAAGATCTATAGATCCAAACATATATATAATATATAATATATATATATATATATATATATATATATAAAGTCATGATTCTTTGCAAGATGTGGCAACCCTGCAGGTTTGTGTAGGCACAATACCTTTGACCTTAGTCTATAAGCTGCTTCTAGTCCAAAAGCCACAACGATGCAACTGCTCAGTCATGAGTTGTGCTGTAATACGTTAACACGTGTTTGTGTCTCTCATCACGGAAATGGAACCACATAATAGTGAGCAATGGCATGCCATTTCTTTTTGCGTTAAATTGGGTGAAAACGCGATGACAACTTATGGTAAGCTTAAGAAGGCTTTTGGAGAAGAGGTTATGTCAAGAGCTCAAGTTTTTCGTCGTCATAAAGTGTTTAGTGAAGGCAGAACGAATGTTGAAGATGAAAGACCACTGTGGACGACCATAAACCTCATGGACAGATTTAATGTGGCCACGGTGCATGAAATCATTAGATCTGATCGAAAATTATCCGTGAAGATGGCCTTGCACAAAATTTGTGCTATCTATAATTTTTAGACTTAACCGCCTTGTCTCCAATATTGTTAGTTTAGTTTCTTTGTATGGTTTTATAATATTTTCAACACAATATTTCAGAATGAGTTCTTAATCATTAACTTTAGCATAACGACCTACGAATGTGTAATCTTGATGTTCATTACATATTATCCACTTACAGAAATCATTGTTTGTCTTAAATTTATAAACAGTGTCACCATTAATATTGAATTATTATTAGATTTGGAATACATACTCCAATTTCTTATTGAGTTTCATAATCAAACCAGAAGTATCTTTCAGTATAGGTAGAAGCAATTTCCACCGGAAATCCATCTTCACAATACTCCAAATGGTTACCTGTAACTATTTTCTTATGTAACTGTGAGTGGAAAACATGTTAATCTTGGTATTCTCCATTAAAATAACATCCATATTTACTAAATTTTTGACACCTGTTAATTGTAATATCTTCATCAAATTTTTTTTTCACTTAACCACCTTCTTGCATTTTGTATTGCATCTGACATCAATGATTTTAAATTTTCACGACTAGTTGATAGTTCAGTATCTTTCAAAACCACATTTATGTACATTAGATCCCAAACAAATTGGCTTACATTCATCACATTTATAAACTATATCATATACTCCTTGGTGACTGTGCAAGCATCCTTCACTGCAACAGTATCTATTGAAGTTTTCACAATATATTTTATTTTCCGCAGTTCTAAGTTCTTTACCTTTGCGTATGTTTGTTCTTGTTGTTATGTGTTTTGTTACATTTATTGCAGAAATAAGATGAGCCCACATACTGTTGATTACATCATACTATTTTGATTATTATACAGATTTATCTTTATTGCTTTATCAGGACCACAATACATAGTGAAATTGAAATTCGTTTCTGGCGATTGCCAATAGGGGGCGACAACGGTAAGTAGCGGTCGGAAGAAACATATTGCAGATGTCAGGCAGTTAGCTTTGACCTCTCTCAAGATAACGTCATTCAAACATTAGTCGATTTGTGTCTGCATCATAAAGTTGCTCTTGATTGAAAATGTCAGTTTATGAGCCTAATTCTCATCATTTGCAGGTGTTACTGTTTTGTTTCAGTATGAAGAAAACGGTGGCTGAGTCTCATCGAATGCTCTCAAGTATGTACAGTAAGGACGCTATTAGTGAAAGAACGTGTTGTGAGTGATTTCAACGCAACACGAACGTTGATTTTAAGGTCGTAGACCGGCGTAGTGATGGAAGCGAGAATGTTTTCGAAGATGCAGAATTGGAGACATTGCTGTGTGAAGACTCTCTTCAAACTGAAGAAGAATTGGCACGATTAGTGGGAGTGACACAGCAAGCCATTTCAAAATGTCTCAAGGCTATGGGCATGATTCAGAAAGAAGGAACTTGGGTCCTGTGTGACCTGAAACCAAGAGACATTGAACAGCGTTTGTGTGTCTGTGAACAGTTGCTTCAGAGTCAAAAACAGATGGGATTTCTACATCGCATTGTGACCGGGGACGAAAAACGGGTTCATTATGATAACCCTAAACGCAAAAAATCGTGGGGATATCCAGCCATGCTTCCACGTCAATGGCCAAACCAAATATTAACGGCTCCAAGATCATGCTCTGCATTTGGTGGGACTATCTCAGTGTCATGTACTGTGAGTTGTTAAAAGCAAGTGAAACAATCACAGGTGGTAGTTATCGAATGCAATTAATGCATTTGAGCACAGCATTAAAAGACAAACGGCTGCAGTACAGCAAGAGGCACGATAAAGTGATTTTGCAGCATGACAATGCTCGATCCCACATTGCAAAAGAGGTCAAAACGTAAAAATGATAATTATTTTCATTATAGTAAAACTGTTTGTGATTTAGCTGGATATTTTCTAACTGGAGCAAAATTGAGTGAAATGCAAGATGAATTAAAGAATTTGCAAAGTAGTATTACTTTTTATGCTCAACTAATAAGTACCTAAGCTGTACATCTTTCATTTTACATATCCTAGATTACATTTGTCACTAAGTTTTAAAATTATGTGTTATACACTGTATATTCAAACCTACTACCTACTGGTAATTTGAATGCATTTTATTAATAGTTTACTTGTTTTTATTCATTTAATAGAATTCAGCAGAGATATCAAATAAGCAAATAATTAACATTAGGGAAAACACATACATGAACAATGTAAAACTTTTTTCAATACAGACAAGCAACAGTAACTTATTTATCATATGTAAAATTTAATTAAGCTAAAAAGTATATTAATCAAAAGTTTCATATAAAATGCCATTATTCATAGATCCCATCAACAATAAGTATACATGCAACAGTAAGCAATCATTTGTGATAAATGGTAAAGACATGATTTAAAGCCAAGGATGTTGAAGAGGTACTGGAATATAATGACACTAGACAAGCTATTAGATGTTGATGAAGATGATTGTATTATGTTATCAAGTCTATTAAAAGTAGGAGGAGTCTTTGGGATGCTATGTCATAACACAAAAATGTTTTTGTCAATGATCTGGTTTATATTCTTTAATTTTAAATCACAAAAAGTGGTTGCTAAATTACTTTAAAATGGGTTAGTATTGAAGTTTTGCCTTCAATTCGTATACATGGTGACTATAAAATAAAGGCTGGTGCAAAGCAACTCCATGAAGGTCTAATAGTTCATTTAGAAAAAAGAATGAAATCATTCAAATACTGTGAATAAATTTGAGGACAATTATATACAAAAATCACATGAAAGGTTTGATAAGCTATAAAATGTTTACACAAAGAAGTAATATAATTAAGAGAAGTGACTCCACATGTTGTACCCCAAACAACTATGAATATTTAAGACCAGCTTACATTCTTTTACAATTATTTGATGATAGCTATGAATATAATTATTGTTTTGGTATAACACAGAGAATAAGTCTATGAAAAAGTTAAGTAATATTAGAAGCATACATCCAAATTGTGAAGAATCGATGAGACTTAATTATGACACTCATTCGATAAATTTATACCACAGAATGAGAGAAAATTTACACATTGTCTGCTATCGGAATTATTCAACATTTTGGACGATTGTACACAAGAAGAACTGATTAATGGTATAATTAGTCATCAGATTGAGATAGTACAAAAATTCAATTTTGCAGTGCATGTGATTGTAGAAACTGAAGATTAAAACATTTGAATTGTGTGTCATATTCCAGGCGAGATGAGCATCCTGACTAAAAATTTTAATTGTATCTTGTAATAACATTTCTACACATTGGACAAGATGAGTGATATGTTAAACATGTGTCAATACATTCCTTACAAACAATTACATTTTTTGACAAACTGATGATTCTTGTCGATTAAACATCTAGAAAAATCTAATTCAGAAGCAGATAATACTTCACAGGGTGACAATAACTTCTGCAATCAAAGGGATATAAAATTAAGTGAAATATAGAGATATAGACTAAAATAGAGAATATTTTAAGATCAGCTAATGCAAATATGAACTTTACATACCAATCTGTCACTTGTAATACTCATAAAAAAGTGTATTCCTTCTCCATTTAATTGAATAAAGAAATCACATTCTCATCACATAACTGATCTATGAATGTAGAAATACAATCACCAGGAAATCATATGCACAGAAAAAAATTAAGCCCAATTTTTTTATTAAGGTAACCATTTATGTACAAAAAATTTATAAAATAATTTTTTCTTTATTTGCCCTGCTATTGTGTGAGTCATCAGAACCCAACTGCTTGGCACATACTTTATCTCCTTTCTCACTCAGAACTTTCTCAACAAGATATATATTCAAGTACTACATTTCTGTAATTCATGCTCACAAAAATTTTCTTTCACTTCTACTCCAACTAAAGCTCTTAACTTGTATGTAATTGGATTGGGACGAATCACAGAAGCCATCATGAAAATTTCTGTTGACCAATTACCTGTGTATCCTTTTTCAAAAATTCTTTTAAGTTTGCTGTTCCTCACTTTTTCGTAAACTTCATATTTATGTTTGACATCTTCAAGATTTGTTACATAAATCATCTTTAGTAGATCTTTTTTACTTTCTTTGGTTACATCTTTTTCGTTTCATTTTTATAGTAGATTGTTTTGTGTTATTATATTCTAAACCAATACAATCCACTTGTAATTTCTTTGAAGGGCAAAACTCTTCTACATCTTTGCCATGAGTGTTCTGTTAAATCTTTCAATGACAGATGCTTTAATGTTGAGTAATGGATAATCTTGTGTTTCTTCATCAGTTCTTGAAATTCTTTGATGTAGAATTCGTTACATTTATCAGTTTGAAGATTTCTTGGCATTCTAGTCACAAATTTTTTTTCAAAAGCTTTGAAAAATGTTTGGCTGTATTATCTTTAACTGGAACAGTCCAAGACAATTTTGACAAACCATCAATCACAGTTGATAAATACTTATATACTTTATTTATTTTTGAAATTCCTTTCGAGTTGCTGCTATCCATTTCTACTAAAACTGCTTGTCACCATCTATACTAAGGGAAATAACGTTTCTTCTTTTGAAAAATTAAGTAATTCATTAACAAGGTCATCATGGACATTTATTATTTTTTGTAACAAATGTAATCTCTTTAGTTTTACATGTTGTGCAGTCATTCAATCATCTGTCTTCCATTTTTTGTTATTTTCTTTGAGAATGATGAGCTTCTGTAATTTTTCTGTCTTTCAGGTCCCAAATATGATCACCTATTTATATACATTAAATTTCTCCAAATAAAATTATTTTCACATCTACTAATTTAGTTTTAACTATATCTTCTAATTTTGCAGTTAGGAAGTTTTTTTTATGCATATTGTTGGTTGATTATTACAATCCTTTATTTCATATAGATTCTCATTAGCACATAATGTAATATCAAATTAATTAAAAAAATTAACTCTGTTTGTATTTTCACCAGTGACAATAATTGTTTTCATTGTAAAATAATACATAAAATTAAACATTTGTTCTCATTTCCTGTCAAAAATGAAACTTCAGTTATATGTTTATTATATATCTTTCTTTCTAATATATCAACAAAATCATTTGCACAAGATTCAAATTCTCTGTTTAAGTGTTGTCAAAGTCATATAATTATTGCTATATAAAGTTGATTAATTTTTCCATTAAGATCTCTTTTAGTGACATAGTTATAAAATCATGTAACATACTTGTGTATTCAGCTAGATTATTTAATTCATTTTCTCAATATCTTTTGTTTACTACAGTTTTTTGATCAAATGGATCATTTACATCCACCAGTCTTCTGTTATTGAAATAAATGTAATTTTTATCTGATTTATAATTTTTACATAATTCACAACTAAAATTTTTAATTACATTTGATTCCAAAGATTCTAATTGTTGTTTATTAATCTTTGGTTGCAAATGGTGCATCACACTCAGTTCTTTAGAGTAATCTTAGACTTTTGACACTAATTCTTATTTTATTTCTTTCTGATTCTCCAAATTTTATTTTCGGAATACTTTGCACATTTATTTGAATCAAAATATCAGTAAACTACCTGCTCATTTTTCTGATTTTGGCTTAGAGCATGCTGCATCAGTACACCCGATTTTTGAACCTTCCCCAGTGCTTGCAAATATTGCACAACTCTGGAATGATCACAGTTCATCATATTTGCCAGTTCTCTAGCACATTTACATGGATAATTGTGGATTATTGCGTATAAACGATCTTCATGAAACCTCGAACGTCTTCCTGAATGTGGAGAGTTAGTAATGTCACAACGACCCTCCTTAAAACGAGAAAACCATTTTCTTACCATGCTCTGTCCAATGGCTTCATCCCCAAACATGGCGCAAATGTTTCTTGCTGCCTTCGCTGCTGTTACCCTGTATTGAACTCAAGCAAAAGAATAAGTCGGAAATGTTCCTATTTCCCCAGTTTGCATTCCATTTCCTAGCGTACACAGCTCCACTCAGTATCTGAAAATGACAAAATGATAATACACTCCTGGAAATGGAAAAAAGAACACATTGACACCGGTGTGTCAGACCCACCATACTTGCTCCGGACACTGCGAGAGGGCTGTACAAGCAATTATCACACGCACGGCACAGCGGACACACCAGGAACCGCGGTGTTGGCCGTCGAATGGCGCTAGCTGCGCAGCATTTGTGCACCGCCGCCGTCAGTGTCAGCCAGTTTGCCGTGGCATACGGAGCTCCATCGCAGTCTTTAACACTGGTAGCATGCAGCGACAGCGTGGACGTGAACCGTATGTGCAGTTGACGGACTTTGAGCGAGGGCGTATTGTGGGCATGCGGGAGGCCGGGCGGACGTACCGCCGAATTGCTCAACACGTGGGGCGTGAGGTCTCCACAGTACATCGATGTTGTCGCCAGTGGTCGGCGGAAGGTGCACGTGCCCGTCGACCTGGGACCGGACCGCAGCGACGCACGGATGCACGCCAAGACCGTAGGATCCTACGCAGTGCCGTAGGGGACCGCACCGCCACTTCCCAGCAAATTAGGGACACTGTTGCTCCTGGGGTATCGGCGAGGACCATTCGCAACCGTCTCCATGAAGCTGGGCTACGGTCCCGCACACCGTTAGGCCGTCTTCCGCTCACGCCCCCACATCGTGCAGCCCGCCTCCAGTGGTGTCGCGACAGGCGTGAATGGAGGGACGAATGGAGACGTGTCGTCTTCAGCGATGAGAGTCGCTTCTGCCTTGGTGCCAATGATGGTCGTATGCGTGTTTGGCGCCGTGCAGGTGAGCGCCACAATCAGGACTGCATACGACCGAGGCACACAGGGCCAACACCCGGCATCATGGTGTGGGGAGCGATCTCCTACACTGGCCGTACACCACTGGTGATCGTCGAGGGGACACTGAATAGTGCACGGTACATCCAAACCGTCATCGAACCCATCGTTCTACCATTCCTAGACCGGCAAGGGAACTTGCTGTTCCAACAGGACAATGCACGTCCGCATGTATCCCGTGCCACCCAACGTGCTCTAGAAGGTGTAAGTCAACTACCCTGGCCAGCAAGATCTCCGGATCTGTCCCCCATTGAACATGTTTGGGACTGGATGAAGCGTCGTCTCACGCGGTCTGCACGTCCAGCACGAACGCTGGTCCAACTGAGGCGCCAGGTGGAAATGGCATGGCAAGCCGTTCCACAGGACTACATCCAGCATCTCTACGATCGTCTCCATGGGAGAATAGCAGCCTGAATTGCTGCGAAAGGTGGATATACACTGTACTAGTGCCGACATTGTGCATGCTCTGTTGCCTGTGTCTATGTGCCTGTGGTTCTGTCAGTGTGATCATGTGATGTATCTGTCCCCAGGAATGTGTCAATAAAGTTTCCCCTTCCTGGGACAATGAATTCACGGTGTTCTTATTTCAATTTCCAGGAGTGTATGTAAACACAAATACCAAAAATGAACTACAAAAAAATCGATGAATAAACTGAAATACCAACATGCAAACAAAGACGCTACGAACTTATGCACCAATCTAACAATGTGCATGCTTTGAAAGCATGTGGTTTCAATACTAGTCGCATTGATGTTTCATTAGATGCTCGTCGTTTTCGGTGCAATTTGTTATACCTAAATATCAGACAATGGCATCTATGATTGAAGCCTTTAGACATTTGTAGAAATTGTATGTGATGTAACTTTAGCACTGTCACGTTGAAAGTGCAGCGTAATTGATGGCATTCTGAGTTATAAAAGGTAATGTAGCAGGCTCGTCACTGGCTGACTGCATTTTCTCGACTTTTGTATGCTAAAACTTTCTGGGACTTTCTTATAAATTTAGTAGAACTGTGGTCTGCAATACTCGATGATATTTATCATAAATATTCTGTTTGCTGCAATTCTTGTTGCATAGGCCAACGACTGCAATGTTTCCCTAGTGACCTGAAATCTTAACGTGACTGCCAGTCTATGCCAGAAAATAAACGCTTCTTACACACTGCAATTGTTCTCTCACTCACATTTAGTTCTTTTAGTGCCATATAGAGGCACCTGGCAAACTACAGGTCCACTTGTCCAGTATTAGCTGTGCCCAGTTGGGAACTTTGCAACTGTGTTTGTGAACTCCTGTCTTTTCGTTTGTTCAGCACAGGCGGATATTGCCGAGCGGACGCGGTGATTACTTGGGAGATTGCAGTGAGCAGACATATGTCTCGACCAGCCCAGAGCCATAGCTCCTGGGCGCCTTGTATAGTTTGTAAAGTATTACATAATAAACGTATTTTTATATAACAAGTTGTGTTCTGTCTTATCATTGGAGCGGAAATAAGAGGAGGGCAGTGAGTCCTCTCACACTACATGCTTGAAACTTAAATGTACCAATGTGGGTCCAGAGGCCTGCAAGTGAGCTGCATACAGGAAGTTTTTGCTGTTAGGAACTTTATGTAAAAGTTATATACCTATCTTTCGGTGTGGTATTACGTATTGATACCATCCCATGGGGGTCATAGTACCGGAATTGCAACGTTTCGTGAGACGCCGATAGTGGTCGCGCAGTATCTGGCGGACCCAGTGGTGTGTGCTCGTTGAGCCATGCCTTCAGGGGGTCTGGCCTCTGAGACTCCTCGCCGCCGTGATATAGGATGGCCGGCGGCAGTCGCGCATCCCACTTGCACTTTCAGCCTCAAGGTTTAGACACCATACAGTGACCTGTGTCGTAGATGTTATTGTATGAACTGGACTCTAATTGTTGTTGAATTATTGGCAAGGAGTCTTTGCACGCTTGGAGAGATGCAAGTTAAGTAAATATTCTGTTTACTGTTTTCTCTTGTTCGCTAATCATTTCTGCTCCTGTCCAGCACCCTATGACAAAAGCTGTGTATCCCACAGTTCCTTATCATTGTGTACAGAGCCGTGCACAACAACTGGTTTTATGGAGTGCTTCATGTATGTATCTTGCTGACACATATATTTTTCAATTATGATGAGTAGCCTCGAAAAAATCTTCTGTTCCATTCGAATGAAATTATGAAATGAATCTCGATGTTGAAACCTATACGATGAAGTATCTTACTTCAGTGTGATTGTAGTCGATACAACATCGAGAATAAGGACATTATGCATGTGGAAACCACACTTTAACTGTGGACTTATTCAATTTTAAACCGAAAATATGATGGAGATTCAACTGGGTTAACGAGTAACCTCTACTAACACATACCTCAGACCGTTACTCCCCTAACATCAATTCGCTGTTCAAGCGACAGACGAGTCCAAAATCTTCGCTGTTTCCTCCATTCTTCTTCGTCGATCGCTAACCGAGTTAACGCAATTATTTTACTAGTGTCCATTTCCGTAATCAAACCGTGTGATTAGCGTGTCATATGCTGCCGACAACAGCCACCGCAGAGAGTTGCTGTCGCAAATCACGATGTAGCATGTCGCTTCAGAGCGCGCAGCAACCACGACGGATACCGCGCTTGATGCCCTACGCGATGTGAAACAAGTTCCGTGTGAGAACGGCTTACGTACACAGTTACCGTGACATCTTCGACCAATATAACAGCAAGACTGCGTGCAAGAAATGAAAAGCTCCCTACGAGAAATTGGAAGCTCCCTTCCTCTCTGGTTGCGATGCCAAACAGACGTGCCAATGGTATGCAATTATTAAAATAAATGAGGAAACCAATAACCATCATAAAAACTCTGATTATGTACTTTTCTGAGTCGGTCTGTCACTGAATAAATCTTTCTGCATTAAATGATTAATTCACTTTCGTGTTGGCCACATTCACAGTTCGCTATGTTCACTCCATAGACATTCCTACGCTATAGTTTTTAATACGTTTCATACACCAACGACTTCACGTGACATCACTGGAAAAATATGGCTGTGTTGTTCAGAAGTACAACGCAATGTTCCTTCCAACATGCACGCACTGCGGCGACTAGAGCCTTATGAAAAAGATCCAGCAATCACACATGTCACACACGGCCTCCTCTTCCAGTCCCATAATAGGGGAGCCTGTCCGTCAGTGCTTATAGTCATTAGTATCGAAGTGAGCTAGTGCATTATCATGTTGAATCTAGAAAGAGCACCGTGTAACATGCAACATTCTCGATGGACGGCAGCAAATGAGAACCTCTTAGTTGATTATCTACAATTCCAACCTTCTTTTTCCTGTTGATCTGAGACGAATGTGGAGTATGGATTTTTACAACTCCATATGTGAATATTACGACAGCTGAAAACACAGTCATGCATGAACAGATACCAGCTATAAGCAATATAAACTTTTGGAACTTCGGCACTGCGGTGCTACGCTAGGTAATCCAATGTCGGAACAGAATTCCAGATTCCGGGTGCAAAATAATTTGGCCCCACTACTTGCACACTTTTTTATGACAGGGGTCTAATTGCTGCTTTCACAGTGTTCTCTATATTGTACTCTTCAAAGTGTTCTTCATCACTGAATAACCTTCTCCCATAGGATGCAGAACTGTCTCCTCTAATTTTACTGTGCAAACGATTCTTTGTTAAAACCTTCGACCTTTCCCTGTAGCATGAACGGCCTATTTTCGATTTCTTTTCCTTTCCCTCTTCAACTTCGTATATGCGCTCAGTGGTCAGATAAACTCCACTTACTTTCACCCTCGCATAATACGTCTTACATTAACGAAAATATGCTTTCAGTCCCCATTGTACAGCTTTTACAGTTCAATTCATTTCTCTCCACTATGCCTGTACTTCTCTGCAACACCACTATACACAGAGGTGAAAAAAAGTCGTGGGAAAGCGATATAGCCGTAGTATCGCGTACACAGGGAATAAAAGATCAGTGCATTATCGGAGCTGTCATTTGTGCTCAGGTGGTTCTTGTGAAAAGTTTCCGAAATGATTATGGCTGCACGACGAGAATTGCCAGACTTTGAACGCGGAATAGTAATTGGAGCTAGACACATGAGACGTTCCATTTCGGAAATCGTGCCAAGAGTGTGCCGAGAATGCCAAATACCTCTCACCATGAGCAATGGAGTGACCTATGGCCTTCACTTAACGAGTGAGAGCACTGACGTTGCCTACAGCTATCAGTGCTAACTGACAATCAACACTGCTTGAAATAACCGCAGAAATCAGTGTGGGACTTACGACGAACGTATTCCTTAGCACACTGCGGCGAAATTTGGCGTTAATGCGCTACGGCAGCAGGCAACCTAGGCGAGTGCCTTTGCTAACAGCACGACATCACCTGCAGCGCCTATCCTGGGCTTGTGATCGTATCGGCTGGACGCTAGACGATTGGAAAACCATCGTCTGGTCAGATGAGCCCGGATTTCAGTTGGTAAGAGCTGATGGTAGGGTTGGAGTGTGGCGCAGACCCCATGAAGCCATGGACCCAACTTGTGAACAAGGCATTGAGCAAGCTGGTGGTGGTACCACAGTGGTGTGGGCTTTGTTTACATGAAATGGACTGGACCCTCTGGTTCAACTGAATCGATCGTTGTTGGGAATGGTTATATTCTGTAACTCGGAGACAATTTGCAGACATTCATGAACTTCATGTTCCCAAACAACGATGGAATTTTTATGGATGACGATCCGCTATGAACCGGACCACAGTTGTTTGTGAGCAGTTTGAAGAACATTCTGGACAGTTCTGGCGAGTGATTTGGCCACCTAGATCGCCCGACACTTATGGGACATAATCGAGGATATTTCTGCAGGAGGCGCCCAACGACTTATTGATTCCATGTCGACACGTCGAGTTACTGCACTTCGGCGGACAAAAGGAGGTCCGACACGATAAAAGGAGGTATCACAAGACTTTTGTCACCTCAGTGGACATCATTAAACACCAACAAAAATTTTATGTTCGTTTAAATATCTTCGTTGTTTCTACAGTGGCTGCGTTTCATGCCTTCAGCATTTTTAACAGTTCCGTTTCTTCAGCGCCGAAATCTCTAATATTATCTCGTGCCCATGTTCAGTCTTTCTACAGTTACAGTTCTCCTACCCGTATATTATTTGGTCATTTTCGCAAAGTACGAGCCGGCTGTGCTTTGTAAAGAACTAAAAACACAAGAAAATTGGCGTGCACGTCCTTCAAGTGAATCTCACTCCAACGCGTTCTACTGCGGCAAAAACAGTGGTGTGTACTAAACGATTTTTAATAGCGTGCTCTCGAACCAGCCCCTTAGCGTGATCTAGATCTGGTACTTTCGAAGAACATCGACTCCGGTTCCTTACTACTCCACTGGCCGCCTCAGTCAGCAATTCGCATTATTACTGAGTCCGGTAGGAGAGGCTCTCTAGACGCGCGGAATTCGCACATTACAGGACAGGCAGACAGGCAGATTGCGAGAGCACTGCCGGATTGACAGACTGGCGTGTCGGGACGGACGTGCGCCAAAGGCACGCGAGTCCCCCTGCCAGTTCCCTCTCCCCTGCCCTCATCACCTGTCCCCCTCTCCCTATTTAATACCGGCACTTAGGCTGTGGCGGGTGGGGCCGCTGATTGAAACGCAGTGCTCTTCCTGTTGGGGCGGCTAGATGAACTAAGCGTAAGCGCTTTTAGTGTGCTTGGCAAGCTACAGTGGAATAACGGAGAAGAAAGAGAAACTCAGCGATACATAATCCGTTAAGGATCACTTATCTGTGAATGTAGACTTTCTCGGTGTATATCAATACTGATGAAATGCTGACGGGTCTCCAGCCGGGTAGCAGTGTTGAAATATCGCGACTCTTGGCTGAACACTGCCCATTGTTTCCTAGCGAAGTCAGACTTTGCCAGAAGACGGCAGCTTTCACACTTGTCGGAGCACCGCGGTGTCTTAATACTATCATCCAGTTGGAGACTAGAGGAGAACTTACTTTGACGCAACGTGAATATGTTACGCGGTAATTGAAAGTCTAGAGTCGCAATTGTCAACTGTAGTCGCCTGTTCCATAATGTATAAAGTATAATTAGAAACTGTGCCCAGGCAAAGTGACGTCAAAAGTATTCTTCATTTGGTTTCCTAACTTAAATTTATCACTTCCAAAAAAGGCACATTTTAGCTGATAAGGAGCATTTCAATAAGTGGTTATTCATGGATTCACAGATGTCTGCCATTATCGCTTGTCAGCGCGTGAAACTGCTTGAATTTGGGCGTGCAATGGCTTGGTTAGCTAACGTCAATGCTAATTAAATCTGAAACGGCGCGACGTATCAGATGCCTTTCTTAATAATTATGCCTCAGCATCGTTCTATCAGTCGCGATATATGAGCCAGTTGCCGCAATTCTCGTGGTGGATAGTTCCGAGGGGCCGGCCGCTGTGGCCGAGCGGTTCTAGGCGCTTCATTCCGGAACCGCACTGCTGCTACGGTCGCAGGTTCGAATCCTGCCTCGGGCATGGATGTGTATGATTCCTTAGGTTAGTTAGGTTTAAGTAGGTCTAAATGTAGGGAAATGATGACCTCAGATGTTAAGTCCCATAGTGTTTAGAGCCATTTGAACCACTTTTTAGTTCCGAAGGAGGTGGAAAGCCACTCGCAGAGCCCTGTTCTGAATTTATTGTAGCTATCGGATGTGCACTGCCCAACGTAGATGCTGCATACTGGAGGAGAGGTCATATGAGACACTCGTAGATAACGAGGCTGCTGTGGGTGGGCAGCGTAGAGGGTGGGCTGAGAACTGGATAAGGATCCCTGAGTCGTCCAACGACCCTGTCATGTACTTCTTCTACATGTTGTTGCCCCGTAAGACGTCTGTCCAGCGTGACGCCATGGTATCGGGAAGATAACATTTGGCCGTTCCTCTGACAATGATGGGTGGCAGAGCTGCTGTCATTACCCCCTTCGTAATGATGTTGGCCTGTGTCTTGTTTGAGTAGAAACGTAGCTGACATGCTGTCTCGTCCAGCCGCCGACGAGAAGATTTATCGCCGTCTGTACTCTTCATTGCACTATCTGCGCATTAAGGCTTTTGGTGCCCAAGACTGTGTCTGTAACATGATATATCCATACCACCCTCACCGGCGTCTCGTTGTTGGCAATGAAAACGCACGTTTCCGACAGACGCCGATAGCGGCCACGTGAGGATCCGGTGGATCCAATGATACCCACCCTCTAAACCACACCTTCATCGGATCTGACTATGGGCACCTTCCGTCGCCGTGATGTGGGATGGCTGGCAGTAGCTACACGACCAAATCTCAGTCACAGTCTTCGACAGTTCGCTCGTGCACCAGTGGCAGGACCCTAACACTGCACTACACTATTCAGTTTGCTGGACGTTATTGTTCTCTGATCTTTTGCAAAGGCTCTTTGCAACGCTTGGAGAAAGCTATAAATTAAGTAGAGCTTCTGTTTACTGTATTTACGTGTTCGATAATCATTTATGCTCCTGTCTAGCTTCCTTACGATAAAAGCTGTTCCATCACTCAATCGCCCACCTCTCCTTACCGTTCTGTACGAAGTAGTGCAAAACGGTGTCGTTGGCATGTGTGGCCTGCTTCACCTGTGGTGTTGTGAGGATGTCTGATGTATACGACATATATAGGAACGGGCTAAGCGTCGACCCTTGCGCGATGGAACGACTTGATGACACTCTGTCGGCAGCACAGACATGGAAGGTATATCCATTCAAGTAGTTACGTAGTGTTCTCCGGTGTGGTGTTGGTACTAAAAGCGTTAGCAACTTGTATAGTAGCTCTCATGCCACATGGACAGGTTTTGCACTTTTAAGAGACGACATTCATGAAATTGACCTAAAATGTCAACTTTCGATTCATTTTTATTTATTAGTAGAATTCGTGGACAATAAGTTCGCAAAGTTTCAAAAAGGAAATCGCATCCGAAGGGCCTGAGAAATATGGATGAACATTCCATTCATTATCTCTGCCACATTACCTGATGTAAATATCTACGGTCTCACAGGGCTAACAACGCCTACAATCGCAAGGAGAAGCTTACAGTTTGTATCCTGGATGTTGTCAAGCCCACTTAGTTTTCAGGCCGATCATGAACTTCTAAAACGTGAGCTCACACCAAAACCCAGAATCCAAATGAGTCTCTAACTTCATTCATATGAAAGCGATGCTCTAAAACCACATTTTCATCTTCTACAGTTGTCAGGATTGCAACGTATGATACAGTTGTTGTATTTAATAATTGTAAAATAGGGAGAATGAAGGTGTTAGAGAGAATGGGTTTTAAGATAGGAAATTTCACTCATATTGAGAAAATTAGTTTTACAGCACCTCTCTGGAGCTGAAAAGTCAGTTGAATATGGTAACGGAAAGAAGGCAGAGAACAAGAAACCGGAAGAGAAGTCTTCAAGGGAAAGAGGATCCTGAGTGCAAATCTGAGCTCTCTGAAATGGTGACATAAGACAAAAACGTTAGTTTGAACATTAAACTGCATTTTCTGAAAATCGTGTTTTTTTAAAATTATGTGTCTTTTTGTCAGAATCTATGAAGGTTAGATTTGTGAAACTGTGTGCAATTATTTCTGTAAACCCCAATAAATGTGGCCTCAAGAGCAAATTTTGAAATTCTGAGTGTAGTCTGAGATATGGGGTAAATTGCTTTGAATTTTCCATGAATTTTATATTATACTTACAGAATTATAATTAATTAAATTCTTCTATTCGATATTTCGAGAGGCGCTTACTATATACAAAGAGATTAAACAGAGAAAATTTTTAAATACCGTGAACGAGAAATCCTTGGTCAAGATCAATCGCTAAAATTCATTTACTTGATAACTATTTTCACCGCATTGACGAATCATCTTCAGATCAATCAAACGTTTGTTACTTGATTCTATGTATACCAAAAACCAGGACTTACTTATCGTCATACTCTGTTCAGCTGAATCACCTTTATTGTTATGTGCAAACTAAAGTAGGTCGTCATGGTTACATACAATCTGTCACTAGCCATGTATGTCACCCGTAATGTTACAGGAATAAGGAAGTAGCTGCATGATCGCTGTCAGAGAAAGAGCGTTTTCCACGAACGTCCCCCCTTAATAGAATGGCCGGCCGGAGTGGCAGAGCGGTTCTAGGAGCTACAGTCTGGAACTGCGCGACCGCTGCGGTCGCAGGTTCGAATCCTACCTCGAGCATGGATGTGTGTGATGTCCTTAGGTTAGTTAGGTTTAAGTAGTTCCAAGTTCTAGGGGACTGATGACCTGAGAAGTTAAGTCCCATAGTGCTTTGAGCCATTTTGAACCTTAATAGAATGACTAATGTTTTGACTGGTGATTTTTACATCTGCATCGACATCTACATCCATACTCCGCAAGCCACCTGACGGTGTGTGGCGGAGGGTACCCTGAGTACCTCTATCGGTTCTCCCTTCCGTTCCAGTCTCGTATTGTTCGTGGAAAGAAGGATTGTCGTTATGCTTCTGTGTGGGTTCTAATCTCTCTGATTTTACCCTCATGGTCTCTTCGCGAGAAGAGGGAGCAATATACTGCTTGACTCTTCGGTGAAGGTATGTTCTCGAAACTTTAACAAAAGCCCGTACCGAGCTACTGAGCGTCTCTCCTGCAGAGTCTTCCACTGGAGTTTATCTATCATCTCCGTAACGCTTTCGCGATTACTAAATGATCCTGTAACGAAGCGCGCTGCTCCCCGCTGTATCTTCTCTATTTCTTCTATCAACCCTATCTGGTACGGATCCCACAATGCTGAGCAGTATTCAAGCAGTGGGCGAACAAGCGTACTGTAACCTACTTCCTTTGTTTTCGGATTGCATTTCCTTAGGATTCTTCCAATGAATCTCAGTCTGGCATCCGCTTTACCGACGATCAACTTTATATGATCATTACATGTTGAATCACTCCTAATGCGTACTCCCAGATAATTTATGCAATTAACTGCTTCCAGTTGCTGACCTGCTATTTAGTAGCTAAATGATAAGGGAACTATCTTTCTATGTATTCGCAGCACATTACACTTGTCTACATTGAGATTCAGTTGCCGTTCCCTGCACCATGCGTCAATTCGCTGCAGATCCTCCTGCATTTCAGTACAATTTTCCATTGTTACAACCTCTCGATACACCACAGCATCATCTGCAAAAAGCCTCAGTGGACTTCCGATCTCATCCACAAGGTCATTTATGTATATTGTGAATAGCAACGGTCCTATGACACTCCCCTGCGGCGAACCTGAAATCACTCTTACTTCGGAAGACTTCTCTCCATTGAGAATGACATGCTGCGTTCTGTTATCTAGGAACTCTTCAATCCAATCACACAATTGGTCTGATAGTCCATATGCTCTTACTTTGTTCATTAAACGACTGTGGGGAACTGTATCGAACGCCTTGCGGAAGTCAAGAAACACGGCATCTACCTGTGAACCCGTGTCTATGGCCCCCTGAGTATCGTGGACGAATAGCGCGAACTGGGTTTCCCACGACCGTCTTTTTCGAAACCCATGCTGATTCCTACAGAGTAGATTTCTAGTCTCCAGAAAAGTCATTATACTCGAAGATAATACGTGTTCCAAAATTCTACAACTGATCGACGTTAGAGATTTTATTTAGTATAGTCCAAGGATAGAGATAAGAATGAAACTAAAACTTTATGTATGTATGAGAAAAGAAAACGCAGCTGAGGTTTTTCCAGCTTTGGTCTTACTTCTCGTGACCTGGGACGCGTACTGTCGTTAGGCGGCAGTTGGTGTGTGGTACAATACGAGTTGCTACGCTCTAGGTGGCGGGACCCCGAGGCACAGTTTACTGTACACCGGCGAGCCCTGTGGCCTCGCCCGCTGGAATTCCTGTGCAGTAATCAATCGCCGAGCTGCAGGTAATTGCTCGGCCGCTCAGCGCTCGCCGCGGGCGGCCTATCCATCACGGCCAGGGCTGGGCTACCGCGGGCCCGCGTGCTCTACGCTCTACACTTCACACTACACGCCGTGGGCACTGGGCAGACGCTGCTCCACAGATCAAGCACTGATAGCTGCAGGATGGTCTTCCGTTCAGCAAAATCCTCTAGCCGGTTTGCAAAGCGTCCTGAACACAGAAGTGACAAAAGTCATGGGACACCTCCTTTTATCGTGTCGCACCGCCTTTGACCGGCGTAATGCAGCAACTCGACGTGGTATGTCCACTGCAAAAATACTGATCAGTGCTGTCCACGCTGCCTCTATAGCTGTCAATAGTTGCAAAAGTGTTGCCTGTGCAGGATTTTGTCCACGAACTGACCTCTCGATTATGTCCCATAAATGTACCATGGGATTCACGCCACGCTATCTAGGGGACAAATCATTCACTTGAACTGTCCAGACTGTTCCTCAAAGCAGTCGCGAAAAACTGTGGCACGATGACATCGCGCATTATCGCTCATAAAAATTCCATCGTTTGGGAACATGAACGCCCTGAATGCATGCAAATGGTGTCCCAGTAGCCTGAAATAACCATTTTCAATCAATCATCGTTTCAGTTAGACCAGAGGACCCACTCCATTCCATGTAAACACAGCTCACACCATTTTGGAGCCGCCACCAGCTTGCGCTGTGCCTTGTTGACAACTTGGGTCCATGGCTTCGTGAGGTCTACGTCACACTCATCTGACCAAGCCAAGGTTTTCCAGTCGTCTAGGGTTAAACCAACATTCCCACGAGCCCAGGAGATGCGGTGCAGGCGAGGTCGTGCCGTTAGCAACGGCAGTCGGATAGGTCATCGCTGCCGTAGCCCATTAACGCCAAATTTCGCAGCACTGTGCTAACGGATACGTTCGTCACACATCCTACATTGACGTTAAGAGCAGACCGTTGGCCACCATGTTGCCCGTGGTAAGAGGTAATGACTGAAATTTAATATTCTCATCACGCTCTTGACGCTGTGGATCTCGGAGTATTGAATTCCTTACGATTTCCGAAATGGAATGTCCCATGCGTCTAGCTCTATTATTCTGAGTTCATAGTCTTTAATTCTCATCGCGCGGCTTCAATAATGTCTAAAACCTTTTCACATGAATCACCCAAGTACTAATGACAGCTCCTCCAGTCCACAGCCCTTTTATACCTTGTGAAACACTACCATCCGTATATGTGGTTATCGCTATCCCATAACTTTTTCACCTCAGTGTACTTCGTATTAACGAAGACAGTATCTTATTGCATAGAGTCCGGGGAACGGTCACATCAACTACGAGTATTTGTCGTTTTCACAATAATCGCCAGGTATCAGGAGCAAACTGCAACAGTTGGTATAGTACGAGTCGAACATGGTCTTACGAAGGAAAGATTAGAATTGTAAAGTTAATCCTTTGAGTACCAATGCTTTCTGCCTGAACCCCCATTTTATTAATGAGATGCAAATTACAGAATTGTCCTGCACCCTTTTTGGTAACAGAAGTAAATTTTTGTAACAGTATCACTCTGCTACATAAATGTTTTACAGATAATTTTATATTTAATATATACTTCTAAAATTATTGTATTCTTAGTGGTCTTTTATAAGAGATTATCATATTGTTTTAATATACAATTATGTTACTTAACACCAGCAAGCGCAGTGCTTAGTCGCATGTATATACCACTCTAGCACCCACTGCATTCCCATTTCATTTAGCGCTTTTTTTTTTTTTTTTTTTTTTTTTTTTTTTTTTTTTTTTTTTTTTAGCGACGCTGTTTCAGTTCAGATTTGATCTTCTTTCTCCATGCATTTGTATCAATGGTCTTTTGCAAATAGAGCTTAACCTTCTGCACGCTGAATTTATGTACAGTATTACTCTCGCTGCAAATGTATTAGTAATTTTAAACATATTGTATACCAGAAAATGTACTACATTTTTAGTAGCCTTGTAGAGGAAATTTCATTCTTAACACAGTGTAAAATCCCGTTATTTAACATAAACAAGGCGAAGTTCTTAAGTGTATGTATCTAGCGTCCTCTGCAGCCCAATTTTTTTCTGATCGCTTGAGCCTGTATATTCGAAAGTTGGACTTGGTGTCTGGCATGCTGTACACTTAACTTATGTAAATATTTTATCCTGTGACTCCTGTTATAATTTTATTTTTACAAGAGCCCCAGTTAGATGCCATTTTCCTTGACTTTCGGAAGGCGTTCGATACAGACATTTGTTGTCTTATGTAGTCATTGCCCACCGCTGCACCTGTTAACATATCTTTGTATTTGAATACGTATATCTATAGCAGTTTCTTTACCGCTTCAGTGTATATCTACATCAAAATTCCGCAAGCCACGGTATGATGAGAGGATAAGAGCTGGGGGGAGCGGGGGTTACATGATTATGTATTGCTACGTAGAATCCGGAAAAAAGTACCAGTTACGAGAGTGGGATGATCAATGAGATCTATCAGACGCAGCTTACGTTCCTGTTTTAGAACAGTGCTTCTATTTGTATAAATGTGGAAAGTTCTAACGAATTACGGTACTCAATAAATAGGTAAGTCTCAGAACCTTACAGAAATGTTAAATCATAAATAGTGCAGGAGCCTGGAATTGAACCAGTTGTGAACCAGTCACTATAGCCTTTAAACCATGGCTGACGATGTGCATTACTGGACAACATTGTACCTGATTCATTTGCTCCCTTCTAATTCTATTTGAGTACGATACCGGGGAATTTGGTGATCATTGTAAACTGCTCAACAAAATTTTAGACCACTTTCATGACCTGCTTAGATTTTTTATTAGAAACATATTGTCCAATACTCTCTTGAGAGCCTAAATCTCCACATATTATCCGTAAAACGCCGTGCCCACTAGTTGTGTATTCGGCTGGGGAAGTGTGGGGGAGCGGCAGTGGTGGGGGGTCACTCAGAGCGCTGTACGGAAAATGCCGAGTGCTGGACGGAGACTGCCGTTCTAGAGTGAAGCCTACACTCACATTTTTGTAAATATTATGTGAGGTCTTTCCACGGTCACACTTGCATGGTGACCATTCAAAAAAAAAATCTACTGTCACCTCTGCTTTCGTTAGTATCTGAAAAGAATTCTGCCGAAAATGCAGCAATCTATTTTTGCCTAGCTTGTTAACCATTTGTAACTTTCAGAGAACAGTCATGAGTAGCGAATTTTAAGTAAAACGTACAGATTTCTCTGGTTGCCATATTAAAATTTGCTCCTTTTGCCAAAACACGCGAAAGAACTGCCCCCCTTCTAACAGCCGGCCGCGGTGGCCGTGCGGTTCTAGGCGCTCCAGTCCGGAACGGCGGGACTGCTACGGCTGCAGGTTCGAATCCTGCCTCGGGCATGGATGTGTGTGATGTCCTTAGGTTAGTTAGGTTTAAGTAGTTCTAAGTTCTAGCGGACTGATGACCTAAGATGTTAAGTCCCATAGTGCTCAGAGCCATTTTTACCATTTGAACCCCCTTCTAACAGCCGTGTACCGCAAGTCTCTAGAGGAACGGAAGGTTCCAAATGATTGGAATAAGAGCACAGATAGTCCCAGTTTTCAAGAAGGGTCGTCGAGCAGATGCGCAAAACTATAGGCCTATATCTCTGACATCGATCTGTTGTAGAATTTTAGAACATGTTTTTTGCTCGCGTATCATGTCATTTCTGGAAACCCAGAATCTACTCTGTAGGAATCAGCATGGATTCCGGAAACAGCGATCGTGTGAGACCCAACTCGCTTTATTTGTTCATGAGACCCAGAAAATATTAGATACAGGCTCCCAGGTAGATGCCATTTTCCTTGACTTCCGGAAGGCGTTCGATGCAGTTCCGCACTGTCGCCTGATAAACAAAGTAAGAGCCTACGGAATATCAGACCAGCTGTGTGGCTGGATTGAAGAGTTTTTAGCAAACAGAACACAGCATGTTGTTCTCAATGGAGAAACGTCTACAGACGTTAAAGTAACCTCTGGCGTACCACAGGGGAGTGTTATGGGACCATTGCTTTTTACAATATATATAAATGACCTAGTAGATTGTGCCGGAAGTTCCATGCGGCTTTTCGCGGATGATGCTGTAGTATACAGAGAAGTTGCAGCATTAGAAAATTGCAGCGAAATGCAGGAAGATCTGCAGCGAACAGGCACTTGATGCAGGGAGTGGCGACTGACCCTTAACATAGACAAATGTAACTTTTTGTGAATACATAGAAAGAAGGATCCTTTATTGTATGATTATGTGATAGCGGAACAAACACTGGTAGCAGTTATTTCTGTAAAATATCTGGGAGTATGTGTACGGAACGATTTGAAGTGGGATGATCACACAAAATTAATTGTTGGTAAGGCGGGTGCCAGCTTGAGATTCATTGGGAGCGTCCTTACAAAATGTAGTCCATCAACAAAGGAGGTGGTTTACAAAACACTCGTTCGACCTGCACTTGAGTATTGCTCATCAGTGTGGGATCCGCACCAGGTCGGGTTGACAGAGGAGATAGAGAAGATCCAAAGAAGAGCGGCGCGTTTCGTCACAGGGTTATTTGGTAAGCGTGATAGCGTTACGGAGATGTTTAGCAAACTCAAGTGGCAGACTCTGCAAGAGAGGTGCTCTGCATCGCGGTGTAGCTCGCTGTCCAGGTTTCGAGAGGGTGCGTTTCTGGATGAGGTATCGAATATATTGCTTCCCCCTACTTATAGCTCCCGAGGAGATCACGAATGGAAAATTAGAGAGATTCAAGCGCGCCCGGAGGCTTTCCGGCAGTCGTTCTTCCCGCGAACCATACGCGACTGGAACAGAAAAGGGAGGTAATGACAGTGGCACATAAAGCGCCCTCCGCCACACACCGTTAAAAAAAATGGCTCTGAACACTATGGGACTTAACTGCTGTGGTCATCAGTCCCCTAGAACTTAGAACTACTTAAACCTAACTAACCTAAGGACATCACACAACACCCAGTCATCACGAGGCAGAGAAGATCCCTGACCCCGCCGGGAATCGAACTCGGGAACCCGGGCGTGGGAAGCGAGAACGCTACCGCACGACCACGAGCTGCGGACCACACAGCGTTGGGTAGCTTGCGGAGTATAAATGTAGATCTAGATATAGATGTACCAGTGGTCATTTACGGGTGGTCATTTATTCTGAAGTACGCTGTATGTAATCTGGCTGCTGTCTAAAGCCATAGCTTGTGATAATCCTCGCTTTTATGTCAGTTTTATAAATGACAGGAGCCACTTGGCTTCAGCTGGTGTAATGTACCAACATGTGATGTAACAAGTGAGTACGCTTACCTCACAAATATTTTCTATTATTAATATTTCGTTATGTTCGTAAAAACAATTTTTGTAAACGGTTTTATAGATTTTTAGGGCCCACTCCTTCAGAAGAAGATATTCTTAGAAATATCGAAACCTAGATCAAGGGCTCATAAACCTCACTTTTGCAACTGGTTGGCTGGTTTATCGCCCTCTTCAGATTCAAACAGTTGCTGATTCGCTGCCGTGTTTAATATCTTGAAATATGTGAAGGTATTGTAACGTAAATTTAAGTTTGTACTACTGCTTTTGTGGGTGGTTTCGAAATGAAACGACTGAGGCAGTACGTACTTTTGATATTAATTTATTAAATTTTAGACTCATTTATGCTTGTCATTTAGGAATATTTTTTGTTTTAGGCGTTATACGTTCATGATAGTTTTGAAACGTGGGATTGTGTCTAGGAAATATGCGATATTGATTTTAAACACGAGGGCGTTAGGTTAATAATACAGTACATATTTTTCTCGGCCAATATCGCTTGGAAAAATGTGGAACCTGTTGGGAAACATCGTGTAATATTCCCGCTTCAGCCCATGCAGTTTCATGAAGTTCCGATAGGTGGCGGCGCTATAAGTAGCCGTCAAAATTGCATATGAGACTTAGACGTTCCAAGCAGAGAGATGTCGTTGAGTTTCTTTTGGCGAAAAACCAGAGCATCATAGATATTCATAGGCTCTTGCAGAATGTCCGTAGAGACCTGTCAGTGAACAAAAGCGCGGTGAGTCGTGTCTATCCTCGTCGCAACAAAGTCGCGCAAGCCTGTCCGATCTACCACGTGCCGACCGGCAACGCGCAGCTGTGACTCTTGTAACACTGGAACGTACGGACACTCTCATTCGCGGTTATCGACGGACAACAATCAAACACCTCACTACTATATTGGGCGTCTCTGTTAGTAGTGTTGGTCAACCACTTGGGGTACTCAAAGGAGTATGTCCGTAGGGATCCACCTTACAGCCCTGATCTCGCACTTTCCGACTGCCATCTGTTTGGTCTAATGAAGGATGCACTCCGAGGGGAGCAGAACGTGGATGATGGGGAGGTTATTGATGCAGCAAGGCGCTGGCTCCGACGTCGACCAGTAGAGCTGTAACATGCTGGCCGACAGGCCACGTCAGTTAAGGCGGATAATATCGTGGCATTGAATGGAGATTATGTTGAAAAATAGGGTTTTGTAGTCAGAAGAGTGGGGAATAATATGACGTATTGGAATCCTGAACAAAAAAATCTGCTTTCAGAAAGAAATGTGTTGCATTATTTATTGTACACTACTCGTATATCGCATGAAACCATGGATGATTGAGAACTGCATGTCCCAGTGGTCCCAAAGTGAAACCACTTACTTAAAACAATTGGTTGTTTGCTTTCTCCCAATTTCTTATTGTATTCGTTGCTTACTATTATAATAAAGATTAATTTTGTGAAAATTTTAAAATTATATCTGAAAATGATATCACCTTTTTAAAACAATTGATTGTTTGTTTTTTGTCCATTTCTTCATATAATTATTGCTTATTATGATAATAAAGGTTAACTTCGTGAAAAATTTTAAAATCGTGTTTTTCTTATTGTTCGGCCTCAAAGCGTTAACTTTATTTCCTTCTAAAACAGTACTAAAATGTTGTTAGCGTTCCTTTAGTCCATTCTACTAAAAAAATTCAAATGAGAGTTGATTTTAGGTACTCAATATCATGTTTACTTACACTCATCACTTTTCATACGTTTCGTACCTGCCACCACATTTGACACACCTATCGCAGATTCGAATGCTGCTTCGGGCATGGATGCGTGTGATGTCCTTAGGTTACTTAGGTTTAAGTAGTTCTAAGTTCTAGGGGACTGATGACTTCAGATGTCAAGTCCCATAGTGCTCAGAGCCATTTGAACTATTTGACACACCTATGAGAACTGACAGTCAATACTATTAACTCTGTTCGCATGCAGTTCCAACAACGTATTATTTTCAGGACTTGTATGCGTGCTTTAATAATGTAATTGGTACATCCTGTGGCTTCTGCATAGATCAAACACTGAGCACAAATAGAAAAGCGAAATCCAGTTAGTACTGGTAGGTCTGTGGCATTCAGTAATCGTGTAGCTGTTTGATGAAGTATTTCATGCTAACTGTTCTCCGACTGGTTTGACAGTGAGGATGCTGAGACTGACATATAAAGATCGCAAGCGACAGCGTCTCCAGAAATGAAGACATTACACAAAATGTAAATTCATTAGCGCATTTCTTCAGAATGACATTGATTCGAGGAGTGTCATACATCATGAAATATTAATGTTTTGGAAGTGTTTTCCTAATTTTTACGTTCTATAATGTTTAACTTTCTGTTTCTATGGATGGCGTTAATGAAAAAACATTCAACAGTCATGTGCACTTTGCAGCAGGAAAATAGGTTTTTATTACACTGACAGTAAAGTAAAATTTATTTTGTACTTGTGTGTCATTTCGTTATCTTAGAAACTTAATTTACCACGTATGGTCACTTTAAAAACAAGTTTTCATAAGTATCTTACAACCACTGCTGTCAATCGATCCATTAAAGGGGGATTATTTCAAGCTGAAGTACACTTTTTGGGTTAAGTCTGCAAAGGATCAAACCTGTGTGCAAAAATACATGGAATCGGTTGACTACAACATAAATCGCTGGAATCAGTCGCAGTCGTCAAGTTAGGAAGAAGATATGGGAGGAGTCTGATAGTTCGACACCACATAGATCGACAGATCGATAGTCAAATCGAAACCAGCTGTATTTAGACCCCCATCTTGTTCACTGGACGACAGATTTGTTTTTGGGAACGTGTTTCCAAGTTACTGTTGCATTAGTGAAAATTTGTGAACAGTGATCAAGAGAGCCACGGAAATGGAAACACCTCAGTTCATCACAACGAGACTGCCACGCAAGAAGAACAAAGTGGGTGACTGTTACAAAACATTTTCATGCAAACATCAGTCCGGCTTCCAAAGGGACATCGCCTCTTAGTAAGTTTCCTCTTCTTCCACAGGATAACCACAACATTTATGAAAAGACCATGTAACATCTATATGATCTTATTGTGAAGTTGTTTTTGTAATGCCATTTTGCCTGAAGATGAGGTATTCCCTCGAAACATGTCGCACAATAAATAAATAATACACTAGTTAACAAAGTTTGTGGCAGGTAGCAGTACTTTAAAAAACCTTAAAACCTTTACAATGCCTCTCCTGCTGGCAGCTCTACACAATGGGACGATCTCCAGCCACATGTGGTGGGGAATGTGCAGGCCTTCTTGGAAGAAGATGCTGTTTCTCTGGGCTTCACATTCGCATGACATGTCTAAGATATGGTCGGTCGGCAACTTATTCGTTCTGGTCTTTCTGCAACCACTGTCGACGCTTTTTGGGCTCGCCTACAAGTCGTGTGAAAGTGTGTTTCTCAGTAGTATCTCTAGGGCCTCTTTGATTCCAAGCCATGAGGTCTAGAGGCTCTGATTGCAGCACATGGCGGCATCACTCAGTCCTGATTCTCACTGTCAAAGTGCATGTACTGTTCTGAAATTCTAATCATTTGTGTATAGCAATTTCCCTAATCTGTGGAATAAATTTCATTGCAATCGCATGCCTCCTTCTTGGCGTTGCAATTTTCACAAACAGTAGAGCATTATTTGGAAAACGTGCCTGAAGCAATGTATTTTAATACATGTAGCTCTTATAGACTCATATTGCGAAACTTAGAAGTTGTACTGCGTTCGGTCATCGATGTACAAATATGGAGCATCAGTGAAGTGATTAAAATATAGAAAATAAATAGCTAGTGACAAATATCTTGATATATTATCACTGTGGCTTTAACATTAGTCCATTGTAGTGCGGGTACACAGAAAATAATGTAGCGTATCCACATTTTGCCCTAGGCAAGTATGCATGCTGCTTCAGACGATAGACAAATTCATTGCAACACTCACAGAAAACTGTACTGCATCTACTACAGAGGCAGCCTCCAAAATAATCGTCGAAGACATTTTTGAATATTTTCGTCAGTCTGTGATCCTTTAGGAGTTGATTTAACGTAAGAGAGAGAAAACGTTCCAAGAAGAACCCCTTGATTCGTCAAGAGATAGTTTACTCTTCGTGAGAAATCACAGAAATTTTCTGTGGACTCCGGTAGGAGGCGCCTCAGGAAATACTTCGTGCATGACGGTGAACTTCATTCTTATGAAGAGCCAGAAGGTTATTCAAGAAATATACAGTTTCCTTTGCACATGTATCTTGCATGATACTGATGATGATTTGGGTTACTACTGAGCTATAGCTATAGTCTTACAAACAAAAATTAAACAATAGAGAGAAATAATTTGAATCATAGTTTTGTTTCTCTGTATGCTCAAAAATATGCCCAAGCTCGCGACAAACCAATGAAAACCAGCCTGACAAAATTCTATCTGTCCCGGTCAGAACCCAACAGTGACTTTCTTTTTACGTCTGTGTCATCGATATCACACACTGATGAGCCAGAACATTATGAACATACGATTAACAGCATGTTGGTCCATACCTCGAACGCAGTAAAGCAAGTAATTTGCCTTGGCATGGATTCGATAAGTCCTCGGTAGGTTTCGGGAGGTACGTGGCACCGGATGTGTATGCACAGGTCAGGCAGTTAACAGAAAATTGTGGCCGTGGATCAGCGTGTGAGGAGCTGTCGCCCCTCAGCGTCCCAGGGGTGTTCCATCAGGGGCAGATCAGCGAATTTGTTGGCCAAGACCTCAGCGTGAGTTCACTGTCAAGTGCCCCATAATACGGTAGCACGACTCCTGCCTTACGGCAAGGAGAATTACCCTACTGGGCGATGTCAACGCCGTTAGGGGTGAAGTCAAACAGGAAGTGATGCAGCAGGTACGCAATACTGTTCACGTAGTCCTCAGATGTCATGGTGCCTTCGATTACTACCACAGGTCCCATGCAAGCCCAGGTGAATGGTCCTCAAAGCATAATACTGCCCCTAGGATGTGTGTGATGTCCTTAGGTTACTTAGGTTTAAGTAGTTCTATGTTCTAGGGGACTGATGACTTCAGAAGTTAGGTCCCATAGTGCTCAGAGCCATTTGAACTATTTGACACACCTATTAGAACTGACAGTCAATACTATTAACTCTGTTCGCATGTAGTTCCAACAACATATTGTTCTCAGGACGTGTATGCGTGCTTTGATAGTGTAATTGGTACGCCCAGTGGCTTCTGCAAATTTAAACATTGAGCACAAATAGAAAAGCAAAATCCAGTTAGTACTGGCAGATCTGTGGCATTCAGTAATGGTGTAGCTGTTTGATGAAGTAACCCCGTGGCGCGGTGCATAATTGGAGCAGCGAACCGCAGGGATGATGGCTCATCCAGACACGATTATTGACGTCACTACTATACGAAGCCCACAGCCGGCACCTCTCGCATGCTTGTCAAACTAGACCTGTAAGTATGTAAATGCCTATACACCAGGGCGCCTGTTTTAGCTTGAGACAGCCGGCCGCGGTGGTCGAGCGGTTCTAGGCGCTACAGTCTGGAACCGCGCGACCACTACGGTCGCAGGTTCGAATCCTGCCTCGGGCATGGATGTGTGTGATGTCCTTAGGTTAGTTAGGATTAAGTAGTTCTAAGTTCTAGGGGACTGATGACCTCAGAAGTTAAGTCCCATAGTGCTCAGAGCCATTTGAACCATTTAGCTTGAGACAACTAAATATCTCCAAAACGAGGCATCGTAAGACAAAAATTCCCTAGGTGAAAAGTTAGTATAGTAAAGGCGATGTCTGTCTGTGCTGCAAATTTCCACTCATGAGCGGAGTCAACTTTGTATTTTCTAACACGAATCCCCAATTTTTATTGCATGTTCGGATTCTACGCCAAAAAATAGGTACGGTTTATCAAACCATTGTCTTCCATTCGTGTTAAATGGTGCTGTTATCGACAAATATTAAGTGTGTCCGTTTTTGCCGTTAAGAACCGACGCATATGATTCTACATTTAATTTACGATGTAAATGTAAAACGTTGCGTTCTAACGGTTGATAAGTTCGTAATTTACTTTAGTGTTGCAAATTTGATTGTAGACTACAATATGGTAATCCGTTTCAATCTCTGGTTAGAGACTACGTTTAGAGATCTAAGAAAAACGACGTGGATGTAATAGTTATCTGTTCCTATCGGGGTGTTTGATTTCGGTGAGTTTCTTTGCCTCTCGCCATTGGTGTGCTTGATTTCTGTGAGTATCCATGGCAGGTGAACTTGTCACTCTCACGTTATGGACATTTCCCCTTATTACAATGGTTGTTACTTGTCTTCCGCCGGTAGGCGCGTAGCGGACACTGCGAGAGTTATGGCTGTTAGTCGGAAAATCACATCAAAATCAGTAACCCCGATGGCGAGGCTCCAGCGCGGCCTCACCACAGTCAACCCCACAGGGAACGGAAGACTACATTACCATACAAGTCGTGCGGTAGCGTTCTCGCTTCCCGCGCCCGGGTTCCCGGGTTCGATTCCCGGTGGGGTCAGGGATTTTCTCTGCCTCGTGATGACTGGGTGTTGTGTGATGTCCTTAGGTTAGTTAGGTTTAAGTAGTTCTAAGTTCTAGGGGACTGATGACCATAGATGTTAAGTCCCATAGTGCTCAGAGCCATTTGAACCATTTTTTACCATACAAGTAGCTTATTTCCTAGAAATAGCTGTGTCTGGCCATATTATTTGCACTGGCACGCTTGATAGCTGTTGATTTCAGCGCCATCTACCACGAATGGAAAACAATGGAATGGCAAACAGTACTTGGAGTAGAATCCGAATATGCAGTAAAAATGGGGGGATTCCTGAAAATGCAAAGTTGATCCCACCCACATAGGAGAGCTGGTTTGAAGGTGACAGGTGCCCAGTTGTAGCACAGACAGAGCCCCGTTTACTAATATTAACTTTTCAGCTAGAACATTTCTTTCGTACAATGCGTCGTTTTCAGATATTTAGTCGTGTCAAGTTAAAACAAACACCCTGTATACGAATTGTGTTACTTCTGTCGTTCTCAAATTTTAATAGCGTGACATCTCCTGTATCCTTATAAAAGTGTTATATAAATGAATAAACCAATTACTGCTACTACTATTGCTACTACTAGTACTACTGCGGGTTTTTATAAGTTCGTAACAGTACCAAGAACTAGACGAACGTTGAGATCGCTTTTTTGGTCCCACTCTATAAGTAAATTTTATCAGCAACCTCAATGCGGCACAAAGAAATAATTCAAGACCCTGAATGAAATTTTAAATGTCAGAAACCACTACATACAGACACAAGTGACATCTAAGAGGTGATTTGCAACACCATTCCAGTGTGAAGTCTCAGATCTGCTTCACTTGTCGAGCGACGTCAAGAATTACGCGGAAAAGCAAAGCAACGAATGCTACGCGTTGGGAAATCGAAGTAAGGAGAGTTAAATGTATTACCTTACATGTCACTTCAACGTTGGTATATAATGGAAGGAAGGGAAATTAGGGTTTAACGGCCCGTCGACGTCGAGGTCATTAGAGATGGAGCACAAGCTCGGATTGTTTCAAGGATGAGGAAGGAAATCGGCCGCATCATATCAAAGGAACCATTCCGGCATTTGCCTGGACCGATTTAAGGAAATTACGGGAAATCTAAAACTGGATGGGCGGAACGGGTTTGAACCGTCGTCCTTCCGAATGTGAGTCCAGTGGACCAACCACTGTCCCACCTCGGACAGTGGTAGATAATATATTTGTAATGAATGCTGAAGGACATTGTTTACATAGACAAGAAAAACAACTCGCTGATGATGTTTGGTTTGTGGGGCGCTCAACCGCGCTATCAGCAGCGCCCGTACAAAGTCCCACTTTTACGCAGTTCATTTTTTACACAGTCCAATCTAGCCACTGTCACGAATGATGATGATGAAATGATGAGGACAACACAAACATTCTGTCCCCGGGCAGAGAAAGTTCCCAACCCGGCAGGGAATCTAACGCGGAACCCCGTGATCCAGAGGCAGCAACGCTAGCCACTAGACCACGAGCTGCGGACAACAACCTCCTGAAGGGAAGTAAACTGTCTGGTCACTGGTACTGCTTTTTTTCGTATCCTCTATGAAGAATAAGCAAACATACAGTTAACGCAAGGGTTTTACAGTGCCTGTTTGTTGTTTGCTGTTCTGGGAAATATATACTGAACGGAAACACATCTGCTCCGCTATTCACTTTCTCGCACGCGCCGGAAGAGCTGCGTTCGCCAGCACTCTTAAGTTCAGACTGTCAGTGGCTTTAGCACTTCACGGACAGACGGCAAAGTTTTACGATGTGCAACTGAAACGTTTTCAGAAAAATTAGAAAGACAAATAAGCTTCAGCAAACTATGGGCAAAACAGCCTCAACGATAGAGCTGGCCTTCGGTTGTATCTTAAGGTTAAAAATACCAGCAAACAGACAAAGAATCAAGAAACGTAACGCATTGCGAGTGAAAAACTGTTCTTCTTGGATGAAATAAACCAATACTAACATAAAATCATAAGTAATCAATATTGTGTAACGTCTGAATAACATGTATACTCACCAAAAAATGTATTCAACAACATCGGAATTATTTTAAGGCATGTACAAAACGGGTTATTGGACAAATCAATTGTATAGATTAACTACAGAATGAAGACGTTCATAGATATGAAATTATGTAAGATTCTTATTAGAAGAAGAGAGAGGCTAGTGTAACAATCCACTAAGACACTGACGAATTCTTAAATCTCTCACTGCAAGGAGAAATGAAAAGTCAAAATTTCAAGAATGTACCAAGATTAGAATATTCAACACACATTCTCGAAACTTCACTAAGTTTGTAAGTCATGCAGACTGGAACGTAATGGAGACAGATGGAGAAATGTATCATACCAGTGGAAAGTTTGACAGCTATTTTAAATAAAGTCATTTTGTCATCAATGTAGAATCCAGTTGTACGTTGACTGTAGCTCGTTTCTACTCCTTCATAGTCTTTCCTACCGCATTATAGTAAAGTTTGAAACCAAGGCAAACCAGTCCACAATTTTAACACAAATATCCTAACTTAATTTCGAGACAGAATTCTTTTCTTGCCACTTTTAATAATAATATATTTTGATACCATATTTTTGTTGTTTCCACTTGAATATTAAAATATTTCTGCTTCACCATATTTCAGATGCTTAAAGCTTCTTCTAAGCCAGGTTGTTGGCACTGTCCATATCTTATTACCTTACCATTACTAAAAAAAACGGGATATGACAACATGCAGTCATCTCACGTTACGCACAAAACTGGTAACGCTCTTGCCCTTGTGCCACATTTGCACTTGGATTTCTGAAGATGTAAATAATGCCGAAACGCGTCTTGCATAATTTTGGTCAATAATGTTGTTCTCACCTACTGTATGAATTTTTATGTGATCTTGCCAGCTTAAATACAGATCTACGCATATTTACAAGAATAATCAGTAGGCTCCCAGGTGACTTTATTTCATACGTTTCTTAAACCGCGAGTGAATAAAGCTGCTATTACTAGCTAAATGCCTCGAAAACATTTATGGTATCAACTACTACGCGTCTACATTGTGCTATCAATGAGCGCCGGCTCGACGCACCTCAAAAAAATCGTTCAAATGGCTCTGAGCACTATGGGACTTAACTGCTGTGGTCATCAGTCCCCTAGAACTTAGAACTACTGAAACCTGACTAACCTAAGGACATCACACACATCCACGCCCGAGGCGGGATTCGAACCTGCGACCGTAGCAGTCGCGTGGTTCCGGACTGAGTGCCTAGAACCGCTCGGCCACTGCGGCCGGCCGACGCACCTCGTACAGTCTACCACACGTCAATGTGGAGTAAATAGGAAGTACTGTACTTTGAAAATTAAAAGCCTATGGCGAAAGTCAGTAATATTTTTCAAGCATTACAAGGAAATAATAGCTCTAAACTCGTTGGTATATGCGTAACTATGTCAGTGAGTAACTCATTGCTGCAGTTTGATGGAATACATTTAACTTTCCGACTAGTTCCTACTGCAACTGCGACCCGGAAAAAAGAAGGTCCGTGCCGTGGAGTCTCGGAAGAACAGTACTCGATCCTACTTACAGATGTGAGTCACACAGTCAATTTGTTCCTTGATTAATCAAGGCATTTATTTTTATTAATTTTTTATTAATGGCATTTCTACATTACTCATAGAGGCAGCCTGAAACGATTTTTAACATTGAAAAGTATAACACTGCAAGTCTCCACTGGGTTAAGACCAAACATAAACAGTGCCTTTGATCTGAATCGAATGGGCCCTCTCGATATACTGATCGCACCTTCCGACCCAGATGTATTTGATATAATGAGCGCAGTGGTAAAGCGTGGTGTTGACCCTGAGAAGTGAGTCGTGGGTATGGTTGTTGTTGAAATTAATTGTGATGACGTGAAAAAAGGATTCATCTCTGTGTACTGAATTGAATGATGGATAACTTGGGCCATATTTTATTACAGAACGTTCCACAGAGGTAAAGCACATGATAAACAAACGTAATGGTTAGATCTCTCATACAATGGAGATGAGTAGAAGGCGAA
This sequence comes from Schistocerca piceifrons, assembly GCF_021461385.2. Classification (NCBI taxonomy): domain Eukaryota; kingdom Metazoa; phylum Arthropoda; class Insecta; order Orthoptera; family Acrididae; genus Schistocerca; species Schistocerca piceifrons. Next base: position 365,307,733 of record NC_060141.1, read on the forward strand.
ACATAAAATCCATATAATAACTACAGAAGTGAGTGGTAAGGACTTCAGGGGAGGGACGAACATAATCCGGCAAGTAATATAAATGAATTAAGTACCCGACTTTGCAATAATCAGGAAGATTACGTCAATGTGGTGAGGTGTAGGAAGATATATGCAGGAAATCCGAGTAACTTAGTCATGAGTAAGCCATCACCTACCAAATCATAAGTGAAAACGAGAATCCCAGCTTACTTAAGAACGAAAACGCGCGCTTCCCGGCATCATCTCTAACATCTCGCATCGTGACACTGCTTGAACTTACCAACACAAAATTGCGAGAGAAATTGGGCAGCGACGTAGAGACTGATAAAGTGGACTACACTACCAGTGTTGCCTATAGCCTGCGCAGACTTTGAATCTCTCGCCTCAGTCCTTGTCTAGCCGAAGAGTTCTGCTACACCTCGGTCCTGACTAAGGGTCAGGCTCTGCTTCACGTCGAGCCTTAGAGTATTGCTTTGCTTCACGTTATGACCCGAGAGTATTAAAAACACGCTCCTCTGAGCTCTCTGCGAAAAATCACCAAAAATTACCAGTTGTACAATCACACAAAAAGATAGGAACGCTGCCAATTAGAGGTCAAGTAGCAAACGTTTCCGTCTCTCTTCGAAAACATTTATTCATACTTGAGGCAATCCCTTAATGTTCAGTTTAAACAAATTTACAACGGTTTGGTACGAGTCCCCCATCCTGGAAGACACTGAAAGCTCAGACCAGTGTGACAGAGCTCACGCTTCCTCTCCTACAAAAGGCGACTTCAGTTCTCCCCCTCTGGCTAATCTTTAAGACACTACCCAATCAACGTGTGCTCTATTTCCCCACACCAAAAGCTCAGGTCGATGACCTCCAACTCTCAGTGCCAGTGCTGCACGGAGGTGGAATTCAGGACTGGGCCTAGTGTGCGAGATTGTACTCCACGTCCTCCGCAAGATTTTACCTGCAATCCAAACTACTGCCCAAATTTTCCACAAGTGTCCTCTTTATTTGCCGAACTGGGACTATCCGTAATACGGTGAAATTCCAAAGGTGGCCTAATGCGTACTCGAGCGCACTCCTATGGCCTCCACAAAATATTATCTTGAGCCCGCACTACTGTCTAGAATATCTGGACGCAGCCTGTGCGCTCACCAACACATTGCCCCACGTAGCTGCGTGGGCGAGCAGTCATTTGCCGCTGACATTGACCGATATGAGGGGGGGGGGGGGTGGAGAGGGCACAACCACCTTTGACCAAGCAACATGGTTATCGGGAGGTCCCAGGTAGCCGCTGACCATGCTCTCTCTGCACAACAGGACCGGCTTGATTTCGATGTGGTCACAACAGCTCAGCAAATGCTCTAGCCAGATCCCACATGTAAACCAGTACAAGAATTAATGACATATACAGTGTGTCCGGAAATCTCAGTTACAAAGTTCTACGACTTGTAGATAGTGCTGAGTAGATAATGTTTTCAACTGGAACTCATATCCGGAAACGTACTGTTTCGGTTGGTTGGTTGGTTTGTTGGTTTGAGGAAGGGGACCAAACAGTGAGGTCATCGGCCCCATCGGATTAGGGAAGGATGAGGAAAGGAGTCGGCCTGCTCTTTCACAGGAACCATCCCGGAATTTGCCTGAAGCGTGTAATATTGCTACATGAATTTGCTATGCTGAAATCGGGTGCTAATAGTAGAATATAAGCGGGTTAAAAGCTGTGAGCTGTCTGGGGAGAAGTTAACCGTGCATTACTGCGCAACTGTTTCACCAGGTAACTAGTCTAGGTTTACCACATTACCAATCAGACTAACATTGATTATAATCTTTTACAGTCATACAACAACCGGTAATATATCTATATATAAAAAGGAGAATTTAAATAAAAAGAAATAAATCAGTTTATATTTGGAAATTTATTTTAAGATTGTTCATTGAAATTTCAGCATATTATACGTGAGTTATAACTGAGCTGGTGCCTTGTTTAAGGATTGTAAAAATGTGAGATTTTAATCTTACGGAACACATCAAATATGGAGCCAAGATTGGGAGACTGCATACAACCCTGCATTCACAAAACAACACCCAAAGAACGTTGAAACATAAGCACGAAGAAATTAACCACAACCAACAGATTCAGTTTTCACCCAAAGAAATTACGTTCGTAACACAATCCTGTCCGTCATGTAATTACCACACACTGGTATACTAAATTCATATTAACTCTTTGTGAAATCTTCCCAAAAAGAATAGCTGAAGGCTACTTTGATGATTACACCACATGCTCCACGTGGTCAAGTTGGTTTACAGAAAGCGTATAACTCCACAGTAATTTTGATAATTAAAATAAATTCGATCGAAAAGCAATTGACAAAAGAAAAACCTTGAACTGGTTACTAACGTCTCACTATTAACCTGATGGGTCAAACAGTTATATAAGCACGTGGTACTGGTCTCGCAAAGTACACTCCACGTGGGTTGAACATAAAGAAAAGCATAAAGAAAAGTTGCTATATTGTAAAATATTGTCAAGACGAGACGTTATAATCACACAAGCATTCACATTTAAGATTGATGAACTTAGTTAGAGTTACTGATCAACACGTGGTTCCACTTTACTCACAAAGTAATGACAAAGCAACTACCGCAAAATAATCTGAACTTCACACGAGAGTTACACTCCGCTGCAATTTAAGATAGCATTAGATATTTTAGAGCTAAATCTGAAATCAAGGTAATAAGTTTTCAGTTAGGCTGAACTTAAGAAATCCATTGTCCTACGGACTTAGCAGACACGCGCTTAGCCGGAGATCTTACCACTTCAGACACTCGCCACGGTCCCCCAGCAACTGCCTACTGCCGAGCGTGCTTCCTGAGGGTGGCTCACAAAGACAAACGGAAGTGGCCAGAGGGGCAGCTTCCTATACCAACATGACAACGGACGGACAGAACCATACTAAGGATAGAAACCTCTTTGCTTTTAGAAAGCGTAGCTACCTGTTCCGACGTTGGTCCTACTGTTCTCTAGCAGACAGGCTTGTCTGCTACCCTCAAGCATGCAACTACAAATACATTTGCTCATTCATACTCTCACACAGAAGGGAAGGGGGATGACAGTATCTTATCATATACAGTATATAAAAGAAAGCAGATGTAGGTTCCGTATGAGACTGTGTGACATGAATTACATATAAACTGTGTTTTAAAGTGTAGTAGTGTGACAGATCGTTCTTGTTTACGTGTAAAGGTAACACGTTCCACTACTCAGTCTCCTCCCAGATAGTCAGAAACGCCACAGTAAATTTAGAAGAGGAATTTATTCCATAAATGACAACAGATTTAAGAAATCAAACATGAAAGGAATCCAACAGAGACCTTTCAAGCGATTTAGGGAAATCATGGAAAACCTGCATCAGGATGGCCGGACGTGGGTTTGAACCGTCGTCCTCTCGAATGGGGGTCCAATATGCTAACCATTGTGCCACCTCGCTCGGTACTGTTTCCGTGATACAGCCATTTGAAAACAGTATTAGGCGTGACCCAGTAGATCACCAGTTTTACGATTCCATTCACTAATAACCAAAGAAACGAAAAGGAAACGTGATGCAATACGAACTCCGCCAATTCGGGTGTGTGGGGTCTCCTTGGAGCCATTGCGTAATTGTGGCTAAAAGAGTATGCGATGGAGTCGGACGTTGTGGATAACGATTTTGACAATGGCGACCAGCAGCTCTTCCATTACCGTGAGCTTCACCATGCAGAACGATCCTGTTGCTGTATTTGGCAAACGTGTATTCGACCACGTTGCTCTAGCACTCACGGACACGTGAGTTAGTCTCGAACCATATCAGAGAGGTAGGGTGGACGTCAAATGATAGCCGACCCGAAGTAATCATCCACACCATGACTACTCTGTTGCATACGTACCTAGCAAACATGTTTTCAAACTGCTGTAGCATGGAAACAGTATGGTCTCGTACATGGGTTCGTATTCAAAATATTATGTATTCACTACCCTCTACGAGTCTTAGAAGTCTGTAACGAGAAATTCCGAACATCTGTATTTTGCTGGAGGGAAGTTGTAACCACTGCAGTCATCATGTATGTCTCATTTGCATACCATCTGCTCGTTGTACTAACACAAAAAAGGAAAAAAATCTCCCTGTCTCTTGTCTAGTGCTCTTAATAGAAATGAAACCGACGGGTTGCCTCCAGCCAGAAGCACTTCCACAGTCAGAAGCAACAGAAATGAAACATGTGATACAAGTACTGTTCTAACAACAGTTACATTCATTTCACCTGAAATTACGTCCATCATCTTATAACTATTTTAAAAATTCAAAAATGTAAAAGGAAGGTTCGTAAAAAAATACACTTATTCATTTACTACATATTAAAATGTAAAAAAAAAGTTTTCGTATTTTCGTACTTGTCCTTCTACTATAAAATTATGAGAGTCTATAAAGTTTTACGCCGTGTATGAAAATTCATCGGTGATGCACTGCCTCGGTATATTACGTACTGGAATAGCATATCTTCTGATGCAGACAAAGAAAATGTGGTTAACATGTTCCTCACTGCCACTTTCACTGAAAGAAGACGGTGAGGCGGTAGAGATGCTGCCAGAATCACCCGTGGTTAAATCGACGTTTCTGCTGTATTTGCAATTTTGTTACCAAGGACGTGATAGGTGTGCCACTTCAGCATAGAGTATCCTTTAATTTCTTAAGACCAGTGTAGATTTTCGTTTCGTTCCATTGGTCTTATGTTTACGTCTTTATTCCATGTATGGCCTACTATCTTATACAAGAGGTAACAGTCCTGAAAGAAAGTGCACAAAAGCTACAAAACAGGGTACTCAGAAACCACAATTTATACATAAATAGAATATTCTCATACCTGAGTACAAATGTTTTTTTCACCACGTCCGACCAGCATACGTAAGTATGGTTCAGTGTCAAGATAATAAGCTAGAAAAGCTTCGTCGTTTCATATAGTATTGCACATACCTTTTTCATCAGGGAACTCTTCTGATGTCACCTTACCGTATTTCACATTATTTCTAGAGTACACAGGTTCCATGGTCAGCGTATCTAATTTTTCATTTGCCTTTATTCCGCTACGCTCCTTCACCGAGTACATAATGGTAGTCCTATTTAGCTGGGAGAGCTCCTGAACTGCTTCTGTAATTTGACATACTGTAAAACGTTGGTGTAATCATAACATTTCAACAGCTTAGATGTTAAGCGTGAATCTGATAAACTAATTAATGTTTCTTCTTTGTATCCTTTTCCGTATTTAACCTCCCATCAAAATGCGACCAGCTCTGGGCTCTGTAGTGAGTAAGGACACAAGTTCAGGTTACTTGAATTTGCCCCTTCGATTAGTCTCGACATCTATAAATGCACTTCCTGCTTTGTCTTTTTGGGTCGACCCAGCTGTGTAAATCTGCCTTGAGTATGACCATGTGGTAAATTTTCAGCTAAAATTTTTCCATTCAGCGTGCCTTGGATGTACGGAAGATGCATGTTAATATTCAGCATCACTAAGTTGTCAGCGTAGGGCCTGCTGAAGTAGCTCAAATTTGGGGAAACGGCAGCGGATTCTGCTAAGTTTGGGAATTTCCTGATAAATCAAAACTTGCCCGTGTAGTATTTTCGTGAATTCCCTTCTCTTTCATAATAAAACGTCTCGTAAGAAGTGGAAACATTTCAACAAGACTTTGGCGGGTATTTCCTGCTTAGTTCTAAATGCTTTTCATTTGCTTGCAACAGCAAAACGGTAGTTAGAGTCGGTCTGAATGCCCCAGTAGAGACTTTGATGGCTTTGTACTTGCACTTGTCTAGTTTCTGTAGGACATTTTCTTTTGCTGGACCGTAGCATACGCATCTGTAGTTCGTATTATTTTAATACAGCGCCAGATATGTTAATGCAAACTATCGGATCTGCTCACAAAGAAACTTCTGTCACAGCGCAAAGGAATTTGTGGCACCGTCGCATTTCTGAATAACGTACTTTGACTAGGTTCGCTTACGATCGACGTACAGCCTTAAGTACTTGATTACCCTTTTTACAGGGAATATACAGGGTACCAGTCTTAAGTTTATTAGTTCGTTGTTCATAACCTTGTGAATGGTTATAGTTGATTGGGGGAACTGTACACAATCTGGTTAAAAGTATCCGGCCTCCATTTAGTGGGCATTAATATAGAGTGTTTCCATTCTTCACCTTTGTGACTGCTTAACCTGGTTAATGAGGTGACATGTTGAGGCAGTTCTTATTCAGTCAATCATTCAACACTATCATAGTGTTATTTATCTGCAGCTGACACACAGTAAAACAATCGTTGCGAGTATAAACACAACAATCATCCGCATGCTGTTATATTGAACACTCGGGTTAAACACTGAATGTTGGTACAATGTAAGGATTTGTAGCAGCAGTGATGCCAAAAACGAGCCTTGTGATAATCATTTGCTTGTTCTACTTGACCCTACAGCTTCATTGTTGATTGTAATGATTGTGCTTCTGTGGTTCAACAAGCAGTGTAGCTTGTTAAGGAATCAGCATGGGATGTCATGATTTTTCAACTCAGCCAACAACAACTACTATCATGTCCGAATGCACTGTTAGCAGATATATATTTTGAAAGAAAGTTGAACATCAGTGTCTAATAATACCAGAGTTTCACCTGTAACTTGGCCCTTTTGAAAACCCATTTATTCCAGGGAAAGAATTCTACGGTCATCAATCCACCATTCTGATTTGTTTTTAATCGTCCATTCCAATATCTTATATCCACACAATAGAAGAGCTACAACAAAATTAGGTGCCCCACTGCCTGCTATCATTTATCGCAAATCTCATTTCGATATCTTTAACCGTTCGTGAAACAAAATGGGTGAAAAATTTAGGCCATTTAACCTGTTTATTTAGAGATACATGGTCAAGAGTCCAAAATACTGAAAACTGTCTCTCAGTGTCAGTGTACTTTGTACAGTAGGTGGTCCGTAATAATAAATAAAAGTAGTTGATGAATAGTTATTACGCGTAGTGTAAAACTATCGCCGAGCTTCTTCATTTAAATGTTCCGTTGGTGTAATGACGACGACTTTAATCGGGAAAGTTGTTCAAAACCTTGTGAGTGGTTGTAGTTGATTGGGGAAACTGTACACAATCTGGTTAAAAGTATCCGGCCTCCAATTGGTTGGCATTAATATAGAGTGTACCCATTCTTCACCTTTGTGACTGCTTGATCTCTGCTGCCGACACCTTCCAAGAGTTTTCTGAATGTTCGTGGAGGAATGGCAGCCCATTGTTCTTCTAGAGTTAAAGCCACCGAAGGTAGTAATGTTGGAAGCTGGCGTTTAGAGCGAATTCGATATGTTCACTCCTCGCAAACGTGTTCCATTTGGATCAGGTCTGCGCTCTGGGAAAGCGAGTCCATCTTAAGAATGTTGTTGTCCAGAGAAAACTGTCCGACAGAGTGCTGCTTTATGTTAGTTGGCATTGTCAAGCTGATGCGAACAATCATCGTCTCTGAACTGCACCCAAACAACGGAGAAAAGTACCATAACACCACCTCCTCTGTCCTTCATTGTTGACACTACACATGGTGACATGTAACGTTCTCATGGCAGTCGCCGAACGCAAGCCCCTCTGTCGGATTGCCGCAGGATATAGCGTGATCATCACTGCAAATCAGTGATTTCCAGTCACTTTCCATCAACACAAACGTCACTTAGCATTGACTACAGAAATGTATGGCTCACGAGTAGCTGCTCGATCATTGTGTCTCATTCTTTTTAACTCGTTATGTTCAGTCATTCCGCTACCTGGACTGCTGGTAGCACTTTTAAACTGACGAGTGATTCCTTCCGCTGATTTCATGCGATTTTTTTCCAACTGCTCTCCACAACTATCGACGGTCCCTGCCCGTCAATACATGAAGTCTGCCTGGTTTCAGTTTAGCAGCCGGCCGCAGGTGGCCGAGCGGTTCTAGGCGCTACAGTCTGGAACCGCGCGGCCGCTACGGTCGCAGGTTCTAATCCTGCCTCGGGCATGGGTGTTTGTGATGTCCTTAGGTTAGTTAGGTTTCAGTAGTAGTAAGTTCTAGCGGACTGATGACCTAAGATGTTAAGTCCCATAGTGCTCAGAGCCCTTTCATCAGTTTAGCTGTGGATGTTTCGTTGCATCTCCACTTCACAATCACGTCACCAACAGTCGACTTGGGCAGCTTTGGAAGGTCTGAAATGTCTCTGATGGATATGTTACTAAAGTGACATCCTCATTCGAAGGCCGCGCCGGGTAGCCGTGTGGTCTCAGGCGCCTTGTCACGGTCTGGGCGGCTCCCCCCGTCGGAGGTTCGAGTCCTTCATTGGGCATGGGTGTGTGTGTTGTCCTTAGCGTAAGTTAGTTTACGTTAGAATAAGTAGTGTGTAAACCTAGGGACCGATGACCTCAGCAGTTTGGTCCCACAGAACTTATCACAAATTCCATTTTTTTTCCACATTCGAAGTAACTGATATCTTCTCACCAACCTACACTGCTGTTTCTGCTGTTATGCTGACAATATAGCCCTTCTCGTCTACTTCTGTACTGGCATGTCCGCATTTCGTGACATCTACTGTTCTATTTAAAAAGGCAGCTAAAAAGTACTTATGCAATACATTTTATACATTAAAGGATTACTTAGATGAAACAGAGTAGAGGTTTGATAAAAAATGATGTACAAATAAATAATAATAATAATAATGATGATGATGATGATTATGATTATGATTATAAAATATCCAACATTCCACATAACACCTTCACTTTATGTTTTTTCCTTCTTTTTTCCTTTCTAGAAATACTTATCCCCAAGCTATGCATAGCATAATACTAACACCTCTTCCTAAGCTCAACATCTCACTCATTATGGAGGGATGCTGACTCAGTTTTTCAGGATAGCAAATGGGAAGTTGTGGTACAGAAAATGGCCCAGAGATCACCTGTGTGTGTGTGTGTGTGTGTGTGTGTGTGTGTGTGTGTGTGTGTGTGTGTGTGTGTGTGGAGTGAGTGGAGTGTTATGAAACAATGTGTGTGTAGTGTGTGCAATGACTGATAGTGAGATATGAGTGAACGGTGTGGCATTACATTATTTTAATAAGCTATTTGTAAAAAAAGTATTGTGTACCAGGAGTGAATCTAATGATTGTCCTAACTAGAAATCTGTAAATGTATGTGTATACAGATTAGCTTATTTTAAATTGGTCTAAACTTGTAAATACTTTGACATGTCCTACATCCATGTAAACGGAGATCTACGCATGAATAAAGCTACTACTACTACTACTACAATGCCGTATTACATTGGAATTTCCGGATACTTTTGATCAGATAGATTACATTCATAGTGAAGGACGACGCTATAGTGAAAAGTGTGAGATACAAATCTCGAAAATTTTCAGATCCTCATGTCTTCCTTTCCTTAAAGCTATTTATACTTCGTCCATATTACATAGCAGTTGTTCTACATTCTTCAGTCAACAGTTTGCCAGAAATATATTCATCGGTTCATTTGCTAATTATCTGTTCATCACCATTACGCTTTATATTTGGTGCGCAGCTTTCCATACTGCAGGACAACCAATTTCTCATAATATACGACGGTGCTACTCTAAATTTTGTTGAGCTTTTCATAAGCCTATGAATGGGTTGCATGGCAAACTGGAAATTACATTACAGGATAACAGACAGAAAGAACTCGCCTTTACAGTGGTGGTCTCAGCAAAGTCCAGTGTGAGACAATGCAAATAGGTAATAGAACCAGCACCGCTGCTTTGTGAAAGCATTGTAATGGATACTAATTACACGAGACAATGACCGAGATACGATACATATGATTGCATCGACGTCCGCCTTCATTAGGGCTAATTAATGTAGCTCGGCCAATATCGACCTCCTTTGACACAAATGCATTCGTGAATTATTCTAAATACCTCTCTGTCCATTGTGCAGACGCTTTCCGCCATAGATATTCTGCCATAATGAGCAGGCAGCGGTTTTGTTTACAGAGATCACCCACCTTTACGTTAACATGGCGCTCATATAGTAGCACAGATAACGTCAATTAAATTAGAACTCCCGGAGCTTCCACTGAAATATTCATGAAAGCTACCCTTTCTTCATTACTTTTACAAATGATAAAAATGAGGCAGAGCACGATATTTCTTACTCTTCACCTGCTCTGTTCCTAAACCGAAACGGTTCATCACTTCCCTTTCCACTTTTTTTTCTCCTTCCTTGTATAGCACGTGGCGCTACGAGGATTTATCACATATGGAAAGACAAAGTAGAGCAATAATGCCGTCTGATACAAAAACAGTAACAATGATAGAAGTGCCATTGCGTTTTCGGACGGGATAATTTCCTTAATAATGAATGTTACCAAAATTGCTAATTTCTCACTGACAGCTCCTAGTGATGTAAAATACTGTACTTGCTAATTATCACAAATACACGATCCAGTTATATTAACGTGATCACCGCCTTTGTCCGACGTCAACGTGCAATAACCACTCACAGACGGTAGGTGGCAGCACTGGCAGTCTTGTGTACATAAAGAGGACAGTGGAGGGAGGGGGGGGGGACGCGGATAACGGGGCGGTCGTTGTGGTAATGCGACAACGAAGCAATTTATTTGACGTCAAAAGGTATCTTTTGGGTAGGAGTGGAAGCATTTCCGAAAAAGCTATGTTTGGAAACGATGCCAAATTAAACAGCTTTCAACCGTCAATTTTCAACGTTATTTTATTAGGCAACCAGTTTCGGCGCTTTATTACGCCATCTTCAGGCCCCTGACCGACGTGTAGGAATAATCTATCTCGCTTGAGATGGAAGCAGGGGCCAGCAATACTGGTTATTAGTAGACATCTACTTCCTACAGTGACCACTTCAAACATCACCCGCAAACTGGAGACCCTGGTACGCGAAAACCGGTAAATCGCATTACAGGGATGGAAGACAAAGTGAAAATCAGTCATGGATAAGTTTTCAAGATACTGAACGTTTTGAACATGGCACCGACCCCCATCAAATTCTAGTCCCACAATGGTTATGATTCTTCCAGTGATAGCATCACTGAACACCAGAGAAGCATCATATGAGGAAATCTTAACAATAATATATGAACAAAATGTTGTGTTTGGGCTTCTCTGCTAGTTGATGTTATAAAATCTTCCATTTCCTTTTTGTGTTTCACCATGTGTGCATTTCTTTAAGAAATCGTAATTAATCGCATCGTAAACGGGCTCACAGTCTTAACCTTCGTGCGCTCGCGCTAGAAATAGCCACGCGAGCGCTCGGGCGTGCGGTCGGCCGACGGCCCGGGAGTTTTCATCAATCTCTTCAGGTTTTCCGTTTTCAAAGCTCATATTTCCATTAAATATCGACATAGGATATCTCACACAATATTGCAAACACATTTGTAATCAAAATTATTTACTTAACAATAAAATATACAATGGAATACAAAAAGGAAGCCAAATACCCAAATGAAATATAAGAACATTTTTTTAATTGTAATGTTTTGGGACTATATAATGTAATACATAAGACTAGAATTATTCCATGTCTTAACTCGTCCCAAGAAAAGCAAATTTTGCTTTGAAAAAAGAATTTTTGATTGATAACGTCACAAACATTTCTGTCAGATGAAAAATGCTGATCAGTCTGTATCCATTTCATTTTCGTTTTGAGGCTAACAACAATTATTGCACGTAACTGTCGTTGTTGAATGTCGTAGACAGACGTTTCTTCCACATTCACCGCATTCTCACTTTGTTTTTATATTCTTTTTTGAGCCACACAAATAACATATTCCTCTCCTTGTAGGGGTTGATACAGCTGGATAAACTACGTCACTCTCTCTGTAATTTTCCAAAAATACTAACAAATCTTTTGGTAAATGCTTCAATTTAGCTCTTTCTTTCAGGTTTTCGCTCATCAGTTCCAAAGACAACGCATGTAAGAATTGTCTTCTCGTTTTTTATTTCATATTACCTGTATTGAATTGAAAAATGCATAACGAATTTATTCCTGCCAAGTCAAGTAAGCGGAAAAATATACATGCAGGCCACCTTTGTGTTCTTCTTGATGTTGAAATTCTGGAACACATGAGATCTACAGTATCAACTCCACCTTTGGTTGAATTATAGTCTGTGATTTGTACAGGTTTTTTGGTATCTTCATCAATGATGTGGAGAGCACTACTACAGCTTTCCTTTTTTTTGTAATCATAGAAATCAAAGTTTTGTCATCTTGACAACCGAACATGTAGTCTCCTGCCACTGCATTTCCATTTACTGTCACAAATTCTGGGGGAATTTCTTTTTTATTTTTTCTCATTGTACCTAAAAAAGTGAGGCCTTTGCTAAGGAGGTATTCAGCCAACGAGTAACTTGAAAAATAATTATCAGTTGTTACATTTCTATTTGTTCCTTCTATGCATTCAACCAATCTAGCGACCAAGTCGTATGGTTTGTTGGAGAGTACGCTGGGGCCTGGGACCTGTTTTCCGCAGTAGACTTCTAAATTATATGTACAAAAAGTGCGTGCATCACACAGTGCATACATTTTTAACCTGTATTTGGCTGGTTTTTGAGAAATGTACTGGATGAATGAACATCGTCCTCTAAACGCAACCAACATCTCATCAACTGTGACAAATTCCCCTAAACTGAATGATTTTTGGCTGTTAGCAATGAAAGAAGACAAAATTTCTCGTATAGGAGCAAGTTTGTCCGTTGCTTGACGTTCCAATCTCGTGTTTAGGTCATCAAATCTTATAGCTCGTAGCAAAAATCTAAATCTATTTAGGCTGAAATTGGCTTTCAAAATTGTCAGACCTGTTCCATTGCTATTGAAATATTCAGAGGAATTTGCACGGTTTCCTCTTTTGACCGCAATCAAAAACAGAGCACCAAACAATGCTAGCATTTCAGCCGCTGTTGTCGGCTTATAATCCCTTTCACGTACTTCAGAGTCACTGCTTCCTTCTGCCAGTGCTTGACGTGCCAATTTTTTCCTTTCAATATAAATATTCGTGTACCTTACGGTCCCTTCTACCATTTCGGGAGTTATTATACACTGAAAACTTTCCAGTCGAGTTTCACATTGTCTGGCTTGTCCTCTAGGAGCTGGTAGAGTTTTGATTATATTTTTTGACTTTGATTTTGTGCCTGTAATATTGGAACTACTACTGCCCCAAATAGTTTCCATGTCCTTACCTATATAAAATCTGATGTCATTTGTTGGTAGCTCCTGTTGATCTATGTCATTTTCCCCCCGTTTTCCAAATCAATTTCCGACTCACTTCGATGTATATCATCTTCAATCCCTTCTTGTTTATAATCTAGGTCATCGGAAATGTCATCTTCTAGGGATTCCTCATGGCCTTTCCCCTCTGCTTCCTCTCTCTCCAATTCAGTCAGGATTCTATGTATATCATCAGACGTAAGGTTTCGTCGTTCCCTTTAAAAAATAAAAATAATTGTTACTTTTGCCAACAGAAATTTCTTAGAATGACGAAGTGCTAAAGTAGAAAGAAAAATTTGTTAATGGCAAAATTTATAGAAAGTAATGCACATTCACTAGAGAATTGGAAGAGTCTATAAAATTGAGGGTTTATAGGGGAATTACGAAAAGAAATACTTACATTCCGAAGTAGACGAGTAGAACAAAGTCTCGTAAGCGCTCGCAAGGCGGTAACTGACCGCCGAATATGTTCGGACCTATTTGAACTTGTCCTGAGAGACAGAGAGGTGCGACTTGGACGAACTTTGAGCAGCATCTGTTGGAAAAAGGTGCAACTAGAGAATACAAGTCCCTCCCGCCTCCTCGTTACCTTTGTGGAGAAACTATGGCGCGAAATTGCAAAAAGGCGGTCACTTCACCGCCCACGCGAGCGCGTGAAGGTTAAACACTCTACAGATATCTTCTCTGAGGTATTAAATAGTAAAACATCGCAAACAAGGACAGAGTCATGTAGAAAAGGGGATGTGGCACTGCGCATTGGTTGAAATAAGATGGCTTCTACATCACTTGTAGCACGAATTAAACTCTGAAAACTTGATACAATATTTCCAACATGCTACAGAACTGTTGTTGTTGTTGTGGTCTTCAGTCCTGAGACTGGTTTCATGTAGCTCTCCTTGCTACCCTATCCTGTGCAAGTTTCCACATCTGCAACCTACATCCTTCAGAATCTGCTTAGTGTATTCATCTCTTGGTCTCCCTCTACGATTTTTCCCTCCACGCTGCCCTCCAATGCTAAATTTGTGATCCCTTGATGCCTCAGAACATGTCCTACCAACCGGTCCCTTCTTCTCGTCAAGTTGTGACACAAACTCCTCTTTTCCCCAATTCTATTCAATACCTCCTCATTAGTTATGAGATCTACCCATCTAACCTTCAGCATTCTTCTGTAGCACCACATTTCGAAAGCTTCTATTCTCTTCCTGTCCAAACTATTTATTGTCCATGTTTCACTTCCATACATGGCTACACTCCATACAAATACTTTCAGAAACGACTTCCTGACACTTAAATCTATACTCGATGTTAACAAATTTCTCTTCTTCAGAAACGCTTTCCTTGCATTGCCAGTCTACATTTTATATCCTCTCTACTTCGACCATCATCAGTTATTTTGCTTCCCAAATAGCAAAACTCCTTTACTACTTTAAGTGTCTCATTTCCTAATCTAATTCCCTCAGCATCACCCGACTTAATTCGACTACATTCCATTATCCTCCTTTTGCTTTTGTTGATGTTCATCTTATATCTTCCTTTCAAGACACTGTCCATTCCGTTCAACTGCTCTTCCAAGTCCTTTGCTGTCTCTGACAGAATTACAATGTCATCGGCGAACCTCAAAGTTTTTATTTCTTCTCCATGGATTTTAATACCTACTTCGAATTTTTCTTTTGTTTACTTTACTGCTTGCTCAATATACAGATTGAACAACATCGGGGAGAGGCTACAACCCTGTCTTACTCCCTTCCCAACCACTGCTTCCCTTTCATGTCCCACGACTCTTATAACTGCCATCTGGTTTCTGTACAAATTGTAAATAGCCTTTCGCTCCCTGTATTTTACCCCTGCCACCTTTAGAATTTCAAAGAGAGTATTCCAGTCAACATTGTCAAAAGCTTTCTCTAAGTCTACAAATGCTAGAAACGTAGGTTTGCCTTTCCTTAATCTTTCTTCTAAGATAAGTCGTAAGGTCAGTATTGCCTCACGTGTTCCAATATTTCTACGGAATCCAAACTGATCTTCCCCGAGGTCGGCTTCTACCAGTTTTTCCATTCGTCTGTAAAGAATTCGCGTTAGTATTTTGCATCTGTGAGTTATTAAACTGATAGTTCGGTAATTTTCACATCTGGAACACCTGCTTTCTTTGGGATTGGAATTATTATATTCTTCTTGAAGTCTGAGGGTACTTCGCCTGTTTCACACACCTTGCTCACGAGATGGTAGAGTTTTGTCAGGACTGGCTCTCCCAAGGCCGTCAGTAGTTCTAATGGAATATTGCCTACTCCCGGGGCCTTTCAGATCTTTCAGTGCTCTGTCAAACTCTTCACGCAGTATCGTATCTTCCATTTTATCTTCATCTACATTCTCTTCCATTTCTATAATATTGTCATCAAGTACATCGCCCTTGTATAGACCTTCTATATACTCCTTCCACCTTTCTGCTTTCCCTTCTTTGGTTAGGACTGGGTTTCCATCTGAGCTCTTGATATTCATACAAGTCGATCTCTTTTCTCCAAAGGTCTCTTTAATTTCCCTGTAGGCAGTATCTATCTTACCCCTAGTGAGATAAGCCTCTACATCCTTGCATTTGTCCTCTAGCCATCCCTGCTTAGCCATTTTGCACTTCCTGTCGATCTCATTTTTGAAACGTTTGTATTCCTTTTTGCCTGCTTCATTTACTGCGTTTTTATGTTTCCTCCTTTCATCAATTAAATTCAATATTTCTTTTGTTAGCCAAGGATTTCTACTGCCCCTCGTCTTTTTACGTACTTGATCCTCTGTAGCCTTCACTACTTCATCCCTCAGAGCTACCCATTCTTCTTCAACTGTACTTCTTTCCCCCACTGCTGTCAATTGTTCCCTTATGCTCTCCCTGAAACTCTGCACAACCTCTGGTTTAGTCAGTTTATCCAGGTCCCATCTCCTTAAATTCCCACCTTTTTGCAGTTTCTTCAATTTTAATCTGCAGCCCACATCTGCCCCCGGAAATGTCTTACAATTTAAAACCTGGTTCCTAAATCTCTGTCTTACCATTATATAATCTATCTGATACCTTTTAGTATCTCCGGGATTCTTCCATGTATACAACCTTCTTTTATGATTCTTGAACCAAGTGTTAGCTATGATTAAGTTATGCTCTGTGCAAAATTCTAACAGACGGCTTCCTCTTTCATTTCTTACCCCAAATCCATATTCACCTACTATGTTTCCTTCTCTCCCTTTTCCTACACTCGAATTGCAGTCACCCAGAACTATCTAGTGGCAAAAAATTATTTCGAAATTTTGGCCAATTTTACATACATCGCTCCACAGTAAGACAGATGACTCGACGTTCATAAGTCTGCTGAACTTAAGGTACTACGAAGTGCAGATCTGATCCTTTGTTTGGCATTTCTTGGAAACGGCACATTAATACATTCATAACAATAGCCTTTCTCTGGACAAGTTCTGTGTACAAAAAGCGGTCGTGACAGACCATGAGCCTAATAGATAACGGTCGTGCGTGAGTAACAGTAATTCCCTTTGGAGTCCGCTTTGTCTACTAAAAGCCGCGTAATGTACCGCTGGTTCTGGAAGAACTGCTGTCTCACTAGAACAGGTGTTCTCAAACTTTTCCTCTGACGACACATTTTGAGAAATGTGGTACTTTGATGCAACATCATGTTTAGTTTTAAGGTTAATAAAATTAATAAAATTTTAAAAATTAGAAAAACTTGTTTTATTCGGTGATTACTTCAATTTTAAATCGTTAATAATAACACAGAAATCGTAAGAAATTTTAAAAAATATATAAAATTTATTATATATTTCAAATGTATTTAGTTATTATTTCATTTTTTTCCTTAATACATAAACAAAGTGGACTAAAGTATTCAATGGCTTCGGTGATTTTGGATTGTTAAATTATAAATCATCTTGGTATCAGATTCAACAGTAGAAAATTGAATTCTATCATCTGATGCGACGTCTAGCCTGTTTCTGAACTTCGTCTCCGTTGCAACGTAATAACAAAATTCTGCTCCACATAAATATATGTAGTGGTACACGGAAGTAAAACAGAAATAGCTTATTTTGTTAAACTCAAATATTTTTCTGATAAATTCTCGCGGAAATTACATAACGGACGATCATTGTGCTTTTGCTTTAAATCAGAGTCACTTATTATATCAATCAGTTTTTCATAGTCTTTTACACTTAACCTGTTGGCTTAGCTGTTACGGAAACTGGATTTCGAACCTAGGAATTATCTTCACTAGTCTTCGGAAAATATTGCAGAATAGTTTTTCCAAGTCCTGTAAGCGCTCTATAAATGTCTTACAAATTTCTTCATCTATTTTAAAATCGTTTTCAGTCAAAAACATTCATGTAAAAAGGGACAGCAATTAAAATTGTTTTCTTGAACTGAAGAAATTTCTCTCAGAAGATGCAATTTTGTCTCTTGTATTAAAATTGTTATAGCCTCTCCTTGCAACGATAACTTAATTTCGTTGCAGCTTGTAAAACTGTCTGCCAGATAAGAGAGTTTTAAAAACCATAAATGATAGAGTAGTAAAAGAGGGTTGTGGTCATTACCCATTCCGTCCCACAAAATTTTAAACAATCTGGGCCACAATGGTCGAGATTTTACGCAACTTATCATTTTGACCGCTTCACCCCTAACATATTTTAGATCAGTATGCACTTTTTGTTGTTGTTTGTTTGATGTTTGGACTTTTCTGCTGAATCAGGCTGTATTTTAAGAAAGTGAATATCTTTTGCTTTGTGTAAGCGTGGGTACAAATTTAAAATAGCTTTCATCATGATTTGTGTATCCTTTTCTTCTTCAGTACTAGATGTATCAGTTCAATTATCACAAGTTCCTTCTCTTAAAATTCCTCTCCTTAACCATGAATTCACGGATACTTTTAGCAAAATATAAAGTCTGCAAAAAGAAAAATAATTTTGCTGAAATTCCTTATTTACACTTTAAATAACCTATGTACAAAAGTACAAGCGTCTGTAACTTGTCAGTGCTAACAAGGGACCTACATACTTTCACCGCTTTAACCGTTTGATTCATGTCGACATGTTCAAAATGGCTCTGAGCACTATGGGACTTAACTTCTGAGGTCATCAGTCCCCTAGAACTTAGAACTACTTAAACCTAACTAACCTAAGAACATCACACACATCCATGCCCGAGGCAGGATTCGAACCTGCGACCGTAGCGGTCGCTCGGTTCCAGACTGTAGCGCCTAGAACTGCACGGCCACTCCGGCCGGCTCATGTCGACAGGGCGTGTAGAGTGTGACTAGGACTTCAACTTATGTAGAGAGGAAGGCGCAACTCTCAACCGTTTTCGAGAATATAGTGTTTGAAAGTTTTAGGCATGCATGTATATGTGTGGCCACTAACCGGCAAGGAATCCGTAGCTAAGTCATTAAGTGCATAGCTTTAGAAGCGCAATGTCTTTGGATCGAACCTCACTCCCTGGTGACTTTGTTTTTATTCCCACGTAACTCTAACAACATATGTATTATGGTTGCCCACATTATTAGTATTTAGTGATTCATTTATCAATGCCATAATATTTATCCTGAAAAACAGGAAGACGAAATATTTTTGTAAGGACGTTCGAAATAAGAAAGGATACACGACCAATTTGAATCAAAACAGTGTAGCCTTTTCATTGACATTACTGTACCTACATTTGTGACACGTATGGAGCACTGCACGAACCAAGATGACATTGATCTTAATTATTGTGGTATACAGCACACGTAATGACGGCCGAGTTTTTGCGTGAGCATGGTTTTGTCAATGTTTCTACTGCAAAACAAACTTGGTTTACGTTCATAAAGAGTTGTCGTTCATCACACGGTTTCGCGGCATACTACAGATATCTGATTATATCACCGAATATTGGTGCAGACAACTGATACTGAACGATTGATTAAATTTTTATGCTATCTTCTCTTGAAGTTATTTCTCTATTGTGTTCGACGATGTACGAGCAATAATGTAGCCGCTATAAAAGGTTTTTCACCTGCCTATAAAAATAAAAGTCGCAGGGCTGCACAGAGCGAGCACATTTTGGAGGAATTAACTGCACATTGTCAGGCCTTCTCTATCTTGAAAAATTTCGTCGTACAAAAGCACGGCCGGCCGAGGTGACCGAGCGGTTCTAGGCGCTACAGTCTGGAACCGCGCGACCGCTACGGTCGCAGGTTCGAATCATGCCCCGGGCATGGATGTGTGTGATGTCCTTAGGTTGGTTATGTTTAAGTAGTTCTAAGGGACTGATGACCTTAGAAGTTAAGTCCCATAGTGCCCAGAGCCATTTGAAACATCATTTTAACAAAAGCATGTTCGTTTGCCCTTCCCATGAATCGAGGAGCAAACGAAATTGTTCTTCACTCACGTATGGCTTTAAGACGTCAATTATAAACTTCCTGTATGGTACTGTTGTGACCGCCGGACTGGTAGTAGGTTGTGTTCCAAAATGAACAGCATAGAGACAGAAGTGATAACACTTTCTGCAGGACCTGACCATCATTTTGCAGAACAATGCTCAAGCACGTACAGTGTAAGCTGATACTGGTTTGTTTGACTGATGGGGCTGCTAAGTGCTACACCACCCACTGCACTCCCCTGACTTAAGCCCTCGTGAGTTCCACTCGATTTCTAAACTGAAGGAAACACTGCACGGCATTCGCTTCAGAACTGCTACACATTCTTCGGGCAATAGACCGCGCCACTCGAACTGTCAACACAACTGGCACTGCTAAGAGTATCCCACGAATTCCACATCGCTGGCAACGGGTTGTACACAACGCTGGTGACTACTTTGAAGGTCAGTAAAACTTTGAGACTTTAATGCTCAGCTAGGGAAAGAGAAGAAGTTCAGAAACATAATTGGGAACTATCCAGCCCACAACAGGATTAATCGGAATGGCAAACGACTAGTGGAAATTTGTAAGACCTTTGATCTTATAATGAAATCAACAGCATTTAAACACCTTCCAAGAAAACAGAGAACATGGGTATCTCCCAATCCATTACTAGGAGAGTTTTAGCTTGACCATGTAGCGATATCAGTACATGCAGAGAAGGAAATTCAAAATGTCTAAGTCCTCAGGGATGCAAATTTAGACTCAGATCACTTTCTATCCTAAACAAAAAGCAAAATTCTAGCAAGATCCCATCAGACTAAAAACACTACCCATATTGTGAAGTATTATACAGAGAAACTTAGAACTAGCAAATATTTTAAGGCGAGTCTGAATCAGAAGAACTGTCAAGGTTGGGAACAGTTGGCAGATGCACTGTCTGACAGCGCAAAGGAAACAGTTCGCCTGGAGAAGAGGAAGAAACATGCATAGTGGTCGGTAGAAGGAGATAAAGCGTTCGGAAAGCGTGAGTTGATTGGTGATCTCATAAAACACCAGAAAATCTAAAGAACTGCCAAAAAGTAAGGAAAAGCACTGCTAAAACTATCAGAAATCTCAAGAGAAAATATTTGCAAGAACTTTCAACTCAAATAGAAGAAGACTTCCGGAAGAACAACACGTGAGACTTCTATAGAACATTCAAGACCAACTTAAGTAGATATGATCCTCCAAACCTCAGCTTCAAGAATAAAGAAGGAAATACAGTGTATGGAGACATGGAAAAGAGTCAGACCTTGGCGGAATACTTTCAAGACCTCCTGAATTGTGAAGCGCCATTCGAGACATTCAATTAGAATGAGAAAGAACCAAACCCCGACTCGGAACCACCAACTATAGATGAGGATAAGAATACAAAGCACCTGGGGAAGACGGGATCATCGCAGAACTGTTGAAGTATGCGAACGAGAATGTGATCATAGAACTAACACAAATTATACGAAAAATCTGGAAAGAAGAGCAGCTTCCACAAGGTTGGACATTGGCACTAATACATCCTACACACAAGAAAGACGATAAGATGGAACCTGGGAACTGCAGGGGAATTTCTTTAATACCTGTGACCTATAAGGTATTCTCAAAAGCACTGCTAAATAGAGTGGAAGTACAACTAGATCCACGAACTGATGAGTACCAAGAAGGCTTCAGAAAGGAGAGATCATGAGCAGAACAGATCCTGAATCTAAAACTGATAATCGCTTATCAAAAACAGAGGAGCAAAAGAGTTTGTGCTTAAATTCATAGACTTCAAGAAAGCCCATGATTTGTAGACGGACACACACTGTTCCGAATTTTAGGGGAGGTAAGTTTGGATAGAAAATCCTGTGAACTGGTTAAACCGACCCTAAGCAACACAACATCGAAGGTCATGTTCAGAGGAAAGCTGTCAGAGGCCTTTAAGATTAAAACCGGGGTGAGACAGGGAGACGGACTGTCCCTTTTGGTCTCTAATTGTGTCCTCGATAAGGTGATCAGAGAGTGCCGACAAGGAATGAAAGGACTGGGTGGAATATGACTGGGGAGTAAGAATGAAAGAGAACGGGTAGGTTGTCTGGCATCCGCAGATGGCATTATGATCTTGTCCGAATCACTAGAAAAGGCAGTTAACCAAACCACAGAACTGCAGAGAAATGCAGCTAAAGCAGGCCTACAGATCTCTATCGAGAAGACACACACATAGCTCCTAGATGGATGACAATAGAAGGAGAGAAAATTCAGAAGGTGGAGAGATTCAAATACATTTGAGAATGGATAGACATTGGACTGACAGAAAAAGAAGCAATGGGAGCCCTGAAGCTCTATATGCAGCAGAAACTCTCAACATAGCAAAAACCGGAGCGATCAAGAGACTGGAACTGATAGAACGAAAGATTCTCAGGAGAATATTAGGACCTATAAGAACAGAAGATGGTCAATTTAGAAACCGAGCCAACCAGGAACTGTATACCAAGACAGAAAAAAATTTCTGACGTCATCAGGAAAAGACGTAGCGTGTTCTTCGGACACATCCTCAGAATGGACCAGGGGAGTTTAACACGGCGAATCACACAATTTCTGATGAACAAGAAAGTACGATGGATCTAAGAGATACAAAGACATCTAGAAGAAATGAGAAGACAGGAACCAGAGATATACAACAGGGTCATTTTTATATAAAAAATTTAGGCCTTCAAAGCTTAGAACGAGACCCAGAACAAAATCATCTTGGACAGAGGATCGAAGAAGGTTGCGAAGTATGAGAATGAAAAAATACTGGGAAAGAAGAAACACTAGAAGGAGCGAAGCTGAAGCGAATTAACGTGGTCCTAATATGGCCAAAACGAAAGAAGAAGAAGAAGATGTATGAATGAAAACTTTTTGCACGTTTCTAAAATATGCCGTTATCTATGTATTTGAAAACAGATATTAAATTTAATAAATGTGTAAGGTGTAGATCAGTTCGTTTCACGTGTGATAAAGAGCATAATACATTATGTGAGATGGAAGTTAAAATGATAAAATCAATTTATGCTACGCTCGAAAGCGGTATCTGTACAGTTGAATCATGCAGTAATTACATAACATCGCAGCTGCCACATTACTTTATACTTGATACTATATAGTGTTAAATCGAAAGTATATATAAAAAAACTTGAAAGCATTAAGCAAGACAGGTGAATCGCACAAAAATTTAGGGACATAAATAATGGTATAACGATGGAATTAAAAAGATGGGATTAATCTATAAATTTGCACTTCATGCCCTTGTTCTTTTATGTGTTGTCTACGAGAGGAGATACAGCTGCTAATTTTTTTAGATCTGATGATAGCTGAAAAGGAGAAACCGACAATCAATTTTAATGAAATATCGTGTGACCAATACGCTGAATTTTATAACACGTGGGTAGGAACTTAAATAGTGGCAACTATTTATTCACAACCGATACAAAAGGGTTACGTGTTTGCACCTGTTGCTGTCCTTCAAAGTGTCACCAGCGTTGTGTACAACCCGTTGCCAGCGATATGGAAAGCGTAGTATACCGTTAGCAGAGCCTGTTCTCTTGATGGTGCGTATGAAGCGGTCTAAAGTTATGGTGATTGTCGTTCCTCAATGGCAGGCCGTGAATGTACAGTATTACTGTTCGTCCTTGGAGCATCACCTGCGACCAGCTTTGCGAAAGAAGCGGCGACACTTTCTGCGCAACCCACCCATCATTTTGCACGACAATGCGCGGGCGCATACAGCGCAAACTGTGGCTGCTCTGTTCGGTCGATGGGACTGGGAAGTACTGTAGCATCCACCATAATCTCCGGACTTCAGTCCTTGTGACTTTGATTTGATTCCGAAGATGAAGGAAACATTTCGTGGCATTCGCTTGAGAACTGTTCCAGAGATTCGACAGGCAGAAGACCGCCCCATTCGCACCATCAACAGGACTGGTTCTGCTAACGGTATACTACGGCTTCCACATCGCTGGCAACGGGTTCTACACAACGGTGGTGACTACTTTGAAGGACAGTAACACGTGCAAACGTGTAACTCTTTTGTTTCGGTTGTGAATAAATAATTGCCGCTATTTAAGTTACAACCCTTGTATAAACCGATACAAAGGTCACCGGTTTCCTCAGTTGAAGTTATTTTTCAAGTATATCGCAGTTGGCATGCTATTCTCGTAAAATTAGAACCCAAATATTTTCGATAAATATATGGTGAAAAACTGAAGCACTAGCGCGACTAAAAATCAGAGTGTAACCTATTGAAAAGAAAACTGTAACATCGAAACCCACAGCGCCTCAAGTAGCAATCAAATATATTGCGGCTAAAGACAGTTTGTGTTTGTAAAACACTATATCGAACAACAACTTGCGTGTAGAGTCCGCTTACCATTGTCGTATAAGGATATTCAACGGTTTCCCTTAACGGAAGAGGTGAAAAACGTAGGTTACCGTAGATCACTCGATCTACCCATCTAATTTCTAGCATTTTCTGCAGAAGAACATTCAAAGCTTCTGTTCTCTTCTTGTCTAAACTCTTTACTGTCCACGTTTCACTCCCGTACAAGGCTACACCGTACACCAATTCTTTCAAAAACTGCTTGCTATTGCTTAAATTTATATTAGATGTTAGCACATTTCTCTTAGAATACAATAAGTAAAGTATAGAGTATAGTTCCATGTAAAGAAAAGAGTCAGTACAGGAAGTCTAGCAGGTTCAGACATTGTCTGGCAAAAGCAGAAGCTTTTGTGAAGTACGTTAACAAGCCAAGTACATTAACGAATATATTATAGTACTTGCGGGAGAATATCTACTATATGCTATGTTCGCAAATACACTGACGGAAAAAAACCGTAACACAAAAAAAACTAATGTAGAGCAATGAGATTTCGGGATTCATTTGTGTAGGTAATATATTTAAGTGATTAACATTGCGCGATCATAGGTTAATTAATGCAAGAGCCAGATAAACCATTCCAAATGTGAAATGCTGGTACATTAATAACCGGTGTAACCGCCAGAATGTTGAATCCAAGCATGTAAACGAACATGTATTATGTTGTATAGGTGCCGGATGTCGGTTTGTGGGATTGAGTTCCGTGTCTGTTCCACTTGTCGGTCAATGCAGCGATGGTTACTGCTCATTGTGGATGACGCTGGAGTTGTCGTCCAAAGATGTCCCACATGTGCTCGATTGGAGACAGATCTGATGATCGAGCAGACCAAGGCGACATGTCGACACTATGTAGAGCATGTTTAGTTACAACAGCAGTATAAGGGCAAATGTTATCCTGTTGGAAAACACACCCTGGAATACTGTTCTTGAATGCCAGCACAACAGGTCGAATCACCGGACTGGTTTACAGATTTGCAGTCAGGGTGCGTGGGATAACCGTGGTAGTGCTCCTGCTGTCATACGAAATCTCACTGCAGAACATAATTCCAGGTGTAGTTTCAGTGCATCTAGCATGCAGACAGGTTATTTGCAGGTCCTTCGGATTGGATTGTTTTGGGGAAGAGACCAAACAGCGAGGTCATCGGTCTCATCAGATTAGGGAAGGACGGGGAAGGAAGTCGGCCGTGCCCTGTCAAAGGAGCCATCCCAGCATTTGCCTGGAGCGATTTAGGGAAATCACGGAAAACCTAAATCTGGATGGCCGGACGCGGGATTGAACCGTCGTCCTCCCGAATGCGAGTCCAGTGTGCTAACCACTGCGCTACCTCGCTCGGTGCAGGTCCTTAATCGGCGTCATTCGAACCGATACAGGACCATCACTGTTACCAATACAGAGAAAGCCTTCATTAGAAAACACAACAGACCTGAATGCTGCCGTCCAATGAGCTCTCTCTTGACACCACTGAAGAGGAAATGGCGGTGATTTGGGGTAAGTGGAATGTGCATTACAGCGCATCTGGCTCGGAGATGTTCTGGAAATAATCGATTTGTAACAGTTCGTTATAGCTGCTGGTAAATCTTTCGTGATGTGAGGTCGTGGTCCAAGAAACTCTTCTGTTCCTGACATTTCGTCCAGGACTGCGCTGGTCATTCACAGAGGCGCTTCTCCGATGAGTCTTGCCGAGGGGCCGGTCCGATGTCCGAGAGCGACACATATACTGTAGGAAAGGGGGGCGTGGTAGAAGTAACAAATAATATAACATTGTAGATAAAATTTCTGTTTCAGAAAACTTCACTTCGTGTTAACCTCACTGAAGAGCATCTCTGCTACAGCTGATTTATTTTTCCTAGTCGGCAAAGACTTGTATGCTCTTCTACAACGTTAAATTATTATCCACGACTCTGTAGAGAAGTCATTGAAATTTATAAGAATCATGATAATTTTAATAGGAAAGAGGAGGCAATGAAACTTTGTGAGATATGGACAGTTGCTCTGCAGAATCACTAGACGATTTTATCTTTGACAAGACGATAACGATAGTTATTTTTTATCTTTGATAAGGATTATCTCTGCTCATCACTTAAAAGTTCGTGGCGCCCTTCATCGGTAATGCTGGAATTTAATATGGTGTTGTCCCACCCTTAACCTTGATGACAGCTTCCACTCTCGCAGGTATACGTTCAATCAGGTGCTGGAAGGTTTCTTGGGGAATGGCATCCCATTCTTCACGGAGTGCTCCACTGGGGAGAGGTGTCGATGTCGGTCGGTGAGACCTCGAACGGAGTCGGCGTTCCGAAACATCCCAAACGCGTTCTATAGGATTCAGGTCAGGACTCTGTGCAGGCCAGTCCATTACAGGCATGTTATAGTCGTGTGACCACTCCGCCACAGGCCGTGCAATATGAGCAGGTGCTCGATCGTGTTGAAAGATGCAGTCGCCATCCCCGAATTGCTCTTCAACAACGGGAAGCAAGAAGGTGCTTAAAACATCGATGTAGGCCTGTGCTGTGATAGTTCCACGCAAATCAACAAGGGGTGCAAGCCCCCTCCATGAAAAACATGACCACACCGGAACACCACCACCTCCGAATATTACTGTTGGCACTACACACGCTAGCAGATGACGTTCAACTGGCATTCGCCATACCCAAACCCTGTCATCGGTCACCACATTGTGTACCGATATTCGTCACTCCACACAACGTTTTCCCACTGTTCAATCCTCCAATGTTTACGCTCCTTACACCAAGCGAGTCGTCGTTTGGCATTTACTGGCGTGACGTGTGGCTTATGAGCCATGAAATCCAATTTTTCTCACCCCCTGACTAACTGTCATAGTACTTGCAGTGGCTCCTGATGCAGTTTGGAATTCCTGTGTGATGGGCTGGATAGATGTCTGCCTATTACACATTACGACCCTCTTCAATTGTAAGCGGTCTCTGTCAGTCAACAGACAAGGTCTGTCTGTACGCTTTTCTGCTGAAAATGTCCCATCACGTTTCCACTTCACTATCACATCGGAAACAGTAGACCTAGGGACGTTTAGGCGTGTGGAAATCTCTCATGCAGACATATGACACACCCAATCACGTGACCACGTTCGAAGTGCTTGAGTTCCGCGGAGCGCCCCATTCTGCCCGCTCACGATGCCTAATGACTACTGAGATCGTTGATATGAAGTACCTGGCAGTAGGTGGCAGCACAATGCACCTAATATGAAAAACGTATATTTTTGGGGGTGTCCGGATACTTTTGATCACATAGTGTATATGTCGCTCTCGGACGTCCGACCAGCCAGTCGGCAATACTCAGCAGAGGAGTCTCTGATGATGGCCAGCGCAGTCCTGGACGAAACGACAGGAACAGAAGAGTTTGTTGGACCACGACCTGACATCCCGAAAGTTTTACCAGCAGCTATGTCATCCGATCGTGAAAGCCTTCATTCTATGATCACTTCGTTAGGTCTCTGTGGTGCCAACTGCTGCTCAAGTTGCTGCTGCAGATGCAAAGCGCGAGAGCCATTCGTCGAACATGATGGTCTTCCCTCTCGGTAATGCCACGTGTTCATCGGGAGCCCAGTCTTCTTACAACCACACATTCTTGTGAGCACTGCTGTCAGCAATCATGTACAGTGGCTACATTCCTGCCAAGTCTTTCTGCAATATCACAGAAGGTACATTCAGTTTCTCGAAGCCCTGTTATATGACCTCGATCAACCTCAGTGAGGTGTTGATAATGGCGTCTTTGTCGCCTTAAAGGTATTCTTGACTAACTTCAACTCACCACGACCTGTTAGAAAGGTACCTAACGCTCACGAAAGTTCAGCGTGTATTTAAGGTAAGCCTGATTTGGATCCTCATAGCGGCGCTACTAGTGCCACTCTTATGCAACTGGCGCGAAATTTGAATAGACACCATTTTTCAGATGTAGAACTTTCGTCTATGTCTCACCAACTCCTTCTTGGAGTTCTGGTCTGTTTCATCATTGTATAGAACTGCCAGTCGGAAGTTCCATGGAGCTTTTCGGGAATGGTGCTGTTGCATAGAGAGAAGTCGCAACGCTAGAAAATTGTAAAGAAATGCAAGTAGACCTGGAGAGGATCGACGCTTGGTGCAGCGAGTGGCAATTGACTCTCAACACAAAGTAAGCGTGTTGCGTGTATGTAGACAGAAAGACTCATTATTGTGTGAGTACACGATTGCAGTGCTATCAATGAAAGCAGTCCGCAGCTCGTGGTCGTGCGGTAGCGTTCTCGCTTCCCACGCCCGGGTTCCCGGGTTCGATTCCCGGCGGGGTCAGGGATTTTCTCTGCCTCGTGATGACTGGGTGTCGTGTGATGTCCTTAGGTTTGTTAGATTTAAGTAGTTCTAAGTTCTAGGGGACTGATGACCATAGATGTTAAGTCCCATAGTGCTCAGAGCCATTTGAACCATTTGAATGAAAGCAGTTACTTCCTTAAAATATCTAGGAGTATGCTTGTGTAGCGGTTTGAAGTGAAATGGCCACATAAAATTAATAGCGGGTAAAGCAGGTGCCAGGCTGAGATTCATTGGAAAAATACTCAGGAAGTGTAGATAGAAGAAATAGGAAAGATCCAACGAAGAGCAGCGCGCTTGTTTATTGGTTCATTTAGTAAGCACGAAAGCGGCACAGAGATGATGAACGAGCTCTAGTGACAAACGCTGCAACAGAGGCGTTCTCCATCACGCTACGGTTTATAGTTAAAGTTTGTACATTCCTAGAAGAGTCAACCAAAATATTGCTTCCTCTTACGTATAACTCGCGAAAATACCACGAAGATACAATTAGATTCGGGCCCACACGGGGGTTTCTCGCAGTCAGTAGATCTTCTTGCGAACGATTTACGACTAGGAAGAGAAAACGTGGGAAGTGAGAGTGGTACACTGCAGTGCACTCACCCACACAGCGCAAGGTGGCTTACGAAGCATATAGATTTAGATGTATTCTGTGATTCATCGTTTAAGTTATTCCATATTCTTAAACGTCCCCTTATACGGTGGGAAAGGTTAATAATTTTATAAACTTAACTTCCTACAAATAACGTTATTCCACAAGGAATTGGAAGTAATAATTGAGAATTGCTATTTGAGAGCTTTAAGTTCACACTGATTTTGCGTGTAAAATGAAATGAAAATGAACTTGATGGCGCTAGCTCACATATACGCTTATACAGGTAATTTATAGTTAGCTTTCCAAATAATACATATTTCTCAAGACATATACAGACACCTCGATAAATGAAGAAATACGTATATCCCGTTGCCATAATAATTAAAGAGAAACACAGATCAAAGGAGGAACAATTTCTTTACGGATATATGTTGTCGTCCACGTTGGTGGCTTACATAACAGGTTGAAAATTGCCAGAGAATCATATACTGAGATGGTGGACAAAGGAACTGACGTGTAGCGCTTGACCGTGGCTCAGCTAATGGTCGTATGTTTCCTTCAGCACACTGTGAAGCGTTTTCTCTTCACTTTTATACCTACTCAGCAAACATGTGGGCTTTCTGTGTCCACCTCCCATTATCTGTGTGACCTACTTGGCAAACTCGTGCCATTAGAGGCACTGGACCGTCGTGTTCGGCGTAGACTCATCAGCCCCGCTCATCCGCCAACACAATAGGCGGAGAAAGCAGCAATTCTGGGCAAGCTGCCCATACAGGAACTTTTAATGGCGTTCGCGCGTGTTTACTACACGCCTTAAACGATTTCCAGATGTAACTACGCGGACGCACCCCAGCTCGAGTAGAAATCGGGGAGTTGATGGCCGCTTTCTACATTTAGTTCGCGTTTCGTGTCTTCCGTCTTTGCTGTCGCTTTTACAGCACTGGCCACCAAATGGTTAATTGCGAGCTACCAGTAGCAGTTCGTGGCTACATTTTCAGTGGCTCCAGCACCGTTGGCTGCACTGTCGCCAGCTTATTCCAAACTCCAGTTGAAAAGTCTTGTCCTTCCTTCACAAGTGTTTACGTGTTAGCTGTTCAAGAGTGGCGAATGAAAGTAAAGCACAAAACGCTAATCATTTTTGTCGAAACCTGCCTAGTTGTCAAAGATGGGGTGTCTAAAAAACCTGCTTCTCGGATCGCTAGACAACAATTCAAGCAAACCGTATTAATGAGTTTTATTACGAAATGTACATGACAATACGTAACTTTGTGTTGGATAGATGTGTCGCAAGCAAAGGGCAACAGACAAAATAAACAATGTTCTTCAGTATATACAATTCCTAATTCGCTGGTCTTGAAGCGCCTAATTTGATGTTGCTGTAGAACTGGGCCGCGACGTGGTTCAAAAATGGCTCTAAGGTCATCAGTCCCCTAAAACTTAGAACTAATTAAACCTAACTAACCTAAGGGCATCACACACATCCATGCCCGAGGCAGGATTCAACCTGCAACCCTAGCGGTCGCGCGGTCCCAGACTAGCGCCTAGAACCGCTCGGCCACCCCAGCCGGCTCGGCGCGGTGCTTATGTCCTCTTCGCATAGAGGCCACTGCCGTCGCATTTTCGCCCTGGAAAGGGGCCGGACAGTGTGCAGTTGGCTGATGTCTTCTTCATAGCCCTCTCTGCTCCCTCCTTTCTGACTGGCGTGCCAGAGCTTGACTTTACGTCTTAACGATTTTCATTCGGAAAGTGAAGAAGACTGCCTCTTCCCAGGGGCTAAGGGCAATGGTATGTCGTTGCTGTGGAATGCAAGCATGGGAATGAAAAGAATCATAGAAGGCTACTATAATATCATTCATTCAGTAATTGGTTTTCTCCTCTACACTCAGCTCCTAAAAAGAAAAAAATAAGTGATCTAAAAAATACATCAGATACATGAGCTCAATGAACTGCTATAACTAATCCTGCCACATAATTATTTCACTTTTAACAACAAAATTTACAAGCAGGAACATTATCTCGCAATAGGCAGCAGTTTGGGAGGAATCCTTGCAGATATTTACATTAATCACACAGAAAATCAATTTTTTGGGTCAGAATGTTTATTTAAAGATAAGATAATTTATTACAAAAAGTATATTCATCATACCATTATCCTGGACAATGGTACAACAGAGGAGATTGAATAACAAGCAAATGAACTCAATTGTGTGCCCAATAACATTCACTTTAAAACATCAAACTAACAAAAGTGTCTTAATCTTATGGTCTCTAATGTAAATAACAAACATGCTTCTCAAATTTATCGATTATTCACCACAAGTGATGCTGTCGCAAACACCCATTACAAAAAAAATGGCATTCTTCAGATCTACACTTGATTGTATACACAGTGTCCCACCAATGTCGCCAACAGTTAAAGTGAGCTCCCCACCAGTTTCAAGTGAAAAAAACACCAAAAAACAACAAACAAAAATGCCTCTAGTCTCAAATAGCAAAAAGTTTCCACTATTTTTTAAATTATTATGAGAGAAAACTATAAGTATATTAGTGATTAGTTAACTTTATTATTAAGTAATAAAATATTCACAATCATTAAATGAAAATACAATAAACAAATCAGCAAGTCAAAGTCAGGAGCATAAAGTTCTATAACAGCTAATTATTTAAATGAATTCGTCTTATTCAGTTGAATCATTTTTGTCTCATCATCGTCGTCGTCGGTTTCAGATTGATACGATTCTTTGGTACTGATTTGTTTTACAACGTTTATTGGAATTTCATATTCGTTGCAGCATTTTTCTTTCCAACCTCAAACCGCAGCGTATTCTTAACATAGCAGTTAAAAGATTTAACTTCATCCTATTCATATTACCAAATAGTCTCTCAACATCGACATTGGAATGAGGCAGCATTAGGAGAGTAATCGCAAAAGTCGCTAATTCCTCAGATCTGGATTCCCCTTGAGCTTCTTAGAAATGCAATACCTCATTCCAAAATATTTTTGTTTCTTTGGTTTCGTTCAAAAAATGAATTTGTCACCACTGATCATCCACTCTTGCTATAAATTCTACACTTTTATTGAACTGAACCATTATATCAATTAGATTTCCTTTGATCGGTTTTACATCTTTGACCATTCTTTGACTAAGTAAATTGTTGCAGATTGTCACTATGCAGCCTAAAATTGCTTTTAAGTCAGAGCCCATTGGCAATAAAAAAGAAAGGAAGAAGCAAGATTTGCATTATTCACAGCCATTTATACTAGTATACGTGTAGTCGACCATTTGGGAGAAGTAATTAATCACAGTTATGAAAAAGATATCGAAAAAGTTCAGCTGCACCGAACTAAGTGTACCTTAAGTGCTTGTTCAACATTTATTCTGGAAATTTTTTTCATTAATATCAAATTTTCTAGTAACATGTTTTTTTTTATTTCTTCAAACAGATTTGCTATAAATGTTATGCACCGATTACGCAACATTTCTTCATTCTCCCGTGATAATCCTTTTTCTCTCATTTCAAGCAACTGCTTTTCAAAGCGGAATCCCAGATAACATCTTCCGTGGAAGAAATGATGAATATTTCGGGTAAAACTATTAACTCTATTTGCAGGTAACGGAACTTTTCTGACAAGCAAATCTATCAGGTTGGTCCACTCATCAAACAGTTTGGTGTGATCTGTATCTTTTGATTCAAACATTTTATTGACTGTTTATTTCAGTTAATATTGGATATAAAAATGAAATATATGCGTAATCAATATTGTTCGCACACTTAGCGTGCAATAACTCTCCTGTGTGACACCATTCGCGCACTTTAGCTACGGAAAAATGTGTTTTTATCTCTGACCATTGGGTGTATATTCTTGATACCGTGGATTCTATTGATAACCGCCTTGTCTGGCACGCTTGCACTATTTTTAACGGTCTCTGTCCATCGTTCGTGGTTTTGTATAGCTCCTTATAAAGAGTTTGTCTGGAAGAGGAGCGACTAAACCAATCATATGTCTCTTTAATTAAAAACTCCAAATTTCTCGATAAAAACTCTTTTGCGTCAACTGAAACAGCCAGTTGCAAGCGTACTAAAATCAGGTGTGGTACCTCTTCTTTCAATTTCGTAAATACTCCGTTATTTACTCAAACCATTAGAGAGGAATTACCTGTACCAATACCCATTAAATTTTCAAGTCGCAAATCGAGTCATTGAAGTGTCTTCTTTATAGGAGAGACAACAGCTTCAGCATTACACTCGCACAGTTCAGCAAGGTCAAGGTATGTAGATACTATTTTTTGATGTAATTTACTGTAACAAACTATAATCAATCCCAAGCATTTACGTACAGCAATATTAGTAGATTCATCAATTAATAACCTAAATAGTTGATCTTTGCAATCTTGTTTTAGATCGTCAGTGAAATGCGGTGCTAACACGCTTTTTGTAACTGAGGTGCACTTAGTTCGGTGCAGCTGAACTTTTTCGATATCTTTTTCGTAAATGTGATTAATTACTTCTCCCAAATGGTCGACTACACGTATACTAGTATAAATGGCTGTGAATAATGCAAATCTTGATTCTTCCTTTTTTTTTATTGCCAATGGGCTCTGACTTAAAAGCAATTTTAGGCTGCATAGTGACAATCTGCAATAATTTACTTAGTCAAAGAATGGTCAAAGATGTAAAACCGATCAATGAATGACTAATCAATTAAAAAAAAGGTTACTAACCTTTTTTTTGTAGATGTTTCTTTGACATCCAACTCTACCGCAAAATTTGCAGTTCGCTACCTGACCCGTAGTACTTTCAGTAACTTGAAGCCTATCTATTAAACGTGCGTCTTGAAGCGAAGAATCCCGAAACTTTTGCGTATATTGTGGTTTCGGCATGGTTATACACGTATGAAGTCGTGAAATAGAACCATACAATGAGAATCACAATT
This sequence comes from Schistocerca piceifrons, assembly GCF_021461385.2. Classification (NCBI taxonomy): domain Eukaryota; kingdom Metazoa; phylum Arthropoda; class Insecta; order Orthoptera; family Acrididae; genus Schistocerca; species Schistocerca piceifrons. Next base: position 365,341,687 of record NC_060141.1, read on the forward strand.
GTATAGTGCACACCACGAACGACGACAGTCGAGTCACTTTCTCTGTGCATCTGACGTGACGCACCCTGCGTGAGCTAACAAGCACTCTGTGTTTATTCGAAGCGACAATGAAATAAGTAAGCACCCATTGTTTGAAACCGGTTGCTGCATTCCCTGCACCTGCGCAAGCCGTCTTCGCTCGCGAAATGAACTATAAATAGGTGCTATTAAATACTGTTCATTCTACAGGGAATCCCCGCATGCACTCTATCGAGTGTGATGGTTCGTTTGATGTCACATTGTAATGCATCAAATACTTAAATACTCCTGAAATCAAATAAAGTAGAAATAACATATTTTGAAACATATAAATAGCTTAGTGGTTGAGAGATGGCATTTTCAGTAACTGAAACTGAATACTACTAAACCACTATAAAATCCACCAGCCACTAGAAGCAATATTTCGCCTCTAAAAGGAGGGTATAAACCATCAGTTTTAGTGGAAAATCCACTAAGTTTGCAACACTAAGTCCCACTTAGTTCTCTTGATGAACGAAAAGAAATTAACATTATCAAAGAAATTCCACACAGGAATGGGTACAACTCAGATATAACTGATAAATTTCGCAACTACATCAAAAAGGAACACTGTTCACATCCTAAACCAGATTCATAAAAACAGATACTCAATTGCATCCCCTTTATAGAAACAATTTCATACCAAGTTGCTAAGCTTTTTCCTAACGGTGTTATTCAAATATACTTCAGCGCTAACATTATTCTGACAATAGCACATCATTCACTGCAGCAAGACAAATAGCCAGTGTTGCAGCAAACCAGGTATTTACATACTTTTATGTGATGATTGCCCACAGTTCTCCATAGGTCACACACGAATGAATCTCACTATAAGATATTGAGGCCACATGGATGTCTCGCGACTAAATTTATAGACCCACTTTTGCAACATATCTGAAAGAACATGGCCACTCGGCCATAGTCATTGAAGACAACCTGCAGATACTACACACTGTCACCAAAGCAAAGAAAATTAATCTTAAGTGTGAACTTTTCAGCATGTCTACATTACTGTAATTGTTCCGGGGTACAGCACATTTATATAGACTGTGTTCAGACAGACTGTTATGATAGTTATGCATGTTCTACATCTGGTTGTGTCATATTTGACAAAAATATATTTTTGATCCATTGATGAACACCGTTTTTTCTCCTGTGAAGGTGGTTGTACTAACTGAAACCCGTAGAGAATGAAAATACAATCGTACAGCTGATGGAACAAATATACGTTTTTCAATATATTTAACATCCCTAGACAGTCACCTGCGAAAAGTGTTATCTTCTTGAAGAGCTCTAAATTTACGTCCATAGTTTGAACGCACCACACGCCCGTCTCTGTGAACAAGTAGACGTCGCAAACAAGTCATTTCTACACGTTTTTGGTGAAATATTTAACAATAATTTCATCTAAATACCTAAATTGTAATATAAAAATCCAAGGTATGAACACAGATCACCTCACACTCACTCCCAACTTACTTAACCTATATCATTTGATAATGACTATTTAACGTAATATAATTCACAAGCATCCATTCGATGACTACAGAGGAAAAAATCGCAACACGAAGAAATAATTAATGTAGAGTAATGAAATTTCGGGAATACATTCCTCTTAGGTTACATTTTTCATTGACTAACATTGCATGATCACAGGTTAATGTAAGCCACCGCAAATGCGAAATGCTGGTACAATAATAACCGGTGTAGGCGCCAGAATGTTGAATGCAAGCACGCAAACGTGCATGCATTGTGTTGTACAGATGCCAGATGTCAGTTTGTGGGATGGAGTTCCATGCCAGTTCCACTTGGTCGGTCAATACAGGGACGGTTAATGCTGTTTGTGGATGATGTTGGAGTTGCCGTCCGATGAAGTCCCGTATGTGCTCGACTGGAGACAGATCTGGTGATCGAACAGACCAAGGCGTAATGTCGACACTATGTAGAGCATGTTGGGTGCTATGTGAGGAAGCGTTATCCTGTTGGAAAACATCCTCTGGAATGCTGTTCATGAAAGGCAGCACAATGGGTCGAATCACCAGACTGACGTACAGATTTCGCAGTCAGGGTGCACAGGATAACCATAAGAGTGTCGCACGAAATCGCACCCCAGACCATAACACCCGGTGTACGACCAGTGTATCCAGCATGCAGACAGGTTGTTTGCATGATCTCAACTGGCGTCCTCCTAATCAACACACGGCCATTACTGACATAGAGGAAGAACCAGTTTTCATCATAAAACACAACAGACCTTCATCCTGCCCTCTGATGAGCTCTCGCTTGACACCGCTGAAGTTGCAAGTGGCGGCAGTTTGGGGTCACTGGAATACACGTTACAAGGTGATTTGCTCGGACCTGTGCTTGAACTAACCCATTTGTAACAGTTCATTGCGTCGCTGCGGTGCCAACTGCTACTCAAAGTGGTTCGGCAAATGCAGTACGATGCACCAGAGCCATACGCCGAGAACGAAGATCTTCCCTTTCGGTAGTGCCACTTAGCCGTCCGGAGGCTACATTCCTGCCAAGCCTTCGGCAGTATCGCAGAAGGAATATCCAGCTTCTCGTAGCCCATCACATGACCTCGTTCAGACTCAGTGAGGTGCTGATAATAGCATCTTTGTCGCCTTAAAGGCCTTCCTGACTTACATTAACTCACCACGTCCAATCTGAAAGGTGACTAAAGCTCGCGACCGTTACAGTGCGTATGTAAAGCAAATCCGATTTGCACCCTCATAGCGGTGCCAATCTTATGCGACTGGCGCGAAATCTGAATAGATATCATCGTTCAGAAATAGTAACGCGCCTAACAATTTTCGTTTACGTCACACAACTGCTTCTTTCTTCAGCGATTTTTTCCCGTCAGTGTATTATAAATGGCAGTGGGGTTCCATAATCATGTAACAATACCATTTTCGTAATTTGTAATATCTGTTCTAAGCTCTTTGAGCATAAGCTCTGTGTTCCAATGTAAACGCATTGGATGTTGTGAGTGCATGTCCGTCTGTAGTTACTAACATGTAAAGAGCCAATAATGTAGGTATCACAGCCATAATATGGAAGTTCCAATGACTACCTTGATGACTCATATATGGTTGTATGAAAAGTCGAAATATGTGTTCAAGTAATGTGGTAAATGTAGCGTGGAAACGATATGGATATTCCAGCTATACGTAAGTACACCGAGATTTTCAACAAATATAGCTTAGCCACTTGCAGTTTTTTTCAGTTGTGTCTATTTAGTATCATCCCATTATCTGTTTTTTATTTAAACATTGATCTCCAACATTAAATGTGGAGACATGTAAATGAATGTAAACCACCTGAAGAAGGGCATAACCCCGAAACCGGGCGTGTATCAAATAAAATCACCGATTGTGACTGGTTGCAGTTATTATTTTACACCCAATAAACTAGTAGTTCGACAGCTGTTATACAATAAAACAGAAAACATGAATAAGATTGCCACTGAAGCATCGAACAGTGTCACTAGAATCTTCAATCGAAAGCAGATATCGTATGAGGACGATTAAATGTTTAAAGAAGATTTTTTAGAGGCTTGGAGTGCGTTGCATAAGAACTTTAAAAACGAATCTGAGACAATTTCTGCTGCAAGACCAATGCAGTTTTCTGTCTACACAATGATGAGGCGATTTGAGCTTATGCGTTCTAATGTTTCCCAACTGAAAAATGTTTTTTTTTTTCATGGAGCTGTTGTTTTACACTTCAATTCGTCGAATGAACAAGAGACGTCGATACTGCTCAGCTAGCTATTTTTGTAAAGACGATTTCTGATGACTTCGCAAAGGAGAAAGTCATTACTATTAAGCGAAGCACCGCGGTACAAAACGTCTTTTCAAAGATAAAGACATTTATTACTTTTGAGAAAATTCTCATGTATAAAATGATGGCCCTCATAACAGGTGGTGCCTCAAGTATGGCTTAAGATAAGGACTCATAGTAATGTGTCGGCAAGATGAAACTTTTTTCCCCATTTCCTTTCATGTCGCTGTATTATTTTCCTGCAGGCCCTGTGGGGAAAATTTCTCAAACTGAATGGCATTATGGTGCTAATGGTGAAAGTTGTATACAAAATGAGGCGTTTGTCCAAAACACTGACATGAAATGGGTTGCGAGTATGAAGACCCACTGCATTTACAGGTACGACGGTTGAATAAGGGGCTCGTTCTGTAGCGTTTAAGTGCCTGCAATAGTAGGATCTCTTTAGAAAAAGCAATGAATCCTAACATGAACTTGAAAGCCCAATCTGACTGCTAGATTTTGCGGTTTTGGTCAACTTCACAGAGAAACTTGATGAACTAAACTACAAACTCCAAAGCAAGGACAAATATTTAGGAGAAATAAGTCCTGGTGTTGAGGCGTTTTCAGTAAGGCTTGAGTTGTGGGAAAAAATCTTAGCCTGGTGGGATCAAACACTTCACTTGCTTGAAAAATAATACGGAGAATCAGTTATCACAACACCTCAATGGCAAAAAAAGGATGAAATCCAGAATGAGATTTTCACCCTGCAGCGGAGTGTGCGCTGATATGAAACTTCCTGGCACATTAAAACTGTGTGCCCGACCGAGACTCGAACTCGGGACCTTTGCCTTTCGCGGGCAAGTGCTCTATCATCTGAGCTACCGAAGCACGACTCAGGCCCGGTACTCACAGCTTTACTTCTGCCAGTATCTCGTCTCCTACCTTCCTAACTTTACAGAAGCTCTCCTGCGAACCTTGCAGAACTAGCACTCCTGAAGTTTGGAAGGTAGGAGACGAGATACTGGCAGAAGTAAAGCTGTGAGTACCGGGCGTGCGTCGTGCTTCGGTAGCTCAGATGGTAGAGCACTTGCCCGCGAAGGGCAAAGGTCCCGAGTTTCGAGTCTCGGTCGGGCACACAGTTTTAATCTGCCAGGAAGTTTCATATCAGCGCACACTCCGCTGCAGAGTGAAAATCTCATTTCTGGAAACATTCCCCAGGCACGCAGTCGGCTTTCAGCCGTGTTACCGTGCGGACGGGCTCGGCGCGCCGGGCAGTGCTCCGCAGGTGTTGTTGTTTACCCGCTAGCGCGCGGTCGCGTCGTTGTCTTGCCGTATAGTACCTGTACCGACCCGACATGGCGTTCTCATATCGAAAAGCTACAATCAAACTAACGTTCAACGCATCGTACACGAGACCGAAGGCCCATGAAATTGAACGGTTTCTACGAGACATCATGCACATCGAACCACAAGAACTGATAGGAATTCATCTGTCTATTGTAACCAGCACAGTGTATCTCAAACTGATTGACGAAGCGGCCTGCGACAGATTACTCCAACGATCTGCAAACGGCTTTCGCTTCTGTCACGCAGACGGTAACGTGAGCGTGGTAGGAGTTGACCATGCTGGTCTGGGGGTGCGTACCGTGCGCATCTTTGAACTACCGTTCGAAGTTCCTGCCAACCTAGTCGTTGATGCGCTGCGGCCATACGGCACAGTTCTGAGCCACACAGAGGAGAAATGGAACACATTCGAAACGTACCCTGTCCTTAACGGGGTACGACAAGTGCGCATAGAACTTAAGAAGCACGTTCCATCGTATGTTTTCGTTGGTGGCTGCCGCGCAATTGTTATATATGATGGACAACCGAGGACCTGCTCGGGCTGCGGCCAGGAGGGCCATGTTAGAACTGAGTGTCTGCAGCGCCGCCTCGTTCAGGTGCCCCGCAATGAACTTCCCCAACGATCCACTATGACCTCTCTCCCGCTAACATATGTGGAGGCGGCACGACACGATGTGATGGATGATCAAAACCTGCTACCTCCTCAAGCCGCTGCCAGCTCCGTTGGAGAGTCAGCGCCGTCGACGACGCCGCAGCCCAACGGTGCAGAGGTTCCTACAGCCTCCGCCCACCGCAGCGTCGTGGGCACCCAGCCACCGTCACTGTCGTGATCAGACACAGGGGTTCCTAGCGACCGAGACTGTGTCGAGCCCCGCCCTCCAGTGGATGTCGAATCTCGGACCCGAAAGCAAAAATCACCCAAGCGACACAAGAAGAGACGATTGTCAGCTGACGAACACGACAGGAATGTGAAGCCGGCGGAAGACATCGACTTCGTTGACTCGCCCACAATTGCAACGGACTCCAGTGGCACCATTCACCAGAAGGTGCCTGAAGACAAGGAACACTCTCCTAAATCTGGTGGCCCAGAAAACGAGGCGCACTGCGTCGACTCCCAAAATGTGGGCTCCTGTGAAAGCGTACAGCCCCCAATGACATCACAATCGTCTCTTGGTGATTGGGCAGACGATATGGAGGCAGATGATGCACAGCAAACATCAATATCTCCACCAGAGCCCGTGGCTGACATTGAGCCCGGAGGGCTCTGCCAGTCAGGGACTCCTACGGCACAGTAATGCACAGCATGCAGATGGATGGCTGTGTGGTGTGTGAGATCACTGTGGGATTGCAACGGCACACTGCCTCCGCCACTTGATATGTCTCAGTCATACCGTGTGGGAACAGTCAACGTAAATGGTGTCCACTCCACTGTCAAGACCCGCATGTTACACGACATGATCAGAGCGGCAGACTTGGACATTGCCCTTCTCCAGGAGGTCCGTCCCGAGCTGCGTTTAGACTTATATGGCTACGCCACGTACAGCCTACCCGTAGGTGATGGCGCAGGAGGAACGGCCATCCTTCTCCGAGATGGCATAGACGCGACGGACGCGACGTACTTGCCGAACGGGCGAGGCATCGCACTCACACTTGGCGCAGTCCGCCTCGTTAACGTCTACGCTCCCTCCGGTAATTCGCACCGTGGTGACAGGCATGTCTTCTATTCGGAGGAGTTGGCCTCACTTTTGCAAGGAAATATGGACCATTACATAGTGGGCGGCGATTTTAACAGTGTTCTGCGGCCCGAGGACCAGATACCGCATTACGTCCCATGCCCGGCTCTACAAGCATTAATACGTGACCTCGCGCTCCACGACACATGGCTCTTACATCATGGGACCCAGAGTGGATATACGCACTTTACCAGCCATTCTGCCAGTCGTCTGGACCGGATATACGTCTCGCGTGCCCTCCGCACAGCAACCCGTGATGCCGAACTCTGGCCGACGGCCTTCACGGACCATCTCGCGTACATCTGCACTGTCACCTTGCCCCGACAACTCACAAGACGCAGCAGGGGCCCGTGGACGCTGAACGTCTCCCTCCTTCGCGAGGAAGCGTGTCGGCGAGCAGTCACTGACACGTGGCGTCGATGTATCAGGCGCCTGCCTATGTATGCTTCCACGTTACTGTGGTGGCTGGGATGTGTCAAACCTGCCCTCCGAAAGACCTTGATGGCCTACAGGCGAGACAGATCGCATTGGCAAAGGGCGGCATCGGAATTTTATTATACAGCGTTACGTGAGCTGGCGACGCAACCGCCGTCTCCCGAACGTCAGATGTCCGTACAGCGCATCAAAGCTCGTCTACTTCGCATCAGGACAGAGCAGCTAGACGGTGTTCGCATCCGTGCGCGAGTGCAAGACTGTATCCCCAACGAAACAGCGTCAGTGTATCACATTGTGCGCGAGAGGCGCCACCGCAGACGTCAGCTCATTACGGCGGTAAACACGGAGGACGGCGGGCGCGCAGTGACACAAACGGACATCGCGCACACGTTCGCCAGACACTATGGGACCTTGTACATGGAAGATCCGCGAAATGTACGTGATTATGACGAGCTGTTGCACGATTTTCCCGCCCCTCGGGAAGTGGCACCCGATGATAGTCTGCTGTTGCCCATTACACCCGACGAGCTGACATCGGCCTTGGCACGTGGAGCACCGAACAAGTCGCCTGGACCGGACGGTTTACCCCTGGAATTCTACCGCACTTTTTACCACCTTATGGGCGACAAGTGGCTCCAAATGTTTCAAGACCTGATCCGCCCTGATTTCACTGTCCCCACAGAATTCACAGAAGGCATCTTGATCCCAGTTCCGAAACCGAATGGTGGGTGTAGGTGGCAGGATTTTCGCCCACTCACACTCCTCAACAACGACTACAAGATCTTCGCCCGTATCCTCCGCGCGCGTCTCCACACCGCTATCGGGAAAGCCATCCACACCGATCAGACATGTCTAGGTGGTGTCAGCAACATTCATACGGCGTTAGGAGCATACCGCGACGTAATTGCTTTGACGGCGGCCTGCAAAATACGAGGCGCCCTTGTCGCCGTAGATTTTGACCACGCATTCGACCGCGTCGATCACGGCTTCTTACGCGCAGTTTTGCAGCACATGGGCCTCTCTCCGGAGTCTGCACAGGTGGTCCTTCGACTGGTCCACGGAGCGCGCTCCCGCATGATGGTCAACGGTTATCAGTCTGGTCACATTGTTGTTCGACGGTCAGTGCGACAAGGGTGCCCCCTGTCGGGCATATTATTTGCTGCAGCGCTTGAACCAGCTTTACATGGTCTACGGCAGCGATTAACTGGTATCTCCTTGCGGGACGTGACCTTTTGTTGTGGTGCATTCGCCGATGACGTGGTGTTCCTGGCCAGATCAGAGGATGAAATGCATATGGCGCTACAGTGGCTACGCCAGTACGGGGCGGTCGCTGGGAGCGTCATCAACGTGAAGAAGACAAAATACATGGATGTCGGAGGGGGGATTTCCCACACAACGGCGGTGCCCTTTGACAAGGTGCCCGTACTCAAGTGTTTAGGAGTGCAATTCTATAGCAATGTCCGCCGCACGGCAGCGGCTACGTACCGTCGGCTCCTACACCAGACACGTGCTCTGCTGCAGGACAACAAACTGCGTCGCTTGGATATGCTCCTCAGAACACGTTATGTCAACACCTATCTTGTCTCAAAACTGAACTATTTTGCGCATATCCTTCCCTTGACAGCTACGATGGCCGACAGATTTCAAGCAGCATATGGACATTTCGTAAGCACCGGTCTGGTTTTTAAAGTCCGATACGCCACCCTGACACTGCCGCAGCGGGCGGGCGGTATCGGTTTAATTCACGTATATCACCGTGCGCGATCGCTTTATCTCAGCACTATGCGTCGCACGTGGACCTCTGCCCACGCCACTCTGACGGGCACCCTGATAGCGGAAGTGGCACCACACTCTCTGCATCCCCCGGTTTCTGTAGGACACATTTCACCGGCACTCACCCACACCAGAGACTTCTTTATTGACTTCAGCTACTTACGGTCAGAACTTCCGACGACACGGAAGCCCAGCACAAAAGACTATTATCGCCTCTATCAGCAGCGGCAACCTGTAAATACGGTCACCCACAGACATCCTGAAGTTGCCTGGAACACGGTGTGGCGAGCGGTACACACGCCTTTTCTACCTACGACGGTGCGTTCATTGTGGTACGTGGTTGTGAATGGGAAGTTCGCTACTCGTCAGAGGTTACATTCTATACATCTGACGGACGACCCCTTGTGTCCGACATGCTCAGTCGCTGACTCGGATGCACACCGGCTGACGTGTGCCGCGACCAGCGAGTGCTGGCTACTGACGCAGCGCATGCTGGCATTACTCTTGCGGCGATTGCCGGAGTCTATCTCCCCTGATGACGTATTGCGCCCCGACGTCGTATACTTTCCAGCAACCAGAACGAACGCCGTTAACTGGCTAAAAGGCATGGCCGTTTACTACATATTTTGCGATGCTCCCAAAGGCACACTCGACTTTTGGTCCCTATTGATGACGACACATGCAGCTTTCAGCCGCCACCCGAAGTACAGAACTCGTTTCGCAAATTATTTAGGTTCATTATTTGCGGATCCTCCTGCTCACTGGGGCGTTCCGGGTATGAGACGCTGAAAATGAAGAAGAATCCTGGAGCATATTGATCCTCTACGGACGGAATAGGGGGGAACCCCTCCCAACAGACGAGAAGACGACTCGGACGCTCGGCTACGGCAGTTGTAGGATCTTTCTTTGTAATGAAACAAAAATAAATCTATAATACAAAAAAAAATTATAAAAATTAAAGAAATAAATAAATAAAAAGAACACCATCGACAAACCCACTCCATCCTCTTCCTGATCCTTCGATCCTCGAACTCGAACACGTTGCTTGGGCGTGGCGGCGGGATGGCCAGGCTTCGGGTGTCGACCCCTGCCCTACCCGTCGTCCTGCTCCTGCAGCGGTTCATTAAAAAAAAAAAAAAAAAAAAAAGATGGTAGAGCACTTGCCCGCGAAAGGCAAAGGTCCCGAGTTCGAGTCTCGGTCGGGCACACAGTTTTAATCTGCCAGGAAGTTTCAAAGGATGAAATTATTTTTGCTTTAAAACACAGTTTCAGAAACGGTTTTCATGATTTGAAAAAAAAAAATCATACTTCTGCTGCAGTCTGTACCGTCAGTCTCACGCAAGTCGGCGTAGACTAATTTTCGACTTTTCAAGAAGATGGCCTTGCAACAGCAATGGAGCTCATAACACTGCCAAGTGACTTAATTTATTTAAGCCCTTGTATACAAAAGAAATATTTTATGTTAGTCCATGTTGCACTATGAGTGGGAGCACGGTTCAGTTCTACCTACTTATGCGAGACTCCTTTTTAGCATGAAATGTAATTAACAACAAATACAGTACCAGACTCATAAATGAATATCCCGACAGTTGCATTTGAATGGCAGTGGTTAAACCAGCAACATAAAGCAAATAATGACTGAAAGTGAGATTGATCTTTCTCACTGAAACATAGGAATACAAAACATTTTTTTTTCTGATTTCGTGTATCTTTATCGTTTTTCTGCTATAATTGATGAAAACGTACTCGAAACAATTTATTTCAACCTATTTACAACTTTTTAATTGATCCAAGAATCCGTAGTCGCTCCAGGTAGTGTTTCTTTCTCCGAGGAGACACGGGACGTTTCATCCCTACAGTGGCGAAAATAATCCGGAAATTGAATAAAAATAAGATCAAGAGTGCTTTATACAGAACAAACCCCTTAAGTTTCAGACTCTTACCCCCACTCCCCCACCACCACCACCAAAAAAATAAATAAAATAAAATAAAATTGCCATTGGAATTAACTGAAATTTGTATAAGTTCGTAATTTCAGTGATGCATTTTTACACAGTCTTGTTTCCTTGATGAAGAGAAGTTCGTATTTTTTTTAATCGATTTATGTTGTATTTAATCTATGGTTCTGATCTGTAAATGCCTTTCGCGGATAAAATGGAGATCCGTCCTTGTAAGGTCTAAGTTTTATCTCTCTTCTTGCTCAAGCTCAGTAAACTACATGTAAAGTAAACACTGCATCCTACTTAATCGAATGATTAAAGTTATCATCATCTATACTGCCGTGTCGTATTTCATTCAATATCCTCGCCTGACGAAGTTCTTTTTAAGGTCGTAACACTATTTGTGTTGTTTTAGAACTTTATTTCAGGGTTAAAATCGGAGATGTTGGTGACGAATTGTTGGACTGCGCATATCATGTTCTCTCGTGCCACATTTCTTTGAATGAAACTACAGCGTCCGTGAGATATTTCGTGCCGGCGAGATTTCAATAGCTTACTTGATATTCTTGTAAGAACTGGAGTAATTTGATCGATCATCCGCCGTCTGACATGTACGTTAACCAGTTTGCTCGCCGGTCTGATAGGAAAGCAGAGGAAGAGGACGCCTTAGAAGTTAAAAACTTACTAAATGAATATTAACTATCTCTTCCTCACTGAACTGTAAGGTGTATTAAATTATATTTCTGGCAGCCATCTTCAATGAAGCTTGTTTCTCCGTAAAACACATAGAATCTTAAAAATAGGTAGCGCATCACACCCACCATTGAGCATTTTGCCTGAAGCTAACACTGCTTTCAGCCTAGTAACTCTCATGGTGAAGGAGCTTGACGGTCTCTGCTTTACAACTTTCTGCTGCATGCTACCCACCTTCTGCTCCCAGCTGCAGTGATCGATCCACATGTACTGTCCTCATTGCTCCTCCATTCCTATTCTCGCAGCCCTTAGACCAGCATTACAATTTTTTTTTCTCAGTCCGAAGACTGGTTTGAAACTTTTCTTCACCCACTCTACATTGTCTCTGCGTAAAGACTGCAACCTACGTCCATTTGAACCTGCTTATTGTAGTCGAGCTACTCCCCCCCCCCCCCCCACCGCCCCACCCCCTGCTTTTACAAAACACCGCCCCCTACACAGCGCTTCATACTTTCCTCTGTTATCAAACTGACAATTCTTTGCTACCTCGGGATACTTCCTCTCAACCTGTACCTTCCTTTTGTCGTGTAACAAATTCCATTTTTCCCTCCAATTCGATTCAGTGCCTCCTCATTGCTTACTCGAACTCCAGGATTCTTCCGTAACACCAAGTATCAGAACTTCAGTTCTCTCCTTGTCTGAACTGCTTATCGTCGAGTTTTCACTTCCATACAAGCCTATACTCCAAACGAAGACATTCAGAAGAGACTTCTTAACACTTGGATGTATACACAGTCTAGTCACTTTAATGTGACCGCCGCCTATGTTCGACATCAACGTGCAATTAACCACTCACAGACGGTAGGTGACAGCACTAGCAGTGGAGGGTGTATAAACCGTGTCAGGGGAAAGCGGAAAACAGTGCAGTCGTTGTCGTAATGCGGAAATAGAGTGCTTTTGTGATGTCCGAAAGGCCATGATCATTGGCTCTCGGCTCAAGGGTGGAAGCATTTCTCAAACGGCTAAGATTGTTAGTCGTTCGCGCGCCGCCGCGGTTAAAGTAAACCGTGCATAACAAAAAGACGCTATCAAAAACCGGCGGGAAGACAATTGTGGTGCACCATGGACCATTGATGACAGGCATGAAATGTATTCGCAGTTAAGAATGTGGACAATCATCAGCTGTATAACGGGATGAGGACAATGAAATGTGTGCCGGACCGAGACTCTGACAGGCATTTCCGGCCTATCACGAGCGTTCCCTTACCTCTAGGCTATGACAGTGGGAAATCCAGGTTCGATTCCCGGAGCGGCACAAATTTTCGATATCATTCCGTTATACATCTGATCGTTGTCCATATTTGCAACTGCGAATACATTTCATGTGCTTCATAACATCTGTAGCCGTCGCAGTGTATGTTCCTTCGGATATGTCGTATTTCTGAACAATACAGGTACTGCAATATCGTTTGTATATATGACAGGGGTGTAGAGATGTGGCCTGCCGGAGTGGACGAGCGGCTCTAGGCGCTACAGTCTGGAACAGCGCGACCACTACGGTCGCAGGTTCGAATCCTGCCTCGGGCATGGATGTGTGTGATATCCTTAGGTTAGTTAGGTTTAAGTAGTTCTAAGTTCTAGGGGACTGATGACCTCAGAAGTTAAGTCCCATAATTCCCAGAGCCATTTGAACCATTTTTTGTAGAGATGTGTACGGACGAATAGACATGCAACTGTTGAGCGACCGATCGCCCAGTGAACCAAGGGATAACCAACATTGTCTCCTCAACGACTGTTTAGCGAAAGTTCTTGCTTATGGATGTCCACAGCTGGCGCCTGGTTCATGCACCACTGCTGTTCCTAGCCGACGAAGGCTGGAATCTGCACGCCAGTACCACAACTGGATGTCCACAGGTGGCCTTTTCTGATAAATCACGTTTTGTGCTCCATCGGACAGGGGACAGTTGGCGTGTACAGCGTGAAACGTCTGAAAGCAAGCAGCCTGCAACAATCGTCGTACGGGTCCAAGCCAGAGGGCATTCTCTGGGTAATCTCGTCATGTACACAATGTATCAACCAGAGTATGCATCTATCCATAGCGATCAAGTCCAACCCCACGTCCAGTTTGTTTTTCCCCAGCAGAATGGCATCTACCAGGAGGACAATGCAACGTTTCATCGTACTCCACTGACCACCAAACTCCCCAGATTTAAACCCCATCGACGATCTGTGGGACCACTTCGATCAGGTTGCTTGTGCCATGGATCCTCAACCGAGAAACCTATTCCAAATGCCCACGACACTGGAGTCTGCATGGCTCCACATCCTTGTCAGTACCTTCCAGAACCTCATCTACTCACTTCCTGCACGCCTCACAGTGGGCTGCAAAAGGTGGTTATTCAGTCTTGACAGGTGGTCACATTATTGTGACTGGACAATGCATTAGATGTTACAGATTTCCGTTTTTCAGAATTGATTTTCTTTTTTATTTGCTAAAGCTAGTCTGTATTTTATATCCTCTCTACTTTGGCCATCATCATCTATTCTGGTGCCCAAATAGCAAAACTCAGGTACTGCTTTCAGTATCCAATTTCGTACTGTAATTCCTTCTGCATCACGTGGTTTAAGTATTCGCTTTCACTTTTCAGTAAAACTCTACTAGCATTCTTATTAGATCACTGCTTATATAGACTAGTAGGGTTACTAGAACACTTCAAATACACACAATAGAGTTGAAACAAGAAACCTCCACATCTCCTACTGCAATTAGTGCAGACTCTTTTGTAGATAAATTCATAGAGAATCATTTATTGACTCCAATATCTCTGTTAGATTTAATACACTTTACGTAAGAGAAAGTGCGTGTCGTGTACGTCTGTGTTTGTATGTTACGTGCAAAATGGTTCAAATGGCTCTGAGTACTATGGGACTCAACTGCTGTGGTCATCAGTCCCCTAGAACTTAGAACTACTTAAACCTAACTAACCTAAGGACATCACATACACCCATACCCGAGGCAGGATTCGAACCTGTGACCGTAGCAACACCGCGGCTCCGGACTGGAGCGCCTAGAACCGCACGGCCACCGCGGCCGGCTATGTTACGTGCACTTGTGTGTGTGTGTGTGTGTGTGTGTGGTGTGTGTGTGTGTGTGTGTGTGTGTGTGAATAGGTATTTGTTCATACAGTCTTACATAATATTTATACATGAAAGATGTAGCCCTTAATCTGGTAAGATTTTTGGACGAATAAATAAATACCGTGTGGTACAAAGTAGGTATTAGAAAGTTTTTGTCTACTATAATGTAATAAGGCACGATATATTTTTGTTGTGATATTTGTGCTATAGCGAACAACCTGAAATTTAATACAGAAAATTTTCAAAGTGGTTCCCTTCCGCAGCAATTAGTGTGTTGAGTCCTGAACTGAATTCCGTGATGACTTTCTGAAGAACATCATTTTCGGTTGCACAAATCTCTCTGTAAATTGCAGTACGAAGATCCAGAAGTGTTTCAGGAGCGTCTTTGATGACTCTGGCCTTTAGATAACCCTATAAGAAATAATTACATGGATTAAGATCGTGACCATAAGGGCCCAATTCCATAACATGTCTAATGAAATCTAAGGTTTCCAGATCCGACGTATGAATGTCACCTGAAGAAAATGGAAGACGTCTGCACTGTGGTGTGGACGTGCTACATCCTGCATGAACCAGTAGTTTTAAGCATTCTGTGGCATCATGCAGCCAGTATAAATTCATGTTCCAGAACTCGTTTGTAGTTGTCTTCTGTGACAGGTTCCTCATTAAAAATGGATCCAATAATGCACTGCGCAAAGATTGCGCACATGAGAGTGATTTACTGTTGATGAAATGAAGCAGTAGATTGAGCGCGTGGGTTCACAGCATCGCTGTTACAATGTTAGTGCTTCCATTGTGAAATGTGAATTGAGACGTTAGTGAGTGAGCTAAAAAATTTTCAGAGCTACAGTACAACAATATCAGAAGGAGATCCATTTTTCGGCATATGGATAAGGCACAGCAGACAAACACTTTCCAACACGTATTTTGCACCACCCTGCGAAAGAATTAGGCAGTGAAGTAGATAGCAGTCTTGCCATCGGTCCATGTTCTCTGGCACGTTCACAAAAACAACCAAAGTCAATCCTGAACGGAGAGCGCTCTTATACAGGGTGTTACAAAAAGGTACGGCCGTGCGGTTCTAGGCCCTCCAGTCCGGAGCCGCGCTGCTGCTACGGTCGCAGGTTCGAATCCTGCCTCGGGCATGGGTGTCTGTGATGTCTTTAGGTTAGTTAGGTTTAAGTAGTTCTAAGTTCTAGGGGACTGATGACCACAGCAGTTGAGTCCCATAGTGCTCAGAGCCATTTGAACCATTTGAACAAAAAGGTACGGCCAAACTTTCAGGAAACATTCCTCACACACAAATAAAGAAAAGATGTTATATGGACATGTGTCCGGAAACCCTTAATTTCCATGTTAGAGCTCATTTTAGTTTCGTCAGTATGTTCTGCCACCTACGCTCAATGGAGCACGTTATCATGATTTCATACGCGATACTCTACCTGTGCTGCTAGAACATGTGCCTTTACAAGTACGATACAACATGCGGTTCATGCGCGTTGGAGCTCCTGCACATTTCAGTCGAAGTGTTCGTACGCTTCTCAACAACAGATTCGGTGACCGATGGATTGGTAGAGGCGGACCAATTCCATGGCCTCCGCGCTCTCCTGACCTCAACCCTCTTGACTTTCATTTATGGGGGCATTTGAAAGCTCTTGTCTACGCAACCCCGGTACCAAATGTACAGACTCTTCGTGCTCGTATTGTGGACGGCTGTGATACAATACGCCATTCTCCAGAGCTGCATCAGTGCGTCAGGGATTCCATGCGACGGAGGGTGGATGCATGTATCCTCGCTAACGGAGGACATTTTGAACATTTCCTGTAACAAAGTGTTTGAAGTCACGCTGGTACGTTCTGTTGCTGTGTGTTTCCATTCCATGATTAATGTGATTTGAAGAGAAGTAATAAAATGAGCTCTAACATGGAAAGTAAGCGTTTCCGGACACACGTCCACATAACATATTTTCTTTCTTTGTGTGTGATGAATGTTTCCCGACAGTTTGGCCGTATCGTTTTGTAACACGCTGTATATAAAGCGATTCAAAAATACTTTTACAAACTTTGGGGACAGGTTCCTTACGCCAAAACAAGAAAAAAGGTCTAGAAAACATGGGCTCTAAGCTGCATATTTTAAGATCTGTGATGACTTGTTCATCTTCGATACGGTGAAGCACATTTCTTGAGCAGAAGACACTAGCGAAGATGAACAAGTGCTCATAGCTGTTAAGGTAGGCATTTTGGAGCCCATGTTTACTGGCCTTTCTTCTCGATTTAGTCCACACTACCTCTTCCCAAAATTTGAAAAACAAAGAGTTTGCCGTAGAAGAGACCTGTTTCACATACCGAAGATGAATAACTGCCCATAGCTCTTACGGTATACATTTTAGAACCCATGTTTACTAGACTTTTACTCTTGTTTTGGTGTAAGGAATCGTCCTCCAAGTTTGTGAATTGTTTTTTAAATACCCTCTATACATCCAGAATGAGATATTCAGACGGCAACATATTGTGTGCTGATATGAAACTTCCCGGCCGAGACACAGATTCTGTATCTTTGCCTTTCCAAGGCAAAAGCTCTGCCAACTGAACCTCCCAAGCATGACTCACGACCCGCCCTCACATCTCTACTTCCGCCAATGCCTAGTCTCCCACCTTTCAAACTTCACAGAAGTTCTCCTACAAAGCTTGCAAGACTAGCACTTCTGGAAGAAAGGATATTGCGGAGACCTGGCTTAGCCAGAGCCTGGGGGATGTTTCCAGAATGAGAATTTCACTCTGCAGAGGAGTGTGCGCTGATATGAAACTTTCTGGCAGATTAAGACTGTGTGCCGGTCCCAGACTCGAACACGGGATTGCAGCTCACACAGACTCTTGCCGCAATCGTTCTTCCAGCGACCTATTTGAGAACGAAACAAGGAAAGGGGGATGTGACTATGGCATACAAAGTACCCTCTTGAAAGTACCTCAAGGGGTATCGATGTAGAAGCGCACACTGCGAAATTTATTACTGCAATGGGGCTGAGTCTATTGCACACTCGTAACACCTAAAGAAGTAGTAGAAGTAATAGTAGTAGTAATGATGGTAATGGTTGTTATTGTTGTTTTCCCACTTACTAAACTCGGTACACCAATCAATTCTGTTCTCTTTATAGTCGATCAAGTCACAATGGGCTCTTTTTAAAATGATCTGCATAGAACTACTCACCTTCTCAGCCGGTTCCACGTAAACTGCACAGTCCCATGTCTCCACAGACTTCAAGAGCATCCTGACACACTGTGTAATGTGGAATTGTCCACTGTCACGAGAGGAGGCCGCGCCAGTATAAAATGAGGCAGGGAGAACTGTGTTGTGTTGTCAATAGTGAAGCAGTAACAGTAGAATGGGTCCGTCAGGAGATCTCAGTCACTTCGAACATGGTCTGGTCATCAGAAACCACTTGAGTAAGAAATCCATCAGGAACGTTCCAACTCTTCTAACGCTGCCCAGGTCGACTGTTGGTGACGTTATAACACTATCTTCGCTATACGTCACTCTTCCGTAACAACCTAACCTCAAGACCTGTCACAGGAAAAGCCACGTATAACACTAGCCTGTCGTTATTCAAGCTAATATTACCCTCTGAGAGAATTTTTAAATTTTGACCGCATTTCCGTCTAACGGATAAAGGTATCGGACTGTAATGTTGAATATATTGCAATTAACAGAAAAACTAAACAGGCTCTAACTTTGGGATTTAATGAAAGTACTAAAATGCATATGTGAATGAAAAAACGAACGGTCGCCAGCCTAATTAGGCACCTTAATTTGGAAATATAAGATTAAGAAAATTGAATGTTAGTTATTGAAGTTACTTTCATGAATATTCCCTTTGAATAGCACACAGGATACAAACGGACACAGTGCAGCTATGGGTAGCAGTAGTTGCCAATAACGCACATACTAGTAATCATAGAAAGCAAACTCGTACCAAACTCACACTAATAAAATCTACACTCAAATGTTGTTTCTTGGATCAGTACTGAAATGTTCACGCAGAAGTGCAGAACTAAAATTGGCCAGGAGGAGCTTCTGACTTAACTGACATAAAATACGACAAATAAAAATAAATAATACCACAATTACACTGTTTACACTCCCATTTATAGAAATGAATCAGATTTCCTTAGTAGCAATAATATTCCAATTATCTTTCTAATATGAGAAGAATATGGTGGGGACCCCTGAACTGATATTACATCACTACTCAAACTCTATTATTATTTCAGTAGCAAAATTCAATGCAACTAAATTTAATTCTTAGCTTCACTTGAAATAGTTTATGTTTTTACTTTTCAAGGCAAATTATTCAACACTGAGCTCAATTAAATTTAAAAATTCGTTCATGATAGTAATCAAAGCTAAATTAAGTTTCAAATGACTATAACTTATTTGCCTTTTTTTCATTACCTGTGTAGCAGGTATTTTAGACAGAATCATTTACACAGTCTGGCACTGAATTTTTGCAAAACGATACCTTGCAATTATTTGAGACTATTTTAGTAAAATTCTAACTAGCTTCACTTTTAATAATCCTTGCACATCTGACACGCATAATTAAACAATAATAGTGCATTTGGAACAGGATACTCTGTTTTAGGGGGGGGGGGGGTCCTGCGTAGGTTCATGATCAGGATAAAAGTTATGGTTCTAAACACAGGTTTATAGCACTTGGATTATTATTATAATCACTCGCGCAAATTAACTGGTCCATGCTCTGATGCATGAAGCTGGTGGAGCAGTAGCGAAGTAGTGGTGGCAAGCGACGTGGCGGCTAACTGTTCTCACGTCTCTTGATATTTGAATGATCTATACAATTTCTTCTTGGAGACGGGTTTTTAATGTGTTAGAGCCATTCCTTATTGCCAAGAGTACCATGCAACAGCCAAATCCACATCCGAAGCAAAATTCGTTGCAAAGCGGCTTCCGATTGCCTCCCTTGTCAACGTCGATGTGTACCGTGCAACGGCTAGCCACTGACTGTGTACCGTGCCCACCAAGTAGCCGCCCAGTTCGACCGCCAAAACCAGCTTTTACATCGCGCCGAGCCACTTCCGTTGCGGACTGACATCCCTACATCTTTTACATTTTACAATACAAGTGCCCTAAGCATGAACCAGCTTCCAATATACAATGTTTTCCTTCTAAATATACACATATTATAAAATTTCATTATTTTAAACAGCATTCAGCTTTTTCCATATATACATTACAAGACTTTAAATTTCCTGCCACAAATCAATGACCTTAATCAACAAAGAATACACACTTCGTAATTACAGATACACAGTTACATAATACAAACCTACTTCTAATCAATATAAGTGTTACAACGTATTGTGAAATGGAAGAGTGAAGGAACAATCATAGCTAAACCAAGACTAGACAGTCCTATACTGACAGACAGAAACCGTCAAGCATAGCGTGTAGTGCTTGTAAAAAATGACATGAAATCAGTGGAAGGAATCAGTCGAGAGTTTCAATGTGCTACCAGCAGTCTAGCTAGCATAACGACTGTGCGTAGGGAGTTGAAAAGAATGGGGTACAACAGTCGAACAGCTTCTCAAAAGCTTTATATTCTATTGTCAATGCTAAACGACCCTTGAAGTGGAGCGCAGAGGGACACCGCTGAACGGTTGAAAACTGGAAACTGGAAATGAGTTATTTGGAGTGTTGAATGACGCTACAACTTGTGGAAATCCGATGGCACGGTTTAGTTTTAGGGAATACTTAGAGAACGCTCCCTGCCATCATGTGTAGGGCCAACAGTGAAGTATGTAGGAGCTGATGTTACGTTACAGGGGAGGGGGGGGGGGGGAAGAATATGAACATATTTTACAGTATTATGTACTGCGTACACCAGAGGAACTGTTCGGAGACAATGTTCGTTTGCATCAGGGTGACAAAGCATCCTGTCTTAAAGCAACATCTGCGAGGCAATTGTTTGTGGACAATATCGTTCCTGAAATGCACTGAGCTGTCCAGAGTCTCGACCTGAACCAAACTGACCACCTTTGGAATGAGTTATAACGTCGACTTCGCTCCAGACCCCGGCGTCCGACATCACTACCTTCTCTGGTTTCGATTCTTGAGGAAGAATGGGCTGCCATTCCTCCCATCTACATCTACATCATACTCCGCAAGCCGCCTAATGGTGTGTGGCGGAGGGTACTTTCCGTACCACTGTCTGATCCCTCCAACCTTGTTCCACTCGCGAATATTGCATGGAAAGAATAATTGTCGGCAAGTCTCTGTACTGGCTTTCTCGAATTTTTTCGTCGTGGTCAATACGCGACATGTATGTCGGGGGAAGTAATATGTTGTCTGACTCCTCCTGAAAAGTGCTGTCCCGAAATTTCAATAGTAAATCTCTCCATGATGCACAACGCCTCTCTTGTAACGTGTGCCAGTGGAGTTTGTTTAGCATCTCCGCAACGCTCTCTCGCCCGTGACGAAACGCGCCGCCCTTCATTGGATCTTCTCTATCTCCTCTATCAGTCCTACCTGGTAGGGATCCCAAATAGATGAACAATACTCAAGAATCGGACGAACAGGCACCTTATAAGCCACAGTAGATTTCAAGCCGTTGTTAAAGAAGAAGGGTGCACACACGCCATATTAACGTTCACTAATAGATATCCGGATACTTTTGATTAGATAGTGTAGTTTCTATATATCAGAATCAAGAATTCAAAGATATTATAAAGTCCTAATTATTTCCATTATTTTAGAAGAATAGAATACGAGGTCTGTTCAAAAAATTCCGAAACAATCGTAATTTCGCGCCAATGGTGTGTTGGAGATAAATGCGGTTGGCATCCCTGCACACGCCTGTTTTAAATGTGTAATTGCCGGAAGTTTCATTGCTATATGTCTGTTAGTTAATGTTCAGTGCTGTACTGAGTAGAAAATTGTGTCGCAAGTTTGCGAATTTCGTGATGGCAGAAGTAGATGAGCAACGCGTCTGCATTAAATTTTGCTTCAAACTCAAGAAAACGTTTACAAAGACACACCAAATGATGTAGGAAGCCTACGGTGATGAGTGCATAAGCCGTAGCTGCGAATGGTTCACGCGGTTTACAAATGGTCGGAAGGAAGTTAAAGGCGACCCTCGTTCAGGCCGCCCTTCGACGTCTACCGACAACGCTCATGTCATGAACGTCATCGAAACTGTGCGTGCTAATCGAAGACTGATTGTCCGAGAGATTGCAGAAGAATGTAACATTTCAGTTGGATCATGTCACGAAATCCTGACACAGCATCTTGGAATGTATCGTGTTGCCCCCAAGTTAGTCCCCCTGCTCATGAGCCAAGACCAGAAAGATCTTCGTCTCGCAATCTGTGAAGAGCTTATGGATCGCACAAATGAGAACGAGATATCTCTTAAGAGAACAAAATCTGGTGATGCGACGTGGGTCTATAATTATGATGTTGAGACCAAGGTTTAGTCTTCACATTGGGTCGGGAAAGGTATTTCCAAGACAAAAAAAAAAACCTCGTCGGGTCAGGTCAAATGTCAAAGCCATGCTGATAGTTTTCTTTGACTTTGAAGGATCATCATGAATTCGTGCCACAGGAACAATAGATGGTACTCCGAAAAAATGTGAGAAGGAAACGGCCTGAAATGTGGCGAGACCAGTCATGGCTCTAACATCACGATAACGCACCCGTACATTCATACCTGTTAGTGCGTGTCTATTGCACAAAAAACGAAATCACTGTGCTGCCTCGTCCTCCGTACTCTCCAGACCTGGTCCTTGTGGACTTTTACTTATTTCCAAAGTTGAAACTCCCGTTGAGGGGGCGAATATTTGCAACGATAGATGAGATAAACGAAAATTCGCAGGCGGCGCTTCACGCGATCCAGCAAAAGGGCGTACAAAGACTGCTTCCGGAAGTTGAAAAGGCGTCGGGAGCGGTGAATCAATTGTGGAGGAGAGTATTTCGAAGGAGACCACACGCAGTAAGTAAAAGGTTAGCCCAGAAAAATTTTGAGGACGAAGTTCGGGAATTTTTTGAACAGATCTCCTAAATAATTGGCTTCTGATTGGTATGTATCTCATTTGCACATGAACGTGAACATCAGCCATGTCCTGCAGTGTGTGACTGGAGTCTCCAGAGATAAAAATAGGCGGATCATCTAGATTCGTGATTTCAGTGGTTACCTGATAGTTCTCATCCAAATTCTCACGGGGCTTCACGCTCTAGGACTTCAACGTGAATTTCGAACCATCATGAGCTGCAATTCCGAGGTGAACCGAGCGTCTGTGGAAATACCCGTAAATGCATCGCTCGTGGAGTAATGCGAGCGCCTTGCTCTCTATCTCTCCCATGGATTTGTTCCGCTGGCCGGACTGAAACCAATCGCGGGCCGGTTGCCCACCCGTATTCTAAAGCCCAATGCAATCCCCGTGAAATGCGTAATATATGATGGTTTATACGTTTGCATCAATATTTCATAGTGGAATTCACGCCGTGAGCTGCTAGCGCCGTATCGTCTGCGTTTGTGAATAGCATTCAGGCTAAGTCTGCTATAAACTGAGCTGAAATGTACGCCATGTTTTTCCCCAAAGTATAGAATATTTGTGACTCTTTACATATGAGTCACAATTAAATGTAGTAAATATTGGTGGCTTCTAGAGCTACGAGCTGCACTAACGATTACAAAAATGGTTTTCGCACGTTTAGATTTCCCAAGTGACCCAAAACTAAGGAAAAGATCGACCATAAATTGCCACTGAGTCAACTGGGACCCAGGACCTGATGTTCAATTGGGTATTGTAACTGTGAGTTAATAAAAGTAGTTATAAACATGAAACCAATGTATTTATACATTGTTATCATATACATACACAAACTGAATAATACTTAACCCCAATTCTAATATGGGCACGGCAGGGTACCTGGTAATTAAGATATTTTTATAGTGGATTGGTCACTGTGAGGGAACCTGCACAAGTAACATAACCTTCAAAGAATAAAGCTTTGATCGTAACTCAACAAGCAATAAATTTTTTGTCTTATTTTTGTGTTAATAACAAAGATATTTAATAACGGCGTGTATTCCAGATATACAAACTTTACACTTGGTGTTTGGGAGGGGGGGGGGGGGGGCTTCTCAGCCCCCCTACTGGTCAAGAACTACTTTAACGTAATGAAAAAAAAAACATTGCGTAATAGGCCTATATGAACATACACTGTTGTCCAAAATTAAAGCAACGAACGAACATTTTTCGAAGTTGCGTTTATTTTGTCACAAAACAGTATAAGAAGGTGATAGTAAGGTAGAAACAGTGTAAAGAATACAGAACATAAACAGCAGCAACATGCCTAACGGTAGACAAAAATGTTCTTCGTTTTTTCCAACTTAACGGATTTGCACACGCATTCCGACAACTGGTTGATGTGCTCAGTATGGCGTGTGACCACCTCTGGCATCAATACAGGCCTGACAATGACTGGTCACGTTGTGAATGATGTAATCAATTTCATGTTGGCGCCATAACGCCCATTCTTCCTGCAGAGTTGTTCGCAGCTCTTGGAGAATGATTGGTGGATGGTGTCATGATGCAACCTGTCTCCCTAGGGCATCACAGACATGCTGTATGGGATTTAAATCGGGAGAGCGAGCAGGCCACGCCATGCGTGCAATATCTTCCGTTTCCAAGAAAACATCAGCCACCCGAACTCTATGAGGTTGAGCATTACCGTCCATCAATACGAAGTCTGGGCCCACAGCAACAACCGCATATGATGTCCCAAGATCTCGTCACGATGCCTGACACCAGTTAAACTTTGCCAGTTCACCTGCACAATCTCATGAAGAGGCGTTCGAGTGGTCAGCATAATGCCTACCCACGTCATTATACGAGATCCTTCTTGATATCGGTCTCTTTCCACAATGTCTGGGTCCCAAAATCATGTTTCACGTTCCCTCTAGATGCGGGAGTCACTCTCCAGACCAAACTGTGAAGAGAACTTTTGCTCACTGTTCGATCATTCAGGTGGAATGTTGACGACTCCACTCTAGACGTTTCCTTCTGAGAAGACGCGTCAGAGAAAAACTAGCAGCAGGCCTCCGAAAATAAAGGTCACTCTGCCGAAGCCTTCTGTACACCGTTTGCCTCGATACAACATGTTCACTCGATACTGCGAGGTCAGACGCCAGTTGCTGTGCAATACTAAGGCAGTACTGTCGTGTCCTTACAGCCAAATAATAGTCCTCTCTTTCTGATGTCACACGTGGTTGGCCCTACACTGCTGTTCGGGATACAGTTTCCGTTTCTATAAACTGTCACCACATCCAAGAACCAACAGAGTGGTTTATATTATCGGGCCACATCAGTTTGTGACTGTCCTACTTCCATTCTTTCTATGGCCCTCGAGTTTTGCGCGTCTGTCACGTGTCTTCTGTGTGCCATGCTGCACCTGGTGTGACTGTGTACACAGTGATTGTGGATGTGGGACTATCTAGCAGACGCTAGCCCGTTTAAGAAGTGCACTGGCGCCATTGTTGGCGCGGTTGTCCGTCGACTGGAATGCCATCTTCCGTGAGAACACGACTATAAGGACATCTGCTGACAGTCGGTATGATTATATCGTAAATTAGACAAGGGACGGGGACATCAGTGTACTTCGAGGGTTTAGTTCATGCATGGTACAATTCTAGGGCCTTCTTAGTGATACAACCTTTCAGTTTTCACTGTGGTTGCATTTACGCTATGAGGAGGAGACAACAAGTACTTAATCACTAGGATTATACAGAGGGGTCCAAAAAAATGTATCCACTGTTTAAAAGTCCATAACTGGCAAACTAATTGATGGAGTTGTCTCATTTGTGGTGAAAGTGCAGCTTAAAGTCCAACTTAAAGATATCACTGTAGCTGTTCGAAATGGTCACCATTAACATCCACACACAAACGATGCCGCCAAACTGCAGCAAGAACTGCTGA